>NC_136434.1:110700461-111371175 GCF_052849685.1 Lactuca virosa | reverse complement strand
GTACGCTAAGCGTACCCTTAGGTACGCCCAACGTACGAGAGGGACCATTTTTTCCAATTAATCTATTTTCAAGGGTTTTAAGGTTTACCTGATTTGGAGTGTTACAACTCTCCCCCACTTGAACTAGACTTCATCCTCGAAGTTCGTAGTTGTGAATGGATCGGGATAATGCTCCCGCATCTCCTCCTCCGGCTCCCAAGTCCATTCGAAGCCTCTTCGGTGCGGCCATTGCACCTTTACCAGTTTCACCTCCTTGTTCCGAAGACCCTTCGTCTTCCTATCTAAGATGACAACCGGCCTCTCGATGTAGTTCTGGCCCTCATCCACCTGAATTTCGTCCAACGAAACGACTGCGGACTCGTCAGTGACACAGTTCCGAAGTTGAGCTGTTGTGAATTTGGCTAAGCTCCTCTGGCAGATCCAAGCGATATGCCACCTTGCACACCCGGGCCGTGATCCTGAACGAGCCTATATACTGAGGCCCCAACTTTCCCCTCTTTCGAAACCTGATAATCCCTTTCCAAGGTGACACCTTCAGCAACACGAAATCTCCCACCTGGAACTCAAGATCTGATCGCCGTCGGTCAACATAACTCTTCTGGCGGCTCTACGCGACTCGCAGCCGGTCACGCACCTGCTGAATCAGTCTGGTAGTCTTGAACACTACTTCAGTGCTCCCCATGACTCGGTGCCCGACCTCGTCCCAGCATACCGGAGTTCTGCACCTCCGACCATATAACATCTCAAATGGAGCTTGGTCAATACTGGCATGATAACTATTATTGTACGATAACTCTGCCGGTGGGAGGTATGTATCCCAACTCCCTCCAAAGTCCAACACGCATGCTATAAGCATGTCCTCCAGCGTCTGGATCGTCCTCTCACTCTGACCGTCAGTCTGGGGGTGATACGCCGTACTAAAATGTAGCTGAGTACCCAGTTCCTCGTGGAACTTCTTCCAGAACCTGGATGTAAACCGGACATCCCTGTCGGAGACTACCGACACTGGCACTCCGTGCCTAGCCACCACCTCTCGTACATAAATGTCCGCTAACTTTTCTGTGGATATACTCTCGGAAATCGGGATGAAGTGGGCACTCTTCGTCAGTCTGTCTACAATCACCCATATGGAATCCACACCCCTCTCCGTCCTAGGTAACTTCGTGATGAAGTCCATATTGATCTCTTCCCACTTCCATATGGGAATGGGAAGTGGCTGTACCTTTCCATGGGGCCGCTGATGCTCGGCCTTAACCTTCCTGCAGGTCAGGCAGCGCTCCATGAACCAGGCGATCTCCCGCTTCATGCAGGGCCACCATTAATTCATCCTCAAGTCCCTATACATTTTCGTAGCCCCTGGGTGTATAGAGTGCTTAGACTTGTGCGCCTCCTCTAGTAGCCTCTGCCTTACTCCACCTGTCACTGGTACCCATACTCGGCCACACTGTGTCAAAAGGCCGTGGCTATCCTTAACAAACAAAGGATACTGCCCCCGAATCCGCTCTATCTTATAATTCTCCTTCTTCACCCCCTCGACCTGAGCCTTCTTGATCATATCCAACAAAGGAGAAATCATCGTCATCCTCATACAAATGTTCCCAATCGGGGACCCCGCCGTCTTGTGGCTCAGCGCATTGGCCACCACGTTGGCCTTCCCTAGGTGGTATATGATCTCGCAATCATAATCCTTCAGCGCATCCAACCACCTCCTCTGTCGCATGTTCAGGTTCTGCTGATCCATCAAATACTTCAGACTCTTGTGATCGGTATAGAAAGTGAACCGCACTCCATACAAATAGTGCCTCCAAATCTGGAGGGAAAACACTACCACCCCCCAGCTCCAGGTCATGTGTGGGGTAATTCTCCTCGTGAGGCTTCAACTGCCTCGAGGCGTACGCTATCACGTGCCCCCTCTGCATCAGTATCGCACCCAACCCTGAATTCGATACGTCACAATACACCATCAGATCATCCAACCCCTCAGGTAGTACTAGAATCGGAGCCCCGCATAACTTCCGTCTCGGGGTCTCAAAATCCATCTGCTGATACGTGCCCCATCGAAAGGTCACATTCTTCTTGGTCAAGCGGGTCAATGGCACAACAATATTGGAGAAATCCTGGATAAATATCCGATAATAGCCCGCTAAACCCAAGAAGCTACGAATAACTGATGCGTTTTTCGGTACTTCCCATTGCATTACAGCCTCAACCTTGGCTAGATCAACCGAAATGCCCTCCTGATTGATGATATGCCCCAAAAACTGCACCTCCCGCAGCCAGAAATCACACTTGGAGAACTTTGCATAAAAATTCTCTGCCCTCAGAGTCTCCAGTACCTCCCTCAAATGCTGCTCATGCTGCTCCCTGGTCTTAGAATAGACCAGGATATCATCAATAAAAATGATTACCGACCTATCCAGCATCGGTCTACACACTCTATTCATGAGGACCATGAACGCTGCTGGGGCATTGGTGAGCCCAAACAACATCACCACAAACTCATAGTGCCCATACCGGGTCCTGAAATCCGTCTTCGATATATCCTCATCACGAATCCTCATCTGATGATACCCCGACCGAAGATCAATCTTGGAAAACCAAGACGCACCCTAAAGTTGATCAAACAAATGATCGATCCTCAGCAACGGATAACAGTTCTTCACCGTTAATTTGTTCAGTTCCCTGTAATTGATGCACATCCTGTGGGATCCGTCCTTCTTTTTCACGAAAAGGATCGGTGCCCTCCACGAGGAACTGCTCGGACGAATGAACCCTCGGTCTAGTAGCTCTTGAAGCTGCGTAGATAGTTCCTGCATCTCCGGTGGTGCCAACCGGTATGGTGCCTTTGCTATCGGAGTGGCACCCGGCACCAAGTCAATGCGAAACTCCACCTGCCTCTCCGGAGGCACTCCTGGTAACCCCTCAGGGAAGATGTCCCGAAAATCATGTACCACTGGCATCCTGCCCACATTCGTCACGGTCTCTATTCTCGTATCCGAGACATAAGCCAGAAATCCATGCAACCCTGCTGTAAAAACCTCCTAGCCCTCGCAGCCGAACAGAGGGTCGGTCCCTGTGAGGCCCTCTCACCATGAATAACGAGTTCTCCACCACTTGGGGTTCGAACCATGACCAACTGGCGCTCACAATCAATCATGGCCCCATTGGCCCCCAACCACTCCATACCGACAATTACTTTCAACCCTCGCAACGGTATCGTAACTAGATTAAAGCGGAACCTCTCGCCCAACACGTTCAGGACACAACCCTGATATACCCTCGCAACACTAACGGTGCGATCGTCAGCAATCTCTACCTCAAGCGGGGAATCCAAGGTTCCCGACGCGTCCCGAAACTTCTTGCTAAGCGCAAGAGACACAAATGATCGAGTAGCTCCCGAATCAAACAAAACATGAGCTGACACACCATTGACCAAAAAGGTCCCTATACATAATCACAATGCACATATAAGCAATACAAATCCATAGAGAGCAGTGAGAATAAATACATACCATCCACAACATCTGGCTCTACCCGAGCCTCCTCGGTAGTCAGCTGGAAGGCGCGGCTCCTCACCGCTGGAACATCCGCCTTAGCAGGGCGGCCATCTGTGATCCTCATTGTGGCGGGCGCGGGCGCCACCACTGCTCCTCCCCCTCCCTGCAACCTCGGACAATCGGCCTTTTTATGGCCAGTCTGGTTGCAGTGGAAACATATCAAGCCCTTCTTGGAGCAATCCCTGCTCACGTGGCCCTGCTGACCACAAGAGTAACATCCAGATATCCCAGCTGTCCGACAAGCCCCACTATGAAACCTCCCGCACTTGGCACACCGACCCCGGCCCTGCTGGCCTCTACCCGAAGAATCAGAGGTCTTAGGCTTCTTAGCCTGACCCCCTGCTGCCTGCACCTACTCAGTCTTCCGCTTCGTGCGGGAATCCAACTCCATCTCCCTTTCACGGGCCTTCTCCACCACCTCATTCAGGGTTTTGTACCCCGTAAAGCTCACAAACTTTCGGATATCATCCCTCAGCATGGAATGATATCGGGTCTGTCTCATCTCCTCATCAGTAGCATACTGTGGGATCAACAAAGCTCGTTCCCGAAACTTGGCGGTGATCTCCGCCACAGTCTCGATGGTCTGCTGCAAATCATGAAACTCTCGCACTAGTCGTTGCACCTCAATGGGTGGTGCAAACTTCAAATCAAATCGCCGGACAAACTCAGCCCATGTCATCTTAGCCACCCCGACTGGCCCCACCTGTCTAATAACCTTGCCCCACTAATCCCGGGCTCTGTCTCTCAGCATGCAAGAAGCAAACGCAACCTTTGCCACATCCGGGCAAGAACTCGGGCGCTGGGCGTTTTCGATATCCGCCACCCACCGTCGGCTGACAACGGGGTCCCTGACCCCGAAAAACTCTGGCTCCCCACACGCCTTGAACTCCCAGAACGAGGGACTTCGGTACCCAATCTGGCCCGCAGAAATCTCGGCCCTGAATGATCTGAGTCTCTCCTCCATGATCTCCATAATGCCCTCCTTGACCATCCCAAAAATGAAGGGGGTAGCGTCAAGGATGCCCTTCGTAACCTTGGCTGCGATAATGTCGCGCAACCTCTCATCAATAGGCTCCGTACCACTTCCCGATCCCGATCCTGAGCCTAATCCTGATCCCCCTGTCCCAAATCGTTTCATCACCATGCTGAACTAAAATATCACAAACCATAATAATCAGGACATATATATAGGGGATCTTCTCACACCGGTCCTCCTTAGATCTGTCAGATCTAACCTTGGTTCGGGTACAGGTCCTGTGCTTTCAGTAGTACGGGCCCAATACTACCTTCCACACCTACCTGTACTGTAACGCCCGTAGATCCGGGCTAGTCAATTTAGAGACGATAAGCATCAAAAATGACTTTTTGATGGAAGATTATTTAGAAGGATTAATCTTAACCAAGTGTAGTATATGTCTCAAGGTTTCCGGATATATAAAGAATGCCGAAATCCGAGTTATAACGAAGAAGTTATGACATGTCGGAGTTTCGCGACAAACCGGCACGGTGCCGAATGTCGTAAAAAGTGAGTTTTTGATAAACTACTTTTTAGCCTTAGTAATCTAAACGAAACTCGTAGTATTCGTTAAACCGAGAAGTTCGATAAAAAGAACGCCCAAATCTGACTTCGTATGAGGAAGTTATGATTTTTCGAAGTTTCAGCTTAGTAGTAGACAGCTAAAAACTCAAATTTTAGATCGAGTGATTTTTAGCCAACACTACCTAAACGAGAATCGAAGGTCTCGTCATTAGTAGCACAATGGTAAAAAGTCTGACGAAAACGGACGTCGGATGAAGTCTAAACGAAAGAAAATAATAATATAAAACTTAAAATCAAAATTAGCCGATGAAGTCTAAACGAAAGTTGTAGAGCGTAATTTTACCTACGCATTCATATAAAGAACGTAAAAAACGGAGCTTGTATGCAAAAGTTATGGATTTTAGAAGTTTTGGCGCGAAAATCGAGAAATTATTTTAAAATCCGAGAAAATTCGCATAGGCCACGTGATCCTCGCATGCTTGGCTCGTGCCCGACTCGCGTGTCGCATGCTGATTCGACCGAGGGTGCGGTCCAATAGGCTTCCGACGCGCATCGCTGCTGATGCTCCGTGTCCGAGGTGCTGGCCCAATCCGAAGCCTGCACGTAGCCTCCTCGCATCCGAGCCTCGCCAAAGCTGCCACCTGGTCCGAACCTCGCAGCCAGCAGCCTTCCCTCCGGATCCGAGGCTCGCATCTACTGCCGCGTGGAGCTTCCTCAGCCATTGATCTTCGGTCTCGCAGCCTATAAATAGGAGGGTGCGAGACCTCCCGGGTATACTTTGAAAATTTGTCATTTTTAGAACTTTTTTCAATATTTCTTTCATTTCAACTTCCCTCGAAGCCCCGATATCAATTATAACCCCCGGAATACTCCCCGAAGTGCCCGAGAAGCCCGGAAAATTTATCTTTTCGGTTTCGAAGCCCGACCTTTCGCAGAGCCCGGTTTCTCAATAAAACTCCCAGTTTTATTAGAAACGATCGTTTTAGGAAACGAATTGCTGCCCGATTTTCATTAAATCAGGTGAGTGTGTAGTCACTTTCATCTTACACATAGATATGAAGTATTTTATATAAAATACATGATATGTGTATATATTATTTTATATAAAATACGTGATATGTGTATATATGTTGTTTGTTTATTTGAGATGGATGTTGAATGAATGTTTTAAACATGTTTAAAATGATTTAAAATGTATATATATTTTATCTTCAAATATGTTGGGTAAAACATGGGTAGATAAAGTATGAGGGATAGAAGTACAGTATAGATGTACGTTGGTAGCTATGAATTTAGTACAGTATAGATGTACGTTGGTAGCTATGAATTTAGTACAGTATAGATGTACGTTGGTAGCTACGGATTTAGTATGTTGACAGCTATGGACTTAGTGCCTATTATATAAACCTTGGCGACGATGTGACTTCGTGCCTATTAGATAAACCTTGGCGACGATGTGACTTCGTGCCTATTAGATAAACCCTGGTGACTATGAGACGTAGTGCCTATTGTATAAACCCTGGCGACTATGTGATGTAGTGCCTGTTGTATAAACCTTGGCGACGATGTGACTTCGTGCCTATTTGACATAAATTGTTGAGGGAAAGCAATGTTGTCACCCTGGTGGTTGTTTTATTTGACATAAATTGCCGAGGAAAAGCAATGTTGTCACCCTTTTGACATAAATTGCTGAGAGAACAACAATGTTGTCACTTCGATGTTTGTTTGACATAAATTGTTGAGGAAAGCAATGTTGTCACCATTTTAGTTGTCTTATTTGACATAAATTGCTGAAGGAAAGCAATGTTGTCACCTTATTGGTTGTTTTATGTTAGGTTGTTTTGTTTGACATAAATTGCTGAGGGAAAGCAATGTTGTCACCCTGATGTTTGTCTTGTTTGACATAATTTGCTGTGGAAAGCAAAGTTGTCACCTTATTGGTTGTCTTGTTTGACATAAATTGTTGAGGAAAACAATGTTGTCACCCCTAATGAAAATCCTTAGGCTAGGTCCCTTGTGATAGTTGTTTTAGGGACGTAAGGTGAGGATAACGGGAACGGGTAATTAGGGTTGTTTTTAGGTTGATGAAATTAATAAATTATTTGTTGATTGATAAACTTAAAGAGTTTATTATTTATTGTGGGTTGAAAACCCTATATGCTCACCAGGCTTCCAAGCCTGACCCACTCAACTTTTTATATTACAGGTAGTGGACCCCGAGCATAGTCGAATGATGACAATGAGTGATTTTTGGATTATAGGCCAGTAGTTGTAAATAACTGATGTAAGGCTTATAATGTCTTGTTTATGCTTTTGATCTGTATCAGAACATGACATCCCGAGGTTTTGATATAAATGGAAATTATATATTTCTTAAAGAAAGGTTTTAACAAACTTTTATCATGTTTTGTTTTGGGGACCAATTCCGCAACACTTTTAATCAAATGATTACTCTGATTTTATTTTAAAAAGCATAAACGAAATCGGTATTTTCTGGCCGTGAAATTGGGGATGTCACATGTACCTTTCCCCAATGCTCTACCTGATAACTCCAATTCGTCCCAAAACTGAACCATATTCCCCAACTACCGCATACATAAATCTTAGGTTGTCCTAAGATTTACTCTACTCATATTAATCAAACCAATCATGACAGGTTGCCTTTATGCATGCAAATTATACACAGAAAAGGATCAAACAGACTTTCGAATAAAAGATTCTACCCTAGGACCACAACCAGAAAAGGAACATGAAATAAGGCCAAATCAATCATTCTGAGGCTATAAGCTCCTAACTGTACACAATTTTAAAAGCATTCACATAGCAAGTCTCGTACGATCATTAAAATCAAATATTAGTATAACGTGGCTAACACATTGGGAACTACTTACTTGGCTCGGCCGATCGCGCGCGTTGCACTCTCTTCTTTTCATTTCTTAAAAGTTTTTAACTCTTATTTGAAAACAATTTATCATTTCCTTAGTTTGAGTCCTGACACACCCGAGAGTGTGCCTGAATCCCTCAAACCAAGGCTCCGATACCAACTTGTAACGACCTAATTTTTCAAAACAGATTTTCATTTTTAATTATCCAAAATGCATGTTTACCATCCACAAAACCAGTTACAATTGTTTTCCAAAAGAGATATTAAATATCCTCCTACTTTTTGTTCCTACAAATCATCCTACCCAATTAAATAATAACATGTGTAACATTTAATGCTCATTTAATTATATTTTAATACATTAATATGACACATGTCATCATTTAATTTGGTAGGAAGATTTGTAGGAACAAAAGTAGGAGGATATTTAATTTCTCTTTCCAAAAATATATCAATTACAACTTTATTTCCAAAACTATCAGAGTGTCCCATAAAATATCTAAGTGAGAGTGCACGTCGCGCCATCAAGCCTTGTCCTTGCCCTTGGGCTCAGAGTTACCTGAAACAAATCCACAAACTGTAAGATAATGCTTAGTGAGTTCCCCAGAGCATACCACACACAAGCCACATACAACATATCATACTAGGTATAACAGCTATACATATCACATAAGCCATAAAACCTGTAAGAATGCCATGGGCTACCCCACATGGTCTTTACCTAGGACTGCCATGGGCTACCCCACATGGTATTACATCCAATGCCATGGGCTACCCCACATGGTCTTTACCTAGGAATGCCATGGGCTACCCCACATGGTCTTACATCCAATGCCACGGGCTCCCCTGGGAACTTCCATGCAAATCATACAATCACATAGCATATCAAATCACAGAATGACTAACACATATTTCATAGTCACATAATGGGCCGGCCTTGGTGCCTTAGATCCATGGGTATGGTGAGAAGACTCACCTCTGTCTGCTGAATACAAAAGCTGCTCTCCTAACAGTTTGTAACCTCCCGTGCTGAATAATAATATTAATTAATGTCAGGATCTTACTTAATCAAAAGAAACCCAAACTCCAAACCCCTCCATGAGGCCCAATTATCCTTCCCTTGCTAATGGACCCAAAGTCCAAGTCCTAAATCATTAATGGGCCTCTTAGCCCAATAAGGCCCAACCAATAACCATGGCCCATAACAGATGAAATGGCCCATAATTCACAGAATGCAACCGAGTCCAATAACCAAATGAGGCCCAATGGCTCAAAGGCCCAAAACAGATTCAGGCCAACCGTGATGTGTACGCTCGGCGTACCATCCTGGTACGCGCATCGAGCTGGGGTCTTGGGACTACGCGCATCGTACACTGGGTACGCCCATCGTACTACCAGGCTAAGCACTCTCTCCATTACGTGCTTAATACCCGATTCATTTACGTCCAAAAGCCAGATCTAAGTTTGTTAAGACGTCCTAAGGCATAAAGTTGGCAACTTTATTCCTTTGCGTGGCTCATATACACCCAACACCTCCATTAAGACCTTTTCAAGGTCTTTAACCCATGCATGAGGCCAAAACTTCCACCAAGACTCCATTTTTATGTTACTAAAGGACCAAGGGACCTCAGATCTATCATTCCCATCTTCTGGAGTTGCTTAACTTACGAATGGAGGTCCAAAATCAACCAAAAGGGACAAAGTAGGAAACCCTAGCTAGATCTAGAGATTTAAGTGGAAAGATGCAAGCTTTTTACCTCCAATAGCTTTGAAAAATAACGAAGGTGCGATCTATTACACTTTTGGGATTGGAGACTATGTCTTGGGGGTAGTTAGTAGCCCGGTTTAGAGCAGAGGTTGCTCCAGCTATTGCAGTTCAGCCGTTGACGATTGAGCTGGTGAGTGGGTCAGGGTGCGAGACCCTGAATGATATGGGTCCCAGAGCCCGAGGGCGGAAGATTGATTTGGAGTACCTCGAGTAGAGAGGTTCAGGTCATGCAAATTTAGTAGAGGATCTCGGTAAGAGACCCAAGAGTTCGGGTCAACTTTTGAGAGGCCAGCAGGGTCGGATTCAGTGCAGTACTTACGGGAAACTGCACGAGGGATTTTTTCGTTTCAAGGGTTTTAGTAAGTGTATCTCTTGGTTTGTTTCCCTGCTTGTGTTTGGGTTATACCTTCAAACATTGTCACATTTCATTTGCATATCGTGAGTTACGGGGTGGTTAGTGAAAAGTCGTATCCCTCTTTGATGGTTTGGAGCATCCAATGTTATCTGGGTCTATGGTCGAGATCGTTCAGAGACGTGATGCGGAAGGTCTACGGTCATGATTGGTGACTCAGCCATTATGCTTGGGTCAGCTTTTGGAAGCGCCAGAAGAAGTGGTTTACTGCAGAGGCTTTGGTCTGGGCATCGGTTATTTGGACTTCAAGATATGAGGGTGGCATCATTTTAAGGCGTCTGAGATTATTAGTTTCGCTAGGATTCGGGAAGTGTCCGTCTGATCTTTAGGAGTTGTGTGACCTTTTGGGGTTTGGGCCAGTAATAGAGCACTACCACGGGTAAGCAACAGATTGTCAGCAGTTTGATTATTAAAGAGTAAAAAGGATTGGGAATACTTCAAATCTCATGTATTGCGAAGACTTAGTCGAATGTAAGTGGGGGAGAATCGCGCAGGTATTCAGGACAGGGGCAGGTATGAGACCGGGATGGGTTTCTCGTCCTCATCGAGGAAAATGGCGGCCCAAGTGGCTATTTGGTTTGAGGGTTATTTGAGTTTGGATTTCAGTAAAACTCCCCAGCGTGTGGATTGCGTCCTCTTGGGGCTTGATAGCATAATTTGGGGAAAAAGGTGTGGGCTCCAGTCATGAATTGAGTTCAGTTCGGGTGTTCGGTCGAGTGCGTGCTCGACTTTGTATGCGTTTCGAATTGATAGATTAGGGGTAAGGCATTGGGCTGTGGTTGTGTTAGGATGAAAGTGTTGTAAGACTACGGGGGAGCCGTAGCATTCACTAATGGTCAGTTGGGGTGAAAGTGTTATAAGACAACGAGGGAGCCGTAGCATTCACTAATGGTCAGTTAGGATGAAAGTGTTGTAAGACTACGGGGGAGCCGTAGCATTCACTCATGGTCAGTATGCTGAAAGTGTTGTAACACTACGGGGGAGCCGTAGCATTCAATAATGGTCAGTTAGGATGAAAGTGTTGTAAGACTACAGGGGAGCCGTAACATTTACTCATGGTCAGTAGGGTGAAAGTGTTGTAAGACTACGGGGGAGCCGTAGCATTCACTAGTAGTCAGATAGTGTGGATAGTGTTGTAAGACTGTGGGGGACTCGTAGCATTCACAAGTGGTCAGATAGTGCAGGAAGTTGTTGAGAGAAAAACTTTGAGACACACTTGAACAAACGTTAGAACAAGTATAGTTGCGGAATAGTTAATCTCGAAGGATCTAAAAGTTCAACAATAATATTAATAAGTTAGAATTAGAGAGTTAGAGAGTTAGTTGCGGAATAGAAAAGAAATGGAAATGACAACAATTGTTATATCAAGTATACACATAAGTTGATTCATAACGAGGAATGCATTCAAGCCAAGTTAATAAGTGAGATCAAAATTAGTGATTAAGTCACACAAGACTTGCTCCAAAGAGAGATTATAATCAGTTATATTCTAGTAAGATTTGTGAGTAAGAAGAGATGAGTAATTAGAGATAGAAAAGATAACTTCAGAGATGTGTATTCAGAATGATAGATCCGTTATGAATACAAGAGAATGAGCTCTATTTATAGAGACTCAAGGAGTTACATTAGATTCACTCTCTAAGAGTAGCCATGCAAGGCATACTGGACAATAGAGAGTATTACAGAAAGACAAAATAAACTAAGTAAAGAGTGACTGCGGTTGGATTTGATGACTTCGGATGCTGAAGAGGGAGCTTGACTGCGGTAGCTGAAGTTTAAGAGGGTCACTTTTCATGATTCAACAGAAGTGTAGAAAGATTGCAGGGTAACTGTGGCATTCACGGATTCGTTCGGGTGACTTAGGCCAGTGTGGGCCAGTTCGCAAGGTTGTGAGTAGGTCACAAAATAATTGGAATCAGGTAACGGTAGGTCGAATGAGACCAGGTATGAGGTAAGACTACAGTTATTCTGGTAGCATTCACCTTTTTGCGTCGGATTTAGCGTCGGATTTAGATGACTGGGGTTAAAAAGGTAAATTGTGGATTTGTCTTGAAAGAAAAGGGAGGCGGAGGGACTAGTTATGTCATTATGGGATAATGCTTATGGGGGGCTCGGGGTATATAACCCTCCCGAAACCCTAACCCTAGGAGTCTTAAACAACCGCCACCTCCTTCTTCACCTCCGGTCGCCGCCACCACCATAGGAGCCCTCCTCAGCCGCCGTTTGCATCACCGAGTCCGACAACCACCGTTTCTGCTTACTGCCTCGTCGATGAACGGCACCGTTACATCCCCCGCTACCGCTAGTGACGTTGAGGACAGCTGGGAGATCGCCAAGACCGGAGTTCGAGCTGTGAACGAAAAAGAATGGGTTGCGAACGACCAGAACCTCCCGGAAACAAAAGGAAACTCATCACCACCACCTACTGCCTCCGTTCTGCCGCCTGCTGCCGCCGCTCCGCCACTGTTAGCCACCATCTTGGGTGTCTATGGGCTTTTGGGTGCGTTTGGATTGATATTTGGAGTACCTTTGGTGTTGTATTGGCCGAAGATTATAATCACCACCACCGAGAGGTGGTGGCTGCCACCTTGTACCACCGCCGGCCACCACAAGGGTGGCTGTGTATGTGTGTGTGTGTTTATCTTAGCGTGTGTGTGTTATTTCGGATTTTGGCGTTGTAAAATGTAATTAGTGACTAGTATAATCAAGAAAACTCATAACCACCACCGTGAGGTGGTGGCTGCTGCCTTTCCGCCACCACCAGCCGCCGTGTTCGGTGGAGGTGTGCTTTTACTTGTGTTTAGCTTGCTTTTGGATGCTTGGACATAATGGGACTAGAACCATAACCACCACCGTGAGGTGGTGGCCGCCGCTGTGAGCCGCCGTTAACCACCACTACCCGAGGTGGTAGTGGGTGGTGCCCGACTTAGGAAAACCCTAATTGACCTAATGAAACCCTAATGGGCCTAAGGACTTAGCTTTTGGGCCTAAGTGGATTGTGATGGGTTGGAAACCATAATTAGGGTTTAGAAAACCCTAATTTTGGATATATGGGCTTTCGACTGTCAGGACCCGCATTTTTAGATTACTAAATTGGAATTATGTATAAAGCCCGGTCACATTATATGATTGACCTAATAGACTGATAGACTTAATGGATTAGGTCCTTAATGTTGGATTAATGTCTAAGTCCATAACTATAATTGGTAAGACTTGACCCGACCCGGCATGGTCCATTTGGGTTGCATGGCATCATGCATTTGGATAGACTATAATGAGAGAAATAACACTTAAGGTTGGTTAATATATTATAAGTTCTAATATATTAATAAGGTTATTTAATTAGTATTGATCAAGAATTAATTTGGAATTAATTAAGTGATCAAAAGGAGACTAATTAAATATATGGGTTGATTGTGTAAATCATTCATTCTTATATATGTGGGCTTGTGATCCAAGATTCCTTATGTTAGACTAAGTCCATGGGGTGACCCATGGATACTCCATGGAGGTTAAAATCCATGGAGCATAAGGAATGGGTAAAGTTATGAGTTACATGGTATAACCCTAATAGCCACCATATAAAAGAATCTCATGGCTCAAGAAATCGTGCACTAATGTGTGAATATGAGGGCTAGACGATTTCAAGGAGTGTTCCATTTCTCTCAAGTCATTCCATGTGCATTTGGTGTTGTGTGAACCATTTGAGGTGTCACACTTGGGGCACTAGGCACTCAAGCTTCATGGAGACAAGCTACATCAAACAAAGGTATGTATTCTATCCATTTGATTACCCAAGTATCAAGTATTGTATGCTAGATAGGGTAATACCTTAGAAAGTTCATAATTGCATGTATAATAGAGAAAACATAGATCCAAGGTATTTAGGGTTGCATGTACACTTAGGAGTGTTAGAATGCTCAAAACTCATCAGTGGTATCAGAGCCAGGTTTTGTTTTCTTGTTATACTTGCAAAATTAGCTGAAAAATCGAATTGTATTAGTTTAAAAGTTATGCTAATTACTTGAAATTTTTTTTGATGTGAATTATCTTTGTTCATATGAGTTTATTAGATTAACAGAAAAATTAATTGATTATGTGTTTTCAATCCATTTTAATCTAAGAGTTGATTCTAAAATGTGTTTTTGTAACTTGTTCTCAAGTTATATGAAAAGTCACATTTAAGTTTCATAAAACTCATAAAAAGTTGGCAATGGTTACAAAAATGAAGAGTCTTGTCCTCATTAAATGGTTTTATGACTCCATAACTTGTCCTCAAGTTATGGAGGTTCAAGAGTCACTTCATTAAATGATAAAATGTGTAACCTTAATTACTTCCATAAGTTACAAAAATAAAGAAAAAGTTACATTCTTTTATTAGTTTAAAGTCTTCCATAACTTGTCCTCAAGTTATGGAACTTGAAGAGTTTTTTTTAATTAAAACTACTTTAAACACATAAGTTATGGAATTAATTAGTTTTGAATATTTTCAAAACTTGCCCTCAAGTTTTGGAATTTGTAAAGTTTTCCCCATGAATACTTTAATTCCAAGTTAGCCCTTAGAATTTTAAAAGTTAAAATTCAACCCTTATACTTTATAGTATTATAAGTTAATAATAAATATATGTATAAGAGCAAGTCAGTCTTACCGTTAGTAGGCCTCATTCACGAAGCCGGTCTATAAGGGGGGTATAAGGTTACTGCCTATAAAATGGCAGTTTAATGGGTGTCCACTCTCACCCACCGCTTCCTTGACCGTTGGAGGGTCGTTAGCCGAACGGGTAGGACAATGACTATAATTCTCCCTTCATTAAAAGTATTAATGACAAATACTAAGTAACTAAACATTTATAAATTCCCAATCTTAGTTACTTAGGAAAATGTGAATTTGGTGCTAACCCATGAAATTACACTTTGCACTTTCTTAAGTCAGTTAGTGGAGCATGTGTGGTTAACCGGCACACTAGCTTGATTTAACAAGGTAGGCAAAGGGTAACTTAATGTTTATCATAGCATCGGTGGAGCGTGTGTGGTTAACCGGCACATCGATTGAGGGGTAAATATTAAGGGTACCAAGTATATTTGCATGGTTACTTCACACCTTGTTTTGTGATCCTCGGCATCCCAGTCACAAAACCTGAAGGGCACACTCGAGATTGAAACATGCCATTGAAAAGTTCAATGAATCTCAAAAGAATCTAGGAGTTTCAAAAACCAATTAAAACCTAATAATACATTTCGTTTATCTTGGTGGAAATTGGTTAATCGTCATTCACCTACCTTCAAATATTTTATAGCTTGGATTACGACATCCCTCTTCCAAGTTATAAAATAGTTTGTTGGGTCCTAACCTTAATATATCATATTGGGTGTTATATTAAGGACTTAAATCAACTTTACGTGAATTTCTCCCATTGTTGATGTCTGGTTTAGACAACAATGATCCTCCCAAACCAAGCTTTCCTAATGAATATGACTTCCCGAGTTTGGCTCATGGAAGTCATACTTCTCTTCCTCCACCACCTCCAATTATTCTCCCTAACCCACAAGTTCAAGGTCACTCAAGCCCTAATGGCAAGCAAGGTCTATGTGTGATCACATCTTAGAGATGAACTCACATATTGACAAGCCGGGAGAGTTGGGTGTCAAAGTCTTGAGAAAGTTGGATGTTCAATCACTTTCTAAGTCACATAGTGAGTTCCTTTGGGACTACTATGAAACAGACTATGACATGAACCTTAATGATCATATCTATTTGCTTGGTGCTGCTGAATCAGCAATGATTTGGAACGATAGTAAAGCAAATTTGATTAGAAGATCGACTTTCCAAAAACTTTATGGACAGTGACAATGGTGACACTGGAAATCCAGAAAAAGCATTCTCTTCCCAATGGAAAGGGATTGGCCATAGTCAACCTGGTTGACCAAATGGTAAAGAAAAAGGCTAAGTCTGAGATAGTACCATTACCAAAGGGTCCATTTGTTAAAATTGCCAAAGGAAGGGGCACTATTTGCGAAGCTGCCAAATTTACCTAAGGATGTTAAAGTCAATAAGTTTGACTCTACTTCAGGTAAAGTCCATTGTCTAACTCTGTTAAGCTCCTATTTGGAGATTCTTATTACATAATGTGACTGAGTCACATGGTGATGTTATAAGAATCAAAGATAAGAGAGAAAGCTTAAAGGAAGTATATGCTGCTTCTGATCGCGAAGATGGACTTCGATCGCATCCGAATTTTGAAGCTGTTACTTAGGAGTTATGACACATTGCTTAGGAATATATAACAACAAGGTTTTCATATGGATTGTAAGGATAAGTTTTTCCGCAAAGTTTTTAAAATAAAAGGAAATTTTTGATTTTATTTATTTGAAGTATCCTTACAATGGCATTTGTGGAAAATTGTTGCTTATATGATTCCACTGACAGCAATATTGGAAAATGGATTTGATTCTTTCATTTGTGGCAGTGTCTAAATTTACCAAATCAGGAAAGTTCCTCATCGCCCAAGTTTCAATTGGACCGAAACTTGGAATCATGCAAGTTGAATAATATGATGAATGAGAACTTTCAAGCATTGGAAAATCAAGACTAATTACTTGTTCACATGGATGTGTGAGTCAAGTGAAAGACTAAAGGGATCAAGTACACATTCTTGTGCACTGGTCATGTCCACCACAAAGCTTGTTAAGACTATTTGATTTACTAAAGTTTAGTAAATATGGTTATACTTACAAGTTTAAGTATAATTCTGAAACATTGGAAAAGTCTCAATGTATGGCAGAACGAATGGGAAGAATCAAATTAGGCAGAAAGATAAAAGTTTCTCAAATCTGAAAAGATGGGAGAGTACTTTAGTATCATGTTTGTGATCATCTTAATGATTTAGAAATCATATCACAATTAGTCCTCTAAAGGTCATCTTAGTGCATTCTTATGACTAAGAAGAGGAGTCATGAATTGTCGAAATGGTTAGATCAGGAAGATGAGTCATACTTCGTTCCAAAACAATTCTTAGAGTCATACTCCAAGATTGTAACTTGAGTGACATATCTTAAAGAAAGGTTTAAAACACTTGTCAAATGTAAGAGTAAAAGTGTCCTACTCTTGTACATTTGAAATTGGTAAGTTGTGATGTTTTGGATAAAACAAAGACCAACTAAGGCCAATTGTGTGAAGTGTTTGTCTTGATAAAGAATCCGCACTATCTCTTGAATATTTGGCAAGATAGTCTTATATGTCAAGAGGATAGTGGGAGTCTTAAAGATCCTAAAAAGAATTTCAAGAACTAATCAAGAATAAAACCTGAGGTTCTTCACTAGCACACGACTTGAGGTTTATAACCTATCGTGTTGACATATTCTGTGCCCATTCCAGTTAAAGTTGGCTTTGCATAGGAGTTCTAAAAGTTCTCAATTGGTTGCATAACAACTTGGAAGCAATGGCAGGCCCTGTACTGCCAGGTGGCAAGAAGTTAAGATTGCATAAGTTCAGTCCATATGAGTTTGGATTTGTCATTATCCTTGTCTTGTGACTATGGTTTTG
Organism: Lactuca virosa; assembly: GCF_052849685.1. NCBI lineage: Eukaryota > Viridiplantae > Streptophyta > Magnoliopsida > Asterales > Asteraceae > Lactuca > Lactuca virosa. Next base: position 111,353,471 of record NC_136434.1, on the reverse strand, counting down.
ACGATTCACATGGATAAGAACACATACACCATAAAATCTAAGGGTCATAAGGTTTCTCTCCGATTCATGAAAATGATGGTGAGGAAACACTTCCACCAAGTAGATTTGAAGCAGATGGCAAAAGGTCTAAACAAAATTCGACTATGATTACGGCATCCCTTTTCATAGTTCTGAAATTGTTTAGACACACATGCATGCTATTTAAGGAAAGGTGTATGATTTTGATAAAGTTTTATCAAAGCATCTCGTATCAGAAATCTGAACTTTGGTAAGAAAGTCAATAAAGTATTGATTTCTAGAAGTCCAGCTAATTTCTGAGTACATGTCAAAGCTAGTGGGAGCATAAGTGTTATGCTAATAATCATCATGTTAGTGGGAGCATGATAATTATTGTTAGTGTTGCAAGTTAGCAATGTTAATTATAGAAAACAAAAGTTTCAATTCGTGAGGCTGTAGGGATTGAAAAAGTTGTTTTGCTATAATTAAGGGAGAGGATATACTTCATTTCAGTTCTAAAGGCTTATATTGAGACCTTAATCATCTTTAGTCAAGAATATATATATGAATTTCATGTTGGATTGGTTCAACTTAAGGAAATTCTATATATTGCGTTCTCAAAATTCGATTATGATTACGACATCCCTCTTCATAGTCAAATTTTGAAAACATGGCAAATAAAAATATTGTAGCAAAAGACTGGTCTAGAATCATGTCTTTATGTGAGACATCATGAATCGTGTACCATTTGCTTTGGGTACAAGATCGATTGCATCTGCTATAATATTTGTCATTTCTAAATTTTTCCAAATGCCCAGAGGCATTAAGAAGGGAAAAGGTCTAGAATTGGATATGACTAAAATGATTAAGCAATTGTCGAGGACAATCTGAGGTTTACCAAAGATTGGTTGCTCAGGGACAGTTGGAAGTATAGTGCTAATTTTGGAAGGACCATATTGACATATTCTGAAAAGAGGCATCTCTTATTCAGAAGTGATAGTCAAAAATGAGAATATGGAGTTGTCTCCATAGGTGGAAGTTATCTGTGTAAGATTAGAAAACTTAATGCAAGAAGCATGTCCAAAGCAATGTACTTTGAATATGAGACTTAGTTTCCATGGAGTTGATCTCCATTGGAATACCTTATAATGACTGTTGACAAGTGTTTGTGACTTTGTACATATTCATTATAGGAGGGTCAGTGCATATAAGTTTAAAATCTAAACAGATTTCGATAAATGATAGGAATTTGAAATTCTCACATTTTTCGATAAGGATTTGGGAGTGTGAAATTAGAATCATTGAAATTATGTTCAATTGGTTTATTTCACAAAGTAAGGATCATAGACAAACATAGAGTGCATACTTGGTGTATGGCAAAGCTATTGTTTAAGAAAAACATAGTGTACATGCTTGGAGCATGGGACAACTAGTGTTTTTAATTCAAGTATAAAGTTGATAAAACCGAAACAATGAATAATGAGTAATCAGTATGGTGATAAATAAAAGTGTTTATTTATATTCATAGGGTTTGATACCATATTTGATTCATTTATTCTTGTGTTTCACTTTGCATGTTTTGACTTCCAGAATAACTAAGTCGCTCTTCCTGAATGATTAAGTTATTCAAACCATCCACAGTCGGTCATATGTTGGAAGTAGATATGAATCAAGACTGTCATGGGTTGGTTTGTAGAGGTCCAAGTTGGTGGACAAAGTGGTGCTACAACACTCATGAGTGCTCATAAGTTCTGAGTATTGGATTCAACCCGCGCTCATTTGAATCACTTCATGGATTTTATCACGAGTGATCATGAGACGATAATATCTTATATTCTTCAAACCTAGAGATATGAGTTGTTACTATGAGTTGGTTATACATTGATTGCACGAAAACGCATTGGTAACTCGATGTTATAAAACGTGCCTTTGTGTATGATTCAACAAGTAGTAGAACAAGCCATATGAGTCGAAGTTTATCCATTCCTTTTACCTTCGGGATAAAAGCGATATCTGTGGGCCCCTCGATGATTTAAAGATGATACATGTGAGTGCTTAGCCAAGCCAGGACTGATTTGATTTGTTCAATCAGTCAGTCATCATGAATCGGAAATCGGGAAACAACAAATGGACAGAGAGAATGATTGATAATCCATGTCTTAGTCCATATGATATCTAGAATGGAGGAATATATGATCCCTTATCTAATGGACAAGTCATTAACAAAGTTAAGAGTTCATCGACAAGGTCAGAGTTCGACAGAAGCTTTTGAGAGCTACGATTGCTGATCGGTTCCTGAAGTCATACGCAATAATAGTTTTAGACTTATCCAAGTGGGAGACTGTTGGATTAATGTCTAAGTCCATAACTATAATTGGTAAGACTTGACCCGACCCGACATGGTCCATTTGGGTTGCATGGCATCATGCATTTGGATAGACTATAATGAGAGAAATAACACTTAAGGTTGGTTAATATATTATAAGTTCTAATATATTAATAAGGTTATTTAATTAGTATTGATCAAGAATTAATTTGGAATTAATTAAGTGATCAAAAGGAGACTAATTAAATATATGGGTTGATTGTGTAAATCATTCATTCTTATATATGTGGGCTTGTGATCCAAGATTCCTTATGTTGGACTAAGTCCATGGGGTGACCCATGGATACTCCATGGAGGTTAAAATCCATGGAGCATAAGGAATGGGTAAAGTTATGAGTTACATGGTGTAACCCTAATAGCCACCATATAAAAGAATCTCATGGCTAAAGAAATCATGCACTAATGTGTGAATATGAGGGCTAGACGATTTCAAGGAATGTTCCATTCCTTAAGTCATTCCATGTGCATTTGGTGTTGTGTGAACCATTTGAGGTGTCACACTTGGGGCACTAGGCACTCAAGCTTCATGGAGACAAGCTACATCAAACAAAGGTATGTATTCTATCCATTTGATTACCCAAGTATCAAGTATTGTATGCTAGATAGGGTAATACCTTGGAAAGTTCATAATTGCATGTATAGTAGAGAAAACATAGATCCAAGGTATTTAGGGTTGCATGTACACTTAGGAGTGTTAGAATGCTCAAAACCCATCACTTAATGGGTTAAGTAAGAAACACTTAACCCTAATCGTCATTTTATGTGAAATTCCTAATCTTGCTTGGGCCTTAAATTGGGCCTTTCTATTGGGTTTTGGTGATTGGGCTATTGATGGGCCATCCAAGAATAATCATATGGACTAAGAATATATGGATGGGCCTTAGGGTAAGGCCCATGTGAGGGTTTGGGCCTAATTTGGAAAATTGGGCCATAGATGGGTCATAATTGGACCTTGAGGATTATGAGAGGTTGGACCATTGGAATACCAAATGTTTGGACTGGACTAAATGGTTGGGCCTTAAGATAAGCCCATGTAGAGGTTTGGGCCCAATTTGGAAAATTGGTCCATATAATGTTGGGCTTTGGTCCATAGTTTGACTTTTGGGCCTTTGGATTGGGCCTTGGAGTTGAATAAAGCTAAGTTAGGAGTAAAGTAGTCTTTTTACCCCAAGCATGGACTTATGGTTACGTATTGGAACCCAATTATTAATTGGGTGTTGTTTTGATGTTGACAGTTAGGGAACCTGTCAACCAGCAACTAGAGTTTTATCCGCGGGACTTCAATAGTGTGAGGTGAGTCTCCTCACCATACCAATGGGTCAATGGCACCAAGGCCGACCCATTTATTTAGTTGAGATGATTATTGTGAATGTGCTACCGATACCTTATGTATTTATATGAAGACCATGTGGGGGTTCCCATGGCAATTAGTTATATGTGTTATGCTAGTTGATTGTTTCGTATTTGATATGCTAGTTGTCTTTATGATACTTGCATGGAAGACCCCAGGTGGTTCCCGAGGCAGTTCGATATAAGACCATGTGGGGGTTCCATGGCTTTCCAGGCTAAAACCATGTGGGGTTCCCATGATAGTGGGCTAAGACCATATAGGAGTTCCAGTGGCACCGTGTAAGGCCTCGGAGAGTTTCCAGGGCATCCTTATATGTTTGCATGTTTAGCTTATATGTTTGAATGCATGGTTTGATTGGTAGTTAGTGAAGACCATGCGGGGGTTCCCATGGCAGTGGGCTAAGACCATGAGGGGGTTCCTATGGCACCCGGAGTAAGACCTTGGAGGGTTTCCATGGCTTCCCTATATGTTTATATGCATGGCTTGTGTAGTTGGTATGATTTATGTGATCATGTGTATAAGACCTTGGAGGGTTTCCATGGCATCTTTATATGTGTATATGCACGGTTATGCGATTGATATAGTTTATGTAACTGTTATAACTAGTATGGATTATGTGGTTATGTTGATTGTGTGGGGTATGCTCTGGGGAACTCACTAAGCTTCGTGCTTACAGTTTTGTTTATTGTTTCAAGTATCATCGGTTTGGAAAAGAAGGGCTCAGATTGATCGCATCGCACACACCCATGTTTTCCGCAATGAATGATTTTGGGATAAACTCTGATAAATGTTTTAATTAGCGATGTTTTTGAATGTTTGGAATAAATGATATCTATGTTTTGGTTATATTAAAAATGAAATTTTTACCCTTGATTTTTGGGTTGTTACACACATATTGCATATACAAAAATAATACACTTTCTATTATAGCATCCTACTTTGTTTTTTTATTTTTTTATTTTTTTTCAATATAGCGTTGTAGGTTCCAAATTGCATACAAATACATATAAAAAAAATAATACTTTCCATTATAGCATCCTACTTTGTATTTTTTTTTTCATTTTTTTCATCTATCTCATTATAGCATCCAAATTGCATACAAACAAACAAACTACATACATAATTTCTATACATACAATTACACATATAATAAAATAAATACACATTCCATTATAACATCCTACTTTGTTTTTTTTTTCATACATAAATACACACATTATACAATTAAATACACATTATACCGTCATACTTTTTTTTTCACTTTTTCTATTATTGCATCCATCTTTTTTTTTTCAATTTTTTCATAAACATATTCATTATACAAAAATTTTTCCATACATCAAACACATTACATACATACATAATGCATCCGATATGAAAAACTAGATTAGAATACTTCATGAAATGGAATAGAATCTGTGGTGGAATGAAATCAGAATGGTGGTGGCGCTGTGGGGGTGTTGTGGTGGCAAAAAAATTCGGTGGCTTTGGTGGTGGTGATGACAACCTGAAATTAGAGGTCACCAAAGCTTAATACACAAAATCAAACACCAAAATCATTAGTTAATCACTTAGATAGTTAGTGGACATAAAAAAAACCAGGGAAAAATAATCAGGAATCACCTGTAAAATTCGGGAATCACCCATCGTCGGAGATGAGGTTTCCGTCGCCGATGATAAAGGTTGCGTCGCCGGTGATTCTGCTTCGTATCTATCGTCGACAATAGGGGCGACGGGGAGGAAGAGTGACATAAACAGATTACAGAAAGCGGTGGAGGAAGAGGGTATATCTGCAATGACCTTTAGCGTTGACGCGTATTAGCGGCGACGATGAGGTATGAGTGGCGGCATTAGGGTTTTAGTAGCGACGCCCTTACGAGGGAAAAATAGCGCCTTTTTTTGGAGCATTAGCGGCGACAGTGTCGCCGCCATTGAAGTCGCCGCTAATACATTGAGCGAGCATCGTTTTCAGCCGTTCGATTTGGTCCAAATCAACGAACTGTTAACCAGATTGTTTTGACGCGGATCGTGGTTTTCTATTATTAGCGGTGATACGTACCCCGCAAATTATGTGTCGCCGCTAATAGTGTGCGTCACTGTTATTACCTTTATTTATTGTAGTGTAATGGTTACAATTGGAATAGGTAAAAGTAAATATACATTCTGTTGAAACATAGAAACATATGGTATTATTTTTTTTTTTTTGTTTTGTTTTGTTTTTTGCTGTTTACTGTATTTTAGGTTAAATAGTTGTAGTCGTTTTTTGTTGTCATTTCAACAGGTAGAAGAGCCTAGGCTGTTTTGGTGCTGAGTATGTCTTATAAGTTGTTTTACATTGAAGAATGGTTCTTTTTTTGTATTTTGGAAATATGCAAAAAAAAAAAAAAAAAAAAAATGGTTGAATGGTTGATGTTATTTTGCATTGAAGATTTTTTTTTGGTATTTTTTAAGTACGTAAAAGTTATGACATATATGGTTGATGCTATATAGATATTAGACGGTTAATTGTGGTTTTTTGATAACTTGGACATTTGCATGTGGAATGTTTTAATATTTCTTACTCAATTTAATGATTTCTTTTTAAATCTTAGTCAATTTAATGATTTTTTTTTAAATCTTAGTCGAGCCGAGCCGTGTCGAACATTTCACGAGCCCAAGCTTGAGCTTGAAAACAAGGCTTGAGTCAAGTTTGATCCAAGCTTCGAGCTTGAGTATTTAAGTCGAGTCGAGCTTTGAGCTTTGTAATACTCGACTCGACTCGGCTCGTGTACATCCTATATAAATTTATGACCATCGAATTGCAAGTCCTGAAATAAAATAGGAGCATCAACAGACAGTTGACAACAAGTTTTTAATGAACAATTGAACATACATTAATATGCGTTTGGTATGTTCTCATGGATAAATTACTATTGGGCATGATACTCGTTATCGAAATTTTAATAAGTCCTTGCCAATGAGAAACTTGATTTGATTATTTCAACAAAAATGATTAAGATCTTTAGTTGGGTTTAATTGTTTTTCAACCCATTGGGCTTTTACGAATATAAAGAAATACGTTTAAGAAATAGTATTCAATTCATTGACAAATAGAGAGAGCCTACAATCCGTATCAATAATTAGAGTGTGATTTTCTCAATGTTTTATTTTAAAGTCCAACGTTTTTCAGCTAAGCCTTTTTTTTATTGCACCATATTAATTAATGCCTTCTTTTATGTAATACCACATGTGATTTATATTCATATATTTGATTTGACATCCCGTTTTCTGGGAACGACAAAATATCATTAGAACCTATCCTAACAATGTGCTAGACAAAAAAAAAAAAATAAAAAAAAAATAATACATGAGCTTTATGATATAAAGTGTGTTTGAAGTCACAAAATCTAATTGATTTTAAGCTTCTTACTCCTATTATGAAACCAAAAGTAAGATCAGGTAACTATTACTTTTGAAATATCCATATATTACGAGGATAGTAGCAAGTTGTCAGGTCAAAAAAACCAACTACAAAATACTAAACGGTTGTTGAAGCCAAACAAACTCAATTACTAAGAAATTTGCTATTTCTTTTGATATACCACATAAAAACATAACTCTCTAATAGAATCAAATATCTCGTCTCATCTCGATGCCTTATTTGAAAAAAAAAACATAACATTCAATATTTCCAAATATACCATATTGTTGTACCTGCAATAGCATCCACCAACATTTTCTTTTTAGCAATCAACTTTCAACCCATCGATCGAGAAGTATAATTCGTGGCGCAAACTAAACTCCACTAGTTGAATATCCAACCATCTAAAAACAACACCAAGTTTTTGTTGCAATTTCGCATCTCACTAAAGGATGATCGAACCGCTCCACTGCCATAGTACGAAATAGGAAAAAGGATAGAAGGGATATCCACAACATGAAAAGACAAACTCAATCTAGTCGGTATCCTGTCGAGCAAAGCTCTCCAAATCTTAATGTTAACTATCATAGGCAAGAAGGAATTCTACCTAGTTTTCAAGTTAGCATTTGGTAAACTAACCTCATCAATCCATTGTCAGGTTTTAGTAAAAGAATAAGCACCTGAAATACAAATATCCCACCACCATTTGTCTCCTTCATTCGAAAAAACAACCCCTACCAAAGCATTTAAGAGACTCGCGAATTGAAGGCTTTCCTCTCCCTTACGGACTGGCCGATGCCAGTTCCGCTTTCACTTCTCCGATCAACTATGATACAATCTATATTTGTATCTAATTCAAACATCATAGGAAACCTTCTAGCTAAGACTTTATCTCCTATCCAACACTCCTACCAGAACTTAGTAGCAACCCTATCTCCAACCCATTTTATAACCACAAAATTAGGAATAATAGCCCTTTTCTCCAATCTATCGATGGCAAAACAAGCTCACGATCCAACACAATGATAAGTCTTTGTCTGGTTTAGACCATTATACAGACCATTGTGGGATTAAGATGTCTAAGGTCTTAACTAAATTGGTATATTAAGTGAATAATAGTAAGTCCTTTTTGGGTTATCCTCATAATCGAAAATGACTTGGATTGATATTAATAGAGAGATAAATGATTTATTAATATATTATATGATGAATATATTAATTAGAAATAGTTAATATTAATTAAGAATTAATTAGAATTAATTTAATTAATGGTTCTGGATTAATTAAAATTAATTAAAGGTACACATGTTAGAATGCAATTGTTCAATAGTTTAAAAAAGGAAGCGTTCTAGAACCTCCCTATGGGGGATGCTTTTGGGAGCCCTTCTAGGGTTTATGGAAGCCTCCATTTGATGACATGGTAAGTGATTTGAATTGGATTAAAATATTATTACTTTTAATTCAAATCAAGGTTTCTTACAACTATAATTAGGGACCGTTAGAAGGCTTGAAAACCCTGGATAATTTAAAAGGAATTTTCGAAAATCTCTTATCCTCTCTCTCTCTCTAATTTTCGATCCTAGGGTTTCCTAGGTTTTGGGTGTGACACATTAGAGACTTCCATATTCTTGGAGCTTGCATTCCAAAGAAGGGTTCTTTAAAGTTTGTGATATATTCGATTATAGCAAAAGGTATGTTACCTAAACTTTGTGATTTTTGGTTGTACATAGGTTTATTTAGGATTTCAAAGTATGTTGCTATTATGAGAAAATTCATAGATTTCTAGGTTGCATGTTCCCATAATTGTTATATGAAATTCCGCAAGTACATATAAGTAATCTAGAAAACCCATAAGTAGTATCAAAGCCTTGGGTTTTGTCTATAATATGTATATATTTGAAAACCCTAAAAAGAAAATTATTTAAAAAAATCCTAGTCTTCTATGGTTTTTTCGAAAATTACCTTGCCTCTGGACTTTTTCGAAAATTGCTACAGTTTCCTAGTTTTGTTATTTGCTATTTTAATTGCTGAAAATTTGAACAACTAAAACTAGATAACCTATATAAACCCTAATTTCGAATTTAGGAAAGGGATTAAGATTAAATAGACTATTTAATCAGAAGTTAATTAAAGATAATTGTTTAACTCTTAATAAGATTTAATACAATTTTAATTAAATTTTTTAATTAAAAAGATAAACATTAAATCAAAGATGGTTTAAAAGATTAATTATTTAACTGTTAATCAAGAGAATTAAATTTAAACCTTGTAATTTTAAAAGGTTTTAAAATACAGCATATATATATATATATATATATATATATATATATATATATATATATATATAAGAGTTATAATACTATATGTATAACATAAAGTCATTCGGATCAAGAGTAGGCCTTATTTACGAAGCCACATTATTTGTATAAGGAAACGACCTATAAAATAAATGTTTAATGAGTGTCATTTTCTCCCACTATTTCTTTGTATGGTGGAGGATCGTTATCTGAAAGGGTTCAATAGGACATAATCAAATTAAAATTATAATGTAAAAGTACTAGAACCTTCCATAAATCTCACTCTAGTTACTTTAGGAAAAATGTGAAATTGTATGCTAATACATGAAAATACACATCAATTCTTTGCGAGTCATTAGTGGATCGTGGGTGGTTAACCAAGACACTAATTCGAAACTACAAAGATGAAATGACGGCATAACTCGAGTTTATGGTTGTTAGTGGAGCGTGTGTGGTTAACCGACATGTTAATGTGAGATCATAAATGAGAACGAGGTTCTCACGTAGGTTTGCATGGTTATTCACATCTTGTTTGCAATCATCGACATCCCAGTCACAAATCGAAGAGCATAATCTGAGATTAAACTTGCTATTGAAAATTTCGATGAATCTTGAAAGATCTAGGAATTTCATATTAGATTGAAATTTGTAAAGTGCTTTACCTACCTAAAATAAATTCACAATTAGATCACGACATATCTCTTTTAATGTCGAACTGTATTTATGGATCCTAACCTTGAATATTAATTTAGGTTAAAATATTAATAAAAAATCAATTAACTAAAATCTTATCTTTTACTTTAGCAATATGGAAATGGTGATCTTCCTCCTCCTGCTCCACCCACTCACAACTTTACTTCATTTTTTGATCCTTTCAAAAGAGAAGTTTACTCGTCCAAACTATATGGACTAGATGCGCAATTTGAAGATGCACTTCAATATGAGAACACGGACTATGTTCTCAGGAATCCAATTCCCAAAATTGATAAAGCAACTACCACTCCTAAGGAACTTTTGGATTACAACCAACACGTTGATGACTCCACTAACGTTGCTTGCATTACGATTGTAACCATGATACTTGACCTTTAAAAGTACTATGAAGACTACTGGCCATACCGAATGAACTTGGCTCTTTCTCAAATGTTCCATAAAAAAGTGAGGCAAGAGAGTTATGAAGTCGTCAAGGCCCTAATGGCATGCAATTTGAAAGAAGTGGAATCTATGTGTGCTCAAGTGCAGAAGATGTAGAGACACGTAGAGAGGTTAGAGAAGCTCAATGTGAACTTTGACTAGGTTCTTGCCATAGACATGGTGCTCAACTCCTTGTCTAATAGTTTTGATCAGTTTATCCTAACTTATCATTTGAACAATACTGAGACCACATTGATTGAGCTTCATAGCCTATTGCAAACAGATAATGCTGGAATGAAAAAGTCTCATTCAAATAGTTCTGTAACCTCCCCAGTTATGGATTTTCATCAAGGCAAGGGGAAGAAAAGGAAGATTTACTCCTAACCCAAGTGGAATGGGAAAGCCCACCCTGGAGAGTCTAGTGGTGGGTCAAAGGTAAAAGTCAACTTTGATAATCCTACTGTCGGTGACCCAAAAGAAACCATATGCTTTCATTATAGCCAAAAGGATAGGGACTTATGAGCTTAAGTTTGATAATAATGTTAGGGTTAACTTGAACAATTGATGTTATTCATCATAAATCACTAGAAATATAATATCTTTTCACACATTATTTAGACAAGCTTATCGTTATCATTTTGACAATAATAACTGTGCGATTTTAGTTGATAAAATTGGTGCATTTATTTTTAATGCTTATCCTTGTAATGGTGTGTATAAAGCTATTGTGTGTGTGTGTGTGAATGAACTTGCCAATTATGTTTATAATATTGATTCTTCTAATAGTATAGACAAGGCATACTTATGGAATTTTTGTCTTAGGAATATTAACAAGAAACGCATCGCCCAACTCCAAAAGGATGTAGTGTTGGAATCGTTTCACCTAAAGGTAGACGATGAATGTGAATCTTGTATATTAGTCAAGATGACCAAGTCACCTTTCACTGTTACTTGTGAAAGATGTGAATAAACCTTATACATATGGATGTATTTGGACCTTTCAAATCCGCCAAAAGGGATGTTGAGCGCTACTACATGACGTTTACGAATGATTATAGTAGATATGACTATATCTAATTAATCAAACATAAATCAAAAACTTTTGAAAAGTTCAAAGAGTTTAAGCACAAGAATAAGTTAGGAAAGAAGATAAAGATTCTCTGATATGATAGAGGTGGATGATATCTAGTATCGATTTCATCGACCATCTTAATGAGTGTGTAATTGGTTCACAATTTTCACCTCCCAGGATACCACATCTTAATGGTGTAGCTGAGAGGTGTAATCAAACCTTGCTAGATATGGTTCGTTCCATGATGATTTGAGCTTTACTTCCTATATCGTTCTGGGATTACGCCTTAGAGAAAGCCGCCCATATTCTTAATCTTGTTCCTACCAAGAAGGTTTCCAAAAAACCTCATGAGATGTGGACATGGAAACCTCCCTCGCTCGCACATATCAAGGTCTGGAGTTGTGAGGTTTTCGTTAGGCACGAAACCCAAGACTAAATGGAACCTAGAGCCAAGAGGTGGATTTTCATTGTTTATCCATATAAGTACTTTGGATACTTCTTCTATGAACCTAGTGAGAATATGGTATTTGTAGCTCGAAGAGGAGTCTTTTGCAAGAGAGACCTCATATCCAAAGAGGATAGTAGGAGTATAATTGATCTTGAAGAGATTCAAGATTCAACCAATGAAGGAACCTTTGATGAGATTGGTTCTCAACCTAAGGGAGAACCTATTAAGCCCATTAAAAATTTGTTACTTCTTCGTCGATCTAGTAAACTTAGCATGCCACATTCGTTTTATGATTTCCATATAACTAAGAACAAAGATACATTTATTAATGACAGTACATTGGTAAATTTAGATGAGCCAACTAACTACAAGGGAGCAATGGCAGGTCCTAAGGCAGCAAAATGAAAAGTGGCAACGGATAGCGAGATCCAATGCATGCATGTTAACCAAGTATGGACTTTAGTTAATCATACACGTTGGTCGAAAGACGGTAGGGTGTAAATGGATCGTCAATAAGAAGACCGGCATGGATGGTAATGTACATACCTTCAAGGAAAGGTTGGTTGCAAAGGGCTTTACTTAAACCCAAGGGGTTTACTATGATGAGATATTTTCACTAGTTTCCAAGATCAAGTCGATTAGGGCAATGCTTTCCATAAATGTGTATCATGAATATGAATTATGACAAATGGATGTTAAGACTACTTTCCTTATTGGGAAATTGACTAAGGATGTTTACATGGCTCAGCCAGAAGGTTTTGATTATGCTAAATTCCTTAATAAGGTGTGAAAGCTTTAAAAGTCCATCTATGGACTTAAACAAGCATCTCGTAATTGGAAATTTTGCTTCCATGAAATTGTCAAGGAATTTGGATTCTCTAGAAGTGATGATGAGTCTTGCATGTATATCAAAGCTAATGGGAGTCTAGTGACCTTCCTAGTTTTGTATATTGATGACATAATCCTTATAGGAAACAATGTCCCAACTTTGGAAGAGGTGTTGTCTAGGCTTTGGAAATGTTTAGCTATGATGAATCTAGGAGAGGCTATGTACATTCTTGGAATAAGGATTTATAGAGACAGGAAGAGACGTTTGTGTGGCCTTAGCCAGAGTACTTACTGGGATAAAATACTGAAGCGGTTCAATATAGAGAATTCCAAGAAAGGCTGTTTACCCATGCATCATATTGTAAAATTGAGCAAGGTTCAATGTCCCATATGCTTTGGCTATAGGATCGATTATGTATGCTTTCATGTGTACTCGAACTGATGTGGCTTATGCTTTAACCATGGTTAGCGGATATCACTAACATTGCTCATTAGACAGCAGTAAATAACATACTTAAGTATTTGAGAAAATGAAAGATATGATCTTAGTTTTTTGTGGTAGAGATGAACTTAAAGTGAGTGGTTATAATGACGCAAGGTTTCAAACAGATCACGATAATAGTTATTCACAACTTGGATGGGTATTTCTATTGAATCGTTGAGAGGTTACTTGGAAGAGTTCCAAGCAGCAAACAATGGCTGATTCTACTTGTGAATCAGAGTAAATGGCAACAAGCGAGGCAAGAAACGAAGTAACATGGTTAAAGAATCTCATTGGAGATCTTCGAGTTGTTCCATCAATCCAAGAGCCCGTGGAGATTTTCTAAGACAACAAATGTGTGATTTTTTTAAACAAAGAACCAAAGGATCATGGTAGATCAAGGAACCTCGAAAGAAAATACCATTATATCCAACATAATGTAAAAGAAGGTGAAGTCTATGATGAATTGTGTATCATCATAGGATAATCCTGTTGATCCTCTGTTTGATCAAGATTAAGCACTTTAAGCATGCTAGGAACATAGGGCTAAGAGATGATATTAGATTCTAGATTTTAGTAGTTAATTGATAGTTTAAATTGTAGTTAAATGGTGATTAAGTAATAGAGATTTATTTATTTTCAAAGTATGTGATAACATTCGTCAATTAATTTATTATTGTTTTTCACTTTACATGTTTTACTTCCTGAATATTAACTTATTAAAAATGCCACAGTCAGTCATACTTCTAGGGAGTTCGTATTGATTTAAGACTATCAAGGAATATGTATAGATTGTCCATGGTGATTTGACATTTCATAGGGATTGCTACAATATTTATGAGTACTTACAAAATGCGTATTTTAAGTATTGTTTTAACCCGTCGCGCTTAGCGATTACTTCATGGATTCAATCAAGAGTAATTCTTAGACGACAATATCTTCTATCCTTAAAACGGATATATATATATATATATATATATATATATATATATAAGTCTTAGTTTATAAATCTATTGTGCATTGGTTTGCATTAACGCGTCCAGAACTGGATGTCATAAAGTGTAATTCCATGCATGATATGGTGAGTAAAAGGTATGATTATATAGTCAATGTGTATTCGTTCCTTTTTCCTATTTCAGGAAAGCGATATCTTTGGGCCCATCGGTAATTTGATGTTGACTTATAGTGATGGTCCCAACCGAGACTAAATTGATATGTTCAATTCGTAGTCTAATGACGTTATCAGAAATCAGGAAATCGAGAAATAGAATCTTGGACCATGAGATCGATTCTTATCCATTTCTTGTGTCCATATGATATCTTGAAGAAGGAAGGGATAGTTGATCACTTATCTTTAGGCTGACGTCTGATTTAATCAAAGTTTGGAAATGTCTTTGGAAAGTAATCTTTACTGGTTATTCAAAGATCTATACTTGCAATTATAATTGGCAACTAATCCAACTGGGAGACTATTGGATTAAGGTGTCTAAGGTCTTGACTAAATTGGTACATTGAGTGAAAAAAGTAAAGTCCTTTTTGGGTTGCCCTTACAACCAGGAAATGGCTTGGATTGATATTAACATAGAGATAAATGATTTATTCATATATTATATGATTAATTATTAATTAGAAATTGTAAAATAGTTAATTAAAAATTAATCAGAATTAATTTAATTAATGGTTTTGGATTAATTAGAATTAATTAAAGGTACACGGGTTATAATGCAATTGTTCAGTAGTTAAACAAGGGAGATGTTCTAGAACATCCCTATGAGGGATGGTTTTGGTAGCCCTTTCTAGGGTTTCTAGAAGCCTCCATTTACTGATTTGGTAAATGATTAGAATTGGATGAAAATGTTATTATTTTGAATTCAAATCATGGTTACCTACATAGGTTTATTTAGGTTTTCAAAGTATGTTTCTATTTTGAGAAAAGTCATAGATTTCTAGGTTGCATTTGCCCATAATTGTTATGTGAAATTCTGCAAGTACATAGAAGTAACCTAGAAAACCCATCAACCATATCTAGCCTTGATGACCTTTACCTAAATATAATCTGGATAGTTCAAGAAACCCCACCACAATTTCAATAAGAGAGCATAATTAAAAGCAATCATACTACCAATTTCCAACCCTCTACTACTTTTAGTAGAAAGAAACATCTCTCACTTGATCCAATGTAATTCTATTTTATTCTCACTTCCTCCCCAAAAAAATTGCAAGAGATGCTTCTAATTAACTCGAAACGACAACTAGTAACTAAAAGCGACATCAAATAGATATATACAGCACCAAGAACTGACTTAATTAACATCAATCTCCCTTTAATAGGTAGAGTAGCAAAGTTCCAATTAGAAAGTTTTTTGTGAAATATATCAAAATCGGTTTCCAGCCAACAATACAAGTCATATTTTGACCAATAGGTAGCCCCAAATATTTAAATAGGAACTTATCCGACTTACATCTAGAAGCAAAAGTAGTAACTTACTCATAAGTAAGATTAGGGAACTATACAATCAAAGATAGTCGCCTTTTTGGTTTCTTCGTTCCAAAGATTATAATATTATGAAAGTTCCATATCACCCAAAAAATATTCAATGTCACAACATCAAGACATTTTTCTTAGGATCCAATGTAATGTTTCACAAAGTTATCCATGAATAGATACTTTGCAGAAACAACATAACCATGCATTAAAGAAATTTTGATAGTTCAAGAAAAGTGATCCTTAGGCTATCCGAGCAATGGGATGTTTCCGAGATAAAGACTATCCGAAGTTGTTGTAGTTTCGAGCTTCATACTGATTCCAAATAGAGGTTTTTCTAATGAGAAGACAAGTACTTTTGGAATGTTTTTTTTGTCTTTTGTCATGTACTAGTCTTAGGGGACAAGACCAACAACAATGTTTTGTCATGTGTCAGGCTGTTAATCTGCAATCCACGCCTTGTACATTTGTCTATTTGTTATTACATGCTCCTATCGACTATAAATAAGAGTGTTAACCCTTGTAATCGTTACATGTTTATCACTTCAAGAATACAACTATCATTCTCTCTTACATTCTCTGCGTGCACTTACTTTATCTTATTTACTGTTGAAATATTTCATTTAATACCTTGGTTGTTCTTCTTCAAGGCTTGACTAGATATTCATCCAAACTTGACTTACTTCAATTGTTGCTGTTTATTCAAGGTATACATCGTTATACCTTGTCAGAATCATATCTATATGATATCCATTTCCTATAAATTGGTATTAGAGCTTAGCTGGTTGTTCATTAAATCCATAACATCAGATTATTATTGATTGGGAATACCTTGGTTTCTCAATTATTTATGTATCATGGATAAAAGTTCTTCTTTATATATCACTTATTCTTAATACAACACAACAATGGCTTCTCATAATCCGAATCAACCATTATACTCAATGTAAATCGCATACATCATTGGTTGCTCCACGATAACCCCATTGTTGGTTGTGAAAGAATACGTTCATTGGAAAATGAGAATGGAGAGATTATTGAAATAAAAAGATAAAGGTGCCAAAATTTGGAGATCTGTCACAGAAGGTCCTCATGTTCCTACAAGACAATTTGTTAGACGAACTTCAACTCCAAATTTGATGGACGAGGAAAAGATACGTGCAGACGACATTGCTTTTTCCGAAATGGTTTTTGGTATCCCTCAATCTCTTTTGAGCACATCAAGCATTACACATCTGCAAAGGAGATATGGGACACACTCAAAGACCTATTTGAAAGTTCAGAAAATGTCAAAGACAAAAGGTTGACCACCATGGTGAACGAGTATGAAACTTTCTCTACATCTCTCGGTGAATCTGTAGCTTCAGCGACAAATCATTATAGAATTCTGGTGAACAACTTGACAACTCACAGTGTAACAAGGACTCCAATTAAGCACAACCTGAAGTTTATCAACGGCCTCGGAAAAGGTTGGGGCAACATTAAGCCTTGACTTCAATGCAACCGTTCTCTTAAGAAATTGATTCTCTTTGATGTACTTCACGGCCATGAATAAAATGTTGCTCAAACTCCAAGAGAAATCTCAGGTGGACCACTGGCTCTCGTTAGTACTATCAATCCACCTCCTTAGAACTACGCCACTTCAAATTCCTACATTCCAACTACTTGGTCCCAATTTCCAAAGATAACTTTGATCCAAAAACTGTTGTTAATGAAATCAGATTTCAACAAGAGTTTGCTATGTTAACCAAGAAGTACAATTAACATCCGTAGGTTAACAATTAAAAACCATGTCCGAATAAATTTCATTCAAACCATAAAATGTCCCCGTACCAAGCACCACACCAGAACTCCTCTCAATCCTATCCTAATACAACCGAAAATCCTCATTCCTACTGATCAAATATCCCTCCGAATCAAAACTTGGCTCCTCAAAATCATTTCACTCCACCCTCAGAAAAACCCAACCTTATCTGTCACAAATATGGTCTCATAAACACATTTTGCAAGAGATTTTCAAGCCGATGATCCTCAAAAACTGAAGGTGAAGGACTTTTCTTACTATGCTAGATGTGCACAAGTGTTAGGTGAAAAAGAGAAGGTATTCGTTGTCAATGTCTCATGTAATGTGGATGATTATTGGTCATATGGTGATGAGAAGGAAGATAGTGGAAAAAAGAAATTGTGCCTCATGGCGAGATACAATGTTGAGTGCGACTCTTGGTATTGGCCATTGGGTTCTGACGATGTTTCTAAATCAAATCTTGGTATTGGCCGTTGGGTTCAGAAACTGGGTTCAGAAACTGGGTTCAGAAACTGGTGCATGATGTTTTTTCTTCTATTTTTCAATTGGCCATTGGGTTCAGAAACTGGTGTATGGTGTATTTTCTTCTATTGTTCAGAGATAATGTTTCTAAACCAAATCTCTTTTTAGTTTCTAAAGTTTTTTTGCTAAAATTTGAAGATGTGATAAAGAACTAGAAACTTTCAAAGTTCTTGTTGGTAGTCTCTCTATATCCCTCTCACTATCACTGGGCTAATGTAAGATTACCTTGTATATTGTTTGTGTAGAGTTTTTTTTAATATCATTTATTTGATTTTCTCTTTAAGTTTTATGTATAGTTTTTATTTTTGAAATCATTGTGTGCTGGTTTGAAGTCAAAAAGGAAAATGTCTAAGTCCAATAGGTATTTTGAAAATTCTTTTTTTCAAGTTTTGTTTACAAATATTCAAATCATTTTAATCCAGAATACACACCTACACAACATTTTCTCACATATGTATTCTGTCCTGCAAAATAATGAATAGCTGGTTAGCTAAAAGGTTCTCCAATATATACTTTTTGTCCAGTGGTTAATAACAAGGCACACATATGATGTTGATAACACTTGGTCTCACAAGGAACTATAAAAGTCAAAACTGGTCTGCAAAATCATAGAAGAATCCAAGGCTCAAGTTATTACTAGATGGTTCTTGGCCCATAAACTGTTTTTAGCATGATCAAATTCGGACCCTCTTGTATAATACCTTGTTCATTGTGTCTTTGGCTCACTGATACTCTATGTTGCTGGCAGGGAGATAATGTTGGTGATGAAGACTTTGGTTAAACGAAAGTTGCATAATCTCATGAGAATTAAAGCAGATAGACTAAAGCTGACAACAAGTCTGATTGAGTCTTTCATTGTCACTCACATTTTTCTTAAGTCACTTTGTTGTTGTTGCTTGTGATGATTAAACTGACTTGGATACCTCGATGGGTATTTTTGTTCTGTTAGCACAAGATAAAAAGGATGAATGCATACAAGGGATGAATGCATACTTGTCTAACATTCATTTGCTTGTTGCCTCTCAAGGAAGAAAATTTTGTCAGGGGCATTATGGTCTAGCTTGACACAAGAAAAGAAACACAAGTGTTATTTCTGAGATTGAGAATATAAAAGGTTGCAAAATAATGAAAATGTTTAATGTTTTGATGTTTTGGCCAGGACTTAAGATAAATGGTTACAGTTGGGAGAAGAGTTGAGTTTCTTTAACTGTTATGATAACTAGTTTAATAAATGTTTGAGGGATATGGATCTTAGACAATGTTGAAAGTGATTGTCGAGCACTATGGCTTGGTGTATAATCTATCTGCTCCTTGTGTGATTTATGGTTCCTGACAAAGAAAAGAAGATTCGTACAATACATGGATATTAAGGGTATTTTTGTCCTTTGCATTAAATCAAAAAGAAAAATAGGACCAACATCTAATTTATCATTAATCGCTTTTCCAGTGTCATATTGTGCATCTTCAAAATCTTTAACTACATTTGGTGATTGATCTCTCTCTAAATTTGATCTCTGACGCTGATCATTCAAAGCTTCACATGACCTATCCAACTTTGAACCAAATATATGTAAAGGCAATAGAACATGATAAGTTCAGATGTTTCTATACTAATGTATACATGTCATTAAATGAAACAAGTGTTCCCTAACACTCCATCTCACCACCTGTATATCTGAAGTATGCCGTTTGAGTCTTGACACAATAAAAGTTATTGGTATCTTCTGTTGGTCCAAAAGAATCAGCTTCTGCAACTCTTCAGAAAAGCTGATTTTTATTAAAGTAATGATGATATCATCAGCTGCATTGATTTTCTGCATCATTCTCATTGATTTTTTGCTAATAGAAATAGTAATATGTATGGATGGTTAGAGTTCTTGATGCATGATATCATCAGATTATATGGCTATCATCCATTGATGAACCACGAGCTTAGGGGGATCAATCAAGTTTGAAAAAGGCAACCAAGCTGAAACTTGACTAGATGGTCATAAAGTTATCTGTAGCTGGTTGATTTTTGGAGTTGTCTCTTACAAGCTCCATCAGTTATGGTCGTTCCTTCTAGTAGTTAATGACCTGATGATATTTCACTTCAGAACTCTTTAACCCAACATGTCATGTTCCTACCTATTAAAACTAAATAAGCCATCCATCTCTTATGTTGAATTTGATAGCAAGGTCTAATCTTCGCCTAGAGATATTTCCAGGTTACAAATGAAAATTCTTATAAGGAAAGAATGTTATCCCCTCTCTTAGCCAATCTTTTTCTAATGTCATAAACCTCGTAGACTGAGGTATGACATGGTATCATTGAATGAATTGATGGTGAATCTTTGATTCTAGACTGCAACGAACTCTATATTGTAAGGATTAAACCACTTCTTGATGATGGGTTATCACTGTCAATGAATCACACTGATTTCACCTCAGCGTGATTGAGATATCCTACTTCTTTCCCACAAGTCCTCTTTATAAGAACTTGACGGTTCACTGAGCAATACCACTCACTAATAAAAGTTCGGAAATTTGTTCCGATGGTTAGACTATGTACTTTAGTCTATCACACACACCAACCCATTGTTACCCTAATTTCTTCTTTAAAATTTTATGATTCAAAGTATGATACCAGACACTGATGAGAATTTGAAACATTTGTGCCAATGGGTATATCATGTATCGTGGTATATTACACACACCTACCCACTCTCGCCCTACAAAGCTTCTATAAAAAAATTGGATTCATTATATTAGCCATACACTTATATAATTTCGACACTCTATGTTGATGTGTACAATTAAAAACCAAAATGTATTACACGCATCATTCCCTTCTTGACCTTTTTCTTCTAATAGAAGTGGTTAATGATCCAGCGTATAAAACCATATGTTGATGAGACTATGTAGAACTGTGTAAATGATATACTATTTCGACAACACAATAGTGTGATGTAACTATCCTATCCTTTAACTTTATTTGATGTTTTCTTTTCATTTCAGGTAACTTGCTTTCTTCTTAAAAAATTAATAAAAAGGCAGCTTTTATTGATGCTGTCAAAAAGGGGGATAAATGTTTAGTTCATGTACATGTTATTTGATCATTCATTCAATAGCAGACACTCTTGAGAGAAAGAGGTTATACATCTAAGGGGGAGAAAAATCTAAGTGGGTAGAAATTAGCATTTTACAATCAGGTCACATCACAATATTGCTAGTTTATCTGTTTCCACTTATTGTTTACTAGTTGATTTAACTGATACTTTCGTTTGTTTGAAATTTTGCTGATGTTAAAAAGGGGGGATATCATCATATACTCAAATGCATTCATTTTCTCAGGGGGGGAGATAGTTTCAAAACACAAGAAAGTTCTTACTCTCATGGGGAGAAAAAGAAGGAAAAACTTAAACTTTCAATATTACTCTCAAGGGGAGCAAAAGCTGAAGAATTTGTTGAAGATTAGTTTTGACATCATCATATAGGGGGAGATTGTAAGGTCACACATTATGGTCTGATGAATCAAACACATAACACGCTGTCCACCAGTGCCAGCGTCAGTGCCAACACCAGCAACAACTGCATAAGTGACAACGGGATCCTCATGATCTTAGTGATCATTTGTATATTAGGTAGATATGCTTTGTAATTATAGAATAGATATCTGATTCGTAATATTAGTGATTGGGAACAGACTTTACATAGATTAGAATGTATCCCTAAAATAGTGGGATCTCCGTTTTTGTAATCGTATATAGTATACTATTATGGGTAAACCCTAATAGACCTTTGTGCCTCGCTTTGTGCGACTGTTCTCCCTGTGAGAACCTTTTCTTAGTGAAAACATCTTAGTGATAATCCTTTGTTCCTCTATTTGTTCTTTCTTGTTTGAATATAATCTACCTTTGAAATTCCACCTTTATCCTCTCCACTTCTCTAAGTAGTGTTTAATTATCGTCTTGCTGGGATCTTTGAAATTCCACCTTCATCCTCTCCACTCTCTAAGTAGTGTTAAATTATCGTCTTGCTGCTGAGTCATCTGTTGCGTTATTTTCCTCATCACAACGAAGAGTTTAGCAGTGGTGACCGGAGCAGTCGGATCCGAGAGTCCTGAAGATCCCAAACTTCCTTGGTTAGTGCCCGAAGGTGTAACATCTGGATTTCTAGGTATTATGTTTGATAATTTATTTTGAGAAAAAGAGAGGGACTCGACGAGTTGAGTAGGACCGCAAATGCTGACTGGATTAATGAACGGACTCGACGAGTCGGAAAGGGTGGACTCGACGAGTCCGCGCTGTGGGTTGAAACCCTAAATCCCGGGGCCTGTGCCCTATTTAAAGGACCTTATGGCCCTTAATTGCGGCTACATTTGTCCTTGAGAGTACCAGAGCATCTGTGAGCCTTGTGAGTGAGAAAGGAGGCCATTGTTCACCATTTCTTGTGGATTTTAGCAAGAAGGAAAGAGGAAGGTCAAGCTAGGCGAGTTGGAGAGCTTGAATCTACTTCCATTTGATCAGAGGAAGCTGTTGGAGGTATCAATCTATGCTTATTCTCGTATTTTTGTTGATTTGGTTGAACCTAGGGTTTCTTTATGCCTTATCTAGCTTAAATCTGGAAAGTGTGAGGTCCCAAGGTGAAATGGTTATTAGATCTGGACCTTAAGGGGTCCAGAGAGTCCCTATCATTATGCTTTATGCCAACCCTTTTGAGTGATGAGCCTAGGAAGCCATTTTAGTAGTTATTTCACCAAAAGAAGCATTGGGTGCCTTCCATGTGGGTCAAGTTTCGACCTTTATGTGGTTATTGGTCTTGGGGAGGTCAGATCTATAGTTTAGAAAAGCAGATCTGACCTCAGAAGGTCATTTGAGAGATGTTATGGGAGCAACTCGCCGAGTCCATAAGGGGGCTCGACGAGTGGAAGGATGACTCGACGAGTCGGGTCAAAGTTTGACCGTTGACTTTTAGGGTTTTGGTCAACATTTGGACTTTTGGGTCAAAGAGGGGTAAAATGGTCTTTTACCCTTCTGAGGGATTGTAGAAGGGGACTTAATATAGCCTTTGAGAGCCATTATTTATTTGAGGATATTGTGTATGTGATTAGGCGGGGGCTAGATCAGTATATTCGTGTGAGAGATCATCCGAGATACCCGAGGTGAGTCTTCTCACTATACATTACCTAGAGTGGTATTTATGTGTAGACCGGAGGGTCTTGTATGCTATGTGTATATATGAGATTATGTGCATTGTGTTATATGTATGCTAAGTGTTGTATAGACCGGATCGGAGGGTCCAAAGATATAGACCGGACCGAAGGGTCCAATGATACAGACCGGACCGAAGGGTCCAACGATACAGACCGGGCCGAAGGGTCCAACGAGCTACGGGAATGGAGGGTTCCGCTGAGACACATCGACCGGAGGGTCGTACTGTAGCCTCGAGTGGCGTATGTGTTGTATGTGGTATTTTGGGGAACTCACTAAGCATTTATGCTTACCATGTTGTGTGTTATGTGTTTCAGGTACCAGTGAGGATCGCGGGAAGGCGCCGACATGATCAGTACACACTCATAGAGATTATGTTGAGATTCTGGGAATTGTTTTGTGATGATGACATTGGATACATTATGTTTTGATGTTGTTTTATGATGAAAAGTACGATTTAAAAATGAAAAATTGTTTTGGAAATTTACGTTGTTATAAGTTGGTATCAGAGCCTTGGTTTGAGGGATTCGGACGCACCTTCGGGCGTATCTGAACTCAAACTAAGGATTTGAGGAATTTTTTGCAATAAAACCATTTTTCTAAAAAGAGTAAAAGGTTTTGAGACGAGCAGAACAGAGCAGTGTGCACGGTCAGCCAGCGCCCGAACGGAGATTTCCCAAAATACCCTTACATTATGTGTTATGAGATATGATATGATATGTTATGCAAGCTAGAATAGGCTAGGTATTCATATTAGGACTAGAGTGGCCTGATCTGTGATGCCTTAGCCTAGGAGATTACTGCTACTATGAGATGCTTGAGAGTGAGTAGGTAGCAGCGAGGAGCTGATGAGGGGTCTACCGAAGGGTAGCCTATGCTAGCGAGATGTAGAGTACTTGAGATCTGGGATCCAAGGAGGAGGACTTGGAGTGAATACTGATGTGGTGTGGACGGTAGTATAGGGCCCGTACTACTGAAAACACCGGATCAGTGCGCATTCCAAGTGAGAATCTTTTGGGTACTAGGGAACAAGTAGGGTTGAGTTATCGAGTGCGAGTATACTCGAGCGGGTCTCTGATATTTTATGTTGTATTTCAGAGAGACATCATGGTGGGGACACGCCAGACACCTGAGAGCAGCAGTGTTAGTGATGAGGAGATCCGCCGATTGATTCATGAGGAGGTGGCTACGACCATCCGAGCTGAGATACCAGAGATGTTCGGGTCTATCAAGAACACGTTGATTGAGACTTTTGATGAGCGGTACACCGCTCTTACTGATGTTGCTGTTGCTGCGGCCACCGCAGCCGTCGCTGCTGCCAGGCCACAGGGAGGTGACTCGTTGCTGTACCGAGAGTTCAGCAACATGAAGCTACCAGATTTTGATGGGACGCAGGATCCGATGGCTGCGATGAGATGGATTGCTGATATTGAGGGGTGTTTCTATACCTGCTCGTGTGCGGAGCATTTAAGAGTGCGGTTCGCGCTGAACCAGCTTCGCTTGGGGGCGAAGGACTGGTGGAAGTTTGTATCGGCAGATTTCACCCCCGCTGAGCTTACTGCGGTGACCTGGGAGAGGTTCACCACTATGTTTCGTGATGAGTACGTTCCCCCTGTAGAGAGGGAACGACTGGCTCAGGAGTTTTTGACCCTCAAGCAGGGTACTGATTCTGTTACTGTGGTTACCAGGAAGTTTCATGAGAGGGCGATGTTCTGCCCTGAGCAGGTGTCTACCGAGCAGGCACGCATGAGCCGATATTTGAGCATTTTGAGGAGGGATATTCAGGAGTTCGTGTCGAACTCGAATTACCGGACCTTTGCTGAGCTCCAGGAAAATGCTCGGAAGAGGGAGATCGAGCTAGAGACTCAGGCCAGGGAGGAGGCGGAGTCTCAGGGGAGGGATCGGCGGCCGGCACAGTCTCAGCCGGCAGCCAAGCGGGCGAAGCCCGCTGATTCGAGATCTGGGGGTCCGAAGGGGCGCACTTGTGGAAAGTGCGGCAAGAGCCACGAGGGAGTGTGCAGAGCTGGGGTGTGTTACAAGTGCGGGAAGGAGGGGCATTATGCGAGGGATTTCCCCAAGGGGTTCACGGTTTGCTTTCATTGCAACCAGACCGGCCATCGGAAGGCCGAGTGCCCACATCTACTGCAGGGATCAGCGCATGGATCTGCACCTACTGCTCGAGCTACTGAAATCCGGCCAACGAAGGCCGAGGCACCAAAGGCTTGCGGGAGAGCCTTCCAGTTGACAGCGGAGGAGGTCCGTGCAGCGCCCAATGTTGTGGCTGGTATGTATTCTTTCATTTATTTATGCTGAGTATGAGATATTGTGCTTATATTATGATATGCGTAGGTACTTTTCTTGTGAGTTCTGTACCTACTTTGGTGTTATTTGACTCGGGTGCGAGTCGGTAATTTGTGTTGTTAGCGTTTAGTCAGCACCTCAGTATCCAGCGAGAGGCGTTGAGTCGACCTCTACGAGTTTCCATAGCTGACGAGAGAGCGGTGTATGCCACTGATGTGATTCGAGGATGTGTACTCGAGATCTTCGGCGTTGAGTTTCCGATTGATTTGGTCACGATTGCGATGGGAGAGGTGTGTGTCATAGTGGGCATTGATTGGTTGAGCCGTTTTGGGGCTGTTATAGACTGTGAGCGACAGTTGGTGACGATACGAGACCCTAGTGGGGGAGTTCTTACGGTATACGGCGAGGGTACCTGTTCAGGGTCAGCATTCTGTTCGGCTGCTAGAGCGAGGCAGAGTCTACAGCAGAGCTGTAGTGGGTTTGTGGCCTACGTGATGGACACACGAGTAGCAGCGGAGAGGCCTAGTTCTGTTGATGGTGTGCCGATAGTGCGAGAGTTCTCAGACGTTTTCCCCGAGGAGTTATCGGGTGTGCCTCCCGAGAGGCATGTGGAGTTCCGCATCGATTTGGTTCCGGGAGCGGCGCCTATCGCCAAGGCGCCCTATCGCCTTGCGCCACCAGAGATGCAGGAGTTATCCTCACAGCTTCAGGAGCTGTTGGGGAAAGGATTTATTAGACCGAGTAGCTTACCTTGGGGAGCGCCGATCCTTTTTGTCATGAAAAAGGATGGTTCACACCGAATGTGGATTGATTACCGGGAGTTGAACAAGCTAACGGTTAAGAACCGTTACCCCTTATCGAGGATCGATGATTTGTTCGATCAGTTGCAGGGAGCGTCTTGGTTTTCCAAGATTGATCTGAGGTCGGGATATCATCAGATGAGAGTGCGGGATGAGGATATCCAGAAGACGGCGTTCAGGATTCGTTATGGGCATTACGAGTTCGTGGTGATTCCTTTCGGGCTCACCAATGCACCGGCGGTGTTCATGGATCTCATGAACAGGGTGTGCAGACCGATGTTGGATCGTTCGGTGATCGTGTTCATTGATGATATATTGGTGTATTCGAGATCCAGAGAGCAGCATGAGGAGCATTTGAGGGAGGTCCTCGGAGTTCTGAGATCGGAGAGGCTTTACGCCAAATTCTCCAAGTGTGATTTCTGGTTACGAGAGGTCCAGTTCCTGGGGCATCTCGTTAAACAGAATGGGATATTGGTCGATCCGGCTAAGATTGAGGCAGTGATGAGCTGGGAGGTGCCGAGATCCCCCACCGAGATCATGAGTTTTCTGGGGTTGGCCGGCTATTATAGGAGATTTATTAAAGATTTCTCCAAGATTGCTGTTCCTCTCAACAGGTTAAACCGGTAGGCGTGGCTTTCAGTTGGGGCCCGGAGCAGCAGGCCTCATTCGAGACACTTCGCCAGAGATTATGCGAAGCCCCAGTGTTAGCCCTTCCGGAGGGGATGGAGGATTTTGTGGTGTATTGTGACGCATCGATATCGGGGTTGGGTGCAGTACTTATGCAGAGGGGTCATGTGATAGCATATGCATCGAGGCAGCTGAAGCCTCATGAGACGAGGTATCCCACCCACGATCTAGAGTTGGGGGCGGTAGTGTACGCCCTCAAGATCTGGCGTCACTATCTGTATGGGGTTCGGTGTACCATATACACGGACCACAAGAGCTTGAAGTATTTGATGGATCAGCCCAACCTGAATATGCGCCAGAGGAGATGGTTGGATGTGGTAAAGGATTACGATTGTGAGATCCTGTACCACCCGGGAAAAGCTAATGTTGTAGCTGATGCTCTAAGCCGTAGGGCGGAGAGTGCCCCGATTCGAGACATTTGTATGCGGTTGACGGTGATGACTCCGGTGTTGGACACCATTCGGGAGGCCCAGGTAGAGGCTATGAGACCGGAGAACCGCAAGAGAGAGCGGGTGATTGGCCAGGTATCTGAGTTCGTCACCAATAACCGAGGGCTTATGACCTTTCAGGGTCGGATTTGGGAGCCATATGCAGGCGGGACACATACCACCTTAATGGAGGAGGCGTACAGATCGAGGTTCTCGATTCATCCCGGGGCCACTAAGATGTATTTGGACCTGAAGAAAGATTATTGGTGGCCCTGTATGAAGAAGGATGTTGCATGGTTTGTTGAGAGGTGCTTGACCTGTCGCAGGGTTAAGGCCGAGCACCAGTGTCCACACGACAAGTTGCAGCCATTTGAGGTTCCCCAGTGGAAGTGGGAACAGATTTCCATGGATTTTATCACCAAGTTGCCAAGGACCGCAAGAGGTGTCGATGATATTTGGGTGATTGTCGACCGGCTGACGAAGAGCGCGTATTTTCTTGCTATCAGTGAGAGCTCTTCTGCTGAGAGGCTGGCAGAGTTGTATGTGAGGGAGGTGGTATCGCGACATGGAGTGCCGATCTCGATTGTGTCAGATCAGGATGTACATTTCACTTCCAGATTCTGGAAGAAGTTCCACGAGGAGTTGGGCACGAGGCTGCATTTCAGTACCGCTTACCACCCACAGACGGATAGACAGAGTGAACGGACGATTCAGACACTCGAGGACATGCTTCGAGCATGTGTGTTGGACTTCGGAGGAAGCTGGGACACATACCTACCATTGGCTTAGTTTTCCTATAACAACAACCACCATTCGAGTATTGGTATGCCTCCCTTCGAGTTGTTGTATGGGAGGAGGTGTCGGACTCCCATTTGCTGGGGAGAGGTAGGACAGCGCATGATGGGCAGCACTGAGATAGTGCTTCAGACGACCGAGCAGATACAGCAGGTTAGACAGAGGTTGTTGACAGCTCAGAGCCGCCAGAAGAGTTATGCGGATATACGACGATCCGAGCTGGAGTTCCAGGTGGGAGACTTCGTACTCCTGAAGGTGTCTCCTTGGAAAGGAGTGATTCGATTCAGGAAGAGGGGCAAGCTGGGGCCCTGGTACATTGGGCCGTTCAGGGTGACCGCGAGGGTGGGCAGGGTAGGGTATCGGTTGGAGCTACCTGCGGAGTTGAGCCAGATTCATGATACCTTCCACGTGTCTCAGTTGAGGAAGTGTATAGCCGACGAGTCGGCAGTGGTGCCGCTGGAGGATATTCAGGTGGATGCGAGCCTGAATTATGCTGAGAGGCCGATCGCGATCCGGGATCGGAAGATCAAGGTTCTGAGGAACAAGGAGGTGTCCCTGGTTCAGGTCCAGTGGCAACACCGGAAATGGTCCGAGCTGACTTGGGAGCCGGAGTTGGAGATGCGGGAGCAGCATCCAGGGTTGTTTGAGGAGCAAGACTTCGAGGGCGAAGTCTGATTCTAGTGGGGGAGAATTGTAACATCAGGATTTCCAGGTATTATGTTTGATCATTTATTTTGAGAAAAAGAGAGGGACTCGACGAGTTGAGGCGTGGACTCGTCGAGTAGGACCGCAAATGCTGACTGGATTAATGAACGGACTCGACGAGTCGGAAAGGGTGGACTCGACGAGTCCGCGCTGTGGGTTGAAACCCTAAATCCCGGGGCCTGTGCCCTATTTAAAGGACCTTATGGCCCTTAATTGCGGCTACCTTTGTCCTTGAGAGTACCAGAGCATCTGTGAGCCTTGTGAGTGAGAAAGGAGGCCATTGTTCACCATTTCTTGTGGATTTTAGCAAGAAGGAAAGAGGAAGGTCAAGCTAGGCGAGTTGGGGAGCTTGAATCTACTTCCATTTGATCAGAGGAAGCTGTTGGAGGTATCAATCTATGCTTATTCTCGTATTTTTGTTGATTTGGTTGAACCTAGGGTTTCTTTATGCCTTATCTAGCTTAAATCTGGAAAGTGTGAGGTCCCAAGGTGAAATGGTTATTAGATCTGGACCTTAAAGGGTCCAGAGAGTCCATATCATTATGCTTTATGCCACCCATTTTGAGTGATGAGCCTAGGAAGCCATTTTAGTAGTTATTTCACCAAAAGAAGCATTGGGTGCCTTGCATGTGGGTCAAGTTTCGACCTTTACGTGGTTATTGGTCTTGGGGAGGTCAGATCTATAGTTTAGAAAAGCAGATCTGACCTCAGAAGGTAATTTGAGAGATATTATGGGAGCAACTCGCCGAGTCCATAAGGGGGCTCGACGAGTCGAGTCGGGGTTGCCCCGCGATTCGTGACAGGAGGAACTCGTCGAGTGGAAGGATGACTCGACGAGCCAAGAGAGGCTAGAAGGAGTCAGAGAACCCGCATGAACTCGCCGAGTCGCCCATGTGCACTCGACGAGTCGGGTCAAAGTTTGACCGTTGACTTTTAAGGTTTTGGTCAACATTTGGACTTTTGGGTCAAAGAGGGGTAAAATGGTCTTTTACCCTTCTGAGGGATTGTAGAAGGGGATTTAATCTAGCCTTTGAGAGCCATTATTTATTTGATGATATTGTGTATGTGATTAGGCGGGGGCTATATCAGTATATTCGTGTGAGAGATCATCCGAGATACCCGAGGTGAGTCTTCTCACTATACATTACCTAGAGTGGTATTTATGTGTAGACTGGAGGGTCTTGTATGCCATGTGTATATATGAGATTATGTGCATTGTGTTATATGTATGCTAAGTGTTGTATAGACCGGACCAGAGGGTCCAACGATATAGACCGGACGGAAGGGTCCAACGATACAGACCATACCGAAGGGTCCAACGATACAGACCGGACCGAAGGGTCCAACGAGCTATGGGACTGGAGGGTTCCGCTGAGACACATCGACCGGAGGGTCGTACTGTAGCCTCGAGTGGCGTATGTGTTGTATGTGGTATTTTGGGGAACTCACTAAGCATTTATGCTTACCGTGTTGTGTGTTATGTGTTTCAGGTACCAGTGAGGATCGCCAGAAGGCGCCGACATGATCAGTACACACTCATAGAGATTATGTTGAGATTCTGGGAAATGTTTTGTGACGATGACATTGGATACATTATGTTTTGATGTTGTTTTATGATTAAAAGTACGATTTAAAAATGAAAAATTGTTTTGGAAATTTACGTTGTTACAGAAGGGGTGTTTCTCTTGGAAGTATCAGGCGCTTTCCTATAACCAGCAGTTCACTTGGAGGAGGTGGTAGGTTTTTGGTTGGAATGGAAGGAGCGGAGGATGAAGAAAGGATCGGTTGTGTAGACATGATCTTTCGAGGATTTTAAACACCACGGCCCCACGGTGGGCGCCAAATTGTTTTTGTCAAAAAATTACACAAGTATAAATCAACCAAATTGAGTGAGAGGCTGTGATGTTCGAATTGTGCAATAGAAAAAGGTAAAGAGAATGACACGATTGTTTACAAGGAAAGCCCTTGATCCTTGCTAGGATCTCCGGCACAAAACCTTGGGATGTGATAATAATCACTTGCCTTGATGATTTTATTAATAAAAAATGACGATTAAAAAGAGTATTTCAGTAAGAACAGGTGAAAAAGTTCCTAGAGTAAGCTAAGAGTAAGTAGAGTGTGTCGCGTGCAAGATACATGTGTTAATTTATAGTCTAAACTAGCTAACAAGATGTCCGATATTCCCGGGATCCTCTATGACCAACTTTGTGAATGTTGATTGACTTGGTATTCCGGGTCTTTAGCATAGTTGTGACGAAACTCTATTGAGAATAAGTCTTCTCTTGACTATTTCTGCACATGTGTTAGTTAAGAATGAAATATAACCATTATAAATGTTAGTAAATAATAATAGCAGTAATAGTCGGGATCCTGCGATAGTTGAGGATCCTGAATATCTGATGATGTTTGAGGATCCTAAATGCTTTGAGGATCCTGGCCCTAACACCTATCACTTATTTATAGGGATTGCAGTAGCATACAAAAAAAATACACAAGGGATTATACAATAACGCTTCGACACTAAGACGCACCCTTATGCAATACATACAAACAGACTTTGACACTAATACATAACTAAGTACACTTCGACACCTCACATCTAATTTCAACCTCAACATTCTCCCCCTTTGTGAGTAGTGTCGAATCCTAAGTCATTAGCATCTTGGTTGCTTGATGAAGAACTCTTCTCACTTCCATATACCATATAATTGATTTAAAAACCTCGGCTTTATCACCTTATGTATTCTTCTTGCAATTATTGATACAGACAAGTAAATTCGTATACTGAGAGTTTGTATATCTTTCCACTTCTTCAACCCTGAATAAGAACTTTGTATTCTTGTTGTTTTTATTCTTCCCAACAAAAACAATTCCCAAGGGTTTCAAACAAATTTCACCATCATCGTAATTCTTCAAATTCCCAACACCTTTCAACAAGGACTGTGGGACAATGATTTTTTTTCCTATTGCAAGTGAAAGTTCCACATCTGTCATTGCAAGGCAATCATAGTAATTGTCTATGAACAACTTTATGTGAGCAAACCCAAGTAGAAAATCTTCTTTGTTGGTCAATTGAAGCTTCGAAACATCTGTACATTTGAAGATCTTAGCAACATTGATGAGATCATTGAGATTCATCAATGGAAAATATGCTACTGAAAAATCGAAAGAAACATTGTTGGCTCGGACTAATGAAATCTAAAATTTTGTAATACCCCTTCGAATAAAACATCCCTTGAGATATTCAGAATTTTCACTATCTTTACCGAAGACTAAATCTCTTCTTCTCTTTTTGCAAGCTCAACATGGAATCTGAGCTTCAATCTTTTAAATTCTTCCTTATCTTCAAACTTATCAATTATTTGATATTGAGCAGAAATGAACATCATCTCGATGATAGGAAAGTCCAGCTGATGAAAAGAAGTGTTTTCGATATCAAATCTCTTTTTAGGAACTTTATCGAATTCATGCATAACTCCACTGAAAACAGTAGCTTCTATGGACTCATAACAGTAAGGCTTTGTAGGATCACCCTTTTCGAGACTAGGAGGATCACCCCGCCTTTGAATTTGTCTTTGCTTCTCCATTTCTTTTTCAAAAGCCATTTTCTTCTCTTTTGCAGTTGGTTCAGTCAGGGTACCCTTTCCTTTTCCTTTCATTTCTTCTGTTGATTGAGGTGGCTTCGAACTTGATCCACCAGCAGATGAACCAATAATAACACCTTTAGATAAAGGCTTCGAAGTCGTGGTTGTTGTTGACACTGGAAATGAAGTGGGAATCTGTGTGGTTATTACTTTACCAACAAATTTACCTTAATCGGAATCCTTTAATGCACTAACACCCTTTTCTCCCCCTTGCACCGCTATGGAAATAGGCGGGCCAGCCGTGGGCATCAAATTGACAAACTTCATGAGAGTATCAAGATCAGCCTTCAGATGAGACTCCAACGAAGAAAACAGTTGTGATAACGATTCTTGAGAAACTGAAGATGTGATAACGATTCTTGAGAAACTGAAGAAGAAGGAGGAACAACAAATTTCGAAATCAACTCCTTCAAGCCTGCCAATAACTCTTGCAGATGAACAAACTCCTTAGAATCAGTGTCTGATTTCGAATCAACTTTGGTAAGAAGAGTGTTTGCAAACTCAACAATCTTCTTAACTGCATCAGCAACTATATCAATCTTTTTATGAAGATTAGAATAGTTGTAATCAACCTTAACAACCTCCTTCATCATTTCTTGACGAATCTATTCAATATTAAAATTTGCATCCTCCTTATCTTTCTTAACAGCTTCAACAAATAAAATGTGTCGTTCTTTGGCAATTGCTCGCAAATCTTTTACTTAATGATTAAACAATTCAGACTGAAACTTCAAACGCAATTCATTTTTCTTATCAATTCGATCCATCATGTCTTTCAACCTAAGCTCCTGAGCTTTAAGCATGACATCGACTTCTATCCCAGAAACACTATGTCGATTGCCAACATCTGCTTGAAGTTGTAACAAAGAATTGAGCTTTCTATTGAGGATCTGAAATTGCTTACCAGACGTAAGCATGTGATCAGGAATTTTCTCCTCTTCAGGATCGAATTGTATGTCAGCAAAAGAAAGACAAACATCAGCATCTTCTGTATTATCACCAAGAATGGATTTTGGTTCTTTAGTGGATTGTGAAGGAAACAAATATGTGATTGGTTGATTGAGAATGATTAGACAAGTAAAGTTCTCTTGACAAAAATTTTAGACAATGTAAGATAATGATGGAAATTTAACAAGTTTTGCATTATCTTTCTCAGGATTACCAAGCAATGGTGTCACTATCACAATATCAACATCAATCTCAGATGTAAAGACTCTCAATACAAGGATTATGGTTTGATTGTCAGGTACTCTTATATAAACTTAAAGAAAAAGTTCATTTTTTATTCATATATTTGCAATCTGATTATCCTTTACATGGATTTGACGAAGCCAACAACTACAAATTTACACATATTTTAAACCATTAACCAAAAAGTTTTTTTTAAAAACTAAAAAGAATATTTGCAAGTTATCTTTTGTATTTGTTACATTTTTAACATTTATTGATGATGTCGTTGTACCATTTGCAAGTGAGAGTAACCAATTACTTCACTTTAAACATTCACTGGGAACTTGGATTTCCTCCCTCCCTTTAATCCAAGTTCAAAAGAAAACTTCATTCCTTGATCCAATCATCCAAATCAAACAGTGTTGGAGTAAGATATGATCCATTTTTTGTTTTAGTATTTACTTTTTTTCTTATTGATCCAATCAAATTGTTTAATTTGAATTTTGAAGCATGTATACATGTATGATAAATTGAGTAATTAAGCTAGTTAAATTTTAGTATCATCTAAGAGGCGCAGTTCAAATTATTGTGTGTTCTTCCTTCAAGACAGTGTTGTTAGTTTGACTAGAAAGATAGTACTAGAGTACATAATGAACTTTATGGGATTGTGGGATATTTATTCGTTTTTGTTTATTATAGAATTGTACTTTCGTATCGTATTTTTACAACATAGTACATTGAAGCATCACTTTAATTATCGCATTCTGCTTCCAAATTTCTTCTCATTAAGACATTATAGTTTTTGCAAGCTTCAAATTCACATTCAATAGGTTTTCTATTGTAAAAAGATAGATTTAACCTTTACCATATGCGATATGTCTTTATAATTATGGAGTAGATCAACACATAATAAGTAAATTCCTCTCTCAAGTTTTCACCTAGGATATAGATTCACATTCAAAAGGATAGATTTGCTCAATAGTCATGGAATTAGCATCTCAGAAATTTAACATGAAACAAGAGGTCTGGTTTTATTACCTCATTAATATGGAATTAATACAAAATCTAAAGGTTTTAAACTCTATATTAACACTTTTGTATCTTTGATTCCTTCAGGTGATTCTAACTATCTTAACTCGGTTGGAGTTAAGCTAGTTAAATGTTAGTATCATCTAAGAGGTGTAGTTCAAATTATTGTGTGTTCTTCCTTCAAGACAGTGTTGTTAGTTTGACTAGAAACATAGTACTAGAGTACATAATGAACTTTATGGGATTGTGGGATACTTATTTGTTTTTGTTGATTATAGAATTGTACTTTCGTATCATATTTTTACAACATAGTACATTGAATCATTTACTTAATTATCACATTTTGCTTCCAAATTCTTCTCATTAAGACATTGTAATTTTTGCAAGCTTCAAATTCACAATCAATAGGTTTTCTATTGTAAAAAGAGAGATTTAACCTTTACCATATGTAAAATGTCTTTGTAGTTATGAAGTAGATCAATACACAACAAATAAATTCCTCTCTCAAGTTTTCACCTACGATATAGATTCACATTTAAAAGGATAGATTGCTCAATAGTCAAGGAATTAACATCTCAGAAATTTAACATGAAACAAGAGGTCCGGTTTTTTACCTCATTAATATGGAATTAATACAAATCTAAAGGTTTTAAACTCTATATTAACACTTTTGTATCTTTGATTGCTTCAGGCGATTCTAACTATCTTAACTCGGTTGGAGTTAGCTGAAGAGAAGTACTTGCGCTTACTTCCCCAAACTAGTGTCACATGTGTTATAAAATTCCTTATGGTTGGTCCCCTACTTAACTGCCACATCATATTCTCTACCCTTTGACTTCCATTATAGTATAGTTGACTTATGTGACTTGTGGTTAATCAATGCTTCACAGACTCCCCAACATTGCTTGCTGCTAAGGACATTGATGATCAATGTAATTTTGAAAAAGAGAGTATTTAGTATGCCCATTATTTTGACATATGAAATGTGACACAGGTCTGAAATAAAATATGGAAAATTTATGTTTGACAAACCAGGTGTAGCATCTAGCATTGGAGTTCAAGTTTCTACCATTTTTAATTAATTACAGACTTTGAAGGTTTTTTTGGTTCATTTTTTCACGAATTTATGAGATTTTAGATTTATGTTTATTCAATGCTATTAGGGGAAAGATCCTCAATCCTACTTAGTCTTGGGTTTTGAGCAGTATAACACTCCTATGGTGCACATGCAACCCTAAATGCTTTGGATCTATGTTTTTGTTGGATAAGGTGTCTAAGTCCATAACTATTTTTGGTATGTACTTGACCCGACTTGGCAGGGTCCATTTGGGTTGCATGGCATCGCAACAATTGGATAGACAAAATGAGAAAAGGACACTTATGATTTATTAATATATTATATGTTCTAATATATTAATATGAAATCATATTATTTAATTAGTATTGATCAAGAATTAATTTGGAATTAATTTTGTGATCAAAAGAGACTAATTAAATATATGGAGATTGATTATGTAAATCATTAATTCTTATATAGTGGGCTTATGATCCATGATTCACTAGATTGGGCTAAGTCTCATTGGGTGCTCCATGGATATATATATATATATATATATATATATATATATATATATATATATATATATATATATAAGATCAAGTCAGTCTTACCGTTAGTAGGCCTCATTCACGAAGCTGGTCTATAAGGGGGTATAAGGTTGTTTCCTATAAAATGGCAGCTTAATGGGTGTCCACTCTCACCCACCGCTTCCTTAACTGGGGGAGGGTCGTTAGCCGAACGGGTGTGAAATTAAACCTTTATTAATTCCTAACGTTTATTAATTCCCAATCTTATTTACTTTAGGAAAATGTGAAATTGATGCTAACCCATGGAATTACACTTTGCACCTTGCTAAAGTCGTTAGTGGAGCGTGTGTGGTTAACCGGCACACTAACTTTGATTTAACTAGGGTGGCAAAGGGTGGCTTAAGGTTTATCATAGATCGGTGGAGCGTGTGTAGTTAATCGGCACATCGATTAGGTGATAAAATTAAGAGTACCAAGTTAATTTGCATGGTTATTCACACCTTGTTTGTGATCCTCAGTATCCCAATCACAAACTTGAAGGGCATAATCGAGATTTAAACACGCCATTGAATTGTTCAATGAATCTCAAAAGATCTAGGAGTTTCAATCCAATTAAAACCTAGTAGTCTATTTCGTTTTCATGGTGGAAATTGGTAAATCGTCATTTACCTACCTTCAAATATTTTGTAGCTTGGATTACGACATCCCTCTTCCAAGTTATAAAATATTGTGTTGGGTCCTAGCGTTAATATTTCATTTGGGTGTCTTATTAAGGACTCTTTATCTAATCTAAACTTGTCTTTCTTCCTTTTCAGATGTCTTCCAACAATGCTTCTGGCTCAAACCCTTCTGGCTCACTCTCTCTCATGAACCTTTATGGGAGAGTCATCTTTGATGGTTCCAACTTCAATGATTGGATTAGGAACATCAGGATGGTCACTCGTTATGAGGACAAGGAATATGTCCTAGACAAGGAGCTGAAGGAAATCAATGAGTCTTCTGCTACTCCAGAGGAGATTGCTGAGTACGCTAGCCATGAGAAGGATGCCACTAAGGTGTCTTGTATCATGTTGGCTACTATGACAGAAGAACTCCAGAAATCCTATGAAGATTTTTACTCTTATGAGATGCACCAGGACCTAATGGAAAGATACCATCAGAGTGCTCGTCAAGAGAGGTATGAAATCATCTCTTCCATGATAACAACCAGGATGAAGGATGGTGAACCCATCACTGGCCACTTGCAGAAGATGTAAAGGTTTGTGGACCGATTGCTTAAGTTGAATGTGAACTTCCCTGAGGAGCTGGCTATTGATATCCTACTGCACTCCTTACCTCCATGTTATGATCAGTTATGTATGACCTATCATATGAACAAGGAGGAGGTTACACTTAGAAAACTTCAAGGACTTTTGAGGACAACTGAAACTGGTCTCAAAGGTAAAACGGTTGTATCTACTCCTACCACAGCCCCTGTTCTGGCAATCGGGCAAGGTAAAGGGAAAAGAGGAAGGCCTCTTCGAAGGGTACCAAGGGAAAGTCTCTTGATGGATCCTCTTCGAGTGGAACCAAAGGAGGTTCTGCTACTCCCTCTTCCAACCCGAAGGATGCACAATGCTTCTACTCTCAGGAAAATGGGCACTGGAAGCAAAGCTTCCCCAAGTACTTGCAGGATCTTAAGGATGGGAAAGTGAAACCCACCCATGCAGGTATTTATACTATATTCTCTAATAACTCACCACATACTAATTCTTGGGTCCTTGACACAGGGTGTGGAATTCACATTTGTTTTGATTTGCAGGGCCAAAAAAGAAGTGAGGATGTGGAGCACGGGAAGATAAACTTGATCATGGGGAATAGGAAAGTTTCACCTGTAACCAAGATTGGAGTTTATTCTTTATTGCTTAGTAGTGGATTAGTATTAGATTTGAATAAATGCTGTTACTCATCTGAAATGGCGAGAAATATTATTTTTTTTCATGGTTTGTACAAAAAGGATTTACCTTTTCATTTGATAATGAATGTGGTGGTATTGATGCTTTTTTATAATGGTGTTCTTTATTTTAAAGCATTACCTTGTAATGGTGTATATGAAACTGTGTCGATTGTAGACAACTTAGGAAATAATGTTTTGCATATTGATTCTTCCACTAGTTTGGAAAAGGCATCCTTGTGGCATTGTCGTCTTGGACATGTCAACAAGAAGCGCATAGGCCAACTCCAAAAGGCTGGAGTGTTGGAGTCATTTGACTGAAAGTCAGATGATAGTTGCGAATCTTGTTTACTTGTAAAAATGACTAAGTCACCCTTCACTGGTACTTGTGCTAGGGTGAGGGTTTGTTGGATCTCATACACACAGATGTGTGTGGACCCTTCAGAACCACCACAAGGGATGCTAACCGCTTTTATGTGCCTTATACTGATGATTACAGTAGATATGGTTATGTCTACTTAATCAAGAAAAAGTCAGAAACCTTTGAGAAATTCAAAGAGTTTAAATAGGAAGTGGAGAATCAGTTGGACAGGAAGATAAAGATGCTCCGATCCGATGGAGGTGGTGAGTATCTTAGTATCGAGTTCCTTGACTATCTTAAGGAATGTGGAATTGTTTCACAGTTGACATCTCCTAGAACACCATAGCTGAATGGTGTGGCTGAGAGATGCAATCGAACCTTGTTAGACATGGTTCGTTCCATGATGAGTCGAGCTTCGGTACCAATCTCATTTTGGGTGTATGCCTTAGAGACTGCCTCCCTTATCCTTAATCTAGTCCCTACCAAGAAGATTGCCAAAACACCTCACGAGATGTGGTATGGGAAAGTTCCCAATTTAGACCACATCAAGATTTGGGGTTGCGAGGCTTTTGTGAGGCGCGAGACTCACGACAAGCTCGAACCTCGAAGTGAACGGTGTATTTTCATCGGATACCCACATAAATCTTTTGGTTACCTCTTCTACAGACCCAGTGAGAATGTGGTCTTTGTGGCAAGGAGAGGAGTCTTTCGTGAGAGAGAATTCATAAGCCAAGGAAACAGTGGGAGGCAAAATGACCTTGAAGAACTTCAAGAGTCAAGCGGTGAAGGAACCTCAAACACTAGCAATCAACCTGAGGAGGAAATTCTTGTTGATGAGTCTGTACCTCTGAGGCGTTCCACAAGGGTTAGGAACACACCTGAGTTTTATTGTGGTTTCCATATTACTGCAGAAGGTGATGCATTTATCAGTGATAGTACACTGATAAATTTGGATGAACCTAACAACTTTAAGGAAGCTATGGCAGGCCCTGAATCTGCCAAATGGAAGGAGGCTATGGACAGCGAGATTCAGTCCATGTTTGACAACCAAGTTTGGAACTTGGTTGACAAATACCGGGTCGTAAGACAGTCGGGTGCAAATGGATCTTCAAGAAGAAGACCGACATGGATAGGAATGTACACACTTATAAGGAGCGACTGGTTGCGAAGGGCTTTATTCAAACTCTGGGAGTTGTTTATGATGAAACCTTTTCTCCAGTAGCGAAGATTAAGTCTATTAGGGTTATGCTAGCCATTGCTGCATTTCATGATTATGAAATATGGCAAATGGATGTCAAAACCGCTTTCCTTAATGGAAAGTTGGCTGAGGATGTTTACATGAGTCAGTCAGAGGGTTTTGTCGATGCAAAGTACCCTAATAGAGTGTGTAAGCTTGAGAAATCCATCTATGGATTGAAACAAGCATCTCGCAGATGGAATCTTTGTTTCGATGAGAAAGTCAAAGAGTTTGGCTTTTCGAGGAGCGAGGATGAGTCCTGTGTATATGCTAAGGCAAGTGGGAGTATAGTTAGCT
Organism: Lactuca virosa; assembly: GCF_052849685.1. Taxonomy (NCBI): domain Eukaryota; kingdom Viridiplantae; phylum Streptophyta; class Magnoliopsida; order Asterales; family Asteraceae; genus Lactuca; species Lactuca virosa. The sequence continues at coordinate 111,313,100 of NC_136434.1, read as the reverse complement.
TTTTGGTATTGTATGTGGATGACATACTACTCATAAGAAATAACATCCCAACCTTGCAGGAGGTTAAGTCCTGGCTTGGGAAGTGTTTCGCTATGAAGGACCTGGGAGAAGCTGCCTATATCCTAGGGATAAGGATATTGAGAGAGAGGAGTAAAAGACTAATTGGACTTAGTCAAAGTACCTACTTGGATAAGGTGCTGAAAGGATTCAGCATGCAGGATTCCAAGAAAGGTGACTTACCGATCCAGAGTAACGCCAAGCTGAGTAAGACTCAGAGCCCGAGTACAGAGGCTGAGATAGCTGAGATGAGTCGAGTACCGTATGCTTCCGCTGTAGGCTCGATCATGTATGCTATGACTTGTACTCGCCCTGATGTGGCCTTTGCTTTGAGCATGGTCAGCAGATATCAAGGGAATCCTGGCAAGGCTCACTGGACTGCGGTGAAGAACATTCTCAAGTACCTGCGGAGGACTAGGGATTGGGTCCTTACCCTTGGTGGGAGTGATGACTTGAGAGTAGTGGGGTATAGTGATGCTAGCTTCTAGACTGATAGGGATAATTTCCGCTCTCAGTCGGGCTGGGTCTTTACCCTAAATGGAGGAGCAATTACTTGGAAAACTTCCAAGCCGGAGACAGTAACCGATTCAACTTGCGAATCAGAGTACATAGCAGCAAGCGAGGTGGCGAAGGAGGCTATATGGCTGAAGAACTTCATTGGAGACCTTGGAGTTGTACCAGCTATAAAGGAGCCTATGGAGATGTTCTACGATAACGAGAGTGCAGTTGCCTTAGCCAGGGAACCAAGGGATCACGGGAGATCCAGGTATATCAACATAAAATACCAGTTCATTAGACATCGAATAGAAGAAGGACTCCTCGTGGCAAAGAGGGTATCATCGAATGAGAACCCAGCAGATCCCCTCACGAAGGGACTGTATAGGGTTATGCATTTACAGCATGCGAGGCACATTGGGCTGAAGGATGATATTAGTTTTAGTAATCAGATAGCTTTCAAAAACTTGTAATAGTTGAAATGTAATTGACATTTGATGTTTAAATAAAAGGTGTTTTTTATTTACTAGTATGGTGCTGTCTTGTGTCAATCATTTACTATTGTTTCATTTTGCATGTTTTGACTTGCAGAATAATTATGTTATGGTATATCATATTATTCAAACTATCCATAGTCATTCATACTTTGGAAGTAGGTATTGAAAGAAGACTGTCATGAATTGGGTTTGTAGATTTGTCTGAATTGTATTAGACATAGCAATTGTTGCTGCAACATTCATGAGTGCTCATAAGTTCTGAGTTTTGGGTTCAACCCACGCTCATTTGTATCACTTCATGGAATTTATCTCGAGTGATCGTGAAACGGTAATATCATATAAGTCTTCAAGCCAAGAGATATGAGTTGTTGACTATGAGTTGGTTGTACATTGATAGTATGAAAACGCATCCGTAACTTGATGTTATAAAACATGTTGTTTTGTATAATTTGATGATTAGTTAGTACAAGCATATGAGTCGAAGTTTATCTGTTGCTTTTAGTCCTTGGAGGATTAAAAGCGATATCTTGGGCCCCTCGATGATTTTGTTTTGACTTATGTGCCGGGCCCGGTCAGAACTGAATTGATGTGTTCGATTAAGTTCTATCTCAAACAAATCGGAAATCAGGAAACAAATTGTTGGACAATAAGTACGACGTTGTTCCATGTATTTGTCCGGCTGATATCTTGAACAGAGGATTATATGATCACTTATCTTAAATGGCGCATCATCCTAGTTCCACGATACTTTGAAAGAGCTACGATTGTTGGTTGGATCCAGAACTTGTACTTGCAGTTATAGTTATTAGACTTATCCAAGTGGGAGACTGTTGGATAAGGTGTCTAAGTCTATAACTATTTTTGATATGTACTTGACCCGACTTGGCATGGTCCATTTGGGTTGCATGGCATCGCAACAATTGGATAGACAAAATGAGAAAAGGACACTTATGATTTATTAATATATTATAAGTTCTAATATATTAATATGAAATCATATTATTTAATAAGTATTGATCAAGAATTAATTTGGAATTAATTTTGTGATCAAAAGAGACTAATTAAATATATGGTGATTGATTATGTAAATCAGTCATTCTTATATATTGGGCTTATGAAAAGAGACTAATTAAATCCATGATTCACTAGATTGGGCTAAGTCTCATTGGGTGCTCCATGGAGGTTAAAACCCATGGGTCATGGAGGAAATGAAAAGCCATGCACATTAGGGTTTACATGGTGTAACCCTACATGTGACACACTGTATAAAGAGCCCCATGGCTAGCAAAAATCAGCCACTAAGACTAAGAAAGGAGGGCTACCTGAATTTGGGCACAAGTATACTTCTCTCAAGTTATTCCAAGAGTCGTCGTGTTGTGTGAAGCATTTGAGGCATCACATTTGGGGTGCTAGGCTCACAAGGTCTTAAGGAACTCAAGCAACAAGAAAGGTATGTCATTCTACTAGTTTTTATATTACATGTACCCCAATCACATGCTAGTTAGGATGAGAACCTTGGAAAAATCAAATTTGAATGTATATTAGAGAAAACATAGATCCAAGGTTTCTAGGGTTGCATGTACACCATAGGAGTGTTAGAATGCTCAAAACCCATCGGTTTACTCTATTACACATCCATATTTTCAATTTTTCCAAAGCATTGTCCTAACTAGCATACAAATTTCCAAATGAATCATACATCTAGATAGATGACTTACCTCTTAGAAGGACTTGTAGTTATTGACCTTTGAAAGCTTGAGCACCCCAAGTGTGATGCCTCTAATGGTTCACAAACACCATTATGCAAAAGGAGGTTTAAGAGAATAAGTTACATATCTCAAAGAGAATGTGCAACCGATTTTGGTTCATGGAGGGCTCTATTTATAGTGTTGCACATGCTAGGGTTACACTTTGTAAACCCTAATTACCCATGACTTTCCACATTCTCATGCTCCATGGATTTAACCTTCATGGACTATCAAGATTGGTTTTGCCCATCTACATAATCATGGATCATTGGCCCACACTACAAGAGTCATTGATTTACATAATCAATCCCCATATATTTAATTAGTCTCTTTGACCACAAACTTAATTCCAAATTAATTCTTGATCAATACTAATTAAATAATATGATTTCATATTAATACATTATACTTGTAATATATTAATAAACCATAAATAACCTTATTCTCAAAATCCATCCTATCAAATTGCACTGGTGAAGGCAACCCAAAAGGACCATGCTTCAATCGGGTCAAGTACATACCAGTTATAGTTATGGGCTTAGACACCAAATCCAACAGTCTCCCACTTGGATAAGTCTAATAACTATAGCTGTCAATGTGACTTCAGGATCCGACTTAACGATCGTAAGCTTTCAAAAGCCACTGTCGAACACTGACCTAGTCAGTGACGCGTCCTTCAGATAAGGGATCATATACTCCTCTGTTCTCAAGATATCTATGCGGACAAACACATGGAAAATAGTCATACTTATTGTCCTACAATTTGTTTCCCGATTTCTGATTCGTCTGACATAGAACATAACTGAACACATCAATTTAGTTCTGACCGGGCCCAGCACATAGTCAAAACAGAATCATGGAGGGGCCCAAGATATCGCTTTTAATCCTCTTAGGATAAAAGGAACATATAAACTTCGACATTATATGCTTGTACTAACTACTCATCAAATCATGCACAACGACACGTTTTATAACATCAAGTTACTGATGCATTTTCATGCCATCAATGCACAACCAACTCATAGTCAACAACTCATATATCTTGGTTTGAAGATTATATGATATTATCGTCTCACAATCACTCGTGATAAATTCCATGAAGTGATTCAGGTGAGCACGGGTTGAATCCAATACTCAAATCTTATTTCAGGAGCACTCATGAATGGTGTAGCAAACTTTTGCTATGTCTAGCTCCTTAGACAATCTACAAGCCAACTCATGAAAATCTTTTTTCATACTTACTTCCAACGTATGATCGACTGTGGATGGTTCGAATTATTCTGGAAGTCAAAACATGCAAAGTGAAACAATAGTAAATAATCGACACAAGACAGTAACTTTACTTATAAATAAAATTCCTTTTATTTAATCATCAAATGTCAATTACAATTTAACTATTACAACTTTCGATTTATCTAATTACTAAAACAAATATCGTTCGTTAGCCCAATTCCCCTTGCATGCTGCAAGTGCTTAACCCTAGTCAATCCCTTTGTAAGGGGATCTGTTGGGTTGTCCTCTGACGATATCCCCTTTACCACGAGGTGTCCTTCTTCTACTTGATGTCTTATGAAGTGGTACTTTTTGTCGCTATTCCTGGATCTACCATGATCTCTCGGTTCCTTGGTTAAGGTAACCGCCCCTTCATTATCGCAGAAAATCTCCATAGGCTCCTTTATGGATGAAATGACTCCAAGGTCTCCGATGAATTTTTTAACCATATCGCCTCCTTTGATGCTTCGCTTGTTGCTATGTACTCTGATTCACACGTTGAATCAGCTACAGTCTCCTGCTTGGAACTTTTCCATGTCACTGCTCCCCCATTCAGGGTAAACACCCAGCCCGACTGAGAGCGGAAATTATCTCGGTCGGTTTGAAAGCTGGCGTCGCTGTACCCTGTCACTCTCAAGTCATCACTCCCACAAATGGTAAGGACTCAGTCCTTAGTCCTCCGTAGGTACTTAAGAATGTTCTTAACTGCAGTCCAATGAGCTTTACCAGGATTCCCTGGATATCTGATAACCATGCTCAAAGCAAAGGCCACATCAGGGCGAGTACAAGTCATAGCATACATGATCGAGCCAACTGCAGAAGCATATGGTATTCGACTCATTTCTGCTATCTCAGCCTCTGTACTCGGACTCTGAGTCTTACTCAGTTTGGTATTGCTTTGGATAGGTAAGTCACCTTTCTTGGACTCCTCCATGCTGAAACGTTTCAACACCTTGTCCAAGTAGGTAGTTTGACTAAGTCCTATTAGTCTTTTACTTCTGTTTCTCAATATCCTTATCCCTAGGATATAAGCAGCTTCTCCGAGGTCCTTCATAGCGAAACACTTCCCAAGCCAGGACTTAACCTCCTGCAAGGTTGGGATGTCGTTTCCTATGAGTAGTATGTCATTTACATACAATACCAGAAAGCTCGCTATTCTCCTACTAGCTTTGACATATACACAGGACTCATCCTCTTTTCTCGAAAATCCAAACCCATTGACTTTCTCATCAAAACAAAGACTCTATCTACGAGATGCATGTTCCAATCTATAAATGTATTTTTCAAGCTTACACACTCTATTAGGGTACTTTGCATTGACAAAACCCTCTGGCTGACTCATGTAAACATTTTCAGCCAACTTTCCATTAAGGAAAGCAGTTTTGACACCAATTTGCCATATTTCATAATCATGAAATGCAGCTATGGCCAACATAACCCTTATAGATTTAATCTTCGCTACTGGTGACAAGGTCTCATAATAGTCAACTACCAGAGTTTGAGTAAAGCCCTTCGCAACCAGTCACACTTTATATGTGTGTAATTTCCCATCCATGTCTGTATTATTTTTGAAGATCCATTTGCACCCGACTGTCTTACGACCCGGTACATTATCAACCAAGTTCCAAAATTGATTGTCATACATGGACTGAATCTTGCTGTCCATAGCCTCTTTCCATTTTGCAGACTCGGGGCCTGCCATGGCTTCCTTGTAGTTGTTAGGTTCATCCAAGTTTACTAGTGTGCTATCACTGATAAATGTATCACCTTCAGTAGTAATATGGAAACCATAAAACTCAGGTGTATTTATAACTCTACTGGAACGCCTCAGAGGTAAGGACTCGTCAACTGGATCAACCGGAGTTTCCTCCTCAGGTTGATTGCTAGTGTTTGAGGTTCCTTCACCGCTTGACTCTTGAAGCTCTTCAAAGTCAATTTGCCTCCCACTGTTTCCTTGGCATATGAGTTCTCTCTCATGAAAGACTCCTCTCCTTTCAATGAAGACAACATTGTCACTCGGTCTTCAGAAGAGATATCCAAAGGATTTCTGTGGGTATCTGATGTAAATACATCGCTCACTCTGAGGTTCGAGCTTGTCGTGAGTTTCTTTTCTCACAAAAGCCTAGCAACCCCAAACTTTGATGTGGTCTAATGTGGGAACTTTCCATGTCCACATCTCATGAGGTGTTTTGAAAACCTTTTTTGTAGGGACTAGATTAAGGATATGGGCGGCAGTCTCTAAGGCATACCCCCAGAATGAGATAGGTAACGAAGCTCGACTCATCATGCAACGAACCATGTCTAGCAAGGTTCTATTACGCCTCTCAGCCACACCATTGAGCTATGGTGTCCTAGGTGGCGTCAATTGTGAAACAATTCCACATTCCTTAAGATAGTCAAGGAACTCGATACTAAGATACTCTCCTCTACGACCGGATCGTAGCATTTTTATCTTCCTGCCCAATTGATTCTCCACTTCTTGATTAAACTCCTTGAACTTTTAAAAAGTTTCCGAATTATGCTTGATTAAGTAAATATACCCATATCTATTATAATCATCAGTAAAAGTCACATAGAAGCGGTTAACATCCCTTGTGGCGGTTCTGAATGGTCCACACTGTTGGAACCTGAAAGTGAACCTCTAGCAATCCCAATCACCTTTGAAGATCCGAAGTCAATCAGAGTTTCGAAGTGAATTAGTTGGTGTCCGGACTTGAAGCTTTGCTCCGGAATTACTTTTGTATACGGACTTGAAGATATGCTCCGGATGAGAAGATCAGTTGAAGGCATTCCGGAATGGACTATGTGTCCGGATTGTTTGCCTATCCGAATCAATGTTTTGTCTTTGTGCATTTTTTGTATTTGTCTTTTAGCTTGATTTAACTCGTTATAGGACTTAGTCTCTTTTGTCAAACAGGATATTCAGAGTGTCAGAAGTAACTTTTTTAACCATTCCTATGTATGTAATCAGTTAGTACTATGTACCTTGTTCTCCTATTTATAGGAGCTTTCAAAGTTAAATCAAATGATGGATCATTCACTCAAATATAGCAATATTCTAGTCACTTCATCTTTCAAGTTATTCTCTCAAACATTCTTCTTGCTCTTCATTTATTATCTTTACCTTAATCATTATCTTCTCTCTTCATTTATGTCTTGAACACTTTGTTGAATACATTAACTCAGACTTGACTGGTCTTACCAGACTTGACTGGAATACCTTTTAGTAAGCAGACATTGATATTAAGCATTCATTCAAGGTTTGAGTTTTTGAACCTTGTTCATGCGCATCAGACCGTCCTTGTTCTCACACACACACACATCAGTGTGTATGAGATCCAACAGACCTTCACCCCTTTCACAAGAACTAGTGAAGGGTGACTTGGTCATCTTTCCAAGTAAACAAGATTCACAAGTGTCATTCGAATTTAAGTCGAATGAATCCAAAACTCCATCCTTTTAGAGTTGGGTTATGCGCTTCTTGTTGACATGTCCAAGACGACAATGCCACAAGCATGCCTTATCCAAATCATTGGAAGAATCAATATTCAACACATTATTTCCTAAGTTATCTACAACCATCACAGTTTCATATATACCATTGCAAGGTGATGCTTCAAAATAAAATACACCATTACAATAAGCATAAATACCACCATTTTCATTATTAAAGGAAAAGGTAAAACCTTGTTTATACAAACTTTGAAAGGTAATAAAATTTCTCGCCATATCAGCCGAGTAACAACAATTATTCAAATCTACATTTAAACCATTAATAAGAAATAAAGAATAAACTCCAATCTTGGTCACAAGTGACACTTTCCTATTTCCCATTATTAAGTTTATCTTCCCGTGCTCCACATCCCTACTTCTTTTTAGTCCCTGCAAATCAGAACAAATGTGAATACGACAACCTGTATCAAGGACCTAAGAATTAGCATGTGATGAGTTCTTAGATTGAATAGTGTAAATACCTGCAAAGGAGGGATTGATCTTGCCATCCTTTATGTCCTGCAAGTACTTGGGGCAGCTTCGTTTCCAGTGCCCTTTTTCATGACAGTGAAAGCACTCTGCTTCCTTCGGATTGGAAGAGGGATTATCAGAACCAACTTTGGTCTCACTGGCAGAGGATCCATCAAGAGACTTTCCCTTGCGACTCTTGTAAGGATCCTTCCTCTTCTTTCCCTTCCCATATCCAATTGCCAGAACAGGGGAAGAAGTAGTAGTAGTAGGAGTAGACACAACCGACTTGCCTTTCAAGTTGCTTTCTGCAGTTCTCAGAAGGCCTTGAAGCTTGCTAAGAGTGACCTCCTCCTTGTTCATATGATAGGTCTTACGAAACTGATCATAACAAGAAGGTAAAGAGTGTAGAATGATATCTATGGCCAACTCTTCATCAAAATTGACATTCAATTTAAGCAAGCGGTCCACGAATCTCTGCATCTTTTGCAAGTGGGCCGTGATGGGTTCACCATCCTTCATTTTGGTTTTGATCATGGCGGCAATGATCTCATACCTCTCCTTCCGAGCACTTTGATGGTATCTTTCCATCAAATCTTGATAAATTTCAAAAGGATAATAGTCCTCATAGGACTTCTGCAGCTCAGCAGTCATGGTTGCAATCATAAGACACAACACCTTTGTCGCATCCCTCTCATGAGTAGTGTGTTCAGCGATTTGTTCAGGAGTAGCAGTGGTGACATCAATCTCCTTAAGCTCTTTATCTAGGACATATTCTTTGTCCTCATAGTGAATAGCCATTATGATGTTTCGAATCCAGTCATTAAAGTTAGAGCCATCGAAAATGACCCTCCCACATAGGTTAATGAGGGAGAAAGAGCCTGAAGGTATTGGGTTGGAAGCATTGTTTGGGATAGACATCTGTAAAAAGAAGAAGAACAAAGTTCAGATTAGATGATAATCCTTAATATTACACCCAAATGAAATATTAAGGCTAGGACCCAACACAATATTCTACAATTGCGAAAATGGATGCCATAATCCAATTGTAAAATATTTGAAGGTAGGTAAATGACGATTTACCAATTTCCACCATGAAAAACGAAATAGATTATTAAGTTTTAATTGGATTGAAATTCCTAGATCCTTTGAGATTCATTGAACTTTTCAATGGCATGTTTAAATCGCGAGTGTGCCCTTCAAGTTTGTGATTGGGATGCCAAGGATCACAAACAAGGAGTGAATAACCATGCAAATTAGCTTGGTACACCTAATGTTACAAATCACCTAATCAATGTGCCAGTTAACCACACACGCTCCATTGATTTATGATTAACATTAAGTTACCCCTTGCCCCACATTGTCAGTCCCAGATTAGTGTGCCGGTTAACCACACACGCTCCACTAACGACTTAACAAGGTGCAAAGTGTAATTTCATGGATTAGCACCATTTTCACATTTTCCTAAAGTAACTAAGATTGGGAATTTAATAAAAGTTTAGTTAGTTTATTTTTTTAATCATTATACTTTTAATGAGGGAGAATTAATGTCCTATCCTATCCGTTCGGTTAACGACCCTCCACCAGTCAAGGAAGCGATGGGTGAGAGTGGACACCCATTAAACTACCATTTTAAAGGAAGTAACCTTATACCCCTTATAGACCAGCTTCGTGAATGAGACTGTAACACCCATAAAATTCAAGCCAATTTAAATACATTTTAACCCATTCAAAAACCATTAAGTTATTACACCTTGTTTTCAAAATAGTTTAAACATCAGAGTATCCCCAGAACCGAATCACAAAATCATGAAATATGAGGAGCGGTACGATCACACCTTTGCCTTGCCACGATCACCTGATGTACCTTAAACAATAAACTGAAAACCGTAAGCTCGCAAGCTTAGTGAGTTCCCCCAAAATACGCGTACACACACAACCATACACGTACAGCAATGAACAACATATTATGGGTCCAATCAACCATCAGGTTGGAATACCCCAGGGCCTCAACCGTCGGGTTGGAATGCCAACATACTACGAGTCCAATCATCCTCGGGATGGAATACTCTCGGCCCACAACCATCAGGTTGGAATGCCCACACACCTATACATACAATAACTACTATGGGTCCAATCATCCCTCGGGATGGAATACGCCAGGCCCTCAACCATCAGGTTGGAATGCCCACCTACTATGAGTCCAATCATCCTACCGGGATGGAATACTCCTGGCCCTCAACCATCGGGTTGGAATGCCCACCTACTATACATATACTAACTATTATGGGTCCAATCATCCCTCGGGATGGAATACCCCAGGCCCTCAACCATCAGGTTGGAATGCCCACCTACTATGAGTCCAATCATCCTACCGGGATGGAATACTCCTGGCCCTCAACCAACGGGTTGGAATGCCCACATACTAGCAACCATGTACACTTATCAAATAACCATATAACAGTCTACAAGACAACATACTAGGGCCCTATCATCCTACCGGGATGGAATACCCTCTACTACTGCTCAACACGTGCACATATAACAGGTAATCTCCTACCAGCATATAGACAGTCAGACCAACTACATGTCACTAAGCATAGCCTCATCCAATCTACCAGAATACCGATCTAACAGAGCATACAATCATATAACCATCCTATCTACCAGGATGCCAACTAACAGAACATACCATCATAAAGCCATCCTATCTACCAGGATACCAACTAACATATCACATCAGTAACTAACTCAAATAACAAATCAAAGGGCTGGCCTTGGTGCCTTAGACCATTGGGTATAGTGAGGATAACTCACCTTGCAAGTGCCGAGCCGAACCACGAAAGCACAATCCCGAAGCACTGCCCCAACTCCAATACCTATAGCCATCAATGATCCATTGACATAAATATCTGAATTACCATAATACCCTTGAAGGTCAAACTGGTCAAAGTCAAAGTCCTGGCCAAAGTCAACCTTCCTGATTGACCCTACTCACCGAGTCAACCCGCTGACTCACCGAGTTCCTAAACTCAGAAAACTCTCATATCACGACTCGACTCGCCGAGTCACCCAATGACTCGTCGAGTTCAACAATCTCTGAGTCCTATCATGTCCAACTCAGTGAGTCACCACTAAACTCGTTGATCTGATTCTTAACCAGAAGAGGTTGGGGTTTTGCGTTCTGACTCGCCGAGTCCAAGAACAGACTCGTCGAGTCCACGCCAATCTTCAACAGACTCGCCGAGTTGTTCCTCCAACTCGTCGAGTTCATGCCTATCTTCAACAGACTCGCCGAGTCCAAGAACAGACTTGCCGAGTCCCTTCAGTCCTTTATTCATATAGAGGCTTTTCGAGTCATGCAGGGGCTCCAAACTATAGATCCACTCATCTAGGGCATGACTCTCACGTAAAGTTGCAAACTTTACGTGGAAACAAGGAGCTATAAGCCCAAATCACTCTAGGGCTAAGGTTTAAGACAAGGATGCTTCACCAACAAACCAAGGGCTGATACTTTGTGAGTTTCTGGACCAAGACAAGACTAGATCTGAAGTAGCAACCTAAGATCTAGACCCCTAACCCGAAATAGATCCTTAACATGCTAAAATGGCCCCAAATCTCATTCTTGAATAAATATAAATGCAATAGAGTCAAGGTAACAGCTTGTTACCTCCAAAATGTGCCCAAGCTGAAGTAGATTCTAGATCTACACCAATCCTTTGATGCTAGCGTCTTAATCTTCAAGCTCCCTTTTCAAAATTCCTCCTCCAAAGCTCAAATCTCTTTAAAAATGGAAGCTCACATGATTTTAGGGTTTACTGACTCTCAAGGGCAATAAGGAGGTTGAAGGGAGGACATATTGTCCTTTAAATAGGGTGCAACCCTTAAGATTAGGGTTTTCTCTTCTCAGCACCAACTCGTCGAGTCCAGCTGCCGACTCGGCGAGTTGGTCACTTAACTCGCGACCAGAACCCGCTCCGACTCGACGAATAAGTGTACCTACTCGTCGAGTACCTTCTTCAATTTATACTTAAGTCCTTCAATCATACTTCTAAATTTTGGGATGTTACAACTCTCCCCCACTTAAATTAGGCTTCGTCCTCGAAGCCTGCTGCAGTATACGATTCTGAGTATACCTCTCGCACTGCAGACTCCGATTTCCCAATCAACTCAGGCCCTTCCAGACCCCGCCACTGTACCCCTTTTAAAATAACTTCTTCTCGTGTGGTATTCTTGCCAATACTCCCGGCCGACCACCGACCTTTTCTACTTAATGTCAGAACACATCAATACAGTATCACCCGATGATACTGCCACCTTCCTGACCTGAACACACCTTCGAGACTTGCGAAAGTTAGACACGACAATAATCCACTGAGCTCTGCTATAACACTAATCCACCTTTCCTTCGCCCAAAACTAGCGATAACCCGAATAACCTGCAATAGGGAACATCCCGAATCTATTCCCTTTTACCATGACAGGATATTGTATCCTTCAGCTTCTAGCAACTCCCATGAATCAGCCAGCTACATCACATAACCATCCGTACCTAGCCCAATCAACCTCGGGCTGGAATACCAGGTACGCCTATAACGGGTCCCGTCATCCCAAGGATGGTATAACATCGCATTCTCATGCATGTTTTGGCCCAATCAACCCTCGGGTTGGAATACCAAACACACCAGGTCTAATCAATCATAGGGTCCGGTCATCCTCATGATGGAATACCCTAGATTGGAATACCACTACTCACATAAACCATGCCTGCAACCATACTTGAAGCCCAAGGATCCAACCTTGCAGCTCCCTCAATCGACTCTGATTCGACACAACCGAGTGTAACTCACCCAAATCTCGACATCACGTCTACTCCAAACGTACCATAACAGGGAACATTACTCTCGCGATCTCTAGGTTCACGACCTACGACTAGAATATCTTCACACGGTTCTCGGCGCCGATCTAGACTGCTCCCGAGTCTATCAACTCCGCTATTTCTAGCTCCTCTGTCCAAAACTCCAATCTGGAGTTACTCACCTTCTCCTCTTCCAAGGAGACCTGAACCATAACTTCACATCATCAGTCGGTGCCGAAATATCAGAACCTCACTCTACATCATCCACTTGTGGAGCACGTCGCTATCCCATAACACGTACATATACTCAGAAACTGATTGCATCACCTACCATCCATAAAGAGTCTTTCGCATGCCCCTCAACATTTTCGACACTTGGGATCAACCCCACTGATTGTTATAGCATAACAGTATCCTTACAGCTCGCTCAAAGACCCACCATACAGTCAGGGTTCTTACCATAACTGGAACGCCTCATCGCACCACTTCCCAAAACCGACATCCAAACTGCGTCAGGCGACATTCTTCCAAACCACGCCCCATCCGATAAATTCCAATTCTCCCCCACTTAGAGCACTAATTACTGTCTACCGGCGGCGAAGCTGGTACGCGACTCAATCGTCCCAATCCGAGACAACGAACTTCAAGGGATCCGAGTTCCCGCTGATGATTCCGAATCTCTGGATCATGACCTTCCTCTCTCTTGAATGCATCACCAGATACTACCCCTCTATAATCTCAAATATAACTTCACACTATCATCTACTATGCTCTAATAACTTATACAGGAAACAAACAACTCATAATAACATGAACAAGATATAGAAGGAAAAGACATACCGGCTGTCACCTCTGGCGCTGTCCTGATCTCCTCGGCCACAAGCTGATAAGCACGCCCTGGAGCCTTCGGAGGCTCTGCTCGACCCTGACCCCTGTCAGTAAGTCTCAAAGTGGCTGGCGCTGGGACCTGCACTGGCCTGGCAGCCAAGAGAGGACTTTGGGCCTTCATATGGCCCACCTGATCACAATGATAACAAAGTCGGACTCCGACAGTTGGAGCCTGCTGCCTGTAATCCCTGGCTATGTGTCCCTCCTTGCCACACTTGTGGCACCCAGAAGAAGATCGAAAAACTCCATCATGTACCTTACCGCACTTCCCATAAGTGCGACTCCTCTGGCTTTCCTGACGATAATCAGCGGCCCTCATCCGTTTCGGCGCAGGCTGCGACTGCACCGGGGCCTGTCTCTGCTCCCTCAGCTGGAGCTCAATCTCTAGCTCGCGCCGCGTGGTGGCCTCCTGCAACTCCAACAAAGTATCACATCTCTGCGTGGATACAAACTGTCTGATGTCCCTCTTGAGCATGCTCAGATACCGGGTCATCTGGGCCTGCTCCGAAGTAAACTCGGGGCAGAACATAGCCCTTTCCGTAAACATCCTGGTGATCTCCGTCACCGACTCTGAATCCCGTCTAAGCTCCAAAAACTCCTGAGCCAATCTCTCCCGCTCTACCCGCGGAACATAACGGGTACTGAACATGTCTCGGAACTGATCCCATGTAACCGCAGCCTGCTGCGCGTCAGAATATGATCTCGTAGTCAACCTCCAGCAATCCTTCGCCCCTAGCCTCAAAAGGTTCAGAGCACACCTCACCCTCTGCTCAGCAGGGCACGAACACGTGAAGAAACATCCCTCCACGTCCGACAACCATCTCACCGCAACGATCGGATCCTAAACTCTGTCAAAGGTAGGGGGCTTCGTATTATCGAAGTCCCGATACTGAAAGCCCCGACCGGCTCTTCCCCCTGCCGCTGTTACAGCCGTTGTAGCTGCCGCGGCAGCCGTCTCAGTATGAGATGCATAACGATCATCGAAGTACTCCCTCATAGCGGACTTAATAGTCCCAAACAACTCCGGAATCTGACCCCGGACAATCTCGACCACCTCCTCGGGGATGATCTCCCTGACCCGATCCTCTGTCAACATTAGCCCCTCCTGACCGATAATCTCAGGTGCCACTGGGCCCCCCTGATTACCCTGACCTGATCCCGATCCGGATCCAGTCACTACACACCTCGTTACCACCATACTGAAAATAGTAGAGGAAAAATATCAGACAATCCGCCTAGATAACCGGGGACCAACTCCCTTCTAAACCCTAGGGGTTGTGACTTCCTTGCTACGCGTATGGGTCCTGTGCTTTCAGTAGTACGGGCCCATACTACCTTCCGCACCTACCCATATTTGTCTCAAGTATCACCACAACACCCTAATAACATACATAACATAACGAATACTCAATCCTCACTCCTAGAGGAATGCTAATTATCTCATAACTGGCCTACCGGTCTCACACCACCCACCCATCCATGAAACTTCCACCAACCCTGCAGCACTAGTGTATGCTAGCCATACATAACGCTGGACCCTATAGACTTTCGAATATTTGATCCTACCCAAAGCCCTAACCAATAAGAATAGAACATAAGGCCGAATTAAACATTCTCAGGCTATAAGATCTTAATTATATACAGTCGTGATGCATACATAAGTAACGATAGTAATGATGTCAATCTCATACAAGGAAAACCCTAGGCTAGCAGGCATCATGTAATCAGGAAAATCTATCATGCAATTCCTGAAGATCCCTAGCCTAGTACTAGCATCCTGTTCTAATCATATCACATAATCAAATAACTTGCATGGTATTTTGGGGTCTACTTACTGGCTCCGGCTGATCGTACCCTCTGCATCCTCCTTTACTTATTTTGAAAACCATTTGAAAATCTTTCCTTGATTTGAGACTGGATTCACACGAATGTTCCACTAATTCACTCAAACCAAGGCTCTGATACCAACTTGTAACACCCATAAAGTTCAAGCCAATTTAAATACATTTTAACCCATTAAAAAACTATTAAGTTATTACAACTTGTTTTCAAAATAGTTTAAACATCAGAGTATCCCCATAACCGAATCACAAAATCATGAAATATGAGGAGCGGTACGATCATGCCTTTGCCTTGCCACGATCACCTGATGTACCTGAAACAATGAACTGAAAACCGTAAGCTCGAAATCTTAGTGAGTTCCCCCAAAATACCCATACACACACAACCATACACATACAGCAATGAAAACATACTATGGGTCCAATCAACCATCAGGTTGGAATACCCCAGACCCTCAACCGTCGGGTTGGAATGCCAACATACTACGAGTCCAATCATCCTCGGGATGGAATACTCTCGGCCCACAACCATCGGGTTGGAATGCCCACACACCTATACATACAATAACTACTATGGGACCAATCATCCCCCGGGATGGAATACCCCAGGCCCTCAACCATCAGGTTGGAATGCCCACCTACTATGAGTCCAATCATCCTACTGGGATGGAATACTCCTGGCCCTCCACCATCGGGTTGGAATGCCCACCTACTATACATACACTAACTACTATGGGTCCAATCATCCCTCGGGATGGAATACCCCAGGCCCTCAACCATCAGGTTGGAATGCCCACATACTATGAGTTCAATCATCCTACCGGGATGGAATACTCCTGGCCCTCAACCATCGGGTTGGAATGCCCACATACTATACATACACTAACTACTACGGGTCCAATCATCCCTCGGGATGGAATACCCCAGGCCCTCAACCATCAGGTTGGAATGCCCACCTACTATGAGTCCAATCATCCTACCGGGATGGAATACTCCTGGCCCTCAACCATCGGGTTGGAATGCCCACATAGTAGCAACCATGTACACTTATTAAATAACCATATAACAGTCTACAAGACAACATACTAGGGCCCTATCATCCTACCGGGATGGAATACCCTCTACTACTGCTCAACACGTGCACATATAACAGGTAATCTCCTATCAGCATACAGACGGTCAGACCAACTACAGGTCACTAAGCATAGCCTCATCCAATCTACCAGAATACCGATCTAACAGAGCATACCATCATATAGCCATCCTATGTACCAGGATGCCAACTAACAGAACATACCATCATAAAGCCATCCTATCTACCAGGATACCAACTAACATATCACATCAGTAACTAACTCAAATAACAAATCAAAGGGCCGGCCTTGGTGCCTTAGACCCTTGGGTATAGTGAGGGTAACTCACCTTGCAACTGCCGAGCCGAACCACGAAAGCACAATCCCGAAGCACTGCCCCAACTCTAATACCTATAGCCATCAATGATCCATTGACATAAATATCCGAATTACCATAATACCCTTGAAGGTCAAACTGGTCAAAGTCAAAGTCCTGGCCAAAGTCAACCTTCCTGATTGACCCTACTCGCCGAGTCAACCCGCTGACTCACCGAGTTCCTAAACTCAGAAAACTCTCATATCACGACTCGACTCGCCGAGTCACCCCATGACTCGTCGAGTTCAACAATCTCTGAGTCCTATCATGTCCAACTCAGTGAGTCACCACTCAACTCGTTGATCTGATTCTTAACCAGAAGAGGTTGGGGTTTTGCGTTCTGACTCGCCGAGTCCAAGAACAGACTCGTCGAGTCCACGCCAATCTTCAACAGACTCGCCGAGTTGTTCCTCCAACTCGTCGAGTTCATGCCTATCTTCAACAGACTCGCCGAGTCCAAGAACAGACTTGCCGAGTCCCTTCAGTCCTTTATTCATACAGAGGCTTTTCGAGTCATGCAGGGGCTCCAAACTATAGATCCACTCTTCTAGGGCATGACTCTCACGTAAAGTTGCAAACTTTACGTGGAAAGAAGGAGCTATAAGCCCAAATCACTCTAGGGATAAGGTTTAAGACAAGGATGCTTCACCAACAAACCAAGGGCTGATACTTTGTGAGTTTCTGGACCAAGACAAGTCTAGATCTGAAGTAGCAACCTCAGATCTAGACCCCTAACCCGAAATAGATCCTTAACATGCTAAAATCGCCGCAAATCTCATTCTTGAATAAATATAAATGCAATAGAGTCAAGGTAACAGCTTGTTACCTCCAAAATGTGCCCAAGCTAAAGTAGATTCTGGATCTACACCAATCCTTTGATGCTAGCCTCTTAATCTTCAAGCTCCCTTCTCAAAATTCCTCCTCCAAAGCTCAAATCTCTTTAAAAATGGAAGCTCACACGATTTTAGGGTTTACTGACTCTCAAGGGCAATAAGGAGGCTGAAGCGAGGACATATGGTCCTTTAAATAGGGTGCAACCCTTAAGATTAGGGTTTTCTCTTTTCAGCACCAACTCGTCGAGTCCAGGTGCCGACTCGGCGAGTTGGTCACTTAACTCGCGACCAGAACCCGCTCCGACTCGACAAGTAAGAGTACCTACTCGTCGAGTACCTTCTTCAATTTACACTTAAGTCCTTCAATCATACTTCTAAATTTTGGGATGTTATAGAGACCTACTAACGATAAGATCGACTGGTCTTATACATATATATATATATATATATATATATATATTATTAAACTTATAATATTATAAAGTATAAGGGTTGAATTTTAACTTTTAAAACTCTTGGGTTTGGCATTAAAGTTTCATTAGTGTGACTTTACAAATTCCAAAACTTGAGGGAAAGTTTTGAAACTTGTCAAAACTCTTCACATTCATAACTTATGAGTTTAATTGGATTTTAATGTATGAGACCTTTTATTTTCAATAACTTGAGGACAAGTTATGGAGATCATTAAAAATTCATCTAGATCATTTTTCTAACAACTAAAATTATCACATAATCTATGGTCTAACTAAACTCATAATCAAGATAATTTCTAGTCAACAATTTGAAAACAATTTTTTTATCATATAAAAACAACAATTATTTTAAAATTTTGACAATTATCTTGTGTTTGGATGAGTACAAGCCCTACCATATCACGAAAAAAACATTTCCAATGATCCAAAATAGTTTGTGGTAGTGTTCCCAATCCAAACCAGGCCAAGAAACTCGACCTTCTGCAAACAGAGCCTTCAACTCGTCGAGTGCATGAATTGGACTCAACGAGTTGCTCTGTTACTGAGTGGACTCGTCGAGTCTGTTCATGTACTGGGCAAGTTCACCAGTCAGGGGCCAAAATTTCGATTTTTTCAGCTTTGAAAAACTAGTAAGCATCAAATATAATAGAAAACAATCCTAGGCTCTGATACCACTGTTGGGTTTTGAGCACTATAACACTCCTATGGTGCACATGCAACCCTAAATGCTTTGGATCTATGTTTTCTCTATTACACATGTATAATTTCAATTTTTCCAAAGAATTTTCCTAACTAGCATACAAATTGCCAAGTGAATAATACATCTAGATATATGACTTACCTCTTAGAAGGACTTGTAGTTCTTGACCTTTGAAAGCTTGGCACCCCAAGTGTGATGCCTCTAATGGTTCACAACCACCAATATGCAATAGGAGGTTTAAGAGAATAAGTTACTTATCTCAAAGAGAAGGTGCAACCGATTTTGGTTCATGAAGGGTTCTATTTATGGTGTTGCACATGCTAGGGTTACACTTTGTAAATCCTAATGACCCATGACTTTCCACATTCTCATGCTCCATGGATTTAACCTCCATGGATTAGTTTAGCCCATCTACATAATCATGGATCATTGGCCCACACTACAAGAATCATTGATTTACATAATCAATCCCCATATATAATTAGTCTCTTTTGACCACAAAATTAATTCCAAATTAATTCTTGATCAATACTAATTAAATAATATGATTTCATATTAATACATTATACTTTTAATATATTAATAAACCATAAATAACCTTATTCTCATAATCCATCCTATCAAATTGCACTGGTGAAGGCAACCCAAAAGGACCGTGCTACAATAGGGTCAAGTACATACCGGTTATAGTTATGGGCTTAGACACCATATCCAACACTTAGGATCTCGGATCTCAAAGAAACCTCACGATTCTAACTTTTGTTTTTATTATTTCCTAACAGATTTAACGAGTATATTTCTAGTATTATTCTCACATGTGCAGAAAGGGTCAACATAAAACTGATTCTCAACGAAGAAATGTTTCAATTAGGCTTAAGACCCGGAAATACCAAGTCAAACCAACGTGCTTATAATTATTCAAGTGGATTCCAGAAATATCAGACTTTTATATACTTGGATTAGACTATAAATACACATGTACTCTTCACACTACACACAACTAGACTTACTGCAACACTTGTACTTGTATACTTACTTCCATTTCTGTAACTCCCATTTTAATCAATACAATTAAACAAGGCAGATGATTATTATCACCTCCCAAGGTTTTATGCAGGAGATCCTAACAATGATCAAAGGCTTTCATTGTAAACCAATTGTGTGATTTTATTCTCAATTCAATTCAATACTTATTTCAACTACAACACGATAGCCTCTCATTCAATTTGATTGATATTCATTTGATTGATTTTTGGCCAAAAAATTTTGGCATCCACCATGGGGTCGTGGTGTTCATAACTCTCGAAAATCATGTCTACACAACCAACCCTATCTTATTCCTCTATTCCTCCCATTTCCTCGAAATGTTTTCCACCACCTTCGAGCGAACCTCTTGGTCAAAGGAAAACTTCTGATACATAGAAGAAGAGCACTTCTCCAATTATTAGCCATGGGAATCTAGGATCCATAGGAGGCGGCCCCATCGATATTGCAACCCAGGATCCTGAACTTTGATAACACAGTATCCTTAGGGAAATTCCAGGAGACTACAACCCCAGGATCTGCCACTGTTTCAACTTAGGGTGTAACCCCAACCAATCAAGCTCCTGTGATCCAGGATCTTTACAAAATTTTCATTACTCCTCATAACAAAAATGTTGCTAACTTCTTTTACAATAATATTCTTACTAATTGTGTGAACCTTGATACATGAATAATTATGGTCATGGCTAAAGAGCTTCAACAGCTCAGACAGATGATCTCGAGTGTGCCAGGAGTGGTCCAACCTATACTAGAAGTATCCCTGACTAGTCAAGGGATCTCAAGATTTATCCCCCCCAATACCCGACACTGAAGTTCCAAAGCGCTTCCAAACTCCCAATATGAAACCTTACGATGGAACCACATATGTTGAGGAACACATATCACAATATAGAGAGAGAATGGAGATCATTCCCATTCCTCCACACTTAAAGGAAGCCTATTTATGCAAGGGTTTCGGTTCGAAACTTAGAGGATCAGCCTGAAAATGGCTCCTTAATGTTCCTCCTTACTCTATTACTTCTCTTGGGTAGTTAGTTAACCTTTTCAATAATCTATTTTCTTGTAGCAGGATATTCGAAAGGATCACTAGTGATCTTTGTCGGGTGGTCCAGGATCCCAAAGAATCCCTAAGGGACTTTGTTAGTAGGTTTGGTAGGGAATCCTTGAACATACCGAACATCGACATGGCCACTCCCGTGGAGGCCTTTAAGATGGGCCTAAAGAAGGACTTTTCATTCTATGAAGACCTTGTGATGACTCCATTCAAACGAATTGATGGAGTCAGAATAAGAGCACTGAGATTCATCAGATTGGAAGAAGACAAAGTAATACAAAAGAGGACCAGTACACCAAACACCTATGATAATCCTAGCAGGAATGCCGAATCCTCGGCACAGAGATCCGATCAGTCAAAACCATATTCTAAACCTGACCATCATAGGGTTAATTCCCTTGATGATGAAGGAGAGGAATACGAATTTCCCAAGATTATTGGTTATTGTTTTTATGTGGATGTTTCAGGTCTAAAATTCGCTATGCAATATCTTGGAGACAAAGCGAGATGGACAAGAAAAGGAGAGAAATCAAACGACTGGAAGGACAAATCCAAGTGGTGTAGATATCATGAGGATTTCGGCCACAACACTGAGGATTGCATAGCCCTCATGAAGGAAATTAGTTATCTCCTGAGCAAGGGATATCTCAAAGAGATCATAGGAAGGAAATAATAAAGATCCAGAGAGAAAGAGCAAGACCCTGCGATGATTTAGGAAAACCAGGATCCCATCCCTTGGAGGACAAGGTAATCAATGTTATTTACGAAGGATTTGGCATTTGTGGAACTTCTTATTCTGCAGTTAAAAGACACGCCAAAGTATCTAAAATGGAAAGGGAAGAAAGATTCAGAAAGAACACGCCGATAACAAACAACAAGGAGATCATCCTTGATGAACAAGATAGAGAAACCATTTAGGATCCCCACCACGATGGATTAGTAATTACTTTATACACCACCAATCACTTCATCAGAAGGATCCTGGTAGACGGAGGATCCTAAGTGAATATCATACTTCTAGATGCTCTAACCAGGATGAACATCCCAGAATCCAAAATAATCAAAAGATCCTTTGTCCTAATAGAATTCAGTCATGAAAAAAAGTACACCATTGGAGATATCAAACTACCCATTTACATTGAGGGGTATATTTTATGCAACATTTTTGTGTAATTGATGTTTTGACTTCCTATAATGTTATATTAGGTAGACCCTGGATCCATGACATGTAAGTATTTCCATCAACATACCACCATTGCATCAAGATGACTATCCCATGGGGAACAGTGAAGATCGTTGATGATCAGCAAGAATCTAAAGAGTACTATAAGACCTCGATGAATTCTTCAACGACACCACGACTAGCATAACAATTAAAGCGAAGGGCACAAGATGTGCTTGAAGTAAGAGAGCAAGACATAAAAGAAGTGCCCCTAAAACTTGAGGATCCTGAACCCAAAGTTCTCATAGGATCCTCGATTCCAAAACATTTTGAGCAAGACCTAATAGAATTCTTAAAATATAGACAAAAAACCTTCGTGTGGAAACACAAATATATGAAAGGTATAGATAAAGAAGTTATAACTCACAAACTCAATACATATCCTTCTATCATGCATGTACATCAAAAAATAAGGAAATTTGCAACCGAAAGGAACCAAATAATTCAGGAAGAGCTTGAAAAGCTTCCCAAGACGAGAATGATAAAATACATAAAGTTACCTAGATGGCTAGCCAATGTGGTGGTGGTACAAAAGAATAATGGAAAATGGAGAGTGTGTCTGGATTACACGGATCTCAAAAACCCTTGCCCTAAGGATAGTTTCCATTTACAACACACAGTTTCAATGATAGACGTTACGATAAAACATGAGCTACTAACATTCATGGACGCTTTAGCCGGATTCCAACAAATACAAATGGAACCATCCGATCAAGAGGATATTGCCTTCATAACACTACAAGAAAAAGTCGAAATAACTATGGAAAAATTCTGTAGCTAAAACATGATATTCCGTAGTTAAAATCGATTAGCGACGGAATTTGCTACGGATCCATTCTGTAGGCAAATTTTTCGTTAGTAAAGGTTCGTTACAGAATCTGTAGCACCTTCGCAACGAAATTTACAACAGACTTGTTTCGTACAAAACTTGCTATGGACTACATCCGTAGCAACATCGTAGCAAATTAACTACAATTTATTTCCGTAGCATGTCCGTAGTGAATTAACTACGCCCCGATCCGTAGTAAATCTGTCGCAATTAACTACAAACTAAATTCGTAGCTAGTTTCTGTAGCAAATCCACTATGGGTAATGGCGTAGCTAGTACTCCGTAGTAAATTTACTATGACCTAATTCTGTTACAAATTAACTACAAACTAGCCCCGTAGCTAATTTTTATAGCAAATCAACTATGGGTAATACTGTAGCAAACATTCCATAGTGAATTTACTACGATGTATCAAATATGTTGTAGTAAATTCACCACAACCTACTTCTGTTGCAGAAAAATGTGACGGGATACATTTCATAGCAACATCCATAACAATTCAACTACAAAAATGTGACATAATTAATTAAAATAAATACAAAAATGACTCAACTTTTTCCAAAGCAAATTAATAACAAAATCAACATTATGAAATTGCATTAAACAGTAAAAGAAATTACATAAACTCTTAATAAAAACATAGTTTATCATCAAATAAAATTTCACTTTGTCCAAAACACCAATCAAATTAATCTAATGGTCAAACTCAACTAGAAATTCTAAACATGCAATCAATAAAAAAATATGTCACATATTATTTGTGCTTCTCATATCATTGACCATGTTTTTCATATCACCCAACTCCAACCTTTGTTTATGTATGGTTTCCTCTAGTTTCTGGATCTTTGAATAGAGATGATGATTTTCCGAACTAGTATCTAGTGAAATGCATATTTGAGAAGAGTTTTAAAAAAAAAATAGACCTGTCATATGATCCAAACTCATAAACTCTTTTCTTGCAATCATGTCTTCCAACAACAACTTGCTTTCAAGAACTTCCTCTCCTAGTAGTGCCAAATCCACACGTCGAGACACAAACAAATCCTACAATGTTATAGTTGTATTAGTATATAGTTTATACAATATTTTTTAAGTTCCTATTATAAAATAAATTAAAAATAAACTTACATGAACTTTAGCTTTTTCAACTTGAAACGTCTTTTCGTCATGATCCTATTATAAAATAAATTAAAAATTAAAAATAAACTTACATGAACAAAATAAACGTCTTAGTAATAAGATGCTAAAAAAATATTAACCGGTAAAAGATACTTACCGAATCTCGATCATAAGTCGAAAGTGTAGCTTAATATAACTTTCCGGGTGTCTCCAAGATTTGCCGTTACACTGGCACATGATGATGGGTTCTGTAACGACCCAATTTTTTTTTAAAAAACATAATATTAAATCCCCATAAAATAAAGTCAGTCGTTACCCTGTGAAAACTACAATTAAGGTTATCAAAAACTTCCAACCATACTTATAAAATATTATTTCAAAGAAAACATTAGCGGAAGCAAAAACATCCCAGCTTTAAATACGTAACATTTTTTTATATAAGTCTTCGAGAGAATGTCGTCTGCAGTCACAACGGTCTCTTTCCCTTATTAAAACTTGACGATCCAGAAAAATGTTAAATAACAACGGGTAAGCATAACGCTTAGTGAGGATACACATTACTCTACCATTATCTAGATCACTTACTTACACATAGCACATATCACATAAAAATAACATAACACAAACATTCCTAGCATATACTGTTGGTACCAACCATAACCTTGTTCCCCCTTCCGGGAACTACCCCCCTTACCCCCAAAATAGGGAATAAGAGATAAGAGTGTAGTTTGCTTCACTAGAGGACAAACCACATTCATCCTTACCTTGTTCACTCTACCGGATTAGGGTATACGTGAACAAAACATGAAACAAGTAATGCCTACATAATAGGAGAGTTAGTGTAACTCACCTCTCTTGGTAACTTGAAATACTCTAGTTGCAATAGCCACGTAAACTTTCTTCTTTTGAACACCTACACAACAATTATAACACTTATTTAACTTGTGCTTCATAACTATACTTTAAAATACTTTCCTTTGCATTACTTTAACTTTTCTTTGGTTTTAGTGTTCTGTTTGGGACCTAAATTCGTAACTTTAAATCCATAGTTAGGTTCTGATAAAATTGTATTCATATAGCTCCCTCTTTTAGCTTTCTAGGAATATAAGGATCTCATCCTAACGATTTTCGGTTGATTTTATATCAATTTTACAATTTAGCCAACTTGAGCTGTTACTTTCTGGACTCACATGCAAATGCGGTAACTTTTACTCTAGGAGGGTTGAGATTTAAATCATAGGAAAACTTCATGGTATACAAGACATTATCATCTAACCATAACCTCTGACTTTTCAAGAATCGGAGTTTTAAAGAATTAATTATGCACATCACAAGTTGATGTATAATTTCTGCAGCTTTCCTGACCACTCAGTATTCTTTTAATAAACTGTACAATCCTGCTAAGAATTAAATCAAGAACTTGATACGGAGGAAAGTAGACGTCCATATCTAACTACAGGATTTGGAATTTTAGCATTTGAAGTTCTGAGGAATTTATTATGATTTTTAGAAGATAGCACATGAAATCTGTGACAGCATAGACCCTTCTGAGAAAACTGACCATTTTACCCCTCAAGGGTTTGGAATTTGGAAAAGTGATTCAAAGTTTGAACAAACTAGACATACTAAGATTTCGAGAAAAGTAAGTCTCATAATTTCTAGATGTTCAGATTGCCTCAAACGGATTTTTGAAGTTGAAGGGCAGAATTGGAAAAATATGTCATTTTAGCTTTTCATTCATTTTTGGTGTTTTATTAAGGACTTAATGGTTAAGTTTATAGTTTAACATTTTTAATACAATCATTGACTATATATGAGGTTTCCAAAATATACAAAACAACTTTACTCAAAAGCCTTAATGCATGACTTAATCGAGTATAATGTTAGAGCTTAACAAAATAATAATAAAAATGTATAAAGCTTCATTTCATGTCTTAGCCTAGGACTTTCCTGGACCAAAATACCACAACCGCCCACCCATGGTGGCCTGTGGTGGCAGAAGCTGACTCACACTGGCAGTAGGAGGCTGCCAGTGGCTGTCCTTGGTGGTTTCACGGTGGAAAGAAGAATAGGAGATGAAGAATTACCCAATAGCTAGAATGAGACTGGAACACTCCTCCCGACACTCTTTTCCCTACAAGTAGCACCTCCGGTAACACCAAGTCCGACAGTACCCTCCTTCCGATCGCAACTGTCCTCCCTGTTGACCCTTTTCTCGACCGGCAAATGAAAACACACACATAATTTGGTCCTGGATCGATTAGGGTTTATAAACGTGTTTCTTGAAATCGTGGGCTGCCGAAAATCCAATCCCGTTCCTCCCTAATTTATCCAGTCGAGTGTAATGAACAAAAACCTCGATTTTTCAATTTAGACCCTATTTTTCCCATAATGACGAAAAATACCCTCAAAACAAATTTATTTTCACAGCAGGTTTTCAACTGTGACACTTTTAGCCCCTAATTCTTCATTATCTTCCATTGTTGATTCATGGATGTTATTTCATTTTAACTATTATTATTATTAATATTATTATTATCATTATTATTATTATTATTATTATTATTATTATTATTATTATTATCTTCCATCGGATCTTTTTTATTCGTTTTTATCACCGATAAAATTCCTTAAAATTCTTCTCCTTAATTATATAATTATTAATTTAATTAACACTCGATTCCCGAATCACTAATCATAAAAAAATAGAGCATTACAAGTTCACACAATACCAACTAAAAACAAAAAAAATTCCAGAATCATAACATTATGAAAACTATGAACCCAAGAATCGCTTAGGAGAACGGAAAAAAGAGGACCGAAGGAAGAGCAGAAAACATTTCACATACCTGTTAGAGCCGAGAATCGCACCTAAGTAGAGGCTTAGAATCAGACCTTTGTAGCAGACAAAGGAGAAGGGCATACAAGCGAGGGCAGTACAGGGGGCGGTTTAGCAGTAGACGCAACCAAAGAGAAGAGCGAGATCTAAATTTTTTGATTGTGAAATACTTAGGGTTTCTCTTACCCTAAAATTTTGGAAGACGATACAAAGGCGGGTGTTTTAAACTTTGGAAAATTCTATTGTATAATATTTGTGGTTTTTATATTATAGTATAATATCTATGACCTATGATCTTGTAGCAAATTTTGTAGCGATATAGCTACGGATTTTGACTCTGTAACAAATGTCGTAGCAAGCTAGCTACGGACTTAGATGTGGTAGCAAATTTTGTAGCAAAATAGCTACAAATTTTGATTCTGCAACAATTTCTGTAGCAAAGTAACTACAAACTTTAATCTATAGCAACAGTTGTAGCAAAATATCTACGCCCTATATTTCTGTAGCAAATTTCATAGCATGATAACTACGGACTCCGATTGTGTAGCAAAATTTTATAGTTATTCAAATATTAGCTATAGAATGCAATTCTGTAGCCAATTCCGTAGCAAATATACCTACGTCTAACTAGTTTGTAGTATATTCCATAGTAGAATAGCTATGGTTTTTAATTCTGTAGCAAAATTTCGTAGTTATTCAAATATTACCAACGAAATGTAATTTTGTAGCAAGTTCCATAACAAAATAGCTACGACAAGCCATTCCGTAGCATAATTCGTAGCAGAATAACTACGGATTTTACTTTCGTAGCAAATTTTCGTAGCTATTTCAACTTTTTCTTGTAGTGTAACCCCCTACAGTTATATATTGCTATTTTGTTATGCCTTTTGGTCTTAAAAATGAAGGGGAAACATACCAAAGATTGGTAAATCGAATGTTCAAGGACAAACCGGGGGACACCATGGAAGTCTACATTGATGACATGGTGGTCATGTCTAAAAGACATGAAGATCACCTATGGTGGTCAAGTCTAAAAGAGCTGAAGATCACCTAGGGGATCTTCAAGAGGCATTCGATATATTAGACGAATACAACATGAAGTTGAATTTGTCCAAATGACACTTTGGAATGAAGGCAGGAAAGTTCTTGGGTTATATGGTCACCAAGAGGGGGATAAAAGAAAGCCCTGAATAGATTAACGCTATAAATGATCTAATATCCCCAACTACGACCAAGGATATCCAAAGGCTGAGTGGAAGAGTAGCAGCTCTAAACAGGTTCATTTCAAGATCCTCAGAGAGTTGCAAACCTTTCTACAACATCTTAAAGAAAAATAAGAAGTTCAAATGGATCAAGGAGCATGAAGATGCCTTCCAAGAACTTAAAAAATATTAAAGTTCAACACCCTGTTAGTGAAACCGTTAGATGGAGAACCACCCCTCCTATATCTCTCAATATCTTCAAATGTTGCAGGTGCATTTCTGGGCAAGGATCTAAACCGGGACCAACATCCTTTTTACTACGTAAGTAAAAGTCTCCTATATCTGAGACTAGGTATTCTCATCTCGAAAAACTAATACTTGAAGTAGTTAAAGCTTCTAGTAAGTTAAGACATTATTTTGAGACTCATACCATCCATGTAAAAGCAATCTATTTTTTAACATGTTGTCGCGGGCGTATTAAACAAATAAAATAATCATTGTTGGTTGCACTAAAAATATAGCACAAGGAAGCAAGGTCGAATCCTGAGGGACACACCCTAAAAGTCATTGACTTTTTGCATCGGGGACATTCTAGTGAAAAAAGAAATTAATAAAAAGGGGGTTTTTTGAATTAAACTAAATACTAAAAATAGCAGTGAAAATTAAATTAAACGACAATCAATAATAAAAACGATTTTAGCTCTGGTGCGACTTTCCTAATCATGCAAGTAGCACATATCTGGCTATTCAAAATGCGTTCTATCTAAGCTAGTACTGAGAAACACTAACAAGCTCTAGTATAATCTCTTTTACCTAATTTAGTCAACGAAAACAAGCTCTTTGAATTAACCCTAACTTTTTATTGTTCAATTAAATAAACTCTTAATTAAATCAGAAAATAAGCTTAATGGTCTGTGTAAAATTCTCAGCAATATCCAATACTTCTAGCAAGCTCGGAAGCGTAATGATATGATTTTTATAGTTTATATCAGAGTTAAATCCCAAACACAGAACCAATATGATACTTGTTACTTTTACCAATTGACAAGAACAATTACAGATTCTATTAACTGATTAACTAGAATGATAAAAACCATAGCTAGGTGATCCGACTAACAAGAATTAAAAATCAAACGTTCATTAAGCTCAAAATAGGAAAATTTAAATAGAAACACAAATCAAAAACCAGATCTGAAAACTAATCACATGAAAAGTACTTGTCTATGCAGAACTAAAAACTAGGGTTTTAGCCAGACATGGGTAAAAACGAACTAAAACTAGTAAAAAGAAACATTAACCAAATAATTCTTCTAAACTAAACGAATGAGATGATTCGCAGCCTTCAGATCTTCAGAAATCGCTGAAAGGTATAAGAAATCGTCATAAGAAGGGTATTCTGCCGTCTGAAATCGTCTCCTCTGCGTACCTGATAATGAGGGCCGTATTTATATGTTGGGTCAAAATTATGGTTTATACTTTGCTTTTCTGAGCAATTGTAATTTTATGTAATATTTTATGAGTTTACGGTCAGGTTTACGGCCAGGTGGGTGTTTACGGCCGTAAACAGGTTTACGGCCGTAAACCCTGTTTACGGCCCAATGGGTGTTTACGGCCGTAAACCCATTTACGACCGTAAACCCATTTATGGCCCATATTTCCCAAGTATATATATATATATATATATATATATATATATATATATATATATATATATATATATATATATATATATATATATATATATATATATATATATATATATATATATGTTTTAGGTGGTTGAGGAGAGATTGATTAACAGAGAAGGAGTGTACGGAATAGAGAGAAGAGAGGAGTTTTACTGTGTGTAAGTGTGTGAATCTTGTGTAAGGGAACTTCATTCTAATCAATACATTCAAGATTCATCATCTTCTTCTTCTCCTTCTCTTCTATTTGATCTGACATCATCCAATTGATTGGGATTCCGCACCATCAATTGGATCTGATTGATACACAAGCATATTAGGGACTTACAATTGGTATCAGAGTCTAGATTGTATCAGTCAATTTTGTCAGATCTGGAGCTTATTTGATCTTATTTTCGAAAGAGTTTTGCATTTTTGGATAGATCTCTGCGCAAAATAAGGGGGGTTTGTTCTTCGCGTTTTTCATAAAAACGAGTTTTTGATCGAGTTTTGTAGCAAAAAGGGGCAAAAATCGCTGTTTTTGGTCGTAACCAGCGAGGGGGTGGCGGCCAGCAGCTAGGGTTTCCGAGGAGTTTACGGCCGGAAACGGTTTACGGTCCGAGGCCTCGCAGTTTACGGCCCCGGAGTTTGCGGTCCGAGATTACGGCCCTTCGAGTTTACGGCTCACACGTGTACGTTCCAACAGCTTTTCCGGTTCGCACGCCTTCTCGTTCAGCAGCCTCGGTCTCGCGCCTCACACCTCGTCCTCGAAAGCAGCAGCCTCGCCTTCACATCTAAAAAATAGGAAGAGTTTTTGCGCCTGCTTGGATTCGAACCCGCGACCTCTGATTCTTCAGCAAGGCGCCTTACCAGTTGATCTAACTTCCTAGATGGAAGAACACTTCGAAATTTAATTCATAAACACTCGCTGTCGCACCACTTTCGCAAATTTAACACTTTTAACCCCAAAAATCAATTTCTTTCATTTTTAAATTTCTTTTTCAACCAAAAATTTTAGTTTTTAAATTTTGACTTTTATTTTTGATTTTTTACTTAAAATTATGACTTTGAATTTTAAAGTTTGACCTTTGACTTTAAACTTTGACTTTCTCGTTTAACTTTTAAATTTTCAAATTTAGCTTTTCGGTTTGACTTTTAAGTTTGACTTTTCAAGTTTGACTTTTGAGTTTGACTTTTTAATTTTGACTTTTGAGGTTGACTTTTGAGTTTTTAGTCAAAGGGCATATTTAAAAAATAATAATAAAATAAAATAAAATAAAATAAAATAAAATAAAATGAGTTCTTCAAACGTTCCAGTCAATGAAGTTTCATGTAATCCATCTTGTAAAACTACGGTTAAGTTTCTTCGGGAACAAATTGATTTATTAAAAAGAGAAGTTGAGGACCTGAGATATGAAGGATATCAACTCAGGAAATGACAGAAACCCCTAAAGGCCCAGTTAGAAACAAAAATAAAGGACTTTAAGAGAATTCAGCAAGAATACAGTGAAAAATGTGAAAATTATGATTATATCAAAAGACTGAATGATGAGTTACCTACTGAGCTTGATACATTAAAGAGACTATTTGATACTGCAAATTTTGATTTTAGAAAATTTGATGGATCAAGCGAGATAGTTGCCAACATGATTGATCATTGCATGCAGTTCAAACGAAACCAGCAGAAGGGTTTAGGATATGATAGTGTACCTCCTCCTTATAATCATACATATCAGTATCAACCTTTGTCTAAAGAGGAGATTGCCAACGAACCATTCATGGTTTATGGCAAGCCATCTGGTTTCGTTTCAGGAGGATTTATTAATGTTGAAAGTACTAACGTTTCTACTTCCCTTGCAGATCAATCCTTAGATCAGGCAAAGCAAGAAGTTGGAGAATTTGTTTCTGATAATAAAACTGAGTCTGATTCTGATGTTTTTGTTTCTGATGTTAAAAATGACAATGTTTTTTGTGATGCTTCTACATCTGCTCTTGTTGAATTTAATTTCTTTGAAATATTTGATTATTTGTTTGAAAATACTGATGTTCCTGTTTCTAGCACATCTACTTCATGTGCAGGTAAAGTAGCAGAGGATGAGAACAAGGAGAACACCACTGAACAAACCAACATCTCCTTGAGCACTGAATCTGTTGCTTCGAACTCAGCTGCTTCCGATCAACCTGCTGTTGAGAAATACAGGCCACCAATTCAAGTGAAACAAAGTGCCTGTTGTAATTGTGCTTGTGGGAACAATAAGAGACAAGGCAAGGATACGCCACCAGGGGCAGGAAGAAACAACTTCCCAGTGAAGAAAAAGACTTGCTTTCACTGTGGAACACTTGGACACATTGCCAGAAATCGTCCTAATCGCGCATACGTTCCCTACTATGCACAAGGCTGGCAGAACGCGCCAAGAGGGAGATACTCCAAAAGAAACCCCTCAAGGTCACGTTCAGACAATGGTGACTGGAACGCGCAGAAGGCCAAGAATCAAACCCACAAGGCCAAGAATCCGGATCCCAAGGGCAAGAAGGGAATGTCGGCCAAGAAGCCCAATCCAAGAGATGCTCCAGTGAAACAAAGACCGGTTAGGTCAAAGTCATCTCAACGGCCGACATCAAGATCGAAAAAGAAATGGGTTAAACCCAACTACAAATGGGTTCCGAAAGCTCAATCTCCCAAATCACCTAATTACTCTAATATTTCTACATCTTCTGTTTGTGATAAACAGGACATGTCGTGGGAGAATGTTCCGTGCAAGGATGAAAAAGGTCAACCCAGTTTCAAAATGGACTGGGTTCCAAAGACCAACTGATCTCGCTCTGTGTCGGAACAGCTATGGAGGCATATCATCAGACTTCGATTTGTTGGTAGTGGCTGTTCCAGGCACATGATAGGGGACATCTCTCAACTGTACAACATTCATAACTTTGTTTGGGAGTATGTGTCCTTTGCGGTAAAGGAAGAAAAGAAGAGATCACAAACGGGGTTAGTGCTTAATGACATGAAGAATTTTCGGATCTGTTCTGAGATTACGCGTGCTGTTCTCAGACCTTTTGGATGCAAATTCAATCGGTGACTTACGGTTTGCGTTTTCTTCTCGATAGTCCTGAGTTTTTCTTAAGCTGATTCACTTTAAAGACTAATTTTTGTTTTAGGATAGTTTAAATTTGTGCATTTACTTTCGTTTCTCTCCTATGCACAAATTTAGGGGGAGAAATAAAAACAAAACAAAAAAATATGTTGGTTATGGAATGTGCTTGCAGGTGATGTTTTGGGAAGTGATATAATCATGTGATAACAGGCAATCTGAATCTGTGTAAGGGACTGAATCTAAATTGTCTAGGCTCTGTGTTCGGTGCGCTGGTAGGCACGAGAGATTAAAATGGACTTGACTAGGCATTAATGAACTTAAGGAATCTAGAGACTTGAAAAATCTTGACCTAGATAGATCCATTTAGCCTGACAATATGACGCCCAGATAGGTTGAGCAGGGAGATATACATGATAATCCACCGGTCACACTAAAAGAATATGTATCTAGAACCGTGGTTTAACTCTTCCTCGATGTACGGACTTTGTCCTTAAATCCGGTATTGATGGGGCGACTGGGGAATTCCGATAAAGTAGGTCTGTAGGAAATTATTTTCTTGCTTTCTTTCTGTTAGTCATATGTTGCCTCCTCTGCGTGATTGAAATACATCCGACCTGGACTGTAACATATGCAACTCTATCTCTATTCATCTTCTATCTATGGAATTCTTTCTATCTGTTAGCCATATACTGTCTCCTTTGCGTGACTTACAATCCGACCTGGTACACAGTATATGCATCATTCTTCTTCTCAATCCCTCTAAAACTTCAGTTAGTCATATGTTTCACCCTCTGCGAGATTGGAAGAGATCCGACCTGGGTGTATAGCATATGCATTCTAAATCTGACTTCTCTCATAATAATTGTCTGCTCACCTAAAGTAAGGAGTACTTTGGAAGTTCCTGATTATTGAGGTATGTCAGGAAGCGGGAAACATGTTCTAGTACATTTAAAATTGAACAATCACTAGGTTGTCTGTAGATCTCGCTGCTCAATTTAGGTGGACAACAATATCTTTGGTCGTCGTCAGCTGAATGGTCCTTAAGGAATATTATCTAGGAACTTAGGATCACATTGTCTTGTTACTTATAGTATGTCCTAATTTTGTCACAATCTCTCGTGTTTAAGTGGACCACAATACCGACGATTGACCAGATCTATTCATGAAGGGAGAGGTACTGATAAACGGATAAAGGTTGTCTAAAAACTTTGATCCCAAATCACTCATAAAGTTAGATATCATTTTATTTTTTTGTTAAATTTGTTCATAGTTTCTTCTAATTTAAATATTAGGGGAGAATTAAAAATTTTAAAAACCAAACAAAAATCTGAAAATTAAAAAAAAATTCCAAAAATAGTGTTATTTCTGTTTTATTTTTTTCAGAAAATATGAAAAATCCAAAAATATTGTGTGCTAAAATTTTCTTTTATTTTTGTTTTGTCTTGAATAGTGAATTCAGGTGAAGATGAAACTCATGGAAGTTTTTGTCGAAGATTTCTGAGCCAAGGCTTCATCCGTGATCATCGAAGAATTCTCATTCGAAGGAGCAAGAAATGAAGATTATTCTTTCGACATTCAATCTTTCAACCCCAGAAGCAAGGTGAAGCTGCAATTGAAGATTATCTGACGGATTGCATTGAAGCCTCCTCAATCAGTCTGCTGCTATCTTGAACCTGCTGAAGTGATCTTGAAGATTAGTTCTCTCTGATGTTCTCTCTGAAGCTTCTCAAGCTGAAAGCGCTATCTTTCAAGAATCAGTACATCAAGCCTCCTCACCCGAGGAGCGTTCAACGCCAAATTCTGAAGAAAAGCTCAAGTGCTCAAGATGAAGTCATTCATTGAAGATTCATCAAGTTCATCTTGAAGTTGTGAAGAATTTGAAGATAAATGTTGAAGCCAAGCTTACAATGAAGATGAACAAGAAAGCCAACTACTTTTTAGGGGGAGCTTGTTGGGTCATTTAAGAAAAGAAAAGAAAGCTATAAACCAAGGGGGAGATTGTTGGGTCAAAATTATGGTTTATACTTTGCTTTTCTGAGCAATTGTATTTTTATGTAATATTTTATGAGTTTACGGTCAGGTTTACGGCCAGGTAGGTGTTTACGGCCGTAAACAGGTTTACGGCCGTAAACCCTGTTTACGGCCCAATGGGTGTTTACGGCCGTAAACCCATTTACGACTGTAAACCCATTTATGGCCCATATTTCCCAAGTATATATATATAGGTGTTAGGTGGTTGAGGAGAGATTGATGAACAGAGAAGGAGTGTACGAAATAGAGAGAAGAAAGGAGTTTTACTGTGTGTAAGTATGTGAATCTTGTGTAAGGGAACTTCATTCTAATCAATACATTCAAGATTCATCATCTTCTTCTTCTCCTTCTCTTCTATTTGATCTGA
This sequence comes from Lactuca virosa, assembly GCF_052849685.1. Lineage (NCBI taxonomy): Eukaryota > Viridiplantae > Streptophyta > Magnoliopsida > Asterales > Asteraceae > Lactuca > Lactuca virosa. Next base: position 111,277,564 of record NC_136434.1, on the reverse strand, counting down.
CATCATCCAATTGATTGGGATTCCGCACCATCAATTGGATCTGATTGATACACAAGCAGATTAGGGACTTACATTATATGCGAGACGGAAACTTCTGGAGAAATAAACCGAAAAATGTGATCTCATATTCTAAAAATACGATCGCATATTTTACGATTTCTTCCAGATTTGCCCCTAAATGATGCAGGATGCTATTTTCAATGTTTTTGGGATTGCGAAAAAAATGCGATCGCAGAAGTAAAAAATGCGATTGTATATTTTGGTTTTTTTCTTTAGATGACTTCCAGATGACTTATTTTGACCTTGTGAAACTTTGTGGCATAAATGCGATCGTAGAAAAAAATGTGATCACTTATACGATCGCATTTTTGGCCTATGTGATCGTATTTTTGGCCTTTTTCACAAACATGAAATTCGTCCCAATTTTTGTCTAGTTTTAAGAAAATTTTGAATCATGTCAATCGGAGATACAAGTCATGAGATATGGTCAAAATACTGACAGGGGGTCAAAGCTGTCAGCAACATCCTTTAGGCTTCAGATTGTAGCAATCTATCATCGTATGATCAATCCGATCGAATGATTCTTGACTAAAACATATTCCAATCATTCCTCAACATCCTCCTTCAGTTCCAACTCTATTTAGGCTCCAAATATGCATCCAGATGCTCCCAAAGTACTACTCAAGTCGAACTATTTGAAATTGACACAAAAATACTAGCAGTACAGGAATTCTGATAAAAGATATGAGCTGAACATTATTTAAACAAATGACATGAAAATGTACAAAATATGATGCAAAATTTTAAAAAAAAAACTACCCTAAAAGATGCATAAAATGGCCTCTATCAAATCTCCCCAAGCTTGAACCTTACTTGCCATCAAGTAAGAAAAAGGATTAAACATTATAAACAGATAGAAAGATATAGTTGACCTAAAAAGAATTTAGAACAAAATAAATGAAACTAAAAAAACAACTTTAACTAAAAATACTTCACTCTTTTTTCTCACATGATCAGATTTTACAATGAGGAAGCTCCAATGAAATCACTACCTAGACAACAGTCTCAATACCTTTATACTGACGATTCAGATTTCATATTTAATAAGTCAAACCAAGCTTGAGCAAATAATTTTTATGCAGAATAAAATTTGTAAAAATAGTGTATTTTTTTAAAAAAATAATTTCATGAAAATTCGTTTATAAAAAATTAGCTTCACCGACCTCTCATTTTTTTCCGAACTCGTCCAGTAAACGCAGTAAGATCCATTATGGACAGAAAATCCAAGCTTACCCCTATGATTCCACTATCGAGGGATAAATCTCATTATACCACACATATTCTTTGTCTTGATCAACTCTTCATATCTAACTTTACTTGCTTCTTGATTTCGACTTGAACTTGACTTGGATTTGACTTTGAATTTCAAATTTCTTCAAGTTTCTTGGTGTACCATTTCTAACATATATATATATATATATATATATATATATATATATATATATATATATATATATTGATCGGGCGTGGATTTACTTTGAAGCCCACCATATCTTCAATACTTCAAAAATGATAATAAATTGTTTGGATATAACAAGAATTCCCTCCCAACCTCAAAAGGTGCAGAAACTATAGGGTTCAGTACTTCTAGGAAAGAAAAGGGTTATCCAATCTAAGTTCTCTTTTAGGCATTTAAGGAAATTATTTCTAAAACACTGTTCGTTTTTTCATCTCACGTTTCCATTGTAAAAAAATACACGACTCACATGTTGGTTCATATTGAAAACATTTAAAGCACTCTATGATATGAAAAGATAATTTTTAAAATTGATTGTAATGAGACTGTTATTTTTTATACCTATCACACTTCATTTTAACAGAGCTATCGAATGTAAATAATATCCTCATCTCATATAATATTTTTTTAATTTTCTAATGTTTGTATTTTTTAAAATTTCTATATGCAGAAAATAAAAATAAAAATAACTAGACATAAAATCTTTTTGGTTTTTTTTTCTTTATGAATGCAGAAAAATAAAAGGAAAATATTTTTGGATTTTTCAAATGTTTTTTCATATATGCAAATGCATTGCAAAAAATCAAATCCAAAAAGAAAAATAAAACTTAAAATTTTTTAATGAAAAACAAAAACATGAAAAATTTTCACACTAACCCCCTCCCCTAGCTTAAAATGATGTATTGTCCTCAATTCTTAGAGAGGAATGATAGCTCAATAAAGAAAATAAAAACAAAAAGTGCTGCTAGGAATAAATGTACCTGATAAGTTTGCAGAAATTTTTGATTTTTACGAAAAATCTGAATTTCAACAACTTTGAAGATCTTTTGATTTCCCCAAGCTTGCTTGAAACTACGACCATCTCTTTATTGAAAGCGTAAAATACTAAAAACTACACATCGGGTTGCCTCCCAGAAAGCTGCCCATTTTTAAAGTCGTTGGCTCGACTTTGCCTAACGAAATTTATTAATTGGTGTGGTTGGGACTTCTTTGAAGCTCAACTCTCTTACTTATCACTCCAGATTCCTTCAAATATGGAAACATGGGTGGATCTAGAACTTGTTCAACAAACTGAAAGTCTTCATATTTTCTTAAGATAGGTTTTTCAAATGATTTTCAAACTATTTATTTCTTTTCCGATGGTTTGCTTTCCAGAAATCTCCTCCTTCTTCTCTACAAATTTTCTTCTTTTCAGATTTTTCTTTTTAGAAACTTTCTCAACAAAAATCATCACTTTTTCCTTAATCCTTTTTCTGAAATCTTATTTTCCTCCTCCCCAAGCTTATCTTTTTCTGCCAGCCCCTTCTCTAATGTTTCTTCAACATAAATTATATCTTCCTTCTCGCCAAGGTTATTTCTGTTCAGCTCCATTAGTATGTCACCATTTGATTTCCTGTCTAAAAGTAGATCTTGCACAAGAGCATCCAAAAACTCACAGCAACCCTCAGATAAAAGACTGCTAGCACCCAAATAAATTATAGAAATATTATCAAAAGGAAAATTATCATCATTAATTTTAAAATTAACCACCTCCTCATCAAACTCCATTGAAATCATGCCACTAAAAACATATATATATATATATATATATATATATATATATATATATATATATATACTTGGACAAGAATCTAAAAATTAGCGGGAAAGATCAGATTATCCACTTGGACAAGAACATCCTCCAATACACATTTAGGGTGTACTGTCGAGTGGTTAGCCAACTGGATAATTGTCTCGGTCTTTTGTAAAGTTCCAATTTTTAATTTTTCAAAACAGAAAAAGGGAAGGACATTGACTGAAGCTCCAAGGTCAAGCATGGCTTTTGAAAAAGTAAGGTTTCGCAATTTACAAGGAATCGATAAAATTCTCGGATCCTTGCACTTTAGAGGCAAACCCTTTTGCAAAATGGCAGAAATATTTTCTCCAGCTTTGACAGTTTCATTAAATTTCATTTTTTATTAGAAATACATAATTTTTTCAGAAACTTGGCATAACGAGCATTGTGTTTGATAACATATAAAAGTGCAAGATTTACCTCAACCTTATGAAAAATAAAACATCCCAAAAATAATATCCAAAAATTTCATTTTAAATCATTAATAAAAGCATAGTAATCCAAACATCATATAAAAACCATAAGTCGTGTATCTCAAAATATCATAACATCTATCAAAATATATCAGAGTGTAAACATCACAGGCTAAGCAAATGGTGTGTGCATTGCAATCATCCCGAACTCTTCCCCTTGCTACCGGAAGTACCTGAAACCAAAACTGAAAACTGTAAGCACGTAGCTTAGTGAGTCTCCCCAAACTACCACATACCATACATATAACATGCAACTAGGAGATACGGGACCCACCCACTCTCTTGGAGATTCGGACCCCTCCCACACTCTGCTGTCTAGGATATTTTGGCCCCGCCCACACTCCGCTGTTTAGGAGATTTGGGCCCCGCCCACACTCTGCTACAAACATGCATACAAGTATCACACAGACAAAAAGTATATCTAATTCTATCAAGCAGTCACATATCCATACTCAAATAATACTACGAGATTCGGGCCTCGCCCACACTCGGCTACTATGAGATTCAGGCCCCTCACACACTCAGCTACTAACATATCACATATACGGGCCGGCCTTGGTGCCATAGACCAGTTCCTACTGAAGGAAACTTACATCGCAAAGCTGACTGCTGAAATCTCGAGTGAGGAATCTCCGACGGATGCTCTAACGACTCCCCGACTATTAATATCACAATAACACTTAGTCAAAACCTAATAATCCTCTTTAGGGTAAAATGACCATTTTACCCTTGATCAAAGTCAACGCTTTGGTCAAATTCAACCTTCTATTTGACCCAACTCACCGAGTTGCTCCATCAACTCGTCGAGTCCCAGAATCCTGAAATCACGATCTAAATCGTCGAGTCTCCTCCTGACTCGTCGAGTTCCCAGGCTACTCATAATCGCGATTTATCGAATCAACTCGTCGAGTTCTACCTTAAGCTAAAACAGGACAACACAATCCAACTCGTCGAGTTCCTCTATGGACTCGATGAGTTCCTCTGTCTGTTTGGCCATCTTAACAGATTAAGCCTCTACTCTCCAAATCCAAAGTCCATACTTCATCTACATACTGGAAATGCCCTTTTAAGGGTAAAGTTTACAACTTTACCCGCTAATAACCCTTCTTAATGGGTTTAGCTAGAACCCTAGTTCTTTTAGAATATAGATCTTTGTCCAACAGCCTTATCACTCCAAACCAAAGCATGAAAACCCAGATCTAGGTCCTAGATACCAAAAGAACACGTAAAGCCTAAGACTTTTCTTCCACGATTGGCCTTTTGGGGCACAAAAGGCCATAACAACACCTTAGAGCTTGCATGGGGGATTCAATGGCAGAAATTTTGCACCTTTATGCCTTAACAACCCTTAATGATCCCAGATTTGAAAGGATCCTTGTTTGGGACGTCCAAATCCCAAGGGTCAAGCGTCTTGAACCAAAACCCTCAAAAAGTGGAAATAAGTAGATCTAATGAATAAATGCTCAAGTTAGAGACTTGATTACCAGAAAGTGAAGGGAATGAGATGTTGCTTCTGGATCTACAATCTTCTCTTGGAGTCCTCAAGCTTCTTCTTCTTCTACAAGCTTCAAATCACACAAGAACACTAAAAAATGGCTCGCACACTCACACAATGCTCTAGGGTTTCGTGGATTAGGGTTTGGGAATTGGAGGCTGGAAATGAGGCCAAAAGGTGGGGATTAAGATGCTTAAATAGGGTGCAAAACCCCGAAATTAGGGTTTCACTATGGCAGACCTACTCGCCGAGTCGAGGGCTCTCGACTCGTCGAGTAGATAGCTTAAAACCCGCGTCCAAAACTCGTTTCTACTCGACAAGTCTGGGGCTCCCAACTCGTCGAGTAGCTCTATTAACATGAATAATTTATAAATAAATGCGTACCAGAAACCAGGCGTTACAAAAAATTTCCATGATGTCGTCATCTTCTCTTTCGCGCTTCGTATTCTTCAGTCTTGATGGGAATGGAGGTAGGGGCTTGTATTCCTTTAGATTATGCTGGAATGGTTTTGGAGTTTCTTCATGTTCCAACTTTTCAAATTCTTCTTCTACTAACACTTCTTCATACTCTTCATCTTCTTTTCTGTTTCTTTTACATCTTGTTCTTCTACTAGAACTTCTTCATATTCTTCAGCTTCTTCTTTTTCTGTTTCAAAAATTCCTGGGCCTTCATATGTTTTCCCGCTTCTCAAGGAAATATCTCTCACATTGTGCTTTAGATTATTTTCTGTGTACCCGAATAACTTTCCTTGAGATTCCAGACGACCCATATAAGTGGCAAGTTGAGACGCCTGTTGTTCCAGATTCTTTATGCTAACATTAGTTTCTGTCTGGAATTAATGCTTAGGTGCTTGTGGAAAGACTCTTCACAATTTCTTCTAAGGAAACACTACAACTGTTAGGTTGCTGGTGAGAATTTTGATTATGAGAATTCAGGTTCTGGAAGTTATGCTGATTCGGATTTTGAAAGTTGGCTGCTGCTGAAAACCTAGAGGATGTTGAAATTGTTGTCTTGGCTGGAAATTATTGTCCTGGTAAAAGTTAGGAGGTTGATTAATGTTTTTATGTTGCTGGTATCCTACGACAGCTTTGACTGGAGCGACATCCTCTTACAAAATCAGACACATATCAGTAGGATGGTCTGTCTTCAAGCAAATACCATATTGTTTTTTCACAGCTATTTTTTCCTTTGTCAGGAGCAGAACAGCCTTTGTTAGTTCATAAATATGAGACTCCAGATAAGCATTGTTGACCCTCTTGACACCCCTTGGTTGATCTAGATACCACTCGTCTTCGTTTCTGGAACGTTTTTGACTCTATCGCCAGCTTTTCGATCAACTCTCGGATTTCGTTTGGTGTCATATCTCCTAAGGAACCGCCATTGGAAGCATTTATCAGGTGCCTCTTCATGGATGTCAGACCTTCACAAAAGAAATTATAGAGTTGCTAATTGCTAATACCATGTTGTGGACACCGAACCGAAAGCTTTTTAAATCTTTCCCAGTAAGTATGTAAAGCTTCTCTTCTTCCTTGTTTAATACCAACTACCAAGGATTTCTCTTCTGAGACTCGAAACTGCCGTTTCTGGAAAATATTTCTCTAAAAACAGCTCTGCGAGTTTTGTCCAAGTGGTAATGGAACCTGAAGGGAGCTCATATAGCCATTCTCTTGTTGAATCTTGAAGTGAAAATAGGAATGCCCTTAACTTTATCTGATCTTCAGTTATCGCATGTGGCTTCATTCCTGAAATACCACATGAAATTCCTTGAGGAATTTATGTGGGTCTTCATTTTCTAGACCTCTGAACGTGGGATGAAGATATATCAGCCCAAATTTCAACTCAAAGTTTTGGGCTTCTGGAAAAGTATTACAGAGGGCTGCTGGTTGACTTCTTGAGTGGCCCATTCTCCCAGAGTCTTTTCTGCTTCGTCTCCACGCATGTCTGATTCTTCAGATTCGGTTTTTGAAGAGTTTGTGTTTCAGATTTAACTGAGAGTGGTGAGGAGTAAGTTTTATATGGGTTGTTTAAAGGAGATGATCGGCTACTTTTGGAAATAATGGATCTGGTTCGTTCCACAAGGGAGTGCCTTGTGGTGTGATGATTTCTTGAGGTACTGAAGATGATGCCGAACCAACTGATTGTTTTCTCTTTGCTGCTTCTTTCTTCAGTTTCCTTGCAGTTCTCTCAATTTCTGGATTAAAAGTTAGACGTGTACCTGAACGTAAAATTCTAGGGCATTAAACTATTAGAAAGCATCATGTCCCCGACAACAATGCCAATTTGTTAACATGCTATTACGAGCGTATTAAACACTAAAAATATAACACTGAGAAGCAGGGTGGAATCCTCAGAGGGACACAGCCTATAAGTCAATGCCTTTTTGCATCAGGCACATTCTGTTCAAAATAGAAATTAATAAAAAAGGGGGTTTTGAATTAAACTAAATACTAAAAATAGCAGTGAAAATTAAATTAAATGAAAATCAATAATAAAAACGATTTCAGCTCTGCTACGACTTTCCTAATCATGCAATTAGGCCATATTTGACTATTCAAAATGTGTTCTATCTAAGATGGTACTGAGAAAAAACTAACAAGCTCTAGTATAATCTCTTTTACCTTATTTAGTTAACCAAAAGAAGCTCTTTGAATTTACCCTAACTTTTTGCTATTCAATTAAATAAGCTCTTAATTAAATCAGAAAACAGCTTTATGAACTGTGTATAATTCCCATCAATATCCAATACTTCTCACAAGCTCGGAAGCGTAAAGATATGATTTTTACAGTTTATATCAGAGTCAAATCCCAAACACAGACCCAATCTGATACTTATCACTTTTACCCGTTGACAAGAACAATTACGGATTTTATTAACTGATTAACTGGAATGATAAAAACCCTAGCTAGGTGATCAGACTAACAAGAATTAAAAATCAAACGTTCATTAAGCTCAAAATGGAAAAATCTAGATAGAAACACAAATCAAAAAGTAGATCTGAAAACTAATCACATGAAAAGTACCAGTCTATGCAGAACTGAAAATTAGGGTTTTAGCCGAAAAAGGCTAAAAACGAACTAAAACTAGTATAAAGAAACATTAACCAAATAATCTTCTAAACTAAACGAATGAGATGATTCACAACCTTCAGATCATTAGAAATCGCTTAAAGGTATCAGAAATCGTCTTCATGAGGGTCGTATTTATATACGATCACATATTTTCTGATTTCTTCCTGATATGCCCCTGAATGATGCAGCATGCTATTTCAACGTTTTTGGGACTACGAGACAAAAATGTGACTGTAGAAGTGAAAAATGCGATCACATATTTTGGTTTTTTCTTTACATAACTTATTTTGACCCTGGGAAACTTTGTGGCAAAAATACGATCGTAGAAAAAAATGTGATCTCGTATACGATCGCATTTTTGGCCTAAGTGATCGCATTTTTGGTCTTTTTCATAAACACGAAAGTCGTCCGAAATTTGTCTAGTTTTTAGAACATTTTGAATCTCGTCAACCAGAGTTATGAGTCATGAGATATGGTCAAAATACTGACACGGGGTCAAAGTTGCCAACAACATCCTTTAGGCTTCATATTGTGGCAATCTATCTTCTTATGATCAATTCGATCGAATTCTTCTTGACCAAATCATCTTCCAAGCGTTCCTAAACATCCTCCTTCGGTTACAACTCCATTTAGGCTCCAAATATGCATCCAGCTGCTCCCAAAGTACCGCTCAACTCGAACTATCTGAAACTGACACAAAAGATACTAGCAGTATGGGAATTCTGATAAAAGACATGAGCTGAACATTATTTAAACAAATTACATGCAAATGCACAAAATATGATGCAAAATACTAATAAAAATTACCCTAAAAGACGCATAAAATGGCATCTATCACTATCCAATTAAGAATGTTATGAGAAAACAAAAAATGTCCGGAAGGATGGCCAAATGGTCGGTGAAGCTCAGTACATATGACATCATATACGAACCAAGATCCACAATAAATCAAAAGCCCTGGTAGACTTTGTGGCTGACTTTAGTGATGATCTACAAGCTGAAGTAGAATTAGAAGCTCGAAAACTTCTAGAAGAAGAAAAAATGGGACAATAGACGTTGTTTACAGATAGAGCACCCAACTTTAGGGGAACAGGCCTAGGGATCATACTAAAATCGCCACAAGAGGAAATACTACCTCAGGTAGTTAGTAGTGAATCGACGCAACCGATAATGAAGCGGAATACGAAACACTAATCATGTGACTATAACTAGCCAAGGATCTTCAAATAAAGGATCTTCAGGTATACGTCGATTCATTATTAATAACTAACCACTTTAATGGATCATATGCAGTAAAAGGTGAAAGACTAGCACAATACCTTCAAATACTTAGAACCTTAGCCTCAAAATTCAAAAACTTTAGTTTGGTCCAAGTTCCTAGAGAAGACAATGTCGAAGAAGACACATTAGCCAACCTGGGATCTTCTCTCAGGATCCCGCCAGAAACAAGGATCCGGATAGTCCATATAATGATCCCGGTAATAGAAGATCCAACGAAGAAACTAGAAGACCTTGCTACCCATGACCAAACAGCTAGCAGTGCAGCAATCAAGGATCCTGACCTCCAACCCTCTAAACATGATCTCAACACTTCGGATCCTAGGCCAAACAATTAGGATCCTCAACAACAGTCAAAATCCTAGAGCCACCTACTATGACTACCTCCAATATGGCACAATCCCAAAAGAAGAAAAAAACAATAGATCATTCCGAATAAGGGTCTCACGCTTTGTCATGATCCAAGGAGTATTGTACATTAAATCCTTGGCAAAACCATATCTTAGATGCATGGAGGATCATGAAGCTATGGAAGTGGTGAAAGACATACACGAAGGGGATTATGGCAACCATACCAGGGGCAGATCTTTATGTTCCAAAATTTTGAGAATGGGATATTATTGGCCAACCATTAAGAAATATGCCTTCCTATGTGCTCAAAAATGTGATGTTTGTTAAATACACAACAACATCCTTCACCAACTGTAACAACCCGTTATTTTGAAGTCAATAAAAGTCAAACCCTATAAATAAAATTCGAATTTTGTTTATTTCGTTAAGTTCATAAGGGTTAGAATATGATTTAAATTATATAAATGATGTTTTGATATAATTATTTGATGTTTGGAATAAAATGCACTTAAAAATCAATTTTTTCTCCACGGAACCGAGAACCTTCGCACCGAAAACCCTTTTCGGCCGAAAACCCTCGGACCACAAACTCCTTGGACCGAAAACTCCCTTTCGACCGAAAACCCCCTCGATATATATGTTTTCACTCGAAAACATAGTCATTTTCTCACTTTTCCAACCGAAGACACACACATTTTTGCTCTCAAGTATCATACAAGAATCTTCATATCTTCAAGAACAATCTTCAAATCTTCATAATTTTCACCAAGAACACCAAGAACAATCTTCAAATATTCAAGCTGACAGAAAACCACTAAACCAAAATCCTTTCCTGACTGAGAACCTTTCCTGGACCGAAGACTGATTTCGGTCAGTACCGAAATCAAGGGATTTCGGTGAGGGCTAAACCGAATACACCTAACAACATTCCAAATAATTCTCGGTAATTTTTTTAAGTATTCCTTACATAAATTAAGTGTTGTCTAACACTCTAATTAATTATTTCGCTAATTTAAATACAATTACATGTTTAAATATTATTAGGATACCGTTATTTCCGCGTATGCTAGCCCGAGGGTCATCTCTACAGTTTCATTATCTGTACACGAACACGCACTAGAGGTGATTTCATACCCCCTACGTTTTCACTATTTTTCAATGTTTTTAGGGGGGAAATACAAGTAAAACACAAGGAATATTGTGTTAGCATACAAACGATTTCAAACGATTTCAAACCAGTTGCAACTACTTCAAAACCGTTTTAAGTAGTGCATTGTATCAAAATATATTTCATTATATTGATAACCCTTTTGTAATATGTTGAGCAAAATGGTGATTTCACAAATCTTGTATTTCCGATTTATCCACAGTTTTAAATTGCAAGGGTTTTCAGCTCATTATAGAACATACACACAAACTATAATAGGTATAGTTTGGGGAACACTACACTAATTTAATAAATTAAGGATACTATACAAAACCACTACACTATTTTACAAGCTCAAGAACACTATACAGAAACAAGCATATAAGCTATAATAGGTATAGTTTATGGAACACTACTCTATTTCACTAGTTCAAGGATACACTACTAAAATAATTATTTAAGTATAATTATTTTACACTACAAAGTACACTACTACTAGGTAATACATACAGTTCAAGTACAAGGAAACACTACTACAATACACGTAAACTAGTTAATACAGGTTTGTGAGGCACTACTTCATTGTACCCAACATGGTACATGTCCAAGTCCTATAAATTATAACTAGAGTCTCCTGGAGGGAGAGCATGAATTTGTGTATAGATCTATACGAGACTGACAATCTCGCACCTAACGTGCTCGCAACAGCTAGGCCGACAGGCCTGGGGTGACAAATGTCATAACATTCTGACGCCTGAAGAACGTCGTAGAGGCCACTAGGTCATATCAAACATGGTTATATGAAACTCATAATAGTATCAACTAAAACATTTGTTTACGCGATTAACACTACTTCAAAGGTTTTATTTTAAGTAATAAAACTCAGTACACTATCTTACACTACAGCTGGAGGATTCTAGGCATTCATGAAAAATGTTTTTTTTAAATAATGAAACTAAAGTACACTATTTTACACTACAACTGGTGGATTCCAGGCACTCACATAATAAGGTTTTCATACAAACACGACTACAGACACTATTACAGTACACTACTTTTCTAGTACAGAGTATACTAGTACAACATACAATTTCAAGAACATTCATGATATAGTTGTATTTATTAGTAAGGCTGTAGTTTACTATTTCAGAATACAGTAACAAACATACATTTTGGTCTTAAGGCCTAAGACTACATTTCAACTACTAAAGAAAATATTGGATTTTCTAGAAGTACATTACAATATTTACAAAGAACCAAGAACAACTTTCCATCTCAAAAACATTCTTATGAATTCACCAACTTAAATTTTGATACACTTTCAAAACCACTTGTATTCTCAGGGAACTGGCAGACAGGTACACCCACAGGTTTTGAGAAGACGGAGCTTATAGAGTCGCGTCTTTTATACTTTTTCTATACCCTTTTGATGTCATAAAAACTATGTATTGAACAAATGTAAACGCTATATTTTATCAATGTAATGGTTGTGTTTGCTTTGATTACTATTATGCAATTGTTGTGATACTGTACATGACGTCCTCCGCCCCCGAACGTTTCCGCCGTTCCGGTTTGGGGTGTGACAGATTGGTATCAGAGCATTGTTTATAAGGAACTAAGTATATCAAACCCTACAATATATACAACTATAAACACAATAGGGCCGGAGTGCTCTGACTAAAAGTATACTTTTAAAATTTAAGTATTTTATAAGAAGTATACAAATATACATACATACCAGAAACAGTATCACAGTAAGAACTACACAAAAATATTTAGATGTTGGACAATGCAGTTAAACATAGACAGTTATGTAATCATATCTGGGATAAATATAGCCTGATCAACTATATTTATTTGAGATACGACCAACATGTGTTTGGGAGTGATCGTGATATTGCAAGAAGTCTAAAACTTACCAACAGTTCATACAAGAGAAACTCTAGAACCAAACATAAAGATAAAATACTATAGGAGTATTTTATGATCCTACGACACTAGAACAAGAACATTTAGGCCTTGATAGTTATACAAAATTCGTATATACTAGGTGATCATAGGTGGACCCAGTGTGATCCACGCTATACAAATTCGTTACAAGTATTGCTATAAAAGAAGTTGGCAATTGTTTACTTATATTAGTAGACTTCCACTGTAAATCGCTTAATTGAACACTATAACAGGCAGGATAAGATATGTCTTGTTCAAATATCACCTGACTCATGACCACTATAGAGGAATTATCATCATTTTCTCTTAAATTATTATAGAGAAAGATGCCTCCAAAGAAGTCCAACAGGAAGATAAACAACCCTCCAACGAATCCACCACCGCCACCACCTCCTCAGTATGACCCTGCTGTCTTCCAAGTAGTAGTAACAGCCGTCGTGGCTGCCGCAATGACGCAGATCAATGCAAGTGGCACTAGCGGGGCGGGTAGTGGTGCCAACACTTCTAATCACGGGGATAGTCATGGACACCCAAGGGAGTGTTCATACAAGGACTTCACGAGGCTAAACCCAAATCCTTCAATGGCACTGGAGGTGTCATTGCTTTAACACGTTGGTTTGAGAAGACCGAATCAATATTCGAGATCTGTGCGTGCCCCGAGTCTAGCAAAGTGAAATTTGCAGCATGCACTTTTACAGACAGAGCCCTCACTTGGTGGAACAGCCAAGTCAAGTCATTAACTCTCCTAATAGCTAATGCTATGAGTTGGGATGATTTAAAAGAGCTAATGTTAGCTATTATACTGCCCTAGGGGCGAGATGCAAAAGCTAGAGCAGGAGCTCTGGAGTCAGAACATGAAGGACTCCGATATCGCTGCTTATACCTCCAGATTCAGTGACCTGGCTCTTTTGTGTCCCGGGATGGTCACCTCGGAGAGTAAGAAGGTGGAAAGGTAGATCTGGGGATTAACACCCCCGACTTAAGGAAATGTTATAGTTGCCAATCTGTAACGCCTATGTTTCGGGGTAAACATTAGTAGATGATGTAATAGTCTAGGTCAACTATTGTAACTCTTTTTGAAGTAATAAAGATGAAATATTTGAGTATTATGTGAATTATGTGAATTTATGTGCTTTATACTTAATTATAAAGATATAATTAATAAAGAATAAAAATAAGCGTCAAAATTAAAGTGTAAGATAAACCCGATATATTTACATAAAGTTGTAGTGGTCAAAACAAGGATTCCAGATATATAAAGAACGCCAAAATCCGAGTTATAACGAAGAAGTTATGACTCGTCGAAGTTTCGCGACGGAACCGACACGGCACCGGGAAGCGTAAATAGTGAATTTACAATAGAGCGATTTTTAGCCTTAGCAATCTAAACGAAAGTCATAGAATATGTTAATCCGGGAGCGTCCATAAAAAGAATGCCCAAATCTGACTTCGTATGAGGAAGTTATGATTTTTCGAAGTTTCAGCTTAGTAGTGTACAGCCCGAAGTTCGAATATTAGATCGGGGGGTTTTTAACCGACACAACCTAAACGAGAATCGTAGATCTTGTTAATAGTAGCGTAACGATAAAAAGACAGACGAAAACGGACGTCGGATGAAGGAGTTATGAATTTTTAACGGACCAATCCTGTCCCGGCCTGTTAAAAATATAACTTTTAAAATAAAGTCAAAATTAGCCGACGGAGAATAAACGAAAGTTGTAGTGTACGTTCCCGCCTACGTGTGGATATAAAGAACGTCAAAAACGGAGCTCGTATGCGAGAGTTATGATTTTTAGAAGTCGGAAAGGGAAATTGCGAAACCTGGTGCGAGATGATGACGTGGCTCGATCTGGACCTTCCATCGCTGACCTCGGTACCTGCTTCAGATTGCGACACGTCGCCCCTTGCCTACGCCCAACGTCTGAAACTGGGTACGCCCATCGTACTTCGATCTTGTGCGGTCCGAGAGATGGCCACGTAGCCCCACCGAAACGAAGCCAGCTGGAACTCCTATCTGAACTACGCCCCGCGTAGTGATGTACGCGCAGCGTACCACCGAAGGCTCGCGCCTATAAATAGGCTGCGAGGGCTGCCGAAGAAATCACACCAAAATTCATTCTCTCTCTAGTTTCTTTCTCTCTCTAAGATCCCTAACCCCCTCTAAGCCTAGATTTACCCCCTAGCACCCGAAGGAAGCCCCGAGGCTCCCGGAGTCCCGAGAAAAAGGGTCTTTCGGTTCGGAAACGCTGCTCGAAGCAAAGCCTGGTTTTCTATAAAACCCACGGTAAGTGAGCTACGCCTACGCTATTTTTAATATAGCTTCTAATTAATTATAGTAACATTATTAGGACCTTAAAATAATTATTTGGGCTATTATTATGAGTTATATAAGAGTGTTGTTTAACGCTTATATAATAGTAATAATAGCTAGACTATTAATTAGTCGCGGTTAACGTTAGACTAAACCCTAGTGGTATTGATACTAGGTTTTGTCAAGGAAAATTGTTTTGAGATAACGTAGCGCTGTCTGAGTTCGGAATCACCACCTAATCACATAAGTGCATAGTTACTTTCATCTTACACATAGATATGAAGTATTTTATATAAATTACGTGCTACGTGTGCATATTATCTGTATACTTGCTATCTATCTGGATGAACAATTTTATACATGTTTTAAATGATTTAAACTGTATATGTATTTTATATCTACAAAAATGTGTTGGGTAACACATGGGTAGATGTAATAGTTGTTGTGTGAAAAAATAAAATAATGAGAGGCCTCGTTATAGATGTTATTGATGATCTAGTCATCTAGCGGAGTATAGATGACGACCACATACTATTCTAGACAGTCCAGTGGAACGCTAGCGGAGTATAGATGAACTGTGTGCTCACCAGCAGTACTCCATCCCCCACATGGTTTCCTTATTTGACATGAATTGCTGAGGAGCCCCCGAAGCATGTGTTGTCACCCCGATGAAAGTCCTTAGACTAGGTCCCTTGTGTTAGATGTTTTAGGGACGTAAAGTGAGGATAACGGGAAGAGGTAATCGGGTTTGATTGGTTGGATAAAGTTAATAAACTTATTTATTGTGGGTTGAAAACCCTATGTGCTCACCAGGCTCCCAAGCCTAACCCACTCAGTTTCTTGTATTACAGGTAGTGGCGCATGAGCATAGATGTTTGGATGAGAGATAAGGGATTATAGGCCTGTAAATACGATATAATGTAGTAAGGCTTATGTTTCACTATTTATGCTTTTGATCTGTATCGAACATGACATCCCGAGTCTTTTAATGAAATACATTTCAATGGAATTGCTTTGATAAATCTTTATCAAATTTTGTTTTGGGAACAAATTGCGCAACTCTTTTATTTAAATTATTACTCTGATTTTTAAACAAAGCATAAACAAAATCGGTCTTTTCTGGCCGTGAAAATGGGGATGTCACAGTTGGTATCAGAGCATTAGTTTAAGCGAACTAGGAATTTGTAGGATTTCTGGACTTAAACTTAGAATGCTAAGCGATGATTGTGAGGTGTGAGCACTAGATTATTTTAGGAATTATGCCTAAAATGTTTTTATGTGCTAAATGTTTTGTGCCTGATATGCTGTTATTT
Organism: Lactuca virosa; assembly: GCF_052849685.1. Taxonomy (NCBI): domain Eukaryota; kingdom Viridiplantae; phylum Streptophyta; class Magnoliopsida; order Asterales; family Asteraceae; genus Lactuca; species Lactuca virosa. The sequence goes on along the minus strand of NC_136434.1, from coordinate 111,261,045 downwards.
GTTCGGATTTATGGTCTGTTGCCGACTGGATCTGGAAACCTTATATGTTTAGGGTTCTAAACATACGACTACGATATTAGAACTAAACGTTTCGGAGTGATAAGGACGGTTTAAACGACTATCCTAAATAAAGATCTAAATTCACCTTATTCGGTGTATAGATCAAAATGGCAAGAACTCGTAGTGGAGTCGGGAATGCAAATGGAAACAGAAACCAACCTCCAGTGATTGAGCAAATACCGGTTGTGGTAGCCGCTCCTGAGCCAATAACGACGGCCGGAGTGCAAGCGATGATCCAGATGATGTTGGATCATCAAATGGAGGAAACCAGACGTTTGCTCCAACAGAATCGAGAGGAAGCTACCATACCGATCGAACAGCCTGAGTTCAACGAAGGGCAGTCCGAGGAGGGGAACTACAGTGGGACCGTTGGTCAAGCCAACCCACCAATAGTGCGACAAAACAACCAGGATAACGGAGTCGAGAGGAATGGATGCAAGTACAAGGATTTTCTGACTTGCAAGCCATCGACTATCACTGGAAAGGAAGATACGATCGGAGTCATGGATTGGATCTCGAAGATGGAGCTAGCCTTCATGACGTGTGGTTGTAGAGGCAAGATGCAGACCACGTTTTCAGTAAGCCAATTTAGAGGAGGCGCGGTGCGTTGGTGGAACACCCTGGGGAAGACGCTGAGCCCCAATGAGCCCCTGTAGCTGACATGGACAGAGTTTTTGGTGCAATTCAAACGCAAGTACTGCTCAGCCCAAAACCTGCTCGAGCTAGAAAACCAATTCCTGACCTTGAAGAAAGGAAGCATGCCGATTGATGAATACACCAACAACTTCACAGAGAAGATGGAGTTCACCTTGCGTCTTGTTCCGGATGAGCTAACAAAAATTGACAAGTACGCCAAGGGACTCCCGTGGGAGTATGCGGTGCCAGTACGTCAGGCACATACTCTGGAGGCAGCTATCTAGGCTGCCAAGTCTGTGGAGGAAATGATCAAGGGAAGAGCCGCCAGCAAGGTTGAGGTTGGTGAGAAGAGGAAATTTGAAGGGTCTGCTAAACCCAATAATAAGAAGAGCAAGTTCGGTTCAAAGAAGTTCGGGGGAGGAGGAAATGAATCGAAATGGTGTGAGAAGTGTAAGAAGATGCACTTTGGGAAGTGTAGCGAAGAGGTGACCTGCTACAAGTGTGGGAAGACAGGACATTATGCCAATGAGTGCACCGCCAACAAAAGGGTGTGCTACAAGTGCCGTGAAGAAGGGCACATTGCTAAGGATTGCCCGAAGAAGAAAGATGCGGCAAGGCCCAACATTCCACCAAAGCCGAAGACGAGAGCCTTCCAGATGACGCTCGAGGCAACAGATGTCGCTTCAGGTACCTTTCTTGTAAATGGTTTGCGTGCCAATATATTGTTTGATTCTGGAGCCAACTACTCATTTGTATCGCATCAATTTGGTGGGAAACTAGCATTGCCTGTAGAAAAACTTGATAATGCCTTAGTCGTGGAAGTTGCCAGTGGCAAATTCGTACCTGTTAGTAATCGTATTAGGAACATAGTCATCGAATTAAACGGAAACGAATTCCACGCAGAGCTATTGCCCATAGATTTGAACGGTTTTGACATCGTTTTGGGAATGGATTGGCTTAGCGCCAACGATGCAGAGATTCTTTGCAGGAAGAAGATAGTAAGGGTAAACCCACCCGAAAAAGAGTCGTTCATGGTGTACGGGGACAAACGCAGAGTAAATTCTGTAATCATCTCCCTGATAAAAGCCAAAAAATGTTTGTCCAAGGGATGTCCATCGTACTTGGCATTTGTTATCGACGCTAAGAAGGAAAAGAAGGAGGTGCAGAGTATACCAGTGGTGTGTGATTATCCGGAAGTCTTTCCCGAAGATCTTCCCGGATTACCGCCTGATAGATAAGTGGAGTTTCGGATAGACTTTTTACCAGGGACGACACCAATAGCAAAAGCACCGTACCGACTAGCACCGACAGAGATGAAGGAGCTTATGACGCAACTTCAGGAGTTGTTGGACAACAGTTTCATTTGACCTAATTCATCACCATGGGGAGCTCCAGTGTTATTCATGAAAAAGAAGGATGGAAGCATGAGAATGTGTATAGACTACAGAGAGCTGAACAAGGCAACGATGAAGAACAAGTACCCGTTTCCGAGGATTGATGACCTATTCGATCAGCTGCAAGGTTCGAGCTATTTCTCAAAGATCGATCTTAGGTCAGGATATCATCAGCTGAAGGTGAGAGATCAGGATATCAAGAAGACTGCATTCAGAACAAGATATGGACACTATGAGTTCTTGGTTACGTTGTTTGGACTAACCAATGCTCCAGCATCATTCATGGATTTGATGAACAGGGTTTGTAAACCATTCCTCGATAAATCCGTGATAGTGTTCATAGATGACATTCTTATTTACTCGAAAAGCCATGAGGAGCATGGCAGACACTTGCGAGAAGTGTTAGAAGTGTTGAAGTGGGAGAAACTTTATGCAAAGTTCTCCAAATGCGATTTTTGGATCCGAGAAGTCCAATTCTTGGGTCATGTGGTTAACCAGGAGGGAATAATGGTTGACCCATCAAAGATCGAAGTTGTGATGAAGTGGGAACGACCAAAAAGTCCCACGGAGATTCGAAGCTTTCTGGGATTAGCTGGATATTATCGAAGGTTTATCCAAGGTTTTTCTCTGATAGCTGCTCCATTGACAGCTTTGACCCACAAAGGAGCTACTTATACATGGAGTGAGAAGCACGAAGAAGCATTCGAGAAGCTAAAGAAGAAATTATGTGAAGCACCGATTCTTTCTCTACCCGATGGAGTTGAAGACTTTGCGGTCTATAGTGATGCATCTGGAGTCGGGTTGGGTTGTGTTCTGACCCAAAGAGAAAAGGTGATAGCATACGCATCTCGACAATTGAAGGAGCATGAAAAGAACTACCCTACTCATGATTTGGAGTTGGCAGCGGTAGTTTTTGCTCTAAAGATATGGAGGCATTACCTCTATGGCACGAAGTGCAAACTTTTCACTGATCATAAGAGTCTACAGTATCTCTTTAATCAGAAAGAATTGAACATGAGGCAACGAAGCTGGCTAGACTTATTCAAGGACTACGACTGTGAGATACTTTACCACCTCGGTAAAGCAAACGTTGTTGCTGATGCTCTCAGTCGGAAAGTAAATCTTGAGAGAAGAAGGCCAAGAGCGTTGAGAATAGAAGTTGTCTCAACGATTGTGGAAAGTATTAGGAAAGCTCAAGAAGAAGTTATAGAGAAGAATGACCGAAAGGAAGAACGTTTGGGAAAAATGTTAGAGTTTGGTACAAACAGTCAAGGACTGAAGGTATTCCAAGATAGAATTTGGGTACCTAAGACGGGAGATAAGAGATAAGGGATTATAGGCCTGTAATACGAAATAATGTAGTAAGGCTTATGTTGGATGAGAGATAAGGGATTATAGGCCTGTAATACGAAATAATGTAGTAAGGCTTATGTTGCACTGTTTATGCTTTTGATCTGTATCGAATATGACATCCCGAGTCTTTTAATGAAATACATTTCAATAGAAATGCTTTGATAAATCTTTATCAAATTTTGTTTTGGGAACAAATTCCCTAACTCTTTTATTTAAATTATTACTCTGATTTTTAAACAAAGCATAAACAAAATCGGTCTTTTCTGGCCGTGAAAATGGGGATGTCACACAATCCACTTACTTTTGATAGTGCAAAGCGTCTGGCACAGACACTAGTGGATCACAGAGATCGCCAAGACTCCGTAACAGTTATTCCTGAACAGCCCAAAGAGAGTGGCAGCAAGAAGAAGTTATGGAACAAGCGAAATGGCCAATCTCCGCAAGAGCCCTCAAAGAAACAGCAAATAGTGGCAGTCCACGCTGCTACCATTCCTGTTGTTGTTCCTACTACTCCATCACCTCCCAGACGATACGCTGATAACCTACTGAAGTGCAACAAATGCAATTTCCATCACCACAGACCTTGCTGTGAGATGCAGTGCACTAACTGCAACAGGAAGGGGCATACCGCCCGTTTCTGCAAGCCACCGGCACAACCTAATGCCCAGACCTCCAAAACTGGAGTAGGCCAGACCTGCTATGGGTGTGGTGAAGCAAGGAACTACAAGAGGGATTGTCCGAAGGCAAGGAATGTTGGCAACACAGGAAGAGTGCTAGCAATTGGTCAAGAGGAGGCAGTAATGGATCCCACAGTAGTCACGGGTACGTTCCTTCTCGATAACTCTTATGCATGCATACTCTTTGATAGTGCTTCGGAGAGGAGTTTCGTCAGCCATAAATTTAAACACTCACTCAAACCCAAACCACAATCACTAAACGAAACATTCACTGTCGAGATGGCTAACGGGAGGAAAGAGAGCACTAACGACATATTCATAGGCTGTACCCTCACTCTAAACGACTATTCTTTCCCAATCTACCATATAACGGTCTCCATAAAAAGCTTCGACGTCATCATTGGCATGGATTGGTTAAGTCATCACCATGCTGGTATTCTATGCTACGAAAAATCCATTCGCCTCAATCTGCCAAGTGGCGAAACCCTCGTTATCTACGGCGACAAACCCAGTACAAACCTTCGCATCATCTCGTGCATCAAAATCCAAAAATACTCGCGTAAAGAGTGACACGGATTCTTAACTCATGTAGTCAACAAAAAATAAGAAGTAAAAGACCTCGAGAGCATTCCCGAAGTCTGTAATTTTCCTGACATCTTTCCCGAAGATCTTCCAGGAGTTCCTCCTGAATGCCAAGTCGAGTTTCGAATCGACTTGATTCCTGGAGCTACCCCCGTAGCCAAATCCCCGTATCTCCTAGCGCCAACAGAGATGCAGGAATTATCCAGCCAATTAAACGAACTGCTCAGTAAGGGATTCATTCGACCGAGCTTCTCACCTTGGGGAGCACCGGTCCTGTTCGTTAAGAAGAAGGATGGATCTTTCCGAATGTGCACAGACTACCGCAAACTAAACAAGCTTACCATTAAGAACCGATACTCTCTTCCGCGAATAGACGACCTCTTCGATCAACTCCAAGGAGCTAGCTACTTTTCAAAGATCGACCTGAGATCAGGGTATCACCAATTACGAGTCCATGAGAATGATTTCCCAAAACGTCATTCCGAACTCGTTATGGTCACTACGAGTTGGTAGTAATGCCCTGCGGTCTAACAAATTCACCCGCGGTATTCATGGATCTAATGAATCGGGTGTGCCGACCATTCCTAGACAAATTCGTGATAGTATTCATAGATGATATACTCATCTACTCGTGAAGTGAGGAAGAACATAGCCAGCGAAGAAGGAATACACATGGACCCCTCCAAAATAAAGGCAATTGAGAACTGGTCAGCACCCAGAACGCCAACAGAGATCTGCCAATTTTTAGGACTTGTTGGCTATTACCACAGATTCATACAAAACTTCTCCAGAATTGCTAAACCTCTTACTGCCCTGACTCAGAAGGGTGTAACTTTTAGCTGGGGAAAGAAACAAGACACTGTGTTCCAAACCCTGAAACAAGCTCTGTGCAGCGCACCTATCTTGTCTCTTCTAGAAGGGACATAAGACTTTGTAGTATACTGTGATGCATCGAATCAGGGGCTAGGTTGTGTGCTTATGCAGCGATGAAAGGTTATTGCCTATGCCTCGAGACAGCTAAAGACACACGAAGTCAACTACACCACTCATGATCTTGAGTTGGGAGTTGTAGTCTTTGCACTGAAAATCTAGAGACATTACTTTTACGGTACCAAGTGCACTATCTTCACCGACCACAAAAGTGTTCAACAAATCTTCGATCAGAAAGAACTTAACATGAGATAACAACGATGGGTAGAGCTACTCAATGATTACGAATGCGAAATTCGCTATCATCCCGGCAAAGCCAATGTAGTAGCAGATGCCCTTAGTCGAAAGGAGTACTCAGGCCGTAGAGTGAAGGTACTAACCATGACAATCCATTCACATCTGTCCACACAGATCAAAGAGGCTCAGCTAGAAGCCTTGAAGTCGGATAATGTGGCAGATGAAGCTTTAAGAGGAATGGAGAAGAACTTAGACATCAAGTGTGACAGAGTTCATTACTTCATGAACCGGATCTGGACTCTGAAACTTGTTGGATATAGAGATATTGTCATGAATGAAGCCCACAAGACTCGATACTCCGTTCACCCAGGTTCATATAAGATGTATCTGGATCTCAAGAAACTCTATTGGCGGCCAAACATGAAAGCAGAGATTGCTACCTACGTGGGCAAGTGTCTAACTTGTGCCAAAGTCAAGGTAGAATACCAATAGCCCTCAGGTTTACTTCAACAGCCAGAGATACCTGAGTGGAAGTGGGAGTGGATTACAATGGATTTCATAACCAAGCAGCCCAAGAAAACGGGTGGTCATGGCACCATTTGGGTAATCGTCAACAGATTAACCAAGTCCGCTCACTTCCTACCAATAAAGGAAATAGACAAGATGGAGAAATTGACCAGAACTTACATCAGAGAGATAGTATGACTGCATGGTGTGCCAATGTCTATTATTTCGGATAGAGACAGTACATTCACCTCGTGGTTTTGGCAGTCATTACAGAAATCTCTGGGAACTAGGCTGGAAATGAGCACAACCTATCACCCACAAACTGACGGGCAGAGTGAGAGAACCATTCAAACACTAGAAGACATGCTGAGAGCCTGTGTGATCGACTTTGGTAAAGCATGGGATACCCATTTGCCACTTGTAGAGTTTTCATACAACAATAGCTACCACTCCAGCATCAAGGTTGCCCCGTTCGAAGCCCTTTATGCCCATAACTGCAAATCCCCTCTGTGCTGGGCTGAAGTGGGTGACACGCAGCTAGCTAAAGAGCAAGTCCCTAATAGCACTCTCACTCGCCCGGAGATCATTCAAGAAACCACAAAAAAAGATCGTTAAAATCCAAGAACTACTGATAGCCTCTAGAGATAGACAAAAGAGCTACACAGACAAGAGACGAAAACCCTTGGAATTCCAGGTTGGGGACCGCGTTCTGTTGAAGGTCTCACCCTGGAAGGGCATGATACGCTTCAGAAGGCGTGGAAAACTAAATCCAAGGTACATTGGCCATTCGAGATTCTCGCTAGAATCGGCCCAGTAGCTTACAAACTCCGTCTATCACAAGAACTTAACAACATACACTCTATCTTCCACGTGTCAAATATAAAGAAGTGTCTATCCGACGAGACTCTTGTGATTCCACTCGATGGAATCGTGATAAACGAGAGTCTTAACTTTGTGGAAGAACCAGTAGCAATCATGGATACGGAAGTCAAACGAACGAAACAAAGTCGCATACCAATAGTGAAGGTTCGCTGGAATGCCAAGCGGGGACCTGAATTCACTTGGTAGCGAGAAGATCAAATGCGACAAAAGTACCCGCACCTTTTCCCTAGTCCATGACGTACTCGTTCTATAGAAAGAATTTCGGGACGAAATTCCCTCTAACGGGGGGATAATGTAACAACCCGTTATTTTGAAGTCAATAAAAGTCAAAACTTATAAATAAAATTCGAGTTTTGTTTATTTCGTTAAGTTCATAAGGGTTAGAATATGATTTAAATTATATAAATGATGTTTTTATATAAGTATTTGATGTTTGGAATAAAATACACTTAAAAATCAAAATTTTCTCCACGAAACCGAGAACCTTCTTTTCGGCCGAAAACCATTTTCGGTCGAAAACCCTTGGACCGCAAACTCCTCGGACCGAAAACTCCCTTCCGACCAAAAACCCCCTCGATATATATGTTTTCACTCAAAAACATAGTCATTTTCTCACTTTTCCAACCAAAAACACACTCATTTTTGCTCTCAAGTATCATACAAGAATCTTCATATCTTCAAGAACAATCTTCAAATCTTCATAATTTTCACCAAGAACACCAAGAACAATCTTCAAATCTTCAAGCTGACCGAAAAACACTAGACCGAAATCCTTTCCAGACCAAGAACCTTTCCTGAACCGAAGACTGATTTCGGTCAGTACCGAAATCAAGGGATTTCGGTGAGGGCTAAACTGATAACACCTAACAACACTCCAAATAATTCTCGGTAGTTTTTGTAAGTATTCCTTACATAAATTAAGTGTTATCTAACACTCTAATTAATTATTTCGCTAATTTAAATACGATTACGTGTTTAAATATTATTAGGATACAGTTATTTTTGCGTATGCTAGCCCGAGGGTTATCTCTGCAGTTTCACTATCTGAACACGAACACGCACTATATGTGATTTCATACCCCTACGTTTTCACTATTTTTCAATGTTTTTAGGGGGGGAATACAAGTAAAACACAATGAATCTTGTGTTAGCATACAAACGATTTCAAACCACTTGCAACTACTTCAAACCCGTTTTAACTACTGCATTGTATCAAAATATATTTCATTATATTGTTAACCCTTTTGTAATATGTTGAGCAAAAGGGTGATTTCACAAATCTTCTATTTTCGATTTATACACACTATTAAATTGCAAGGGTTTTCAGCTCATTATAGAACATACACACAAACTATAATAAGTATAGTTTTGGGAACACTAAACTATTTTAATAAATCAAGGATACTATACAGAACCACTACACCATTTTACAAGCTCAAGAACACTATCTAGAAACAACATATAACCTATAATAGGTATATTTTATGGAACACTACTCTATTTCACTAGTTCAAGGATACACTACTAAAATAATTATTTAAGTATAATTATTTTACATTACAAAGTACACTACTACAAGGTAATACACAGAGTTCAAGTACAAGGAACCACTACTACACTACACGTAAATAAGTTAATACAGGGTTGGGAGGCACTACTTCATTGTACCCAATATGGTACATGTCTAAGTCCTATAAATTATAACCTGAGTCTCCTAGAGGGAGAGCGTGATTTTGTGTTTAGATCTATATGGGACTGACAATTCCGACACAGGAAGAACGTCGTAGAGGCCACTAGGTAATATCAAGCATGGTTATATGAAACTCACAATAGTATCAACTAAAACATTTGTTTACGGGATTAACACTACTTCAAAGGTTTTATTTTAAGTAATAAAACTAAAGTACACTATCTTACACTACAGCTGGAGGATTCCAGGCATTCATACAAAAGGTTTTATTTTATATAATGAAACTACAGTACACTATTTTACTCTACAACTGGTGGATTCCAGGCACTCACACAATAAGGTTTTCATACAAACACGACTACAAACACTATTACAGTACACTACTTTTCTAGTACAGAGTATACTAGTACAACATACAATTTCAATAACATTCATGATATAGTTTTATTTATTAATAAGACTACGGTTTACTATTTCAGAATACAGTAACAAACATACATTTTGGTCTTAAGGCCTAAGACTACATTTCAACTACTAAAGAAAATATTGGATTTTCTGGAAGTACATTACAACATTTACAAAGAACCAAGACAAGCTTTCCATCTCAAAAACATTCTTATGAACTCACCAACTTAAATGTTGGTACACTTTCAAAACCACTTGTATTCTCAGGGAATCGGTAGACAGGTACACCCACAGGTTTTGAGAAGACGGAGCTTATAGAGTCGGGTCTTTTATACTTTTGCTATACTCTTTTGATGTCATACAAACTATGTATTGAACAGATGTAAACACTATATTTTATCAATGTAATGGTTGTGTTTGCATTGATTACTATTATGCAATTGTTGTGATACTGTACATGACATCCTCCGCCCCCGAACGTTTCCGCCGTTCCGGTTTGGGGGTGTGACACCAACCGGCTGAACCCTTGCCTTCCATCATCTCATCTTGGCCTTATGAAGTGGGGAATGGACATAGTTGGTAAATTACCTAAAGCACTAGTGTTAGGGCTAGAATATTGGAACTACTATGAGATCCTCGAATTTAGGGATCCTCAAAAGCTCAGGATCCTCGAAACTCAGGATCCCAAATATACTCCAGGATCCTAACTGATATTTTTTTATATAATTATAACGGCTATATATTCCATTGTTTATCTCACATCTGCATAAATAACTAGTCAAAGTCATATTCTCAACGAATAGTCGTCACAACCATGCAAAAGACCCGGAGGACCAAGCCAAGCAACGACTATAAGTTCATCTCGGAGGATCCTAGGATTTTCGGAGTTCTTGTTATTAACTTTAGACTATATATATCACTTGTATTCATCACACAACACACGATTTTTGGTAGACTACTAGCACTTGTACTCATACTAATTACATTTTCTCTGTAATCATTCATTTCAATCAATAAAATCATCAAGGCAGGTGAGCATTATCACCTCCCAAGGTTTTATGCCAGAGATCCTAGCAAGGATCAAGGGATTTCCTTGTAAATCACTTGTGTACTCTTGTTCTAATTTTGTTAATTACTTTACCTACAACACCACAGCCTCTCATATACCTTGGTTGATATCCCCTTAGTAGATTTTTGACCAAAAAAATTTGGCGCCCATTGTGGGGACGTGGTGTTCAAAATCCCTCAAAAAATAATGTTTACTCAATCGACCCTATCCTTCTCCATGAATCCTCCCATTTCCTCTAAAACCCTTCCACCGCCACCGGCTGGAGCTCCCACAAAAGTTGTGACATCACCAAATTCACAGTCATTTTAAAAATTTTATTTATGCTTATTTAAAAATCAGAGTATTCATTTTAAAGAATAACTTTGCGGAATTTGTTCCCAGAAAACATGATAAATATATTATCAAAGCATTTATAAAGAAATGTATTTTGTTTATATTAAAACTTTGGGATGTCATCGTTAATACATAAATATAAGCATAAACGGACCTTAGATTCATTTACACTAATGATTTACATCTCCATTAATCTCTCAGTGTAATGTGTCTTCATATCGATACCTGTGATACAAATAAACTGAGTGGGTCAGGTTGGGAAACCTGGTGAACACATAGGGTTTTCAACCCACAATAATATAGTTAACTTGTTTCTTCACATAATTCACGTCAAACAATTAACACGATTACCCATCCCTATTTTCTTCCCTAAAGATCTATCCTAAGGGCCATCTCGTACATCGTATTTACCTCTCATCTCCTTACATCTCATTTCCTTATATGTTTGTTCCTAAGGACTTTTCCTAAGGATCATCGCCTACATCGTATAGACATTACTGATTCGGGGATTACTCCCCCAATATGTGTCCAGTAAGGGTTAGGGTATCATAACGTGAATACGTAGTTACAACATCACCTGAACTCGTAATTCATAGTAAGGGTTAGAGTATCATCGCATGAATACGTAGTGACAACATCGCATGAAATCATAATTCATCAACTACATGTTATGAGCCTGCTGGTATTTCCACATGACTGTCTAGAATAGTCCGTGGTTGCCATCTATACTCTGGTAGATGACTACATCGCCACATCGCAACATCGTAGGTCAAGCTTATGGCATCTCCTCACATCGCACATCACCTATTTATCATAACCTATCTATCATCACCTAGTTATCATCACCTTTCTATCATCACCTTTCTCTCATCACTCGTCGCTACCCAATATATATTTATAAGTATAAAAATACATATACAGTTTAAATCACGTAAACATGTATAAATCGTTCATCTAGCATGGATATTAGGAACACAGATAATTTGCACACATAGCACGTAATTTATACTAAATACTTCATATCTATGTGTAAGATAAAAGTAACTATGCACTCACTTGTTAAAGTGATGACTCCAATCTCGGGCAACGCTTTGCTTCTAACAATTTTATTTCCTTTGACGAAACCTAGTATCATTACCGCTAGACTTTAGTCTAATATTTATAGCGACTAATTACGAGTGATATTGTTTTATAAGTGTTAAACAATACTTTTCAACCACTATGTACAGACAAGGGCCAGACATGAAACACCGGAGGGCAGGACCATTTTGGCATTATAGCTGTTCTAAAATCCAACAATCTATGCGGCCCTTCAAACCAGATTCCCCGTACTGCGAGTAGTTAAAAGACATTATAATAACAGTTTGTATATTATATTTTATAATACATATATTTTTTATAGGTTTATAATAATGATATTGAACTTAAACATAAGCTATACTTAAAGTAGGGGAAGCATAACTCACTTACCAGGAGGTTTGGCTAGGAGCCGGGCTCTGCGGGGGCGGAACTTCCTAGCCGAAAGCTCTTCTTCTCCGAGCCTTCTGGCGCTCCGGGACTTTCTTCTAGCACTTGGGAGTTACTAGGGATTGGTAGGGGTTTAGAGAGATATTTGAGAGAGAAAGAATGGTGAAGGTGTGAAGAAATGAGGGTGCCCTCGCATCTTATTTATAGTGGATGGCTTCGGACTACGCTGGGTGTACTCCTCGGAGTACGCTGCGTGTACGAGGGGGAAGTTGTCACTCTTCGGATGAGGCAACATGGATGCTGTTGGGACCGCGGATGCGAGACCGCTGGGCGTAATGCTTACTACGTGGGTCGTACACGTGTTTCCTCGCATTCTAACCCATAAACTTCTAAATTTCGTAACTTTCGCATATGAGCTTTATTTTTGACGTTCTTTATATCCAGGTGTAGGTATATACAGGACCTAGAACCTTCGTTTAGACTCCGTTGGCTAATTTTGATTTTATTTTTAAAGTTATATTTTAACAGACCTGGACAGGTAAAGTCAGTTAAAAATTTATAACTTTGTCATCCGACGTCCGGTTTAGTCTGTCTTTATATCGTTGGGTTCCTATTAACGAGATCTTCGATTCTCGTTTCCGTTGTGTCGGCTAAAAATCAGTCGATCTAAAATTCGAATTCCTCGTATTCCGGGTTGTGCACTGCTATGCCAAATCTTAGAAAAATCATAACTTCCTCATACGAAGTCAGATTTGGACATACTTTTTATGTGTGTTCTCGGTTTAACGTATACTACAACTTTCGTTTAGATCGCTAAGGCTAAAAATTAATTTATCAAAAATTCACTTTTTATGCTATGCGGTGTCGTGCGAGTTTAGTCGTAAAACTACGACGGGTCATAACTTCTTCGTTATAACTCGGATTTCAGCGTTCTTTATATGAATGAAAACCTTGTGACATATACTATAACTTGGTTAAGATTATTTAAATCTTCTATAAAAATGTCATTTTTAACACTCATTGTCTCAAAATTGACTAGCCCGAAACTATGGGCGTTACAAAAGTCTCTGAAACACTGATGAAAAACACCTATCCGGTTACCCCAGGACTCCAGGATCCTACTGTGCTGATTTCAAACAATGAGATCTTTGTTATGATAAAGAGACTAGAGCGACAAGTCGCTCAATAGCCGGAAGATAACAGGACGATCCTGAAGGAAGTGGAAAGAATGAGGATGGAGATCCACAAGCCTCAGGAGGCAGGGCCCTTGATCTTTCAGCCCAATATTATAAACTTTGATAACTCAGGATCCTCAACGATACGTCGCGAGATAGGATCCTCAGTACCGGCCTCTGTTCCCACTTCGGGCGCGACTCCGAGAGACCCAGCCCATATGACTCAGGATCCTAACGAAATATTTGTTACTCCGAATAACAAGAATCCTAGTAACTCCATCAATAATAATAATTTTACAACTAAATCGATGGATCTTGATACAGGCTTAAGCCCGATCATGGCTAATGTTTGGTCAAAATGGGACTTACAGCTAAGGAGCTACAACAACTAAGACATATGATCTTAAGCGTGCGCGAAGTAGTTCTACCGGTACCAGAAGTGTTCCCCACAAGTCACAGGATCTCTAGATTCGTTCCGGTGATAGCTGATACTGACGTTCCAAAACGCTTCCAGACCCCCAGCATGAAGCCCTATGACAGAATCACGGATCCTGAGGAGCACGTGGCACAATACAGGGAGAGGATGGAAATTATTGCCATCCCCACTCAATTGAAAGAAGTCTACCTATGCAAGGGCTTTGGTTCTACCCTCATGGGATGCACTCTAAAATGGCTCCTCAACGTTCCCCCTTATTCGATCACATCATTTTCTCACTTAATTAATTTATGTAAAAATCAATTTTCTTGTAGTAGAACATGAGAGAAGATAACCAGTGATATCTATCGGGTGGTTCAGGGTCTTAAGGAATCCCTTAGGACTTTTGTGAACAGGTTTGGCAGGGAAGCTCTAAGTATCCCCAACATCGACATGGAAACTGTAGTCGAAGCTTTCAAAATGGGCTTAAAGAAGGATTCTCCCATCAATGAAGATCTTGTAATGACCCCATGCAAAAGGATGGACGAAGTCAGGAGTACGGCATTGCGATTCATCAGGCTCGAAGAAGACAAGGAGATCCAAAAGAGGAGCAACCCACCAAGCTCTTATGATCACCCCAATAGAAAGACCGATTCCTCGGCCCAAAGATCCTATAAGTCAAAACCTTATTCCAAACACGACCATCACAGGGTTAACGCCCTTGAATATGAGGGAGAGGAAGAAGATTTCCCTAAGATTATTGACTATTGTTTTTCAGTGGATATTTCAGGTGTAATCTTTGCCATGCAGGATCTTGGAGACAAAGCAAGATGGCCAAGAAAAGGAGAAAAATCCACCGCTTGGAAAGACAAGTCCAAATGGTGTGCGTATCATGAAGACTTTGGTCACGTCACAAAGGATTGCATAGCTCTCAGGAAGGAAATCAGATATCTCCTGGGCCAAGGATACCTCAAAGAAATCTTGGGAAGAAGAAAGGAGAAAACCAAACAAAAAGACCAGGATCCTCAAAAGACCAGGATCCCCTCCAGCTGACGCAAAGGTAATCAATATGATCTTCGGAGGATCTAACATTTGTGGTACCTCTTATTCTGCAGCAAAAAGGCACGCCATGGTATCTAAAACAGAGAAGGAAAAGGGACCACGGAAGAACACAGCGATCACCAACGAAAAGGAGATCACCTTCGACGAAGCGGATAGGCAGGACATCCAGGATCCTCATCATGACGGATTAGTAATTACTCTATACATCGCCAACCATTTAGTCAGAAGGATCCTCTTCGATGGAGGATCCTCAGTCAACATCATACTCTTGGACGCATTGAAAAGAATGAATATCCCAAAGTCTGAGATAGTTGCAAGATCCTCAATACTGATATGGTGTCTAAGTCCATAACTATATTTGAGATGTACTTGACCCGACCCGACATGGTCCATTTGGGTTGCACTTCACCCGAACAATTTATATGGATAATCTTTTGAGGATAGTATAAGTTATGATTTATTAATATATTATAAGTTATAATATATTAATATGAAATCATATTGTTTAATTAGTATTGATCTAAAATTATTTTAGAATTAATTTGGTGATCAAAAGTATGACTAATTAAATATAGACTCTTGTATTTATATAGTGTGGGCTAATGCTTATTTGGAATGGGATAGGCTTGCATGTTAAGTCCATGGATAGTCCATGGAGTTTTAACCCATGGATCTCATGGAAATGAAAAGTCATGGGTTTTAGGGTTTACATGGATGTAACCCTAATCCACCACACTATATAAAGGAGTCCTTGGCACTTGAAATTGCACTAGTTTTTTGTGTGAGAACTAAGAGGACCGATTTCTAGAAAGTGTTCTACTATTCTATTAAGCTTCCAAGGTTTGTGGTGATTTGTGACTTTCATTTGAGGCATCCACATTATTGGTGCTAGGCTCTCAAACTCCAAGCAATCAACCACTACTAAAAGGTATGTAACTCTACTAGCTTTTTAAGTTTCAAAGCTCCCCATGCCATGCTAGTTAGGTTAAGAACCTTGGAAAAGAAAATTTGCATGTATCTTAGTAAAACATAGATCCAAGGTTTCCAGGGCTGCATATACACCATAGGAGTGTTAGAATGCTCAAAACCCATCAGTGGTATCAGAGCCTAGGCTTGTTTTCTTGATACTTCATGCAAATTGTTGAAAAAACATAAGTTTTTTGCATTCTGCAGCATGAACTCGCCGAGTCCATGTGATAATTCATCCTACTCGTCGAGTAGGTTCTTGCAATCGACGAGTAGGAGGCCCTGAATGCAGATTTTCGAGTTTTGCTACTGGAAATGGACTAGAAACATTACCCTAAACTGTTTTGGTCTTATAAAACTTGTTTTAGATGGTATAATGGTTATGCTAATCCATTTTCAATAGTTATTATCAAAATTTCATGTCTTATATGTGTTTTTTATGATTCTTGAAATTATTGATATGAATGCTCATGCACTTATGAGTTTAGAAGATCATAGGAATTATTTGCAACTTGCTTGGTATTTTAATTCTTGATCTTGATGTGTTTTAATGGAATCCATAATTTTTCTTCAAGTTATGGATTACCAAAATTCACTCTTTTAAAGTCCATTAAAGAAACACATAGGTTACATAAAATGAAAAGTCTCTCATTTTAATAAACCATTAACTCATAAGTTATGAAAGATGAAAAGTTTTGAAAGTTACAAAACTTGCCCTCAAGTTTTGGAACATGTAAAGTTACTTTAAAAACTTTAGTTCCAACCCCTAGAATTTTAAAAGTTAAAATTCAACCCTTATACTTTATAATATTATTAGTTTAATAATAATTATATATGTATAAGAACAAGTCGTTTTACCGTTAGTAGGCCTCATTCACGAAGCCGGTCTATAATGGGGGGGGGGGTGGTATAAGGTTGTTGCCTATAAAATGGCAGCTTAATGGGTGTCCACTCTCACCCACCGCTTCCTTGACTGGTGGAGGGTCGTTAGCCGAACGGGTAGGACGATGACTTTAATCCTTATTAAAAGTATGATGATTATAAAGTAACTAAATGTTTTATAAATTCCCAATCTTAGTTACTTTAGGAAAATGTGAATAAGGTGCTAACTCATGAAATTACACTTTGCACTTTGATTAAGTCGTTAGTGGAGCGTGTGTGGTTAACCGACACACTAACCTGGACTTAACAAGGTAGGCAAAGGGTGGCTTAAGGTTTATCATAGGTCGGTGGAGCGCGTGTGGTTAACCGGCACATTGATTGAGTGATAAACACTAAGAGTACCAAGTAATTTGCATGGTTACTTCACACCTTGTTTTGTGAGCCTCGACATCCCATTCACGAAACCTGAAGGGCACACTCGAGATTGAAACATGCCATTGAAAAGTTCAATGAATCTCAAATAATCTTGGAGTTTCAAAACCAATTAAAACCTAATAATTTATTTCGTTTTTCATGGTGGAAATTGTTGAATCGTCATTCACCTACCTACAAATATTTTATAGCTTGGATTACGGCATCCTTCTTCTAAGTTATAGAATATTGTGTTGGGTCCTAGCCTTAATATTACATTTGGGTGTCTTATTAAGGACTATCTTTATATCTAATCTAAACTTGTCTTTCTTCTTTTCAGATGTCTTCCAACAATGTTGCTTCTGGCTCAAACCCTACCGGCTCCTTCTCTCTCATGAATCTTTGTGGGAGAGTCATCTTTGATGGATCCAACTTTATGGATTGGATCAGGAACATCAGGATGGTCACTCGTTATGAGGACAAGGAATATGTCCTCGACAAGGAGCTGAAGGAACTTGATGAGTCGTCTGCTACTCCTGAGGAGATCGTTGAATACCAGGCACATGAGAGAGATGCTAGTAAGGTAGCATGTATCATGTTGGCCACAATGACAACCGAGCTCCAAAAGTCCTATGAGGACTTCTATCCTTTTGAGATGCACCAGGATTTGATGGAAAGATACCATCAGAGTGCTCGTCAAGAGCGATATGAAATCATCTCCTCCATGATAACAACCCGAATGAAGGATGGTGAACCCATCACGGGCCACATGCAGAAAATGCAAAGGTATGTGGACCGTTTGCTGAAACTGAATGTGAACTTCCCAGAGGAGTTGGCAATTGATAACATTTTGCACTCCTTACCTTCTTGTTGTGATCAATTCCGAATGACATACCACATGAACAAGGAGGAAGTTACACTCAGCAAACTTCAAGGACTTTTGAAGACCGCAGAAAGTGGTCTTAAAGGTAAGTCGGTTGTTACTAGTCCTACTCCTACCGCGGCCCCTGTCTTGGCAATCGGGCAAGGTAAAGGAAAGAAGAAGAAGAGCCCTTCGAATGGTACCAAGGGAAAGTCCCTTGATGGCTCCTCTTCAAGTGGAACCAAGAAAGGTTTTGTCACTCCTTCTGCTAACCCTAAAGAGGCTGAATGCTTCTATTGCCATGAAAAGTCGCACTGGAAGCGAAACTGCCCGAAGTACCTGCAAGATGTTAAGGATGGGAAAGTAAAACCCAACCATGCAGGTATATACACTATATTGTCTAATAACTCACCCTATTCTAATTCTTGGGTCCTTGATACAGGTTGTGGTATTCACATATGTTCTGATTTGCAGGGACTAAGAAGAAGTGAGAATGTGGAGCATGGGGATATAAACTTGATCATGGGGAATAGGAAAGTTACACCTGTCACCAAGATTGGAGTTTATTCTTTATTGCTAAGTAGTGGGTTAACATTAGATTTGAATAAATGTTGTTACTCGCCTGAAATGGAAAGAAATATTATTTCCTTTCATGGTTTGTACAAACAAGGTTTTACCTTTTCGTTTGATAATGAATGTGGTGGTATTAATGATTTCTTTAATAATGTTCTTTATTTTAAAGCATTACCTTGTGATGGTGTGTATGAAACTATGTCGGTTGTAGATAACCTAGGAAATAATGTGTTGTGTATCGATTCTTCCACTAGCCTGGATAAAGCATCATTATGGCATTGTCATCTTGGACATGTAAGCAAGAAACGCATAGGCCAACTCCAAAAGGATGGAGTCTTGGAGTCATTTGACCTAAAATTAGATGATAGTTGTGAATCTTGTTTACTTGGGAAAATTACAAAGTCACCCTTCGCTGGTACTTGTGCTAGGGGTGAAGGTTTGTTGGATCTTGTACACACTGATGTGTGTGGACCGTTCAGAACCGCCACAAGGGATGCTAACCGCTTCTATGTGACTTTTACTGATGATTTTAGTAGATATGGATATGTCTACTTAATCAAAGAGTTTAAACAGGAAGTGGAGAATCAGTTGGGCAGGAACATTAAGATGCTTCGATCTGATCGAGGTGGTGAGTATCTTAGTATAGAGTTCCTCGACTATCTTAAGGAATGTGGGATTGTCTCACAATTGACACCTCCCAGTACACCACAACTTAATGGTGTGGCTGAGAGGCGCAATCGAACCTTGTTGGATATGGTTCGTTCCATGATGAGTCGAGCTTCGCTACCAATCTCATTTTGGGGTATGCCTTGGAGACTGCCACCCATATCCTTAATCTAGTCCCTACCAAAAAGGTTGCCAAAACACCTCATGAGATGTGGACTGGAAAAGTTCCCAATCTAGACCACATCAAGATCTGGGGTTGCGAGGCTTTCGTGAGGCGCGAGACTCACGATAAGCTCGAACCTCGAAGTGAGAGGTGTAATTTCATCGACTACCGACAGAGATCCTTTGGTTACCTCTTCTACAGACCCAGTGATAATGTGGTCTTTGTAGCAAGGAGAGGAGTCTTTCGAGAGAGAAAGTTCATAAGCCAAGGAAACAGTGGGAGGCAAATTGACCTTGAAGAAATTAAAGAGTCAAGTGGTGAAGGAACCTCAAACCCTAGCAATCAACCTGAGGAGGAAACTCTTGTTGATCCGACATATGAGTCTGTACCTCTAAGGCGTTCCACGAGAGTTAGGAATACACCTGAGCATTACTATGGTTTCCATATTACTGCAGAAGGTGATACACTTATCAGTGATAGCACACTGGTAAGTCTGGATGAACCTAGCAGCTACACGGAAGCCATGGCAGGCCCTGAGGCTGCTAAATGGAAAGAGGCTATGGACAGCGAGATACAGTCCATGTATGACAATCAAGTTTGGAATTTGGTTGACGATGTACCAGGTCGTAAGACAGTCGGGTACAAACGGATCTTCAAGAAGAAGACCGACATGGATGGTAATGTACACACTTATAAGGCGCGACTGGTTGCAAAGGGCTTTTCTCAAACTCCGAAAGTTGATTATGTTGAGACCTTTTCACCAGTAGCAAAGATTAAGTCTATTAGGGTTATGTTAGCCATTGCTTCATTTCATGACTATGAAATACGGCAAATGGATATCAAAACCGCTTTCCTTAAGGGAAAGTTGGCTGAGGATGGTTACATGAGTCAGCCAGAGGGTTTTGTCAGCACAGAGTACCCTAATAGAGTATGTAAGCTTGAGAAATCCATCTATGGATTGAAACAACCACCTTGCAGATGGAATCTTTGTTTCGATGAGAAAGTCAAAGAGTTTGGCTTTTCGAGGAGCGAAGATGAGTCCTGTGTATATGTCAAGGATAGTGGGAGTATAGTTAGCTTTTTGGTATTGTATGTGGATAACATACTACTCATAGGAAATGACATCCCAACTCTATAGGAAGTGAAGTCTTGGCTTGGGAAGTGTTTTGCTATGAAGGACCTTGGTGAAGCTGCCTATATCCTAGGGATAAGGATTTTGAGAGACAAGAGTAAAAGACTAATTGGACTTAGTCAAAGCACCTATGTGGATAAAGTGTTGAAAAGGTTCAACATGCAGAACCCCAAGAAAGGTGAGTTACCGATCCAGAGTAACGCCAGACTGAGTAAGACTCAGAGCCCGAGTACAGAGGCTGAGATAGATGAGATGAGTCGAGTACTGTATGCTTCCGCTGTAGGCTCGATCATGTATACTATGACTTGTACTCGTCCTGATGTGGCCTTTGCATGGAGCATGGTCAGCAGATATCAGGGGAATCCTGGCAAGGATCACTGGACTGCGGTAAAGAACATTCTCAAGTACCTGCGGAGGACTAAGGACTGGGTCCTTACACTCGGTGGGAGTGATGACTTGAGAGTAGTAGGGTATAGTGATGCTAGCTTCAAGACTGATAGGGATAATTTCTGCTCTTAGTCAGGCTGGGTCTTTACCTTAAATGGAGGAGCAATTTCTTTGAAAAGTTCCAAGCAGGAGACAGTGGCTGATTCAACTTGCGAATCAGAGTATATAGCGGCAAGCGAGGCAGCAAAGGAGGATATATAACTAAAGAACTTCAGTGGAGACCTTGGAGTTGTAACAGCTATAAAAGAGCCAATGGAGATTTTCTGTGACAACAATAGTGCGGTTGCCTTAGCCAAGGAACCGAGATATCATGACAGATCCAGACACATTGATAGAAAATATCACTTCATCAGACATCGAATAGAAGAAGGACACCTCGTGGCAAAGAGGGTATCATCGGATAAGAACCCAGCAGATCCCCTCACGAAGGGACTGAGTAGGGTTAAGCATCTCCAGCATGCGAGGCGCATAGGGATGAAGGATGATATTAGTTTTAGTAGTTACATAGCTTTGAAATTTGTAAAGTGTAATTGACATTTGATGATGAATAAAAGTTTTTGTTTATTTATGAGTAAAGTGTTGCTATCTTTTGTCAATCGTTTACTATCATTTCATTTTGCATGTTTTGACTTCCAGAATAATTATGTTATGGTATTTAATATTATTCAAATTTCCACAGTCGGTCATATGTTAGAAGTAGATATGAATCAAGACTGTCATGAAGTTGGTTGTAGATGTCTAAGATGTTAGACATAACAAAGTGTTGCTACAACACTCATGAGTGCTCATAAGTTCTGAGTATTGGATTCAACCCATGCTCACTTGTATCACTTCATGGAATTCATCTCGAGTGATCGTGAGACGGTAATATCATATAAATCTTCAAGCCTAGAGATATGAGTTGTTGCCTATGAGTTGGTTATGCATTGATTGTACGAAAACGCATTGGTAACTCGATGTTATGAAACATGCCTTTGTGTATAATTCAACAAGTAGTAGAACAAGCATATGAGTCAAAGTTTATCTGTTCCTTCTTGGATTAGAAGCGATATCTGGGCCCCTCGATGATTTTGTTGTGACATATGTACCGGGCCCGGTTAGAACTAAATTGATGTGTTCAATTATGTTCTATGTCAAACAAATCGGAAATCAGGAAGCAAACTGTTGGACAATAAGTAAGAGATTGTTCCATGTATTTGTCCGGCTGATATCTAGAACAGAGGATTATATGAACCCTTATCTAAAATGGCGCTTCATAGTTGAACAGAGTTTTAAGAGCTACAATTGCCGGTCAGTTCCTGAAGTCATAATTGCAACTATAGTTATTAGACTTATCCAAGTGGGAGACTGTTGGATAAGGTGTCTAAGTCCATAACTATATTTGAGATGTACTTGACCCGACCCGGCATGGTCCATTTGGGTTGCACTTCACCCGAACAATTTATATGGATAATCTTTTGAGAATAGTATAAGTTATGATTTATTAATATATTATAAGTTCTAATATATTAATATGAAATCATATTGTTTAATTAGTATTGATCTAAAATTAATTCAGAATTAATTTGGTGATCAAAAGTATTACTAATTAAATATGGACTCTTGTATTTATACAGTGTGGGCTAATGTTTATTTGGAATGGGCTAGGCTTGCATGGTAAGTCCATGGATAATCCATGTAGTTTTAACCCATGGATATCATGGAAATGAAAAGTCATGGGTATTAGGGTTTACATGGATGTAACCCTAATCCACCACACTATATAAAGGAGTCCTTGGCACTTGAAATTGCACTAGTTTTTTGTGTGAGAACTAAGAGGACCGATTTCTAGAAAGTGTTCTACTATTCTCTTAAGCTTCCAAGGTTTTTGGTGATTTGTGACTTTCATTTGAGGCATCCACATTATTGGTGCTAGGCTCTCAAACTCCAAGCAATCAACCACTACTAAAAGTTATATAAATCTACTAGCTTTTTAAGTTTCAAAGTTCCCCATGCCATGCTAGTTAGGTTAAGAACCTTGGAAAAGAAAATTTGCATGTATCTTAGTAAAACATAGATCCAAGGTTTCTAGGGTTGCATGTACACCATAGGAGTGTTAGAATGCTCAAACCCCATCAGAAAGATCCTGACGGTCACGAGGAGACTACCGACGTCGCCACAATCGAAGATGCCGACTTGAGGATCCAACATCAGGATCCCAACATTCAGGATCCCTCTCTGACTTCAATATCCTAGATCCATGTACACCAACATTCAGGATCCCAACATTCTAGGGTTGCATGTACACCATAGGTCAATGTGTATTTCTTTTTATAATAATAAAGAGAAATTTTAGCATAATGTGTATATTTACATAATTGACCCTCAAAAATAAATTATTTAACAATCTCGATTGGGATGAACCAAGTGATAGAGATTGTAACAAGGTTTCCAAAAACATAAAGAACACTAAAATCCGAGTTATAACGAAGAAGTTATGACCAATCAAAAATCCGCGACAAAACCGACAAAACACTGTTCAGTGTAAAAACTGAATTTTCAATAAAAGGCTTTTTAGCCTTAACAATCTAAATGAAATTTGTAGTTTATGTTAAACCGAGAACTTTCATAAAAAGAACGGAAAAATCTGACTTCGTATGAGGAAGTTATGATTTTTCTAACTTTCAGTATAACAGTGTACAGCTAAAAACTCGAAATAAAGATCGAGCGATTTTTAGCCGACACAACCTAAACGAGAATTGAAGGTCTCGTCGGTACTAGTACAACGGTAAAAAGACAGAAAAAAACGGACGTCGGATGAAGAAGTTATAAATTTTAAACGGATTCTCGTCCCGCTCTGTTTAAAATAATAATATTAAAAATAAATTCAAAATTTGCCGACGAAGTCTAAACAAAAGTCGTAGACTATGATTTTACCTACGCGTGCACATAAAGAACGCCAAAAACGGAGCTCGTATGCGAAACTTATGATTTTCGCAAGTTTTTGGCACAAAAATAAAGAAAAATAGAAAAACCGGGCAATTTCGCATGACACGTCATCCTCGCACGTGTCGGCTGCTGATTGGACCGAAGCCTAGAGTGGCACCTTCTGATTCGACCAACTCCGCGGTCTAGTCATCCTCGAACAGCCTCGCATGAGACACCCCGGAGATGCCCCTCGGACACCCCCCTTCGCACGTGTCTTCTTCCTACTGGACCGAAGTCTGGTCCAATCCGAGCCTCCCACCTTGCGAGCCTGCTGTCCGAAATGAGCCATTCCTTCACCACTTGTCCGACACGTGTCAGCCTCGCATAGCCTCGGATCCGAGGCTTCGGCCTATATAAGGCATGCGAGGGTTCCGTATTATTTTACACTTTTCACCCCAAAATTTCTCCTCTTTCATATTTTTCACTTCCACAAACTCATACACAACCCCTAAAGCCCCGGTATCAAGTCTCGAACCCTAAGCAAGCCTCGAAGCCCCGACATTCCCGAGAAGTAACCTCTCTCATGTCGAAACTCTGCCCGATTTGAGCAGGTTTCTCGGCAAATAAACTCTTTTTCGTGAAACGAAACTCTGTCTGATTCACCACCTATCAAGTGAGTACATACCCCCGTATTTTCATAATTTCTACTGTTTCAAGGGGGGAATACAAGCATAACACAAGAACTTGGTGTTATAAAATCATGATTTCAAATCATGATAAAACGACATTAAATCATTAAAAATACTCAAAACATTAAACTCTTTTATCATCTTATATTTTTCCCCAAAATTTATGTTTATATATATATATATATATATATATATATATATATATATATATATATATATATATATATATATATATTAGATTTAAAAGGCTTAGGACTGATAACTCATTCCGGGTCCTTTTCCTTGTTTGGATGTGGACTTATAGTACCGGTTATTTGTCCGAGTGTCGTTTAAATTTTACTTATATATAAAATTGTATATGTATATAAATATAATAGTTATTTGATCAGTTTAACCACCTTTGTAACATGCTGAGAAAGGGATTACATGCAAACATGGTTAAATACACATTCAGAAAGTACATAGAAATGATAATAGGTATAATTTATACATAGAACAATAATTCATGATTCAAGTATACTAAAATACACAGTCTTACAAGAAACAAGGGTTTTGATACAGAAAAAATCAATGGTTTACACTTATCAAATACATGCTAGAAATTCTAATTAAAGAACATACTGTTAATCATTTATTTCAGAATGATTGGGTTTTGATTCAAGAACATACTGTCAATCATTTATTTCAAAATGATTGGGTTTTCAAAACTAATACACATGTAACGTTTATATGCTTTTTATGAGACACTAAGTTCAGGTTGTTTAATTCATTTTAGACAACATAGGAAAAGCCCTGACATTATAACCATAATCTCCAGCCGGGGATCGTTACAAGTGTGTGTAGATCTATATCGGGATTGACAACCCCGCACTTAGGCTGCTAGCTACAGTCAGGCTTACAAGCCGATGAGTGGCAATTGTTATCACAAGTTTAAAGGCCCACAAAGCGTTTGTTTCAGGCCATCCATCATAGTATGGTTATAATAACTCATTAAAAAGATATTAACAATACGTTATTGTATAAACAACTAAACGAAAGTACACCTTCAAAGTACCAGTTTACAGCATACAAAAAACAATGGTTCAATACAGTTTTCAATAACAGTTGGTGGAGCCAGGCACACTCTCAGTTACAAGTTTTCATAATGATATACAAATACAGAACATTGATACAAAGAGAACGGTTTTATGAGAATAAAACTACTTTTCATATACAATAGAAAATATAGGATTTTCTGGAACAGTTTACATATATAAGATACATGGATACTCTTTCAAACATAAACACTTATGCACTCACTCAACTTTATGTTGATACTCTCTTTTCAAATTACTTGTATTCTCAGGGATATAATACACAGGTACTCCCCGAGCTTTTTGAGAAGATGGAGCTATGTTTAGTCATATCTTCTTTTGTATAACTATATTTTGGTTCAATATACAATGATTGAACACATGTAAATACTTATACCTTTTCAATACAATGGTTGTTTGTACTTTGATTACTATGATGCATGTGTTGTGATACTACAATTGAAGTCCTCCACCCCCGGACGTTTCCGCCGTCTGGTTTGGGGGTGTGACAGATTGGTATCAGAGCATTGTTTATAGTGAACTCAGTATATCAATCCATGAAAGATATACAAACTATAAATACATCAGGGCAAGGAGCTCTGACTACAAGTATACTTTTAAAGATTTAAGTATTTTTATAAGAAGTATACTAACACTCATACCTACAAGTATAGTATCACAGTTATAAGAACACACTCATACTTACAAGTACAATATCACAATCATAATAACTTAAAAGTATTTGGATGTTGAACACTATAGTCAAACCTGGGCAGTTATGTAATCATATCTGGAATTAATATAGCCTGCTCAACTATATTGATTTGAGATATGACCAACATGTGTTTGGGAGTGATAGTGGTGTTGCGACATGTCTAAAACTTACCATACATATACAGAACAACTATAGAATAGAACACACAGATTAAAATACTATGGAGAGTATTTTACTAACCTTACTTCTAATACAGAACCTATGGCTGAACCCAATTTACCGGGAGACCCCTACAATCCACAGAATGCAGGCGGGATCACAGACTCAGACGAAGGACCCTTTGAGGACAGCGAATCAAGTAGTACGGATACAGAGCCACAAGTCTGCAACCCTGGGGAGCGTCCCCTGAGGCAAGAGGAAGCAGAACCAATACCTGAGTGGGGCCAATACATAAACCAGTGGAGTCGACAAGACGGCCAACGCCCTCCGTATGGAATGGCACGAGGTTTCTATAACGTCTCTAGAG
Organism: Lactuca virosa; assembly: GCF_052849685.1. NCBI lineage: Eukaryota > Viridiplantae > Streptophyta > Magnoliopsida > Asterales > Asteraceae > Lactuca > Lactuca virosa. The sequence goes on along the minus strand of NC_136434.1, from coordinate 111,234,159 downwards.
GAGGAACCGCTGACAGAGCTCTTCCAGTTATAGTAAACCGAATATCCCGGCAGTTCGATCAATCAAGGATGTCGATCAATCGAATCCTAGAGGTGAATACGGCTGCGCAGGCTAACACTGCAGATATCCTTCGTCTTGACGAGATGCAAGATGACACCCAGCACCATACTGAAGCCCTTCAAAGGCAATTTAATGCTGCTAAATTAGAGATAAGAGAACTGAGGGAGCATCAAGCTGCCCAAGAAAGGCGCTGGAAGGCACAAGACGAAGCGGAACCTAGCAATCGTCGTAGGAACCGTCGCAAGTAGTGTTCGCACTACTTTCACTTTCTACTTTCTATATCGAATGTATATACTACTTTTCACGATATGTACAAAAATCGAGTATCAATAAAACAATAAGCATTTTACTTCAACAAGAGTTAGTACAATTCTCATAAACATCCTATTCCAAAGTTTTGGATCACAGAAATGTTCCAGTGTTATTTTTCATGCTTTCACTACGACCGCGGAAATGTTATTTTCGGTAGGTCGGTTTGATGTCGACACTTTATCAGTGTTGGGGTATATTATAATCCTGCTTTAAGGTCAAGTTTTCTGGACCTTATATACTTAATATACCAATACAGTCGACATGTACATTCATACTCTTTGAAAAATAAGCATTCAATTTCATATTATCCTGTTGTAAGTTGTACTTGCAGTGGATTTCTATTTCCAATTCTTTGTGAAATTCATGTTGAATTAAGTGTTTAGTTCAGAGATATCAAATTCATATTCATTCTTGATATCTCACTATCTTTTTATGTATTGACTTTTATAGCAAGAGATGCCTCCTCGTAGAAATCAAAGACGTCTCAACACCAATGAAGCACCGACGCCACCCCCACCACCACCTCCTCAATTCGACCCCGCTATGTTTCAAGCGGCGGTCACGGCGGCTGTAGCGGCTGCCATGTCTCACGTTCATACTCCTGGTGTTAGTGGGTCGAGAGTCGGTGCACATCCTTCCAACCATGGCGAAAGTCATGGGCATTCGCGAGAATGTACTTATAAGGATTTTTCTAATGCCAAACCCAAGACCTTTAACGGGACTGGGGGAGTTATGGCACAAAGACAATGGATTGAGAAGACGGAAGCAATCTTTGAAATCTGCTCCTGTCCTGAGGGTAGCAAAGTTAAATTTGCTGCCTGTACTTTTTCTGATAGGGCTCTAACGTGGTGGAATGGCCACATTAAGTCACTTACTCTAGTAGTGGCTAACTCCATCAGCTGAGAGAGCCTAAAGGCCATGTTAATGCGGGAATACTGTCTGCGAGGGGTGATACAGAAACTGGAGCAAGAACTATGGGCTCTTACAATGGTTGGTTCTGACATATCAACCTATACCAGTAGGTTCTGTGATCTGGCAATACTTTGTCCGGATATGGTTCCTATGGAGAGCAAGAAGATTGAGAGATATATTTGGGGTATGTCGCCCCAAATTCAGTCAAGTGTTTTAGCTTCAAAGCCTATTACTTTTGACAGTGCCAAAGAGCTGGCACAATCTCTTATCGACCACGGAGCCCGTCAAAACTCTGTGGTTTCTGCTCCAGAACAACCCAAGGAGAACAACAATAACAACAAGAAGAAGGGTTGGAACAAGAGGAAGGGCAAATCTCCTCTGGAACCTGCAAAGAAGCAACAAGTAGTGGCAGTCCATGCTACTACTGTACCTGCTACCATACCCGCTGCTATACCTGCTGTTGTCCCTAATAACCTTGCACCAACTAAGCCCTATGTTGGTACCCTCCTTAAATGCAACAAGTGCAATTTTCACCACAACGGAAATTGCCGAGAAATGCAGTGTTGTAACTGCAACAGGAAAGGGCATATTGCCCAATTCTGTAGAATGCCACCCCAACCACTTAACCAAACACCTGTCGCTGGAGTAGGACGAGCATGCTACCAATGCGGTGATGTGGGGCACTTCATGAAAGATTGCCCAAAAGATGGAAATGCCGGTGGAGTTGGGAGAGTTTTAGCATTGGGTCATGAAGAAGCGGTGGCAGACCCTGCTGTGGTCACGGGTACGTTCCTTCTCAACAATACTTATACATGCATTCTATTTGATTGTGGTGCTGAGAGAAGCTTCGTGAGCCATAATTTTAAACATCTACTAAATCAAAACTCCCAACCACTAAATGAAACGTTTACAGTAGAAACGGCTAACGGGAAATCTGAATTCACCAATGATATATACATAGGATGTACCCTTACCTTGAATGACTTGTCTTTCCCAATAGACCTTATGCCGGTCTCTATCAAAAGTTTTGACATCATAATAGGTATGGATTGGTTGTGCCCCAACCATGCCGACATCTTATGTTATGAAAGAGCTGTTCGTTTGAACTTGCCAACTAATGAACCTCTTATTATCTATGGCGACAAACCCGGAACGAACCTTCGGATCATTTCTTGCATCAAGGCACAGAAGTACCTTCGCAAAGAGTATTGTGCTTTCATAGCTCACGTCGTAGACAAAAAGCAAGAAGTAAAAGATATCGCGAGCATTCCAGAGGTTTGCAACTTTCCCGATATCTTTCCCGATGATCTTCCAGGAGTACCTCCCGAACGACAAGTCGAATTCCGAATCGACTTAATCCCTGGAGCTACCCTGTAGCCAAATCCCCCTATCGTCTTGCACCTTCTGAAATGCAAGAATTATCCAGCCAACTTAACGAACTCCTTAGTAAATGTTTCATAAGACCAAGCTTCTCACCTTGGGGAGCACCGGTTTTGTTCGTAAAGAAGAAGGATGGATCATTCCGCATGTACATAGACTACCGCGAGCTGAATAAACTTACCATTAAAAATCGATATCCTTTACCTCGCATTGACAATCTGTTCGACCAACTTCAAGGTGCGAACTACTTCTCGAAAATAGACTTAAGATCCGGGTATGACCAGTTACGGATTTTGGAGGAAGACATTCCCAAGACCGCGTTTAGAACTCGTTATGGTCATTACGAGTTTATAGTGATGCCATTCGGATTGACGAATGCACCTGCTGTGTTCATGGATCTAATGAACAGAGTGTGTCGTCCATTCCTGGATAAATTCATCATAGTCTTCATCGACGACATCCTTATCTACTCAATGAGCAAAGAGGAACATGGCCTACATCTTCGTCAAATATTACAAACCCTTAGGACAGAAAAACTCTATGCGAAGTTTTCAAAGTGCGAGTTTTGGATTAGGAAGGTTGAATTCCTAGGTCACGTGGTCAGTTCAGAAGGAATACACGTGGACCCTTCCAAAATCAAAGCAATTGAAAACTGGCCAGCACCCAAAACACCTACAGAAATCCGTTAATTCTTAGGTCTTGCTGGCTACTATCGCAGATTCATCCAAAATTTCTCCCGAATCGCTAAACCGCTTACCACCCTGACGCAAAAAGGGGTAACTTTCGGTTGGGAAGAGAAGCAAGAAGCAGGATTTCAAACGCTCAAACTAGCCTTGTGCAGTGCACCGATCTTGTCTCTACCCGAAGGGACATAAGACGTTGTAGTGTACTGCGATGCTTCAAATCAAGGACTTGGGTGTGTAGTTATGCAAAGAGGAAAGGTTATCTCCTACGCCTCACAACAACTTAAGACGCATGAAGTCAACTATACAACACACGACCTTGAACTAGGAGCGGTGGTATTTTCTCTGAAGATCTGGAGACATTACTTATATGACACGAAATGTACAATATTCACGGACCATAAAAGTCTCCAGCATATCTTCGATCAGAAAGAGCTAAACATGAAACAACGACGATGGGTGGAGCTACTGAACGACTACGAATGTGAAATTCTTTATCACCTTGGTAAAGCAAACGTAGTAGCTGACGCCCTTAGCAGAAAAGAACACTCGGGTCGCCGAGTAAAGTGGTTGACCATAACAATCCATTCACATCTGTCCACACAAATCAAAGAAGCTCAACTTGAAGCCTTGAAACCCGAAAACGTGGCAGGTGAAACTCTGAGAGGAATGGATAAGAACTTCAAAGTCAGGGATGATGGAGTCTATTATTTCATGAACCGGATCTGGACACCAAAGTTCGGTGGTTACAGAAACGTGGTTATGAATGAAGCACACAAAACTCGATACTCCATTCATCCAGGTTCAGACAAGATGTATCTGGACCTTAAGAAACTATACTGGTTGCCTAACATGAAGGCCGAAATCGCTACCTTTGTGGGCAAGTGCCTTACTTGTGCCAAAGTCAAGGTAGAGTACCAGAAACCTTCAGGTTTATTAAAACAACCTGAAATCCCTGAATGGAAGTGGGAGCGGATTACAATGGATTTTATAACCAAATTACCCAAGACTTCGGGTGGTTATGATACTATTTGGGTAATCGTCGACAGATTAACCAAATCCGCACACTTCTTGCCAATAAAAGAAACTGACAATATGGAGAAACTAACCCGAACTTACCTCAGGGATATTGTTAGACTGCATGGTGTACCGATATATATTATTTCGGACCAAGATAGTAGATTCACCTCTCGTTTCTGGCAATCTTTACAAAACTCTTTGGGAACTAGGCTGGACATGAGTACAGCCTACCATCCACAAACCGACAGACAAAGTGAGAGGACGATTCAAACACTAGAAGACATGTTGCGAGCTTGCGTGATAGACTTTGGAAAGGCATGGGATATTCATTTACCCCTTGCTGAATTCTCTTATAACAATAGTTATCACACTAGCATAAAGGCTGCTCCATTCGAAGCCCTCTATGGCCGCAAGTGCAGATCCCCTCTATGCTGGGCTGAAGTGGGTGACACGCAGCTAGCTAGAGGTCAAACTCCTAACAGTGCTCTCACTGGTCCGAAAATCATTCGAGAAACAACCGACAAAATCGTACAAATTCGGGAGCAACTTAAAGCTTCCAGAGATAGACAGAAAAGCTACGCTGACAAACGGAGAAAACCCTTGGAATTCCAGGTTGGTGACCACGTCTTGTTCAAGGTCTCATCCTGGAAGGGCATGATACGCTTTGGAAAGCGTGACAAATTGAGTCCAAGGTACATAGGACCCTTCGAAATTCTTGCTAGAATTGGTCCTGTAGCTTACAACTTCGACTACCCCAAGAACTAAATAACATTCATCCTACCTTCCACGTTTCGAATTTGAAAAAGTGTCTATCTGATGAGACTCTTGTGATCCCACTCGAGGAAATCGAGTTAAACGAGAGCCTTAACTTCGTGGAAGAACCCGTAGAGATTCTAGACAGGGAAGTTAAGAAAACCAAACAAGTCGTATCCCGATAGTGAAGGTTCGCTGGAATGCAAAACGGGGACCTGAATTCACCTGGGAACGGGAGGATCAAATGAAACATAAATATCCACATCTTTTTCCCTAGTCTATCTGAAATACTAATTTCGGGACGAAATTCTCTCTAACGGGGGGATAATGTAACAAATCGTTATTTCAAACCTATGTAATAGTATAGGTCAATGTGTATTTCTTTTTATAATAATAAAGAGAAATTTTAGCATAATGTGTATATTTACATAATTGACCCTCAAAAATAAATTATTTAACAATCTCGATTGGGATGAACCAAGTGATAGAGATTGTAAAAAGGTTTCCAAAAGCATAAAGAACACTAAAATCCGAGTTATAACGAAGAAGTTATGACCAATCGAAAATCCGCGACAAAACCGACAAAACACTGTTCAGTGTAAAAACTGAATTTTCAATAAAAGCCTTTTTAGCCTTAACAATCTAAATGAAAGTTGTAGTTTATGTTAAACCGAGAACTTTCATAAAAAGAACGGAAAAATCTGACTTCGTATGAGGAAGTTATGATTTTTCTAACTTTCAGTATAACAGTGTACAGCTAAAAACTCGAAATAAAGATCGAGCGATTTTTAGCCGACACAACCTAAACGAGAATTGAAGGTCTCGTCGGTACTAGTACAATGGTAAAAAGACAGAAAAAAACGGACGTCGGATGAAGAAGTTATAAATTTTAAACGGATTCCCGTCCCGCTCTGTTTAAAATAATAATATTAAAAATAAATTCAAAATTTGCCGACGAAGTCTAAACAAAATTCGTACAGTATGATTTTACCTACACGTGCATATAAAGAACGCCAAAAACGGAGCTCGTATGCGAAAGTTATGATTTTCGCAAGTTTTTGGCACAAAAATAAAGAAAAGTAGAAAACCCGGATAATTTCGCATGACACGTCATCCTCGCACGTGTCGACTGCTGATTAGACCGAAGCCTTGCGTGGCACCTTCTGATTCGACCAACTCCGCGGTCCAGTCATCCTCGGACACCCTCGCATGAGACACCCCGGAGACACCCCAGAGATGCCCCTCGGACACCCCCCTTCGCACGTGTCTTCTTCCTACTAGACCGAAGTCTTGTCCAATCCGAGCCTCCCACCTTGCGAGCTTTCTGTCCGAAATGAGCCATTCCTTCGCCACCTGTCCGACACGCGTCAGCCTCGCATAGCCTCGGATCCGAGGCTTCGGCCTATATAAGGCATGCGAGGGTTCCAGATTATTTTACACTTTTCACCCCAAAATTTCTCCTCTTTCATATTTTTCACTTCCACAAACTCATACACAACCCCTAAATCCCCGGTATCAAGTCTCGAACTCTAAGCAAGCCTCGAAGCCCCGATATTCCCGAGAAGTAACCTCTCTCCTGTCGAAACTATGTCCGATTTGAGCCGGTTTCTCGGCAAATAAACTCCTTTTCGTGAAACGAAACTCTGTCCGATTTACCACCTATCAAGTGAGTACATACCCCCGTATTTTCATAATTTCTACTGTTTTAAGGGGGGAATACAAGCATAACACAAGAACTTTGTGTTATAAAATCATGATTTCAAATCATGATAAAACGACATTAAATCATTAAAAATACTCAAAACATTAAACTCTTTTATCATCTTATATTTTTCCCCAAAATTTATGTTTATATATATATATATATATATATATATATATATATATATATATATATATATATATATATATATATATATATATATATAAGATTTAAAAGTCTTAGGACTGATAACTTATTCCGGGTCCTTTTCCTTGTTTGGATGTGGACTTATAGTATCGGTTATTTGTCCGAGTGTCGTTTAAATTTTACTTATATATAAAATTGTATATGTATATAAATATAATAGTTATTTCATCAGTTTAACCACCTTTGTAACATGCTGAGCAAGGGATTACATGCAAACATGGTTAAATACACATTCAGAAAGTACATATAAATTATAATAGGTATAATTTATACATAGAACAATAATTCATGATTCAAGTATACTAGAATACACAGTCTTACAAGAAACAAGGGTTTTGATACAAAACAAATCAATGGTTTACACTTATCAAATACATGCTAGAAATTCTAATTAAAGAACATACTGTCAATCATTTATTTCAGAATGATTGGGTTTTGATTCAAGAACATACTGTCAATCATTTATTTCAGAATGATTGGGTTTTCAAAACTAATACACATGTAACGTTTATATGCTTTTTATGAGACACTAAGTTCAGGTTGTTTAATTCATTTTAGACAACATAGGAAAAGCCCTGACATTATAACCAGAATCTCCAGGCGGGGATCGTTACAAGTGTGTGTAGATCTATATCGGGATTGACAACCCCGCACTCAGGCTGCTAGCTACAGTCAGGCTTACAAGCCGATGAGTGGCAATTGTTATCACAAGTTTAAACGCCCACAAAGCTTTTGTTTCAGGCCATCCATCATAGTATGGTTATAATAACTCATTAAAAAGATATTAACAATACGTTATTGTATAAACAACTAAACGAAAGTACACCTTCAAAGTACCAGTTTCCAGCATACAAAATACAATGGTTCAATACAGTTTTCAATAACAGCTGGTGGAGCCAGGCACACTCTCAGTTACAAGTTTTCATAATGATATACAAATACAGAACATTGATACAAAGAGAACGGTTTTATGAGAATAAAACTACTTTTCATATACAACAGAAAATATAGGATTTTCTGGAACAGTTTACATATACAAGATACATGGATACTCTTTCAAACATAAACACTTATGCACTCACTCAACTTTTTGTTGATACTCTCTTTTCAAATTACTTGTATTCTCAGGGAAATAATACACAAGTACTCCCCGAGCTTTTTGAGAAGATGGAGCTATTTTGAGTCATATCTTCTTTTGTATAACTATATTTTGGTTCAATATACAATGATTGAACACATGTAAATACTTATACCTTTTCAATACAATGGTTGTTTGTACTTTAATTACTATGATGCATGTGTTGTGATACTACAATTGAAGTCCTCCACCCCCGGACGTTTCCGCCGTCTGGTTTGGGGGTGTGACACAAAGACATAGCAACATCCTGCATCAACCAGCAGAACCTCTACATCCCATCATTTCTCCTTGGCCATTCATGAAATAGGGAATGGATATAGTAGGTAAACTGCCAGTAGCCCCTGAACGAAAATTCTTCATGCTAGTAATGACTAACTACTTCTCAAAATGGATAGAAGCTGGAGCCTTCGTCCAAGTAAGAGACAAATAGGTAGTATCCTTCATCAAACATAACATCTTAACCAGGTTCAGGATCCCCGCCGAAATTATACGTGACAAGGGATCCCAATTCATAAGCAAAAGGACGAGGGACTTTTTTACAAGTTGGGGAATCAAGATAGTGATGTCTACTCCTGTCCACCCTCAAACCAATGGTCAAGCAGAATCCAACAATAAAATCATAGTCAACAGTTTGAAGAAAAGGTTGGATAAGAAGAAAAGAAGATGGGCAGAAGAACTTCTTTTCATATTATGGGTAGATAGAACCACTTCCACGGTAGCTACGACCCAAAACCCATACTCATTAGTGTTTGGGACAAAAGCAATGATCCCCACTAAAGTGGCGATCCCTACAACAAGATACCTACTCCAAAACCAAGAAAATAACAATAGGATCCTGGCCCAGGATCTTGACACTATAGATGAACCTAGGGATCTTTCCAAGATTCGTATTGCTACTCATCAACAGAGGATCCCCAAGACGTATAATAAAAATATAAAAGTCAGAAGCAGGAAAGTTGGAACCTAAATGGGAAGGGCCATATCTCATAGATGCCGAAGCAGGAAAGGGGGATATTGGTTGGCCACCCTAGATGGAAATATTCTGCCAAGATCCTGGAACGCTATACATCTCAAAGCCTATTTCATATAAGTAAAACTGGTCATCTCCCGATACACTCATGATACGCTTGTTATTTACCTTTTATCCTTCATTTTTCATTATTTATTTTCTTCAAATATCATTACTAACTTAAGCATCAGAGGGGCGTTAGCTAGGCTAACGCCCTACCCTAGCTAACATTTGCTACATGCAGAGACTAAGGGATCCTGACGCTTCGGGATCCTAACCGCTAAGGATCCTGACATTTAAGGATCCATGAGCTTAAGGATACCAACTTCTAAAGATCCTAACGTTTAAGGGTTCAGACACTTAAGGATCCTTACCTCCAAGGATCTTGACAAATGTATGTTCAGAGATCCTGATATCCAAAGGACAGCTGGCACATAAGAATCTCGTGACTAAAAACATCCGACAATTCAGAATATGAATCTCCTAAGAATAGATACTGATCATCTCTCCTATGAATAAGGGTACTTAATCCCCTCTAAGGTTTAAAGATTTAATTACCTCTTTCACACGAGTTAAGGTTTATACGCCTCGCTTGGACGCACGATATCTAACTATGGGATGTAGATAAGGGATCATTTCATGCTTACGTGACTTGGCAACCCTCTTATTTCTGAACGTAAGTTAAGATCCTAAAAATTTGAATCTTAGGTTTATAACATTTACATGTTATCTTAAGTTGTGATCTTCCCCAGAAAATTCCTAAGGCTTATAACATTTACATGTTATCTTAAGTTGGGATCTTCCCCATAAAAATGCATCAGACTTATAACTTTTTTATCATACGGTTTGGGATTTTCCCTAGTAATTTGCTAAGAATTATAACATTAACTGTTGGGTTTTGAGCATTCTAACACTCCTAAGTGTACATGCAACCCTAAATACCTTGGATCTATGTTTTCTCTATTATACATACAATTATGAAAATCCAAGGTATTATCCTAATCTAGCATACAAAATAATAAATATAACAAGATAGAATACATACCTCTTTGATGTAGAATGTCTTCATAAAGCTTGAGTGCCTAGTGCCCCAAGTGTGACACCTCAAATGGTTCACACAACACCAAATACACTTGGAATAACTTGAGAGAAACTTGAACACTCCTTGAAATCGTCTAGCCCTCACACTCACACATTAGTGCCCGATTTCTTGAGCCATGGGATTCTTTTATATGGTGGCTATTAGGGTTACACCATGTAACTCATAACCTTACCCATTCCTTATGCTCCATGGATTTTAACCTCCATGGAGTATCCATGGGTCACCCCATGGACTTAGTCCAACATAAGAAATCTTGGATCACAAGCCCACATATATAAGAATGAATGATTTACACAATCAACCCATATATTTACTTAGTCTCCTTTTGATCACTTAATTAATTCCAAATTAATTCTTGATCAATAGTAATTAAATAACCTTATTAATATATTAGAACTTATAATATATTAACCAACCTTAAGTGTTATTTCTCTCATTATAGTCTATCCAAATGCATGATGCCATGCAACCCAAATGGACCATGCCGGGTCGGGTCAAGTCTTACCAATTATAGTTATGGACTTAGACATTAATCCAACAGTCTCCCACTTGGATAAGTCTAAAACTATTATTGCGTATGACTTCAGGAACCGATCAGCAATCGTAGCTCTCAAAAGCTTCTGTCGAACTCTGACCTTGTCGATGAACTCTGACCTTTGTCAATGACTTGTCCATTAGATAAGGGATCATATATTCCTCCATTCTAGATATCATATGGACTGAGACATAGATTATCAATCATTCTCTCTGTCCATTTGTTGTTTCCCGATTTCCGATTCATGATGACTGACTGATTGAACAAATCAAATCAGTCCTGGCTTGGCCAAGCACTCACATGTATCATCTTTAAATCATCGAGGGGCCCACAGATATCGCTTTTATCCCGAAGGTAAAAGGAATGGATAAACTTCGACTCATATGGCTTGTTCTACTACTTGTTGAATCATACACAAAGGCACATTTTATAACATCGAGTTACCAATGCATTTTCGTGCAATCAATGTATAAGCAACTCATAGTAACAACTCATATCTCTAGGTTTTAAGAATATAAGATATTATCGTCTCATGATCGCTCGTGATAAAATCCATGAAGTGATTCAAATGAGCGTGGGTTGAATCCAATACTCAGAACTTATGAGCACTCATGAGTGTTGTAGCACCACTTTGTCCACCAACTTGGACCTCTACAAACCAACCCATGACAGTCTTGATTCATATCTACTTCCAACATATGACCGACTGTGGATGGTTTGAATAACTTAATCATCCAGGAAGAGCGACTTAGTTATTCTGGAAGTCAAAACATGCAAAGTGAAACACAAGAATAAATGAATCAAATATGGTATCAAACCCTATGAATATAAATAAACACGTTTATTTATCACCATACTGATTACTCATTATTCATTGTTTCGGTTTTATCAACTTTATACTTGAATTAAAAACACTAGTTGTCCCATGCTCCAAGCATGTACACTATGTTTTTCTTAAACAATAGCTTTACCATACACCAAATATGCACTCTATGTTTGTCTATGATCCTTACTTTGTGAAATAAACCAATTGAACATGATTTCAATGATTCTAATTTCACACTCCCAAATCCTTATCGAAAAATGTGAGAATTTCAAATTCCTATCATTTATCGAAATCTGTTTAGATTTTAAACTTATATGCACTGACCCTCCTATAATGAATATGTACAAAGTCACAAAGACTTGTCAACAGTCATTATAAGGTATTCCAATGGAGATCAACTCCATGGAAACTAAGTCTCATATTCAAAGTACATTGCTTTGGACATGCTTCTTGCATTAAGTTTTCTAATCTTACATAGATAACTTCCACCTATGGAGACAACTCCATATTCTCATTTTGACTATCACTTCTGAATAAGAGATGCCTCTTTTCAGAATATGTCAATATGGTCCTTCTAAAATTAGCACTATACTTCCAACTGTCCCTGAGCAACCAATCTTTGGTAAACCTCAGATTGTCCTCGATAATTGCTTAATCATTTTAGTCATATCCAATTCTAGACCTTTTCCCTTCTTAATGCCTCTGGGCATTTGGAAAATTTTAGAAATGACAAATATTATAGCACATGCAATCGATCCTATACCCAAAGCAAATGGTACACGATTCATGATGTCTCACATAAAGACATGATTCTAGACCAGTCTTTTGCTACAATATTTTTATTTGCCATGTTTTCAAAATTTGACTATGAAGAGGGATGTCGTAATCATAATCGAATTTTGAGAACGCAATATATAGAATTTCCTTAAGTTGAACCAATCCTACATGAAATTCATATATATATTCTTGACTAAAGATGATTAAGGTCTCAATCTAAGCCTTTAGAACTGAAATGAAGTATATCCTCTCCCTTAATTATAGCAAAACAACTTTTTCAATCCCTGCAGCCTCACGAATTGAAACTTTTGTTTTCTATAATTAACATTGCTAACTTGCAACACTAACAATAATTATCATGCTCCCACTAACATGATGATTATTAGCATAACACTTATGCTCCTACTAGCTTTGACATGTACTTAGAAATCAACTGGACTTCTAGAAATCAATACTTTATTGACTTTCTTACCAAAGTTCAGATTTCTGATACGAGATGCTTTGATAAAACTTTATCAAAATCATACACCTTTCCTTAGATAGCATGCATGTGTGTCTAAACAATTTCAGAACTATGAAAAGGGATGTCGTAATCATAGTCTCAATTGTTTAGACCTTTTGCCATCTGCTTCAAATCTACTTGGTGGAAGTGTTTCCTCACCATCATTTTCATGAATCGGAGAGAAACCTTATGACCCTTAGATTTTATGGTGTATGTGTTCTTATCCATGTGAATCGTCAAAACCATAGTCACAAGACAAGGATAATGACAAATCCAAACTCATAATGATTAAACTTGTGCAATCTTAAATTCTTGCCATTTGGCAGCTCAGGTGCCTGCCATTGCTTCCAAGTAGTTGTGAAACCAATTGAGAACTCTCAGAACTCCTATGCAAAGCCAACTTGAATAGGCCCAAAAATTTCAACACGATAGGTTATAAACCTCAAGTCGTGTGCTAGTGAAGGACTTTAGGTTTTATTCTTGATTAAGTCTTGAAACTTTCAAGAGCTTTAAGACTCCCACTGTCCTCTTGACATATAAGACTCCCTTGTCAAATATTCAAGAGATAGTGCGGATTCTTTATCAAGACTAACACTTTACACAATTGGCCTAAGTTGGTCTCTGTTTTATCCAAAACATCACAACTTACCAATTTCAAATGTACAAGAGTAGATAACCTTTTACTCTTACATTTGACTAGTGTTAACAAACCCTCTTTAAGATATGTCACTCAAGTTACAATCTTGGAGTATGACTCTAAGAATTGTTTTGGAACGAAGTATGACTCATCTTTTTGATTTAACCATTTCAACAATTCATGACTCCTCTTCTTAGTCATAAGAATGCACTAAGATGACTTTAGAGGACCAATTGTGATATGGTATCTTAACCATTAAGATGATCATAAACATGATACTAAAGTACTCTCCCATCTTTTCAGATTTGAGAAACTTTTATCTTTCTGCCATAGTTTGATTCTTCTTATTCGTTCTGTCTCACATTGAAACTTCTCCAATGCTACAAACTTATACTTAAACTTATAAGTATAACCATATTTACTGAACTTAAGTAAATCATGATGAATAGTCTTCTTGATCTTTTGTGGTGGACTTGACCAGTGCACAAGAATGTGTACTCGATCCCTTAGTCCTTTTCTTATTCACATAAGGAATTAGTCTTAATTTTCCAAGCTGAAAGTTCTCATTCATCATACTATACAACTTGCATGATTCCAAGTTTCGGTCCAATTGAACCTTGGGTGATGAGAATCTTTCCTTATTTGGTAATATTAGACACTACCACAACCGAAAGAATCAAATCCATTTTTCCAATATTGCTATCAATGGAATCTTATAAGCAACAACTTTTCACAAATGCCATTGTAAGGATACTTAAAATAAATAAAATCAAAACCTTTTTCTTTTATTTTAAAACTTTGCGGAAAAACTTATCCTTACAATCCATATGAAAACCTTGTTGTTATCTATTCCTAAGCAATATAAATATCATAACTCTTAAGTAATAGCCCAAAATTCTGATCACCGAACCATGCGATTGAAATCCATCTTCGCGATCAGAATCAGCATGTACTTAATAGAGTTAGACAATGGACTTTACCTGAAGTAGAGCCAAACTTATTGACTTTAACATCCTTAGGTAAATTTGGCAGCTTCGTAACCAATGCCCCTTCCTTTGGAAATAGTTAACTATGGACCCTTGATAATGGGACTATCTCAGACTTCGCCTCTCTCTTTACCATTGGGTCAACCGAGTTGACTATGGCCGATCCCTTTCCATTGGGAAGAGAGAGCTTTACTGGATATACAATGTCATCATTGTCAATGTCCATAGCGTTTTAGGAAGTTGATCTTAGCAAATAGATAAGATCATTAAGGGTCTTGTCTTAGTCTGTTTCATAGGATTCCCAAAAGAACTCACTATGTGACTTATAAAGTAGTTGAGCCACCAATTTTCTCAAGACTTTGACACCCAATTCTTCCGGCTTGTCAATATGTGACTACATCTCCAAGATGTGATCACACCTAGACCTTGCCTTGCCAATAGGGCTTGAGTGACCTTAAACTTTTTAGGAACTTGTGGGTTAGGGAGAATAATTAAAGGAGGTGAAAGAAGTATGATATCCATGGGACATCATCTTCATTTAGGAAACCTTGTTTCAAGAGATTTGGGAAGATCATAAATGTCTAGACCAGACATCTTTTTGGGAGATATTCAAGATAGTTGATTTAAAGTCCTTAATATGACACCCAATATGAAATATTAAGGCTAGGACCCAACAAACTATTTTATAACTTAGAAGAGGGATGCCGTAATCCAAGCTATAAAATATTTGAAGGTAGGTGAATGACGATTCACCAATTTCCACCATGAAAAACGAAATAATTTATTAGGTTTTAATTGGATTTGAAAGTCCTAGATCTTTGAGATTCATTGAACTGTTCAAAGGCATGTTTCAATCTCGAGTGTGCCCTTCAGGTTTTGTGACTGGGATGCCGAGGATCACAAAACAAGGTGTGAATAACCATGCAAATATACTTGGTACCCTTAATATTTACCCCTTAATCAGTGTGCCGGTTAACCACACACGCTCCACCGATACTATGATAAATATTAAGTTACCCTTTGCCTACCTTGTTAAGTCCAGGTTAGTGTGTCGGTTAACCACACACGCTCCACTAACGACTTAAGCAAAGTGCAAAGTGTAATTTCATGGGTTAGCACCAAATTCACATTTTCCTAAGTAACTAAGATTGGGTATTAATAAGAGTTTAGTTACTTAGTATTTATCATTAATACTTTTAATGAAAGGAGAATTATAGTCCTTGTCCCACCCGTTCGGCTAACGACCCTCCACCAGTCAAGGAAGTGGTGGGTGAGAGTGGACACCCATTAAACTGCCATTTTATAGGCAGTAACCTTATACCCCCCTTATAGACCGGCTTCGTGAATGAGGCCTACTAACGGTAAGACTGAGTTTACTCTTATACATATATATAAATATTATTAACTTATAATATTATAAAGTATAAGGGTTGAATTTTAAATTTTAAAATTCTAAGGGCTAACTTGGAATTAAAATATTCATAAGTGAAAACTTTTCAAATTCCAAAACTTGAGGGCAAGTTTTGAAACTATTCAAAACTAATTAATTCCATAACTTATGAGTTTAAAGTAGTTTTAATTAAAAAAAAACTCTTCAAGTTCCATAACTTGAGGACAAGTTATGGAAGACTTTAAACTAATAAAAGAATGTAACTTTTCTTTATTTTTGTAACTTATGGAACTAATTAAGGTTACACATTTTATCATTTAATGAAGTGACTCTTGAACCTCCATAACTTGAGGACAAGTTATGGAGTCATAAAACCATTTAATGAGGACAAGACTCTTCATTTTTGTAACCATTGCCAACTTTTTATGAGTTTTATGAAACTTAAATGTGACTTTTCATATAACTTGAGGACAAGTTACAAAAACACATTTTAGAATCAACTCTTAGATTAAAATGGATTGAAAACACATAGTCAATTAACTTTTCTATTAATCTAATAAACTCATAAGAACAAGATAATTCAAATCATCAATCTTCAAGAAATTAGCATGAACATAAAAACTAATACAAATCTTGAAATTATGACAATTATCTTAGAAATTGGATTAGCATGAACATTACCACATCAAAAACAAGTTTATATGTCCAAAAACATCTTAGGGTAATGTTCCTAGTCCAATTCCGGCCAAAACAATCGAATATATGCATCCAACTCGATTTTTCAGCTACTTTTGCAAGTATAACAAGAAAACAAGCCTAGGCTCTGATACCACTGTTGGGTTTTGAGCATTCTAACACTCCTAAGTGTACATGCAACCCTAAATACCTTGGATCTATGTTTTCTCTATTATACATACAATTATGAACATCCAAGGTTTTTTCCTAATCTAGCATACAAAATAATAAATATAACAAGATAGAATACATACCTCTTTGATGTAGAATGTCTTCATAAAGCTTGAGTGCCTAGTGCCCCAAGTGTGACACCTCAAATGGTTCACACAACACCAAATACACTTGGAATAACTTGAGAGAAACTTGAACACTCCTTGAAATCGTCTAGCCCTCACACTCACACATTAGTGCCCGATTTCTTGAGCCATGGGATTCTTTTATATGGTGGCTATTAGGGTTACACCATGTAACTCATAACTTTACCCATTCCTTATGCTCCATGGATTTTAACCTCCATGGAGTATCCATGGGTCACCCCATGGACTTAGTCCAACATAATAAATCTTGGATCACAAGCCCACATATATAAGAATGAATGATTTACACAATCAACCCATATATTTAATTAGTCTCCTTTTGATCACTTAATTAATTCCAAATTAATTCTTGATCAATACTAATTAAATAACCTTATTAATATATTAGAACTTATAATATATTAACCAACCTTAAGTGTTATTTCTCTCATTATAGTCTATCCAAATGCATGATGCCATGCAACCCAAATGGACCATGCCGGGTCGGGTCAAGTCTTACTAATTATAGTTATGGACTTAGACATTAATCCAACATTAACATGTTACCTAAATTTGGGATTTTTCCCGAAAACTTGCCATAAAGTCATGACATTAGCTTAAGATGGGATACTCCCTAGAAAATAAACAAGACCCATCGCGTTATCATGCAAAGACGTTCCTCGAGCTAAAGTTAAGGATCTTTCCTGAAATTTGACAAGATAAAGACAAATGAAGATCCTTCCCAACAAGCTTCTAAAGCAAAGATCCTTTCATGTGATGCTATCAGGACCATATGAAGACTGGGAATTCACGACTTCAAATTTTTCCTAAGATCACCAGGTTTCATCTACCCTTATTTTTGAAAAACTTTAAGTAAAGTCTGAGGATCCTAAACTTTTTAGGATCTCGAACAAAGATTATTTGGTTATCCGAACTCAAGTCTTTGAGTTTAAAAGGATTACTTATGATTTACTAAATTTTTTTTCCTTAGGATTGTTTGCAGGAACCAAGTTTTTCAGGATCCTAGTTATTTAAGGATCTTAGTACCATGACAGTTATGCAGAATGATCAAGAGAGAAATATGAAAAGGAAGCATGAACATTGTATTCAAAAGGGGTTTCACACCAACCCAGCAGCAAAAAAAGTTGATTGTCTTACATTACAAAAAGAACAAAAAACTTAAACTAATTTCCTACAGGCCTATACCTTAGCTTGGTCATCATCGTCCCCATTCTTCTTCTCGTCCCCTTCTGCAGGCTGCGACCCAGGATCTTTAGTAGCAGTAGCGGGCTTGCCAGTTATTTTGACTAGTGCCTCGCGCCATCCAGCTACATTCCAGGATCCTGAATTCTCAAGATCCTCTGCCAACTTGATCTTGGCCTCACAGATAACCACCGTCGCGCTCGCCTTTGCATGAACAATCACCTTCTCGATCTCCAAGATGTGCTCATCCTCCTTCTCGGCCTTCTCTTTGATCAACAGCTCGATCCTCTTGAGGAGATCTTCATTGGTCGCTTTCCACTCCTTCTCCCGCTCCTTTAGAACTCGCTCAGCCTCCTTAGCCTGGATATTTAAATCAACCATTGATTGGGAAACATGAGCGGAAACCTAAAATAAGCATGGCGTTAGTAGAGACTAATAGAACTCTTAAACAAATATAAAACAAACACTTACAGCTTGAGAAAAGGAAAGCAACTTTTGAAGCAACTCTTCGGCTCCAAGATTCTCCAAGTTTAGATTTGTGGCTTCCGAGGGTTTCCTCTTACGGGAACCTGGGGCCTTCACGGTAAGATCAATGAGGTACTTCTTAAGAGGAAGGGGCAAGTCAGCTTTCTCCCTCTTGGCTATGATTAAGCCGCTAGACACATCATCTTCAAGATCAGATAGAGCGAATCGGGCATTTGGGCGAATAGCCTTGGATCCTACACACCACATAAGATCCTCATTAAATCAGTTTTGAATTTGAAACCCTAACGGATAGTTTGAAATCGATGAGGAACCTGAATTATTATGATAAATGTGAATACTAGACCGTTTATGATGACTCTTGAACGGATAAATCCTATCCGTTAGGGTTTCAAATTCAAAACCCTTTATCATATTTATTTCTTTTTATTTTTTAATTTATCCCTTTTAATGTTGGCAAACTAACTCCAAAATATTTCGCATGAATAACTTGGGGGCAATTGTTAGGGATAGGATCTCGGAACTACTATGAGATCCTCAAGTTAAGGGATCCTCAAAAGCCCAGGATCTTCGAAACTCAAGATCCCAAATATACTCCAGGATCCTGACTGATATTTTTTAATATAATTATAACGGCTATATATTCCATTGTCTATCTCACATGTGCAATAATAACTAGTCAAAGTCATATTCTCAGCGAATAGTCGTCACAACGATGCAAAATACTCGGAGGACAAAGTCAAGCAACGGCTATAAGTTGATCTCGGAGGATCCCGGAATTTTCATAGTTCTTGTTATTAGCTTTAGACTATATATATATATATATATATATATATATATATATATATATATATATATATATATATATATATATATATATATATATATATATATCACTTGTATTCATCACACAACACATGATTTTTTGGCAAATTACTAGCACTCGTACTCATACTCATTCCATTTTCTCTGTAATCATTCATTTCAATCAATAAAATCATCAAGGCAGGTGATCATTATCACCTGCCAAGATTTTATGTCAGAGATCCTAGCAAGGATCAAGGGATTTCCTTGTAAATCACTTGTGTACTCTTGTTCTAATTTCGTTAATTACTTTACCTACAATACCGAAGCCTCTTATATACTGTGGTTGATATCCCCTTAGTCGATTTTTTACCAAAACAACTAGTAGGAGAGGTTTTTGTGTTGGTAATGATAGATTATTTCCCAAAATGGATAGAAGCTAAGGATTTTGTTCAAGTATGAGTTAAATAAGTTGTCTCATTCATCAAACGTAATATCCTCACCAGATTCGGGATCCCTGACGATATCATATGTGAAAACGGATCCCAATTCATAAGCAAAACAACACGGAACTTTTGCACTAGTCAGGGGGTTAAAATGATAATGTCCACCTTTGTTTATCCTTAAGCCAATGTATAAACAGAGTCTAGCAACAAGATCATAGTCAGTAACCTGAAAATAGATTAGGTGAGAAGAAGGGAAGATGGGTTGGGGAACTTACTTTCGTACTATGGGAAGATAGGACCACAGTCAAGACGACAAGATGTCAAACCCCATACTCCTTAGTGTTTAGAGCAGAAGCCATGATCTCCACAGAAGTAGTAAACCTAACGCCGAGATACCAACTCCAGACACAAGACAACAACGATAGGATCCTAGTTGAGGATCTTAATATTATTCATGAAATAAGGGATCTCGCCAAGATCCTCATTGCAGCTCATCAACAAAAAATCGCTAAAGCCTACAATAGGAATATTAAGATCAGAAGATTCCAAGTAGGCGACCTGGTTTTAAGAAAAGCATTTCAAAATACCAAGGATCCTAAAGATGGTAAGCTAGCACCTAAATGGGGAGGCCCCTAACTTATCGATTCAGAAGAAGGAAATAGGCCATATTGGTTGGCTACTCTAGAAGGAAACCTCTTACCAAGGTCATGGAACACAATACACCTCAAGGCATATTTTGTGTAAGTCAAAGTCACAATGTTTCATTATGACAAGAACAATGTACGCACCTACTCCTTACCTTCACTTTTTCTTTTTAATTAATTTTTTCTCTCTCAAAGATCATTACTGACTTAAGAATCGGAGGGGCGTTAGCTAGGCTAACACCCATCCCAAGTTAACATTTATGACATGAAGGAACTTAAGGATCCTAACAACTACGAATAGAGATTGATCATCTCTCCTCTGACTAAGGGTACTTAATCCCCTCTAAGTTTTAAAGAGTTAAAGGCCTCTTTTATACGAGTTTAGGTTTCTACATTTTTCTTGGACGCACGATATCTTACTATGGGATGTGAGTAAGGGGATTATTTCACGCTTTAGTGACTTCGAAACCCTCTTATTTCTAAACATATGTTAAGATCCTAAATTTTAATATGCAGCTTGTAACATTGTCATGTTATCTTAAGTTGGGATCTTCCCCAAAATAACTTAAGTTGGGATCTTCCCCAAAATATCTTAAGTTTGGATCTTCCCCAAAATATCTTAATTTACGATCTTTCCCTGAATAACTCAAGATTTGGATCTCCCCCAGAATATCGTAAGTTGGGATCTTTCCCAATATTTTCTCAAGTGGGTTTTTCCCAGTGAAAGCTAAGTAAGGATCATCTTCAATAAATTCCTAAGTTGGATCATCCAAAGAAGAATCTTCCATATACAAGAACACATGAAACTAAAGGACTTACAACACGAAATGTCTCTAACAGATAGAAGTCTAAAGGAAAAGTACAAAGGACAAGACTACAACTAAGGATCATCAGGTTTTATCTATCCTTATTATTTTCCGTACAAGAAGACTTTCCAATGTTATAGTTAAAGGCTTATCTTTTCTAAGAATCCTAACTGTTATAAGATCTTGATTAATTATCTCGGATTCTCAAGATTTCAAAAAGTTCTTGTAAAACCTAAACCTTTTAGGGTCTTGAGATACTTATGAAAACCTAACCTATTTTGATACTACAATCACATCAACCATGCAATATAATATGTAAACAACCATAGCATTAAAATAAAAAGGGTTGCCTATCAACCCCATAAAAAAAGGAAAATATTATTTTACACACCAAAATATTAAAATGATTTTCAAACCTAATCCTAGGCTTTATCATCCCCAGCTGGGGTCTTCTATGTCTTCTTCCCCTCTCTCTTCTTCTTCTTCTCTTCATTTTCCTCCTTCTTCTTCTCTTCCTCTCGTCTCATCTTCTTTGTAGGATCCTGACCAACATTAACAAGCCTGCCAGTCAACTTAGCCAGGGCCTCACGCCAACTGGCTATATTCCAGGATCCCACATTTTCAAAGTCCTCTACCAACTTAATCTTTGCCTCCCAAACGGCCCCATCAACACTACTCTTGACCTCGGTAATCACCTCTTGAATCTCCGCCACATGCTCATATTCTTTCTCCACTTTCTCCTTGACCAAATTCTCTACCCTCAGCAAAAGTTCCTTGTTGATCCCTTCTTGCTCCTTCAAATCATGTTTCACGCAATCAAGCTTAGCCTTGAGATCTTCAGTGGAGTGAGAAACATGGTTGACCACCTGTAAAAGGCAACGATAAGAAAACTTGAGACAAACATAAAAAATGGCACAAGGATACTTACAAATTATGAGAAAGAGATCAACCTCTTCAGCGCCTTATCCGCTACAAGATTTTCCACGTCAAAGACCTCAGCTGATTTCCTTTTCCCGAATCCTTGAGTCTAAATAGTCAAATCTATGGAGGTTCTCTTAGGAGAAAGAGAAGATGATGTTTTCTCCTTCTTGACCACTAGTTGGCCACTAGACATAGTGGAGTCGATATCGTCAAGGGTAATTTGAGCACCAAAGCGTGTAGATTTGGATCCTAAACATATCAAAAGAACTCAACAAGATAAGGATCCTTCATAGCATATAATATAAACGAAGGATATTTTACTTGTCATAGGGGCTGTAGTAAAAGAACTCTCTTGAAAGTCGGTTTGTTCGAATCGAAAGGATCTTTCAGCCTCGGACAGATTAATGAACTTCTCAATCTCCTCTTCGGTATCATCAACGGCAAGGATGATACCCTCAAACTTGAAGCATGCATCAAATTAAACAAAATAAGAAAGTGAATCTCAGGATCCTTAAGAATAATAAGTAAATCCTAACCTTCTTAAACCAAGTTTTTGGCAGGAGATCCCCGCTAAGAATAGAGTCACGCCTCACAAAGAAATAATTCTCTTTCCAAGCTCTGTCATTTTGTTTGGATTTCAGAATAAGAGGAGATTTATTGGGTTTGACCTTGAGCATAAAGAGGGAGTTCATAAAGTTTGAAAGATCGTAAACATCAGCCAACTCAACTAAACCTATTCCTAAGTCATTAGATTGATTCAACTGATCGATACAAAAAAGGATAATCCAAATTACATGCATGGTTTGGATGTATGATATCTTAGTGATTTTGAATAACTCGGAGACAATTCCAAAGAAAGGGTATTTCAAACCCAAAGAAAATGGGTATTCAGGAAAGCAGACCGAAGAAGAAGAGATAAAGTCTAGTTGAGACTTGACATCAAAAGATTTGAAAATGGCATCGACAGGAAAAGCTCCAGCTGATCTTAAATATTCGATATCCTCATCGACAAAAGAACAAAACTCATCATAAGACAAGATGTTCTGATCAAGAAAGTCTTCATCGGAAGGGGCGGTATGACTAGCATGAGAACGAGTAATCTTCTTGCCCATGATCGAAAGATTGGAAAAATAAAAGAGAAGGAGTAAGAGATATACCTTCAAGAATAGCAGGTGATGATCGAAAGGAAGCAGAATGAAGTAAAGAAAAATCATCTATTATTTAACCCAATTTACCTTGGTAACAGATGAGAGAGAAGTGATTTCACCATGTCATCATGAGCATCAAACGGATAAAATTTTATCCGTTAGAGTTTGCATTTCAAAAATCTTATCTCTCTTTTAAATAATATTATACCTTTAAATATTCGGAATTAACGTAAATATTTTGAAGGTATAATTTGGGGGAAATTGTTAGGGGAAAGATCCTGAATCCTACTTAGGATCCCGTATCTTAAAGAAAACTCAGGATCCTAAAACATACCTCAGGATTCTAACTTTTTCCATTACTATTTCCTAACAGATTTAACGCGTATATTTCTAGTCTTATTCTCACATGTGCAGAAATGGTCAATATAAGACTCATTCTCAACGCAAAAACGTTTCAATCAGACTTAGGACCCGAAAATACCAAGTCAAACCAATGTGCTTATACTTATTCAATTGGATCCCATAAATATCGTACTTTTAGTTACTTGGATTAGACTATAAATACACATGTACTCTTCATAGTACACACAACTAGACTTACTGCAACATTTTTACTCGTATACTTACTTCCATTTTTATAACTCACATTTAAATGAATACAATTAAACAAGGAATGTGATTATTATCACCTCTCAAGGTTTTATGCTGGAGATCCTAACATGGATCAAAGGCTTTCCTTGTAAACCACTTGTGCAATTATATTCTCAATTCGATTCGATACTTATTTCAACTACAACACTGCAGCCTCTCCTGCACTTTGGTTGATATTCATTTGATTTATTTTTGACCAAAACAAATGACTTTTTTTAGGCGAGAGGAGAAATTATATATGAACAGAAGGATCTACCTTAGTGTTACACAATCTGAAATTTCCCAAAAGCGATATGTTCCTTGCCAACAGATCTGGCTCAATGGTTATCAAAAGTCGAGAGCTACAAGGTAAATTCTTTTTAGAGTAAATTACATTTTAGTTCATGAGTATAACTGATTTTTTAATTTTGGTCCCATAAAGTTCTTTTATGCAATTTTGTTCCTCATTTTAGATTTTTGCAACTTTTTTTATTCCCATCCCAAGTAAAATAACTAGTTTTTTGGATCATAATTTAAAAAATAAGCTATACTTGGAGGATCAAATAATGTTACTTCACTTGGAACAAGGACCAAAATCATTAGAGGAAACTCAAATACTCGACATTTCTTGTCCTTTTTCCATCTACTGTTTTCTCATGTGAAAAAGATGTACATTTATGCTTAACCAGAATTTTTCATTTCATTGACATTGGAAACCTTCATTTCATTGGACGTTTACGACTGTTTATGAAGTTTAATTTATGTATGCTAGCTATATATTGTGATTGTTATAATGAAGGCTTTCAATTTCCAGGGTTCTAGGTGGAGGTGGTTGTGATGGAGTCATATAATAGGGATGAAATGTAATCATAAATGGGCTGGAATGCAATCCAGAATGGTTGGAATGGAATGCAATATGGAATGGCTACAATCTGGAATGGTTTGAAAGGAATTGGAATAGGGATAATCAAGTACAACTATATGGGGTATATTAGATGGTTGTTTAAAAGGTATTGATAGACTCATATAGAGTATGGTTAAATATTCATACTCTATTAGGCAATGGAATCTAACACACCCCTCTATTAATACGATTCGATATATGTATTATATTTATACTTTAACCTTATTAGATTAGCCTTTTTCTAGTAATGTATGAAGGACTCTATTTTCCAGCCAATGGTTGTCTTAAGGAGCTTGATGGGTTAAATTTGTAACTTAACCCTAACATGTGTAAAAACGACATTTTATGTGAAATCCGTAATTTTGAACTCTTATTAAGCCAAGCATTACAAACTTTGGGTTAAGTTGAATGACACATATCAATATCCTAATAAGTAACCATTGAACATGTTGAAATTGTTAAAGTTCAACTAAGCATTAAGAACTTAATGGAGCAAGAAAAGTAACTTAAAATAATGACCTAAATTCCCAGAATCTGCCCTCTGAATTCTAAAAATCGTGCAGGACTAATCATGAGACTTAGTTTTATGGAAAGCTTGGTATGTATAGTTCCTCCGAAATTTGAGTCACTTTACCTAATTTCAAATCCTTGAAGGGTAAAATTGTTAATATTCTCAGACTGGTCTGTGCTATCACAAATTTCATACATTGTCTTTCAAAAATCATAATAAATTCATTAGAACTCCAAATGTCAAAATTCCAGGGCCTATAGTTAGATATAAATGTTTAGTTTCTCCCACAAGGGATTGATTTAATTTATAGTAGTTTTGTACAGTTTAGTCAAAGAATGCAAAGTGGTCAAGTAAGTGACTGAAATTATACATCAACTTATGACATGCATAGTTAACTCAATGGGACCCAATTCATGTAATGCCAGAAGTTTTGGTTAGCTTATACTATCTAGTTTGCCATGAATATTTTCCTAGACCTAAATTTTATTTTCCTAAAGTAAAAGCTACCACTTTTATGAGTGGGTTCAGAACAAGACGGCTCAATGATATTAACTTGTAAAATTAATATAAAATCAACCAAAAATCGCTAGAATGAGATCTTTACATTTCCGGAAAGTTAAGAGAGGAAATATATGAATATAATTATATCAGAACCTAAGTATGAGGTGAAAGGTAAAATATCAGATCCCAAACAGAACACTATAACTAAAGAAATGACAAAGAAATATGAATATAAGTATTATAAGAGTAATACAATAAAGCACCAACTAAGTAATGTTATAAATTGCAGTGTAGGTTCTCGGAAAGGAAAGAATCATTCTAGCTCCCGCTAGTGGAGTGTTCAAGATAACCAAGATAGGTGAGTTACACTAACTCTCTTATTATATAGGCATTACTTGTTCTATGTCATTGTTCACGAATACCCTAATCCGATAGAGTGGACAAGGAATGGCAGAATGTAGTTTGTTCTCTAGTGAGACAAGATGCACTCTAATTTATATCTCCCTATTATGGGGTAACGAGTGGATAGTTCCCAGAAAGGGGGGGGGGCAAGGTTATGGTTGGTACGAACAATATGTTTTAAGAATGTTTATGTTTATGTCTTATGTGAAATGTGTTATGTGTGTTATGTGAAAGTAAGTGATATGTATAATGGTAGAGTAATGCGTATACTCACTAAGCGTTATGCTTACCCGTTGTTGTTTAACATTTTTCAAGATCATTAAGTACTCAAAAGGGAAAGAGACCGGTGTGACTGCATGCAACATTCTCTTGAAGATTTTATGAAATTACCATATTATGTTTTAAACCTGGGAGGTTTTCTGCTTCCGCAATGTTTTTAGAATTATTATTTTATAAATATGGTTAAATGTTCTTGAAAACTTTATTTATATTTTTAAAAGGGTAACGTCTAGCTTTACATTGTTTTTATATATACAAAATTGGGTCGTTACAATGTATTTGTTGAAATCTTTATAGTGAGTTGTGAATTTGATAGACCATTGTTGTTTCAATCATTTGTAATTGTTGGAGGCACATAGATTTCAAGATTTTGATAGTGTGCAAAATACGAGCACTTGATTTCCACATTATTTTATTATTAGGTTTAGAACACTTGTTTGTATTTAAAATCATATTTATGTTTTCATTTTTGTTTTACTTGTAATAGAAATTGTCTCTTTAGCTTCATATTCAACAATTTCATGTGTCATGTTGGAAATTACATTAGTAATTTGGAAATTTATGTCATATAATTAGAATTGTGTAGTTATTCATGATTTTGTTTTGTATTTTGAATAAGTTTTCCGATATAGGGGTCGGTGGTGTCTCATGGTCGCACAATGGTTTCCGGTGAGAGAGTGGCGGCGGTGCGGTCTGCTCCATCTAAAGAAAGATGGTGTACCTGTGGTTTCCGGTTAGAGGTGTGAGGAATGACAGGGAAAGATGGTGACAATGAGGTGTGTAGGGGGAAGAGCTATGGGTTGTTGGGGGGGGGGGAAAGCGAAGGAGGCAAATTTCAAAAGGGTGGGGGTGGGCTCATTATATGTTAATAATAATATAAATAGTTGTATAAGAATGAATTATATTAAAAAAGAAAATAGTAAAGGGGAAAATAGTCTTTTTATGCTTGGCATGGACTAAGCGCGTAAAAAATGTGTACTAGTGACCATCCGAGTTAAAAAAAAGAGAGTTAAGGACCAAATACACAAGATATCCCAAACCATAGGGACCATTCATGTAATTTACTTATTGACCGAATATTATTTCACATACACGACCTTTTGTTCTCGCATGTTTGATTCCATGACGCATTTTAGACTAGGGGGAGTGGCCGCGGTCTAGACCGCACTTTTTGCCAAATAGGCAGGGGAATACCAAATGGTCGCATTTTCTTATTGGATGGGGAAAAAAGGACCATTGAAACGGTCAAAAAATTCGAATTTTTTTTACTTAACCTATATATAACCCATCATTTTTAAACAAACCTCACTCAAATTTCTTCATCTTTTACCATCTTTTTCTTATAAAATTTTGAAGATGTATTCTTCTAACAACCGAAACAACCGAAAAACATCCATTAGAAAACCACAACCCCAAGACCTTCATATTATCAACCAATTTATTCGCACCTGTTTTATCACTACGGTGGTATGCTACCTTATTATCCAAAATAATTCTCACAACCACAATGAACAACACAACCACAAACACAAATATCACCACAACCCAATCCAGATTTTAATTTGTTTGAGTTTTTGTCTCAACCTGAGTTTGTTTAACAAACACAATCACAACCACAAACACCCATTTCTCATTCCGAACGCGAATTTGTTCAAGAAACTCAACCCACTCGAGTACCAAATAAAAAAAAGAGAAGGCGATGGCTTAAGGATGGGAAGTCGAAGAAGTGTTAGTATTGGCACAATTATGGATCGACGTTTTAGAAGATGCGACGACAGGAAAAGACCAAAAACATGATCGTTTCTGGATGTGGGTTAGACATAGGTTCCACAAAGGAATGAAGCTTCCACAGTATCATTCAAAACACCAAGTGTACTCAAAATGGGGGAAGATGAATAAGGTAGTCATGTTGTTTAATGATTTGTATAACAACACGAAACGTCAATGGAGATGCGGAGAAACTGATGATGTGATTTTGTAGAAAGCTCTAAAAATGTACCAAAAAGAAAACAATAAGGATTTCAAGTTTTTTGAAGTTTGGAATCTCGTAAAAGTGGTGGTATGTGACTTTCCTGATTTTTTCCCCGAGGAGTTATTGGGTGTACCTCCAGAGAGGCAGGTGGAGTTCCGGATCGATCTGATTCCGGGGGCGACGCCTATCGCTAAGGCATTGTATCGTCTTGCGCTGCCTGAGATGCAGGAGTTATCCTCTCAGCTTCAGCAGTTGTTGGGGAAGGGGTTCATACGACCGAGTAGTTTTCCGTGGGGAGCCCCAATCCTTTTTGTCAAGAAAAAGGATGGTTCACACCGGATGTGCATTGATTACCGGGAGTTAAACAAGTTGACGGTGAAGAACCGTTATCCGTTGCCCAGGATTGATGATCTCTTTGACCAGTTTTAGGGGGCAACTTGGTTTTCCAAGATTGATTTGAATCTGGATATCATTAGATGAGGGTTCGAGAGGCAGATATTCTGAAGATGGCCTTTCGGACTCGTTATGGGCATTACGAGTTCGTGATGATGCCTTTCGGGCTCACCAACGCACCGACGATGTTCATGGATCTCATGAACCGAGTGTGTAGGCCCATGTTGGATCGATCGGTGATCATTTTCATTGATGACATTTTTGTATATTCGAAGACCAGAGAACAGCATGAGGAGCATCTCCGTGAGATTCTTGGGGTGTTGAGGATAGAGAGGCTTTATGCCAAATTCTCCAAGTGCGATTTCTAGTTACGAGAGGTCCAGTTCTTGGGACATCTCGTCAATCAGAATGACTTTTTGGTTGACTAAGCCAAAATTGAGGCAGTAATGCAGTACGAGGTGTCGAGATCCCCATCCGAGATTAGGAGTTTCCTTGGCCTGGCAGGTTATTATCGAAGGTTTATCAGTGATTTCTCCAAGACTGTTGTTCCTCTCACCAGGCTGACCAGGAAGGATGTTGTTTTTATTTGGGGGCTTGAGCAGCAGGCATCGTTCGAGACTCTTCCCCAGATATTGTGTAAGGCTCTAGTGCTAGCCCTCCCGTGTTGGATTAGGTGTCTAAGCCCATAATTATAATTGGTATGTACTTGACCCGAGAGTAGCATGCCATTTCGGGTTGTATATCACCAGGATAATTTGATAGGATGGATACTTGAGTAAGAGGTTACTTATGATTTATTAATATATTATAAGTTCTAATATATTAATATGAAATCATATTATTTAATTAGTATTGATCAAGAATTAATTTGGAACTAATTTTGTGATCAAAAGAGACTACTTAAATATATGGGGATTGGTTTGGTAAATCAATGATTCTTATAGTGTGGGCCAATTGTTATTTAGGATGGGCTAAACCAATATGGTAGTCCATGGATAGTCCATGGAGGTTTAACCCATGAAGCCTAAGTACTATGAAAGGTCATGAGCATTAGGGTTTGCACGGATGTAACCCTAGACTTTTCCACACTATAAAAGGACTCCCTTAGCACCCAAAATCAAGACTAGAGTTCTTGGAGTTCATTAGAGCCAATTTTGGAGCTAGCAACATCTCTCTCAAGTTCTCCTTTGTCCTAGGTGTGTTGTGAACCTTTTGAGGCACCACACTTGGGGTGCTAATCTTAAAGGCCAAATTCAACAAGTTCTACAAGCTACATAAAGAGGTAAACTCCTAACTAGTATTTTATGTTGTTTATGTCAATTGTATGCTAGTTGTAGGCTTAATGCTTTGGAAACAATATTGCATGTATAATTATATAAAACATAGATCCAAAGCATTTAGGGTTCTATGTGCACCATAGGATGTTGTAGTATACTAAAACCCAATAGTGGTATCAGAGCCATGAGTTGTTTTCTATTATATTGATGCAAATGTTTGATTTTCAAAGTTGAAAAAAAAAGAAAAAAAACATGAAGTTTGTCAAATTTTAAGATAATTACTTGATTTTATGAAAAACTAATTATTTGTAAAATTTGAGTCATTTTACTACAAGAGTTGAATTAGGTCAATTTATTAAAAGATAGAATGATATGATTATTTTATTTGTTTTAAAAGTTTGATCTAAATGTTTTTAAGGAGTTACAAATTTTGTCATAAAATTTTGGAACTCAAAAGTCTTTTTTAAAAGTTATGATCTTAAGAGTTTTGAAACTTCCATAAGTTATGGAAGTGAAAAGTCTCATTCATTAACTCTTTAAGTTATGAATTCCAAGAGTCTTCAAAGGTTACAAAATTTGTTATAAATGGTTTTGAAGAGTTTCATAACTTGCCCTCAAGTTATGGAACTTGGAAAGTCTCTTTTATGGAATTTTAAAAATTTTCAAGAGTTACAAAACTTGCCCTCAAGTTTTGGACTTTGAAAAGTTTTTTTTTATGAGACATTGAATTCTAAATCTAAAGTTATTTGAAAAGTTTTCAAAAGTGTAACTCATGGGTACATAACTTAATAATAAATTAAATAGTTTTAATTTTGTTTTAGCATCTTGATGTTTTGAATAATTCATATTACATCTTTATGGACTTTATTAATAGTTAATTAAAGTGTTTAATTAAAAGAGAATTAATAATTCCATAATGACATGGTTTAAGTTTAATTAAATTAAGAGTATAGTTTAATTAATAGATTAAACCACTTAGTATTTTAAAAGTTTAAAATACACCCTTATACTATTATAATATTAAAAGTTTAATATATTATATGTATAAGTAAAAAGTCGGTCTTACCGTTAGTAGGCCTCATTCACGAAGCCGGTCTATAAGGGGGTATATGGTTACTGCCTATAAAATGGCGGTTTAATGGGTTTCCACTCTCACCCACCGCTTCCTTGACTGGTGGATGGTCGTTAACCGAACGGGTAGGATAGGACATTAATTCTCATTAAAAGTATAATGAAAATACCAAGTTACTAAACACTTATAAATTCTCAATCTTAGTTACTTAGGAAAAATGTGAATTTGGTGCTAACCCATGAAATTGCACTTTGCACCTTGTTAAGTCGTTAGTGGAGCGCATGTGGTTAACCGGCACACTAATCTGGGACTGACAGTGTGTGGCAAAGGGTAGCTTGATGTTTTCCATAGATCAATGGAGTGTGTGTGGTTAACCGGCACATTGATTAGGTGATAAATGACATCGAGAGTACCAAGCTAATTTGCATGGTTATTGTGACAACCCGAAAATTTCTATCTTGTAAGTCAATTCAAACAATCAAAAGTCAGACTTGTTTCTATTACCTTTATGTTGTGTTAAAGGTCTGTTTAAGAGTTTCTAAGCCTATTACACTCAAGGATTGTGTGTTAGGAAGTGTTAGCTTGAGATCATTGAGTTGCAATCGAGCCGGAAACACCCTCACAAGTAGTTCACGGCCATGAACCCATCTTGGGTCGTGAACTCATGTTATATACATGAGTTTTAGCCATTTTTGATTCATTTCTCACCTCTTGGCCGTGAACCTCTCAAGTCTCTCTCAAGTATCATCCACAAGAACTTCAATCTTTCACTCTTTAACACCCATTTCCTTTGCTACTCCATAGAAGCTTACTAGGATCTTCAAACACTCACCAAAACACCAAGATCTTCAAGTGTTATTCATCATTTTGGGCCGTGGACATCAAGTGGGTCGTGAACCATCCTTCCTTTGGGCCGTGAACATCATTTGGGTCGTGAAACATCCTTCCTTTGGGCCGTGAACATCAAGTGGGTCGTGAACCCTTCATCATTTGGGCCATGAACACCCCACTGGGCCGTGAACCATTCTTCAATTTGGGCCATGAACACCCTATCAGCCTCCTAAGTTGCTTCTAACACTCCTTTGGTGAGTTATTCTTGCATCCTAGGTTGTTTCTCAATCACCTTTGTAGTCAGATTCACTAATTTCATGCCTATATGTATCATTATATGTCATTTAGGACTCGTTTGTGTCTCGGGACTTCATTCTTGGAACTTATCATCCTTATTCGAATCTTCAATTGAATCACCCACATAAGGTGAGTTCATACCCCTATAATCTATCTTTTAAATGTTTTTAAATGCTTTTTAGGGGGGGGGATACAAGTTGAACACAATTTAATTGTGTTAATATTTACCTGTGATAACTATCACATTAAAGGATTTCTTATGCTTTTATAAGTTATAGAAATCAATTCAAAAACACTTTTAAAGGATGTTACATTGTTGTTTATAAAACTTCATTTTTAAAGTACATGCATAACTCAGTAGATAATTGAGTCTTTTCTACAAATCAGGGACAGTTCAAAATAAACATACTAGTAAACTATAATAGGTATATTTTAGGGATTCAGTTCATACTATAACTAGAACAGGAAAGAACATACTATAACTAGAACAGGAAGGAACATACTATAACAAGAACAAGATAACAATAATGTGAAACTACTGCTTCACGGCATAGCAATATACTTGTTATGTCGCGTTTTGTAACCGGAGTCTCCTGGAGGGAGAGCGGGCATTGTGTGTATAGATCTATACGGGACTGACAATCCCACATCCCAACTGCTAGCTACAGTCCGGCAGACAAGCCAAAGGGGTGACAAATGTCACATTAGTTTCGACGCTAGCAGGTCGTCGTGTTAAATACTAGTCAATCAACATGGTTATAACCTCATCACATTTTACCTTAATTAAACAAATTGGTTTTAAAGGTAATTAGTACTTCAGTAGTTATTTTATACAATACTACTATATATCTTCAGTTTTCCATTACTTTCATATAGTTATATTCTCACATCAAGAAATACAAACTATTTTCTAGTAAAGATAGTCATAAACTTGGGAAAACATACATTTTTACGAGAGGACAAACAAACAAAACAGTCGGGTCTTGGTACATTCAGTTAAAAGGGGGCCTATAATGCTAACTTTATGATTCCTTAGTTTATACATTAGGGATTTATATTAATCGGATCCGACAGTCAGTAGGATGTGTGTTTTCCGCTTCATTTCCTGTTCCTTATTTGGTTGTGGGCTTAGACCAGATTCACACAGTCTACTATCTATTCGATCTTAGCTATATATATTATGTATACACCAAGTAATCATAGGGAGTAACAGGTATGGTTCAGGTCATAGCATACAAATTCAGTATACCGCTTTCTAGTACAAAAACATACTTTTCGGATAGAACATTAAGTAGGTGAAACTAGAAACTTATCTGTAAAAGGTTTGATACGCATTATTAAACCAGTATAACTTAAAGGACCTTAAATAGTTAATTCTATAATACCTTAGCTTATACATCGGGGTTATATATAATTAATATTCGATAGGCAGTGGCATGTGTGCTTTCCGCCTTACTTCCTGTTCCTTGTTTGGTTGTGGGCTTAGGGCAGATTCACACATTTAACTGTCCGTTCGATAATCGATTATATATAACTAGTATAAACTAAGTGATTATAGAAGGAACTATTGTGGTTACCATTTTACTAAAGGAAATATATGATTTTCTTAAAGAATGTTTTCTTCAAATATAATAGAGCTATTACATTTAACTCCTTAAGTACCAAATGAATACGTCAGGGTTATATACAATGAGGATCTAACAAACAATGGGATGTGTGACTTCCGCCTCATTTCCTGTTCCTTGTTTGGTTGTGGGCTTAAGGCAGATTCAGACAATTGATTGTCTGTTTACTGTGGATTTTATATAACTTGTATCCATTTAGTACTCATAGAAGGAATTGTAGAGTCATTTTTACTTATCATTCATCACATCAGAAAATATAGGATTTTCTGGAGGAACAGGCGAACTTTTCTAAAGAACTTATCGTTTACTTTTCATAACTAAAATACTTATGAACTCACCAGCTTAAATGCTGATCTACTCTTTCAAAATAACTTGTATTCTCAGGAAACTAGTAGACAGGTACGCGCACTGGGATTCAGAAGATGGAGTATAGTAGCTTCATGTCTTGTTTTGTTATTTACTTTTGGAGTAAATCTTTTGTTAATCAAATACATGTAAACACTTTAATATTTATACAATGGTTGTTTGTTACTTTGATTACTATGAGGCATGTGTTTTGATACTACATATGACGTCCTTCGCCCCCGAACGTTTTCGCCGGTCCGATTTGGGGGTGTGACAGTTATTCACACCTTGTTTGTGATCCTCGGCATCCCAGTCACAAACTTGAAGGGCACAATCGAGATTTAAACATGCCATTGAAAAGTTCAATGAATCTCAAAGGACCTAGGAATTTCAAACCGATTAAAACTTAATAATCAGTTTCGTTTTTCATGGTGGAAATTGGTAAATCGTCATTTAACTACCTTCAAATATTTTGCAATTGGATTACGGCATCCCTCTTTCGAATTGTAAAATATTGTGTTGGGTCCTAGCCTTAATATATTCATTTTGGGTGTTATATTAAGGACTTAAATCAACTAACTTGAATTTCTCCCAAATAGATGTCTAGTTCTGACAACTATGGTCTTCCTTATTCTTTTGGAAAAAGCTTTCCTAATAAAGATGATATCCCACATGGTGATCTAGGTGAAAGATTAATCCCTTTGTCGTGCATTAGTGGGACTGGAAATCATACTTCACTTCATCCATCTCCTCCAATTATTCTCCTTAACCCACATGTTCAAAGACTTGAAAAGGTCAAGGTCATTCAATCCCTATTGGCAAGCAAACACAAAGATGGAAATTATGTATGCGCTTACATCTTGGAGATGAAGTTACATATTGACAGGTTGGGAGAGTTGGGTGTCGAAGTCTCGAGGAAGTTGGCTGTTGACTGGGTTCTTCAATCACTCCTTGAGTCATATGGTGGGTTCATTAAGGACTACTATATGATAGACCACGACATGACCCTTATTGATCTTACCTATTTTCTTATTGCTGCTGAATCAGAAATGATTTGGCACACTGGTAAAGCAAAGTTGATTGCAAGATCTACTTCCCAAATTTCCATGGACAACCGTGATAATCCATAAATGATTTCTTCTCCTAGGAGAGAGAAATTGGCTAAAGTCAAAATGTTTGAACTTAAGAGGGCCAGTTCTGGGATTGTCTCATGTGCCGATGCGAAAGAAAACATTTGTTTCTACTGCCATTTAGAGGGACATTGGTTGCAAAGCTTCCATATATACCTGAAAGATCCAAGGATGCTAAAGTCAAAATATTTGACTCTACTTCAGGTAAGCCCACTGTCTAACTCTATTAAGTTCCTATTTGGAGATTCTTAATACATGATGTAATGGAATTACATTTTGATGTTTTGAAGGATCGAAGAAATGAAAGGAAACTTAAAGGAAGAGTAAGTTGATTCTGATTGTGAAGAGATGGATTTCGATCGCATGGTTCGATGATCAGAATTTTGAGCTGCTGCTTAAGAGTTATGATATATTGCTTAGGAATAGATAACAACATATTTTTCATATGTATTTGCATTGTAAGGATAAGTTTTCCGCAATTTTTATAAATAAAGAAAATTTTGAAATTTATCTTATTTTTAAAATTTCCTTACAATGGCATTTGTGAAACATTGTTGCTTATATGTTTCCATTGATAGCAATATTGGAAAATGGATTTGATTATTTCGTTTGTGGTAGTGTCAAAATTTACCAAATAAGGAAAGATTCTCATCATCCAAGTTTCAGTTGGATAGAAACTTGGAATCAT
Organism: Lactuca virosa; assembly: GCF_052849685.1. Lineage (NCBI taxonomy): Eukaryota > Viridiplantae > Streptophyta > Magnoliopsida > Asterales > Asteraceae > Lactuca > Lactuca virosa. The sequence continues at coordinate 111,197,885 of NC_136434.1, read as the reverse complement.
GCAACTTGTATTGTGTGATGAATGAGAACCTTCATCTTTGGGAAATTAAGACTAATTCCTTGTTCACATGTATATGTGACTCAAGTGAAGGACTAGGCGATCGGTTGTGCGCTGGTCAGGTCCACCACAAAGAGCGATAAGACTATTCGTCATGATTTACTAAAGTTTATTAAATATGGTTATGCTTACAAGATTAAGTATAATTCTGAATCGTTGAAAAAGTTTCAATGTGTAGCAGAACGAATAAGAAGAATCAAATTAGGCAGAAAGATAAAAGTTTCTCCAATCTGAAAGGATGGGAGAGTACTTTAGTATCGTGTTTTATGATCATCTTAATGATTATGAAAGACCATATCACAATTGATCCTCTAAGGACACCTTAGTGCACTTGTATGGCTAAGAAGATGAATCGTGAATTGTTGAAATGATTAAATCAAAAGGTGAATCATACTTCGTTCCAAGAACAAGTCTTAGAGTCATACTCCAAGATTGTAACTTGAGTGACATAATCTTAAGAAAGGTTTATAACACTTGCCAAATGTAGAGTAATATGTTTTCTACTCTTGTAGATTTGAAATTGGTAAGTTGTGATGTTTTGGATGAAACAAAGACCAACTAAGACCAATGGTGTGAAGTGTTTGTCTTGATAAGAAACCACACTAACTCTTGAATATTTGTTTGTCAAGTGATGTCTCTTGACAAATAGAAACTTATATGTCAAGAGGTCAGTGGGAGTCTTAAAGATCTTGAAAAGTTTCAAGAACTAATCAAGAGTAAACCTATTGTTAATCACTAGCACACGACTTGAGGTTTGTAACCTATCGTGTTGACATATTCTTGTTTCTGTGGCCATTCCAGTTAAAGTTGACTATGAATGGGAGTTCTATGAGTTCTCAATTGCTTGCATAACAACCTGGAAGCAATGGCAGGCCCTTGTGCTGCAAGGTGGCAAGAAATTAAGATTGAACAAGATCTGTCCATATGAGTTTGGATTTGTCACTAACCTTGTCTTGTGATTATGGTTATGAAAAATTCACATGGATAGGAACACATACACCATAAAATCTAAGTGTCATAAGGTTTCTCTCCAATTCATGAAAATGATTGTGAGGAAACGCCTTCACTAAGTAGATTTTAAATAGTTAGCAATTGTGATATTTGCATTCTCAAATTCGATTATGATTACGACATCCCTCTTCATAGTGGGAGCATAAGTGTTATGCTAGTAAGATAATAATTAGTGTGCTAGTGGGAGCATAATTATTATGGTAAATGTTACAAGTTAGCAATGTTAATTATAGAAAACAAAAAGTTTCAAATCGCAAAGTTGCAGGGTTTGAAAAGTTGTTTTGCTATAATTAAGGGAGAGGAACTCATACTTCATTTCAATTCTAAAAGCTTAGATTGAGATTTTAATCAAGTTTAGTCAAAAATATATATGGATGTTATGTTGAAAAGATTCGACATAAGTAAATTCTATATATGGAAATATTATAGCAAGAGACTGGTAAAGTATCACGTCTTTATGTGAGACATTATGGATCGTATCCCATATGCTTCGGGTATAGGGTCGATTGCATATGCTATAATATTTATGTGTTTCTGAATTTTCCAAATGCCTAGGGCATTAAGAGGGAAAATGGACCAGAACTGGATATGACTAAAATGGTTAAGCAATTGTCGAGGACAATCTGAGGTTTACCAAAGATTGGTTGCTTATGGATAGTTGGAAGTATATTGTAAATTTTGGAAGGACCATATTGACATACTCTGATAGGAGGTAACTCTTGTTCAGAAGTGATAGTCAAAATGGGAATATGGAAATGTTACCATAAGTGGAAGTTAATAATTAAATCTATGTAAGATTAGAAAACGTGAATGCAAGAAGGATGTTCAAAGGAATGTACTTTGAATATGAGACTTCGTTTCCATGGAATTGCTCTCCAGTGGAAAGTTTTGTAATATCATTGGTCAAGTCTCTATGACTTTTGGTACCTACACATTACAAAATAATCATTGCATGATAGTTTAGAATCTAACACATTCTAGCAGTGACAAGAATTTGGAATTCTTACACTTGCAATAAGGATTTGGAATTGTGAAATGAACATCATTGAAATATTTTCGATTGATCTATTTCACAAAGCAAGGACCAGAAATAAACATAGTGTGCATGCTTGGAGCATGGGATAACTATTGTTTTAATTCAAGTATTAAGTTGATAAATCGAAACATTATACAATGAATAATGTGTAATCATTATGGTGATTAAATAAAAGGTGTTTTATTTATATCCATAAGTTCTGAGACCATATTGGATTCGATTATTCTTGTGTTTCATTTTGCATGTTTTTACTTCCCGAATAATATGATTATTCAAACTATCCACAGTCGATCATACTTTCGAAGTAGGTATTGAGGCAAGACTGTCATGAATCTGACTGTAAATTGTCTAGGTCTTTTAGACATAGCACAAGTTTGCTGCAGTGTTCATGAGTACTCCTAGAATAAGATTCGAGTATTGGATTAAACCCACGCTCATCTAATCACTTCATGGATTTTATCACGAGTGATTGTGAGACGATAATATCTTATATTCTTGAAACCAAGACATGTGAGTTGTAATTTACAAGTCGGTTGCACATTGACATATGTAAACGCACCAGTAACTTGGTGTTATAAAACATATTGTTGTGTGTGATTGATGAGTAAGTACAAGCAAGCATTTGAGTCGAAGTTTATCCATTCCTTTTACACAATGTGGGACAAAAGCGATATCTATGGGCCCCTCGATGATTTAGTGATGACAACCCTAAGTGATTGGCCAAGCCTGGACTGATTTGATTTGTTCAATTAGTCGGTCGTCATAAATCGAAAATCGGGAAACAGCAGATGGACAGAGAGAATGATTATAATCCATGTGTCATGTCCATATGATATCTAGAATGGAGGAATATATGATCCCTTATCTAATGGACGTGTCATTGACTAGGTCAGAGTTCGTCAACGGCTTTTAAGAGCTACGATTGCTAGTCGAGATTTTGGAGTCGTACTTGTAATAATAGTTATTAGACTTATCCAAGTGGGAGACTGTTGGATTAGGTGTCTAAGCCCATAACTATAATTGGTATGTACTTGACCCGAGAGTAGCATGGTCCATTTTGGGTTGCATATCACCAGGACAATTTGATAGGATGGATACTTGAGTAAAAGGTTACTTATGATTTATTAATATATTATTAGTTCAAATATATTAATATGAAATCATATTATTTAATTGGTATTTATCAAGAATTAATTTGGAATTAATTTTGTGATCAAAAGAGACTAATTAAAAGGACTCCCTTAGCACCCAAAATTGTGACTAGAGATCTTGGATTTCATTAGAGCCGATTTTGGAGCTAGCAACATCTCTCTCAAGTTCTCATTTATCCTAGGTGTGTTGTGAACCGTTTGAGGCATCACACTTGGGGTGCTAAGTTCTTAAAGGCCAAATACAACAAGTTCTACAAGCTACATAAAGAGGTAAACTCCTAACTAGTATTTTATGTTGTTTATGTCAATTGTATGCTAGTTGTAGGCTTAATGCTTTGGAAACAATATTGCATGTATAATTAGAGAAAACATAGATCCAAAGCATTTAGGGTTGTATGTGCACCATAGGATGTTGTAGTATACTGAAACCCAATATCCCGGAGGGGGTTGAGGACTTTGTGGTTTATTGTGATGCATCGATATCAGGATTGGGTGTTGTGTTGATGTAGAGAGGGCATGTGATCGCATATGGGTCGAGGCAGTTGAAGCCTCACGAGACGAGGTATCCCACCCATGATTTGGAGTTGGGGGCGGTGGTATTCGCCCTCAAGATTTGGCGCCATTATCTCTATGGTGTTCGATGTACCATTTACACAGACCATAAGAGCTTGAGGTACCTTATGGATCCACCCAACCTGAATATGAGGCAAAGGAGATGGTTGGATGTAGTTAAGGATTATGATTGTAAAATCTTGTATCATCCAGACAAGGCTAATGTGGTAGCCGATGCCCTGAGTCGCAGAGCAATGAGTGCCCCGATACGAGATGTATGTATGAGGATGACAGTGATGACTCCAGTTTTAGATATCATCAGGGAGGCCCAAGCGATGGCTATAAAAGCGGAAAACTACAAGAGGGAGCGGGTGATCGGGCAGGTTTCGGCATTTGAGACAGATAGTAGGGGGCTTTTGACTCTTCATGGGCGAGTATGGGTACCATATACGGGTGGAGCCCGACGGATTTTGATGGAGGAGGCCCATAAGTCTAGGTTTTTTATCCACCCAGGGGCCACAAAGATGTATCTAGATCTAAAGCACAATTACTGGTGGCCCTGCATGAAGAGAGATGTGGCATGGTTTGTAGAAAGATGTTTGACCTTTTGCAAGGTCAAGGTAGAGCACCAGCGCCCTCATGTCAAGTTGCAGCCTCTGGAGGTTCCCCTATGGAAGTGGGAACATATTTCTATGGATTTCATTACCAAGTTACCGAGGACTGCGAGGGGTGTGGACACTATTTGGGTGATAGTGGACCGGTTGACAAAGAGTGCTCACTTTTTAGCTATAAGTGAGAACTCTTCTGTGGAAAAGTTGGCAGAGATCTATGTTCGAGAGGTGGTGGCTCGGCACGCGGTGCCGACATCTATTGTGTCCGACCGTGATATGCGCTTTACTTCCAGATTCTGGAAGAGATTTCATGAGGAGTTGGGTACCCGGCGACATTTTAGCACCACATATCATCCGCAGACGGACGGGCAGAGCGAGCGGACGATTCAGACACTCGAGGATATGCTTCGAGCTTGCGTTATTGATTTTGGTGGGAGTTGGGACTCCTACCTTCCTTTGGCTGAGTTTTCTTAGAACAACAGCCACCACTCCAGCATTGGGATGCCTCCATTTGAGCTTTTATATGGTAAGAGGTGCCGAAATCCTATCTGTTAGGGGGGAGGTCAGACAGAGGGTTATGGGGAGCACCGATATAGTGCTCAAGACGACAGAGCATATACAACATGTCAGACAGAGGTGGTGACAGCCCACAGTCATCAGAAAAGTTACGCAGACCGACGACGTTTTGAGCTAGAATTTCACGTCGGTGACTTTGTTCTCCTGAAAGTATCACCATAGAAGGGTGTGATCCGATTCAGGAAGCGGGGAAAGTTGGGGCCCAAAATCATTGGTCCATTCATGGTGGTTGCTGAAGTGGGAAAGGTAGTTTATCTGTTAGAGTTGCCTGAAAAGTTGAGTCAGATTCATGACACCTTCCATGTATCCCAGTTGAGGAAGTGTGTAGCCGACGAGACGACAGTGGTTCCTTTATAGGACATTCATGTTGATGATCGCCTGAACTATATTGAGAGGCCGGTGGCGATCTTGGATAGGAGAGTAAAGACCTTGAGGAACAAGGCAGTGAACTTGGTCAAAGTTCAGTGGCAGCACCGTAGAGGCTCGAAGTGGACTTGGAAGCTGGAGTCCGAGATGCGTGAGCAGTATCCAGAGTTGTTTCCGGAGGATGACTTCAAGGCAGAAGTCTGATTCTAGTGGGGGAGAATTGTAACATCCCCAAAAAGGAGGTATAACTTCTCAGACCTTAACCTTTTATATATATGTCACGATTGGTCCTTATGTTGAAAAAGGTGGCATTTGAGTACGCGGGGCGTACGCATGTGTACACGCAGCGTACTCATGCTTTAGCTTGATTGTGGAGGCCACCTAGTACGCTGGGCATACCATAGGGTACGTTGGGCGTACTAGGCTCAGAATGAAACCCTAATACCTTCTTGTATCCCTATTTAAAGAACATGATGGCCTCATTTCTAGCCACCATTATCAGCCTCCAACATCCTCAAAACCCTAATCTCGTTCCTCTAGCTTGTATGAGTGTTTGTGACTCATTTGATTGTTCTTGTGAAGCTTTTGGTGGAGAAGGAACCTTGAAGGAAGGATAGTTTGTGCTTCTAGCTCTTGGATCTGAGTTCTACTTCAGTTGGTGCATCTTCTAGATGTATCAAGTTCAAAACTTGTTCATTGTTTGTTCTAGTTCTTGTTTTAGGTCCTTTTTAGAGGGTTTTATGTCCCAAGTATGGAACTTTGTGAGTTTGGTGAACTCCAGAGCTATTCTTCTGTCCTTTTAGGTGTGTTAGAGTATCCTAATCCATAAAAATGAGTGCTTGGACATTCTAATCTTTCCATGCATGAGTTGTATGGTCTTTTGTGTTGAGAAAGTTAGACTTTTGGGATTGGGTCTTGACCAGCCATGCAAAGGCTTAAAGTTAGCAACTTTATGTATCAAGAGGCCTTATTTAGCTCAGATGTATAGTTGGAATGATTGTCTTAACAGGTTAAGACAACGTTAAGTGGAAAAAAGGAGTCTGAGGAGTACGTCGTGCGCACTCCCAACTACGCGCAGCGTAGTGCTGAGAACACCCGTCTCATGCTTAGCCAGTAGTACGCCCAACGTAGAGGGTTGTACACCCAGCGTACTCGTTGGGCGTTGACTTTCGAGTTTTTGGTCAATTTATGGACTTTAGGACAAGGAGGGACAAAATGGTCTTTTTACCCTCCTGAAATTTAGTAGAGAGGCTTGGTCTAGCATTTTGGGGTTATTAATATTAATTATTAATTAGAGTTAAATGTGACATATTTTAGGCGGAGTCTAGGCCGGCAGTTTGGGTGCGAGATTTCTTGTTTTCTGTGTGAGGTGAGTCTTCTCACTATACTTACCTGTGTGGTGATGCATGTATTGACCGGAGGGTCTTATTTGTATTATTCATCGCAGAGTCTTATTTGCTTATACTGAGATGTGTGTTTTATGCATTCTGTCTTTGTGACTTATGTTGTTATATTATTCTGTGTATATATTGAGTTATGACTGGAGGGTCCATACCGAGACGTGAGACCGGAGGGTCTTCACTCAGACATATGACCGGAGGGTCCTTATCGTGATATAGCCACGAGAAGCTAATTATTTGTGTATGTGGTATTTTGGGGAACTCATTAAGCTTTGTGCTTACAGTGTTGATGTAAATGTGTTTCAGTACATCTCAGGATCGCGGGAAGGCGCCGACATAAGTGTACACGCTCGTCTGCTAATGGGGATATTTGTGGATTCTGGGATATTCTGACTTTGTTTTATGATGTTATGTATTTGACAATTTTATTTGGCATGAGATGGTGTTCAAAAACTACGTTTTCGGGAATCTTAAAAATGAAAATTTTGTTTGAAAATTTTGAGTGTTACATCGAAATATTTACATTTCGTATATGATTTTGTGTATGCAAAATGTGTTTTATTGTTTGTCTGTTTGTCTTTTTGTGGGTTTCTATGTTTGTGATTGTGTTTGGCCGACTTTATCTATATGATTGTGTGTAAATGAGTGGCTATACATATATCTTGCAAAGAAACTTTGAAAAAAAACCAAAACTGAAAAATGATTTAGCTAATTTTTTGATACTCTACAAAAATGAGATGTACATGGACTTTTATCTATTAATGTAAGAAAATATGGACTTTTATCTATTAATACAAGAAAAAAAGCATCGAACGTTAGTTTCATACCATTACAACAACCCACTTTAGAAAATAATATCCATGTTTGGTCCTAATATCAAGGTTACATAGGCCTACCTTCTCCTGACTCCATTATCGCTCAAACTGGTTTTTATGCATAAATCAAGAAACAGGAAAAGTGATATAGTAGAAAACCTTTAATTGTTTTGTTCGTGACATTTTTTTTAACTTATGTTTGTCTGTGGACAATACCTAATATTTTTTTGTGGTTAAATTTAGGAGAGAAATCTCCAATAAAATCCTAATATTTTATGTCAGTTTACGGTTTAATCCCAAATTAAATTTTGTTTACAAAAAATGACAGAATACCGGCTAAAACTTCGGAGTAACCATCTGTGTCCGATTCCGCAGATTTAACCGCTGTTTCGGCTTTTTTTTCGTTAATTCGTCAAAATATTGAAACTTTTTCGTTAATTCGGCTAAAACTTCGGAATAACCATTTTATCAATATAATAAAAATGGTTTGTTTTTTCAATGAATGTATTTTTTTTCATTTCTTTGTATACAACGTTATATATTCAATTTTAAAGTCACGAAATTTAGAAAAAAAAATATCTATACAATCCAAAAACCTAATAAACTTCATAAATTTGTCTGAAAACTTTTACCGAAGATAGAGTGCTCCATGATTGCAAGATAAAATTCATAAAAAAATTATTGTATATTTTCTTTTGATTTCAACATTGGTCTAAGTATTGGGATAACCACAAAACATACGTAATAATACTAATCAGGTATACTTAAATCTATTAGATAATCTTTCTCGTTAATACTCATTTTCTTCTTCATTCTATCGGTTGTTTAAAACCTTAATCCATCTGCCCTCTTTCTCCTTCTGTTTCTTTCTATCTATTGCAAGATAGATCTCTGTCTTTCCTTTTTATGTGCGCACACACGCATAAAAGTTTATGATCTGGAACGTGTGTGCGTGTGTGAAATGAGGGTATCAAAGTTCAAGTGAATCTGTGTTTTGTGGTCAAGCAGGAGCATGTTGAAGTGGATGATTCAACATAAAATGAGTATTAACGAGAAAGGTTTTCCCATAGATTTAAGTATACCCGATTAATATTATTACATATGTTTTGTTGTTATCCCAATAGTTAGACTAATCTTGAAATCAAAAGAAAATATATAATAATTTTGTATGAATTTCATTTTGCAATCATGTAGTACTCTATCTTCCAGTAAACTTTTAAGATACATTTATGAACTTTTGTTAGTTTTTTTCACTGTACAGATACTTTTTTCTAAATTTTGTGACTTTAAACTGAATATATAACGTTCTATAAAAAGAAATGAAAAAAAATACACTCATTGAAAAAATTCCATTTTTAATATATTGATAAAAGGGTTATTCCAAAGTTTTAGCCGAATTAACGAAAAAGTCCTAATATTTTGACGAATTAACGAAAAAAGTCGGAATACTGGCTAAATCTGCGAAACTAGTCACAAAAGGTTATTCTGAAGTTTTAGCCGTTATTCTGTCTTTTTTTTGTAAACAAAATTTAATTTTGGATTAAACCGTAAACAAACCTAAAATTTTAGGACTTTATTAGAGATTTCCCAATTTGGGATGATACAGGTTCCAAATAACGTTAGGTGTGACTTAACGACAATGTCAAACCTTAATCTTTTACGAGCTGTAACGATCATCTCGTTTGTAAGGCATGACTTAAGGCGATAATTTTGTATATAATTAATAATTTTATATATATTATAATTCATTTTTATATACATATATGACTTAAGACGGTATTTTGTTAAAGCCTGACGTACAAGCCTTGGAGTAATGTCACACCTTAGCGAAGCCATGACCAGCTTTTTAGAACATTTGGGGACGGTTCGACCGATATTTTGAAGTTTTGCCTAAAGGTTAGTCGTTTTTACCCTACCCTATGCTCGAATGAGTGCAAAATAGTCCTTTTGTTTAGTTTTTGTCTCTGGTGGTGGTTTTTTGGGGATTCTTTTTAGAAATCTTATGTTTTAGTATTTCCTCATATTTGGAAAGTATGCGACGTGGTGGAATACCGGGAGGCGATTAATTATTTGTTTTGAAGAATAATATCCTTTGAGATTAGTTTCATTATCCGACAAATAGTTTTCTTTTGGAAGATGGTGACATAATCTGTTTATTTTAACGTTTTACTTTCATATGTATAGTAAAAAAATGAGAGAAATCTACAAAATTTTGTTTTAACAACAAAAAAAATTTTATATTTGCGTGTAAAATGTCTTAATTATAAAAAAAATTACTATTAAATTTGATTTAGGAACTTATTTTATATTTAAGTTGATCTGTGTAATTTTATCTTTGTGAATAGTTTCCCGCCGACGAATAAATTTTCGGGGAGATATTACTATTTTGGCGGTCGACTAGTTTCCTATCAACAAATGACTTCTTTCCCATAAGTGATTTTATTTAGTAAACATAACATATTTGAAATAACACACAATTAATATGGTTAATAACACACAATTAATACAACCGCAATATCATTTTCCATATAAATATTTTTTTGTCAACATTATTATCTTGCGTTAAAAATAAAAATGTATTGCTATTTTAGGTTAATATTAAAATAACTTTTTTGTTTTCTTGGTTAAAAATAAAAGTATATTTTTTCTTAGATTTACAAATATAAGTAAATTGTTGTTTGGCTAAAAATAATAATAAATTTATATTTTGGCTTAAATATACATCATGTTCTTATTATGGATCAAAAATCGAAATAGATTATTATGTTTGGTTAAACCAAAGTATGTTGATAATTACATGTTTGTATTTTTCATTTTCTTGTTATAACTTCTTTTGTAAAAACAGTTAGCTTAACTTCAATAATTATGAAATGACAAATGATTTTGTAACAACTTTTTTTTTTTGTGTGTAGTTTTTATGATAACCTTCAAAAATTTTATGACTTTTTCTTTAATTTAACATTAGAAACAATTTACTTAGAATCTATGGTTGATATTCGTTGATGAATTCTTTGAATATTTCACTAAATAATGTTTTTTTAGACTAAGAGGAGTGGTGACACTCTTGTCACCTTGCCACATAAGTATTTTTAATGTCACATCATTTTTCTTTGTTTAACACTTACACTTAACATTTTGTAAGGAGTGGTAACACTCTTAGCACTTAATTTTTTATATTTTCTTTTTTCTAATTTAATTTAATTACTATATTTTAATAAATATATTTTTTCTATTTATTTTATGTAATTTAATTTAATTACTTTATTTTAATAAACAAATAATTTTTATTTAATACACAAAACAACACACTTCATTATTAAAACATGATTTAATACATAAAAAAAAACACACTTCATTGTTAAAACTCACTTCATAAAAAAAACCACACACTACAACAACGGGTCTTCCTCCGAATACTGGCCTTCCAATTCGTCTTCTGGTGGCATATTTAGATCAAGATTGTCCATCGTCCAAAGATGATCGGTCAAATGGCGGCGAAGATCGGTATGGATTACTGCACTCCGAATTATCCTCAATCTTTGCATCCATTCTTGACCACCATATTCTAGTGGCTGTGTCTCCGGGATGACTTCATTCTCGTCGTACTCACATATCGCGTTTCCTTTATGTTCTAATATCATATTATGCAATATGATACATGTATACATCACCTGTGTCATATTAGAAATATCACGAAACATGGATGGTTTTGCAACTATCTGCCAACGCTTTTTAAGTGCTCCAAACGCTCGTTCAATATCTTTTCTTGCTTTTTTTTTGAACTCTCTTAAATTTGGCTCTCTGAGGGTCATCCGGACATGACAAACTTTTAACGAAAACAGAAAGGTCAGGATAGATCCCATCCACAAGGTGTTGGTTGAGATTGGTTGTGGTAAAATCCCATTGGTTGAGAAGAGAAATGATTAAATGGAAACATTTGCGGAGCCATTGTAGGAAAGTAGAAGTTAGAAGGAGACTGAATTGGTTGATCAAATGATGGTCGATAACATGGTGGTGATGGAAGGTTTGGGGATGGAAGGTTTGTTGATTGAGTGTTTGGAGTTGGAAGGTGTAGTGATGGAAGGTTTGAAGATTTTTTTTTGTTGGTTCGTAGGTTTTTCTTTGTTTGAGATGAAGACATGATTCTTTGGTGAATTGAGAGAGAATGTTTGTGAGAGATGATTTTTTGTGTGTAAATTGGTGAGAGTGTGTTTGATTTATATTAGTTGAGTATATATATATATATATATATATATATATATATATATATATATATATATATATATATTAAAAATGTTTTGTTGTTTATTCTCATGCAAACTGAAAAAGTAAAGCTGGAATGCATGCAACCAATCGGAACGAAGCAAGCTTTTTCTTTCACCTCACTAAGACTATGACGACTCAACAATGGCAAGCCCCCTAGCGAGAGCTAGGGGGCGGTGTTTCAATGTAGTTGGCGAGCTTGGCACTTGGCTTGGCACTTTCGACTCCGCATAGCCTTAATGATTATAATAAAAGAATTATTTATTTATTTGATTATTTTCATAAAATAAGAAATCAAATCCATTCTCCCACATTTGGTTCTCAAAATGCTGCCAACAACATTCGAGAGTTGAACCGTCGCAATCAACTTTATCGATTTGAAATTATACCGATTCCATTTTAATTGAAATTATATTTTAAACTTAATTCAACATAAAAAATTAATCTATTAAATTAGAAAATAAAAAAAATCTTATTAATATACTAATAAAATCACAATATTTTATGAACAGTACCTGACGAATGGCGGCAACCACCTTCTCTCTTCAATCACTGTGAATGGCGGCAACCACCAGACGACATCGTGTCGTCAACAGTACCAGACGAATGGCGGCAACCACGTTCTCTCTTCAATCGCTATGAATGGCGGCGACCACCATATGAATGTCACCCCCATCGTTTTGTCAACACGTCTTTTCTCCTAGACACAAATACGCCGTTGTTCGCTGGCCGGTGGTGCCCAACAAAAACCCTAACTGTTCACCGGCTTGGTATTCGGATTTGAACGAATAGGAAACCCTAAATTTGACTGCTAGCTAATATGGCTAAAGGAATCACTATCTTTTTTCTCCGAGGACTCGACGACGAAGCTGGCAAAAGGTCCATGGCAACGACGCTGTCATTGGTTGATTTTTATGTGACCTGGTCGCTTCTATCCTTTTAAACAAAGAAAACTCCATGTTTCTTTCTATTTTGTTCATAGGCTTAGACGACATTGAAAATCCATCAAAGAAATCGAACCCTAGATGCCACTGACGCAAACGTCGACCTATATTGTTCGTCATTGTAGTCGTTTGCCCCCCTCCTCCCTCTTCTTCTTGCCATCGGCTTCGATTCTGGCCACCAGCTTTTCCGGTGGGTTCTCAACTCCGGACACCAGCTTCGATTCGTCGTCCCCTATTTGGATTCTGGCGACTTCCCTTCTTCATAAGAGGTTATTAATTTGTCATCTTCTTCGATTTTAAGTTATATACAAGTTTTGATGTTGGTTTTTATTCCAATTTATCCAATTGCATCTTGAATCAATGATGGACAATAGAGATATAAAGCCAAACAACTTGAAAGAAAGGTGGTCAAAGCCTATAAAGGTATTGTGTACTAGTTTTTCACTATTCACTAAAGTACTTTAATTACAGTTTAACCAAAATCACCAATTTAAAACATGAGATAAAGGAAACAGTTGTGATATATGTTTTATCAGATTGATTTGGGTATGATTTGGTTTCCATTTGGGTTTGAGTTAATTTATGATAGGACAATCTCTTCACTTATGCTTCTTACAATCCAAAAATGTAAGATACACTAAAAGATGCAATGCTTGTAGCCCTAAGTTTGATGATTATTTACCAGAATGTCATTCTACCAGAAAACCAACTGAACAAGAGTCATTGACTTCTAATAGTAATATCTATGCTTTTGATACTACCATAACTGGCAATGAAGAGAGTTTGATTTCACAAGTCTGGTTATAAATAAAATATATTAAAGATGATGAAATCAGTTTATTTTTTTTTGTTATCCATTTTTAAAGTGTTTTTGGTTGTTATAGGAACAATGGAGTGCAAAATCAGGGGGAACTATTTCCATTTAGTTATCTGGACCTCAGCAGGAATCGTCTGAAGGGTCTAAGGAGGTTGACCAATGTGGTCAACTTTCTTCAGTGTTGGAAGCTGTAACACTCATAAAATATGGTCCCAAAAATTTCGTTTTAAATTATTAAATAAACCATAATTATCAAAACATTCCATCAAAACATGAGTCAAAATATTTCAAAACACTATCATCAGAGTTTCCAAATCAAACATCAGAGTAGACATCCCAGGCTAAACATCATGGTGTGTGCAATACAGTCATCCCGAGCTCTTCCCTTTGCTACCAGAATACCTGAAACCAAAACTGAAAACCGTAAGCACGAAGCTTAGTGAATTTCCCCCAAAATATCACATACCACACATATCATGCAAATAGGAGATACGGGCCCCGCCCACACCCAAGGAGATACGGGCCCTGCCCACACTCGGATAACGGGCCCCGCCTATGAGATACAGGCCTCGCCCACACTCAGTGAGATACGGGCCCCGCACACACTCAGCTAACTAAGAGATACGGCCCCCGCCCACACTCAGCCAACTACAAACACATACAAGTATCACACAGACAACAAGTATAACCGAACCTAACAATCCATTTCATATCCATACTTAAGTAAGGCTAAGATACGGGCCCTGCCAACACTTAGCTACTAATCAGCACATATAATCTACACGGGCCGGCATTGGTGCCTTCGACCCGTTCAATCCAGGAGGAAACTCACTTTGAATGTCGGATGATAGTTGAAACGTCTTTGCTCCGGAATCAGCTCTACTCAGTCTCCTAAACCAAAACAACCTCTTAGATACCATTTCATACTCATAACCCCTTAGGGTCAACTATGGTCATAAACAAAGTCAATGTCAAAGTTAAAGTCGAAATCAACGCTCCGGGTTGACTCAACTCGTCGAGTTACCCTTCAACTCGCCGAGTTTCTATGAATTACAGAATCGTGATTTCGCGATCAACTCGTCGAGTTCTTCCATGAACTCATCAAGTCCTTCCTTATCAACAGAATCGGGACACTTCAATTCAACTCCTCGAGTTCCTTTATGAACTCGTCGAGTTCTTCAGTCTGTTAACCCCTTCTTAACTCATTAAGCCATTATTTTTTAGATCTAAATCTTTTACTTCAGATCTCGACTGGAAATGCCTCTAGAAGGGTAAAGTTTCCAACTTTACCCAATAATATCCTTCCTAGAGAGATTAAGCTCAAACCCTAACCCAAAAAGGCCAAAGTCTTAATCCAAACACCACCAAAACTACACCATAGACCATGAGATCATAGATCTGGACTCTAGGGACTAATAGATCACGTAAAGTTCCAGCTTTCTCTTCATGCATGGCCATAAGAAGTTCCAAAAGGACAAAATGATGGTCTAAAGGTTGCATGGGACTTCCATGGCCAAAATTTAGCACCTTTATGCCATGAAAACCCCTGAAGATCCTAGATCTGAAGTGTTAACCCATTTGGGACGTCTAACTCCCAAAGACCATTATATTTGGACAAAACCAAGCAAAATAACCCTAAAAGAAGATCTAATCAACTACAAGGCAAGGTTCAAGCTTTATACCAGAAAAGTGACGAGGATGAGGCAAGGATTCTGGATCTATATGGTCCTTCTTGTGTCTCCAACCTCTTCCTTCTTCCAATGGCTTGAACACACACCAAAAACACTCAAAATGGCTCACAATCTCTCAAAATAGCTTTAGGGTTAGGACAGTGGAGGCTGTAAATAAGGGCAACACCTTGCGGTCAAGGTGTTTAAATAGGGTGTGAACCCCAAAAATTAGGGTTTCATATCTTCCAGCCTACTCGTCGAGTTGAGGCCTCCCAACTCGTCGACTAGGTTTCTCAAACTCGCGGTCCAAATAATCTATACTCGACAAGTTTGGGGCTTCCAACTCGTCGAGTTGCTCTATAAAATTGAATAAATTATAAGTTTAAATGCATACCAGAAACCAGGCGTTACAATTCTCCCCCACTTGTCTCAGACTTCGTCCTCGAAGTCTTCTGTCTTGAATAATCCTGGATAATGCGCTCTCATCTCCTCCTATGGCTCCCATGTCCACTCTGACCCCTTGCGGTGCAGCCACTGCACCTTCACTAATTGCACAATCTTCTTCCTCAAAGTTTTCGTCTTCCGATCCAGAATCGCCACTGGCCTCTCAATGTAGTTCAGGCGGTCATCCACCTGAATATCCTCTAAAGGCACAACTGCGGAATCATCCACTAAGCACTTCCGCAGCTGGGAAACATGAAAAGTACTATAGAACTGACTAAGCTCGGCTGGTAGATCCAGTCAATACGCAACCCAGCCCACCCGAGCCAAAACCCTGAACGGACCGATGTGCCTGGGGCCCAACTTGCCCTGCTTCCTGAACCGAATGACACCTTTCCAAGGTGACACCTTTGGGAGAACCATGTCTCCCACCTGGAACTCCAAGTCTGAACGGCGCTAGTCAGCATAAATTTTGTGCCGACTCTGAGCAGTTTGGAGCCTGCTCCGGACCTGCTGGATCATCTTAGTAGTCTTGAGTACCACCTCGGTACTCCCCATGACTCACTGATCGACGTCGCCCCAACAAATCAGGGTCCTACTTTTTCTCCCGTAGAGCATCTTGAAGGGAGGTCGATCTATGCTAGCGTGATAACTGTTGTTATACGAAAATTCTGCTAACGGAAGATATGTATCCCAACTCGCACCAAAATCCAATACGCAGGCGCGTAGCATATCCTCCAGAGTCTGAATCGTCCTCTCACTCTGCCTATCCATCTAAGGGTGAAAAGTTGTACTGAAGTGGAGACGAGTACCCATCTCGTTATGAAACCGCTTCCAAAATCTGGAAGTGAAACGAACATCTTGGTCTGACACAACTGAAATCGGCACACCATGACGTGCCACTACCTCTCGAACATAGATCTCGGCTAACTTCTCAGCCGATATACTCTCCTGGATCGCAATGAAATGCGCACTCTGATGGGTTTTAGTATACTACAACATCCTATGGTGCACATACAACCCTAAATGCTTTGGATCTATGTTTTCTCTAATTATACATGCAATGTTGTTTCCAAAGCATTAAGCCTACAACTAGCATGCAATTGACATAAACAACATAGAAATGAGTTATAGAATTACCCCCTTTGTTGTAGCTTGTAGTTTTGGCCTTTAAGAACTTAGCACCAATAGTGTGAATGCCTCAAATGGAGTCACAACACACCTAGGACAAATGATGAATCTTGAGAGAGAATATCTTGTACACAAAATGACTCATGAACTCATAGAACATGTAGTGGCCGATTTTGGATGCTAAGGGCTCCTTTTATAGTGTGGGAAGGATTAGGGTTAGCACCATGTAAACCCCAATACCCATGACTCTTCATGTTACCTAGGATCCATGGGTTAAACCTCCATGGACTATCCATGGACTACCATATTGGTTTAGCCCATCCTAAATAACATAAGCCCACACCATGAGAATGATTGATTTACCAAATCAATCCCCTTACATTTAATTAGTCTCTTTTGATCACTAAATTAATTCCAAATTAATTCTTGATCAATACTAATTAAATAATATGATTTCATATTAATATATTAGAAGTTATAATATATTAACAAATCATAAATAACCTCTTCTCAAAAGTCAATCCTACCAAATTGTCCTGGTGATATGCAACCCAAATGGACCATGCTACTCTCGGGTCAAGTACATACCAGTTATAGTTATGGGCTTAGACACCTAATCCAATAGTCTCCCAGTTGGATAAGTCTAATAACTATTATTGAAAGTACGACTCCATAACCCGACTAGCAATCGTAGCTCTTAAAAGCCGTTGTCGAACTCTGACCTAGTCAATGACGCCTCCATTAGATAAGGGATCATATATTCCTCCGTTTTAGATATCATATGGACTGAGACATGGATTATAATCATTCGCTCTGTCCATATGTTGTTTCTCGATTTCCGATTTATGACGACCGACTAATTGAACAAATCAAATCAGTCCAGGCTTGGCCAAGCACTTAGGGGTGTCATCACTAAATCATCGAGGGGCCCACAGATATCGCTTTTATCCACATGGGGTAAAAGGAACGGATAAAATTCGACCCAAATGCTTTCTTGTATTTACTCATCAAATTACACACAACAATACGTTTTATAAAACCAAGTTACTGGTGCGTTTACGTATGTTAATGTGCAACCAACTTATAACTACAACTCACATGTCTTGGTTTCAAGAATATAAGATATTATCGTCTCACAATCACTCGTGATAAAATCCATGAAGTGATTCAGATGAGCGTGGGTTGAATCCAATACTCGAATCTTATTCTAGGAGTACTCATGAACACTGCAGCAATGTGTAAAACACCTAGACAAACTACAGACTCGTTCATGACAGTCTTGCCTCAATACCTACTTCCAAAGTATGATTGACTGTGGATGGTTTGAATAACCTAGTTATTCGGGAAGTCAAAACATGCAAAGTGAAACACAAGAATAATACTAATCCTATATGGCCCCAAAACTTTTGAGTGCCATATTGATTACTCATTATTCATTGTATAATGTTTCGTATAATCAACTTAATACTTGAATTAAAACTATAGTTGTCCCATGCTCCAAGCATGCACACTATGTCTGTCTATGGACTTGACTTTGTGAAATAGATCAATTGAAAAACATTTCAATGATGCTTATTTCATAATTCCAAAACTTTATTGCAAGTGTAAGAATTCCAAATTCTCGTCACTGCTAGGAAGTGCTAGATTCTAAACTATCATGCAATGATTCTTCTGTAATGTCTAGGTACCAAAAGTCACAGAGACTTGACCAACGATATTACAAAACGTTCCTTTGGAGATTGTTACAAGACAATTCTATGGAAATGAAGTCTCAGATTCAAAGTTCATTCCTTTTAACATCCTTCTTGCATAAAAGTTTCTTACTTTCTCATCTATTCTTAACATCCAACTCCCAATATGGAAACATGCCATATTTGCCACACGACAACTCATTATCAATAAAATGTTGTCTTTTCATAATAATTTCAATATGGTCCATCCATTACTATACTTCCAACTGTCCTTAAGCGACAAATCTTTGGCGAACCTTAGATTGTCCTTAACAGTTGTTTAACCACTTTAGTCATATCCGGTTCTATTCCTTTTTCCCTCTTAATGCCCTAGGCATTTGGAAAATTAGAAAACAAGAATATTATAGCATATGCAATCGATCCTATACCCGAAGCATATGGGATGCGATTCATAATGTCTAACATAAAGACATGATACTAGATCAGCCTTTTGCTATAATATTTCTATTTGCCATGTTCTCACAATTCAAATTATGAAGAGGGATGCTGTAATCATAATTGAATTTTGAGAACGCAATTAACATTTCCATATATAGAATTTCCTTATGTTGAACCATTCCAACATAACATTCATATATATTTGACTAAATTTGATTAAAAACCAATCTAAGCTTTTAGATTTGAAATGAAGTATAATTCCTCTCCCTTAATTATAGCAAAACAACTTTTCAAATCCACAACTTTGCGAATTGAAATATTTGTTTTCTATAATTAACATTGCTAAATTGCAACACTTATAATAATTATGCTCCCACTAGCAAATAATTATAATCTCACTAGCATAACACTTATGCTCCCACTAGCTTTGACATGTATTCAGAAATCAGCTGGACTTCTAGAAATCAATACTTATTGACTTTCTTACCAAAGTTCAAATTTCTGATACGAGATGCTTCGATAAGACTTTATCTAGGCTTCTCAAAATCATACACCTTTCCTTAGATAGCTCACATGTGTGTCTAAACAATTTTAGAACTTACAGCCATAAGTCTGAAATGTTTAGACCTTTTGCCATTTCTCACAATTCGAACTATGAAGAGGGATGCCGTAATCATAATCGAATTTGAGAATGCAAATATCACAATTGCTATCTCCTTAAAATCTACTTAGTGAAAGCGTTTCCTCACAATCATTTTCATGAAGTGGAGATAAACCTTATGACACTTAGATTTTATGGTGTATGTGTTCCTATCCATGTGAATTTGTCATAACCATAATCACAAGACAAGGTTAGTGACAAATCCAAACTCATATGGACTGAGCTTGTTCAATCTTAATTTCTTGCCACCTGGCAGCACAAGGGCCTACCATCGCTTCCAAGTTGTTATGCAAACAATTGAGAACTCATAGAACTCACATGCATAGTCAACTTTAACTGGAGTGGACACAAAAATAAGAATATGTCAACACGATAGGTTACAAACCTCAAGTCGTGTACTAGTGTTTAACAATAGGTTTACTCCTGATTAGTTCTTGAAACTTTCAAGATCTTTAAGATTTCCACTGACCTCTTGACATAAAAGACTCTCTTGTCAAGAACCATTCCTTGACAAACAAATATTCAAGAGTTAGTGCGGATTATCATCAAGAATGACACTTCACACAATTGGCCTTAGTTGGTCTTTGTTTTATCCAAAACATCACAACTTACCAATTTCAAATGTACAAGAGTAAGAAACATGTTACTCTACATTTGGTGAGTGTTATAAACCTTTCTTAAGATTATGTCACTCAAGACACAATCTTGGAGTATGACTCTAAGACTTGTTTTTGGAACGAAGTATGATTCACCTTAACTGATTTAACCATTTCAACAATTCACGATTCCTCTTCTTAGCCATATAAATGCACTAAGATATTCTTAGAGGATCAATTGTGACATGGTTTTCATAATCATCTAAGATAATCATAAAACACGATGCTCAAGTACTCTCCCATCTTTTCAGATTAGAGAAACGTTTATCTTTCTACCTAATTTTATTCTTCTTATTCGTTCTGCTACACATTGAAATCTTTTCAACGATTCAGAATTATACTTAATCTTGTAAGTATAACCATATTTACTAAACTTTAGTAAATCATAACGAATAATCTTATCGTTCTATCCAACTAAAACTTGGGTGATGATAATCTTTCCTTATTTGGTAAATTCTCGACACTACCACAAACGAAAGAATCAAATTAATATTGTTAAAATAGAAACATACAAACATCAATTTTCACAAATGCCATTGTAAGGAGATATAATAAAATAAAAATCAAAATTTTATTTATTTATAAAATGCGGAAAAACTTTTCCTTACAATGCAATTACAAATGAAAACTATGTTACTACATATTTCTAAGCAATCTATCATAACTCTTAAGCTGCAGCTCAAAAATCCGATCATCGAACCATGCGATCGAAATACATCTCTTTGCGATCAGATTCAACATGCTCTTACTTTTAAGCTTCCTTCCTTTTGCTTGATCCTACAAAACATCAAAATATAATTACATTACATCATGTATTAAGAATCTCCAAATAGGAACTTAATAAAGTTAGATAGTGGACTTACCTGAAGCAGAACCATACAATCTGACTAAAGTTCTCAGGTAGTCAGTGCAGCTTCGATTCCAATGTTCCTTTCCTTGGAAAGAGAAACAACCAGGTTCATTGGTAGTGACATATGGAACAATCTCAGATTTGGCCTTTCCCTTATGATCAAAACTTTGGACCATGGCCAGTTCCTTTCCTTTATGAGAAGGAATCATTTCTGGGATATCCATGTCATTTCCCATGTCAGCTTGAGAGGTAGATCTTCCAGTCAAATTTTCTTGACCAGTGCGCCAAATCATTGCTGATTCAGCAGCAATTAGCAAATAAGTAAGATCAATAAGGGTCATGTCGTGATCTGTCACATAGTAGTCTTTAACAAAATCACTATATGACTCGGGAAGTGACTGAAGAACCCAGTCAATAGCCAACTTCCTTGGGAACACAACACCCAACATTCTCAGCCTGTCAATGTGTGACTTCATATCCAAGACATGTGCACACACAGACTTTCCATCCTTGTGTTCGCTATCCAATAGGGCTTGAGTAACCTTGAACTTTTCAAGTCTTCGAACTTGTGGGCTAGGGAGAATAATTGGAGGAGGTGGAGGAAATGAAGCATGATATTGTGGAATATCATCTTCATGTGGAAGGCTTGTTCCTATGATATTATAATAGTATAAGGGTTGAATTTTAACTTTTAAAACTCTAGGGTTTAGAACTAAAGTATTCAAAAGTGAAACTTTACAAATTCCAAAACTTGAGGGCAAGTTTTGAGACTTGTCAAAACTCTTGGATTTTCATAACTTATGAGTTTAATAAAGGTTTTATGAAAAGGACTCTTGAATTCCATAACTTGAGGACAAGTTATGGAGTTCATAAAAAAATTTATGAAAGACCTTTCAAGTTCCATAACTTGAGGACAAGTTATGGAAGACCAAAAACCATTTAAGATGACATTTAAAAAAGAGACTTTTCACTTTCCATAACTTGAGGACAAGTTATGATATTCATCAAAACATTTATATCAAATATTCTAACTAACAAAATCAAACAATTTGTCTATGATCTAGATTAAACTCATAAGTCAAGATAATTCATATCAAACAAATTTCAAGAAATTAGCCTAATCATATAAACTAATACAAGACTTGAAACTTTGACAATTATCTATTAATTGGATGAGAATCATCATTACCATAACAACAAAATCAAATTTTATAAACAAAAACATTTTGTGGTAAAGATTCTAATCCAAAACAGGCCAAAAAAAACTCGAAAATCTGCACACAGGGGCACCAACTCGTCGAGTACATGAACTAGACTCGCCGAGTTGGGCTGTTTCTGAGTGGACTCGGCGAGTCAGCCAGTGGACTCGGCAAGTCCATCAGTCAGATGCAAAAAATTTGATTTTTTTGACTTTAAAAACCAATAAGCATCAAGTATAATAGAAAACAACCCTAGGCTCTGATACCACTAATGAGTTTTAGTATACTACAACATCCTATGGTGCACATACAATCCTAAATGCTTTGGATCTATGTTTTCTCTAATTATACATGCAATATTGTTTCCAAAGCATTAAGCCTACAACTAGCATGGAATTGACATAAACAACATAGAAATGAGTTATAGAATTACCTCTTTGTTGTAGCTTGTAGTTTTGGCCTTTAAGAACTTAGCACCAATAGTGTGAATGCCTCAAATGGAATCACAGCACACCTAGGACAAAGGATAACTCTTGAGAGAGAATATCTTGTACACAAAATGACTCATGAACTCATAGAACATGTAGTGGCCGATTTTGGATGCTAAGGGATCCTTTTATAGTGTGGCAAGGATTAGGGTTAGCACCATGTAAACCCTAATACTCATGACTCTTCATATTACCTAGGATCCATGGGTTAAACCTCCATGGACTATCCATGGACTACCATATTGGTTTAGCCCATCCTAAATAACATAAGCCCACACCATAAGAATGATTGATTTACCAAATCAATCCCCTTACATTTAATTAGTCTCTTTTGATCACTAAATTAATTCCAAATTAATTCTTGATCAATACTAATTAAATAATATGATTTCATATTAATATATTAGAACTTATAATATATTAACAAATCATAAATAACCTCTTCTCAAAAGTCCATCCTATCAAATTGTTCTGGTGATATGCAACCCAAATGGACCATGCTACTCTCGGGTCAAGTACATACCAATTATAGTTATGGGCTTAGACACCTAATCCAACACACTCTTGGTCAAACGGTCAACGATGACCCAGATAGAATCCACTACACGTGCGGTCCTGGGAAGCTTTGTGATGAAATCCATAGTGATGTCTTCCCATTTCCACACGGAAATCTCCAACGCCTGCATCTTGCCGTGAGGTCGCGGATGTTCGATCTTGATTTTCCTGCAAGTCAAGCACCGATCCACATATCAGGCCACATCCCGCTTCATGTAGGGCCACCAATAATCAGGTTGAAGATCGCGATACATCTTCGTTGCCTCGGGATGGATGGAGAACCTAGACTTGTGGGCCTCCTCCATCAGAACCTGTCGTACACCGACCATATATGGCACCCAGACCCTCTGATGCAGGGTCAATAACCCACGACTATCATAATCAAAGGATGCTACCTGACCTACAACACGCTCACTCTTTCGATGCTCTTCCATCATAGCCTCTAACTATGCCTCTCGGATCTGCTCCAGCAATGGAGTAATCACTGTCATCCTTAAGCATATATCCTGAATCGGTGATGCAGACGCCTTGCAGCTCAGAGCATCGACCACCATGTTGGCCTTCCCCGGGTGATAAAGAATCTCACAGTCATAGTTATTCACCACGTCCAACCAACGACGCTACATCATGTTCAGATTCGACTGGTCCATCAGATACCTCAGGCTCTTGTGGTCCGTGTAAATGGTAAAACGAACCCCATAGAGGTAGTGTCGCCAAACCTTGAGGGTGAACACAACAGGCCCCCAACTCCAGATCATGCATCGGATAATTCGCCTCATGAGGCTTCAGCTACCTCTAAGGATACGCAATCACGCGACCCCGCTGCATCAGAACTGTACCCATACCCGTGATCGAAGCCTCACAATATACCACGAAATCGTGAACCACCTCCGGTAAGGTCAGTATCGGTGCCTGGCACAACCGTTGTCTGAGGGTATCGAAAGTTGCCTGCTGCTCAGGCCCACAACGAAATGCCACCGACTTCTTGGTCAGTCGGGTCAATGGAACAATAATCTTGGAGAAAACTTGGATAAATCTCTGATAATAACCCGCCAGACAAAGAAAACTCTGAATCTCGAATGGAGACCTCGAAACCTCCAACTGCATCACGACCTCTACCTTGGCCGGATCGACCAGAATACCCTTCTAGTTGACAAGGTGTCCCAGAAACTGCACCTCGCTCAACCAGAACTCACACTTGGAGAAGTTTGCGAAAAGTCTCTCCCTTCCCAATGTCTCCAATACCTCCCTCAGGTGCCCCTCGTGCTGCTCCTGAGTCTTGGAATACACCAATATATCATCGATGAACACTATCACAGACCGATCCAGCATCGGTCTACATACGCGTTTCATGAGGTCCATGAACACGACAGGAGCATTGGTGAGCCCAAACGGCATCACCACGAACTCGTAATGACCATAGCGAGTCCTAAAGGTTGTATTCTGCACATCGTCGTCCCTGAATCACATCTGGTGATAACCCGATCGTAGATTAATCTTGGAGAACCAAGATGCACCCTGAAGCTGGTCCAATAAATCGTCAATCCTCGGGAGGGGATAAAGGTTCTTCACTGTTAACTTATTCAATTCCTGGTAATCTATACACATCCGATGTGACCCGTCCTTCTTCTTCAGAAACCGAATCGGGGCTCCCCATGGCGAACTGCTGTGTAGACAACTCCTTCATCTCGGGAGGAGCCAACCGATATGGTGCCTTGGCTATCGGAGCTGCACCCAGAACTAGGTCAATCCTAAACTCCACCTGTCTCTCGGGAGGTACCCCAGGCAAATCTTCCGGGAACATGTCTGGATAATCTCGCACGATCAGTACATCGTGCACGGGTACCTTA
This sequence comes from Lactuca virosa, assembly GCF_052849685.1. NCBI lineage: Eukaryota > Viridiplantae > Streptophyta > Magnoliopsida > Asterales > Asteraceae > Lactuca > Lactuca virosa. The sequence continues at coordinate 111,172,656 of NC_136434.1, read as the reverse complement.
CCCTTATCTCTGGTATCCATAACATGGGCGATATAACCTGCGCAACCCTGCTGAAGGTGGCGCCTAGCCCTCGCTGCTGAACACAAAGTCGGTCCACACTGCGGCCTCTCGCCCTGACCCTCCCCCACTTGGGGTCCGAACTCGCACTAGCTGCTACTCGGAATCAATCGCTGCCCCATTGGGGCTCAACCAGTCCATACCCACGATAACCTTATTCCCTCGCAGGGGAACGGGGACTAAATCCACGGAATACTGCTCATCGAACAACTGTAATGTACATCCTCGATGAACCTTCTCAACCTGAACGGTCCTATCATCCACTATCTCTACATCAAGTGGACAGTCCAGTTCCCCTGGAGCTCCAACAAATCGCTTGCTAAGCGCGGGCGATACAAAAGACCGGGTAGCCCCCGAATCGGATAATACCAGAGCTGGTATACCGTTCACAAGGAACGATCATATAATGAAACACACAAACATAAGCGATAATTAAAATAAATCAACAGATAAAGAGAGAATACATACCCGTAACAACATCGGGAGCTGCACGTGCCTCCTCTGCAGTCAGATGAAAAGCCCTTCTATTCACCGTAGGCGCCTCAACTCGGCCCTGACGGCCATTGGTAATCCTTAATGTAGCAGGAGCGGGTGCTGCCACCTATCATGCTGCTGCTAAACTCGGACACTGGGACCTCTTGTGGCCCCTATGGTTGCACTGGAAGAAAATCAGATCAGATACTGCAGTGGTGGTGGTGGTAGCAGTACCATCCCTGCTAACATGACCAGTTCGGCCGCACTTAAAGCAGCCAGAACTACCCACCCTGCACGCTCCCTCGTGCGTCCTACCACACTTGTCGTAGCGGCCTCGGCCCTGCTGACCCTTCCCTCAGGAATCCACCTTGGGCCTCTTTCCCGAACCCTCAACACCAGACGCTGCATCTGGCTTCCTCTTCCTTTCCATCTCTAAATCAATCTCCCTCTCCCAAGCCCTCGCTATCATGTCCTCAAGCGTCTTGCAGCTGGATCGGCTCACAAACTGCCGAATGTCGCTCCTCAGCATCTCATGGTATCGGGCCTTTTTCATATCCTCGTCAGCCACACACTACGGAAGGAGAAAGGCCCTCTCCCTGAACATGGCGGTGATCTCTGTCACCATCTCAGTCGTCTGTTGGAGATCCTGGAACTTCCGCGCAAGCTGCTGCACCTCGATCACAGGTGCAAACTCGGCCCTGAACCTGGTCGATAAATCAATCTAAGTCATCGCATCAATAGTGACATTATCTCCAATAGAACGCCCAACCTCCACCCACCAATCTCGCGCCCTGTCCTTCAGGAGGCAGGAAACAAGTCAAACCTTTTCCCCCTCAGGACAACGACTGTTGCGAAAGGCGTTGGCGACATCCGCCAACCACTTGCTGCTAGCAATCAGGTCCCTAGCCCCATTATAGTCTGGAGCTCCGCAAGGTCGGAACTCTCGGAACGTCAACGTACGCGTGCCCATCATGGCCGTCATATCAGTGCGGAATGCGCTCAGCCTCTCATCAAGAATCTCTAAAATGCCCTCCTTGACCGCACCGAAGATCACAGGAGTCTGGTCCATGATACTGCGTGTAATCTCAGATGAAATAAACTCCCTCATCTGATCATCGAGCTATCCGGCTCTAGAGCCTGAGCCTGATCCCTCGCTGGTGCCAGAACTACCAAATGGTCTAGTACGTAGCGTCACCATACTGAAAGTACATCATAACAATCATCAGTATACTCATCATATCTCGAGGGCTCACACACACTACCAGTTCCCTGGTTTTATCTCAGCCCTCCTTGACTCGAGTACGGATCCTCTACTTTCAGTAGTATGGGCCCATACTACCTTCCACATCTATACGTACATTCCTCAAGCATTTCCTTGACTCCACCAAGTCCCTTTCACTACTGCTCCTCTCCGTGCTAATCTCATCCTAGGCTTACCCTCGGGTAATCTCCGACCCACTCGCTGCCATCAGCTGCATAAGAAGTCCCTGCTACCTTTCCCTAACTAGCTCGCGAATACAATTAAATATTACTAAGACTATATAATTCTTCGAATGAGAGGCCTCTCCCAACAACGGTTAGACTCAGACGAGAGCTGTACAATAGGGCTAATCCTAACCTTATGAAATTATTAAGTCCTCGCAATATGTAACTTAACATATTCGTTTACTAGTTAGTTAAAGATAACTAGAACTCCTAAAAGCACAAAGCAAGCAACATTCGAGCATTGAGTAACCAAAACCAAGCATATCCTATTCAGGCCATCATATCACTAACTAATTAGTACTAGCATGCAGTTCAATAAGCACATACAGTAGGCATACAAGGCATACTTCCTAGATCCTTAGCCCTAATCTAGCATGCAGTTCACATATTCACATTTCATATCATAATATAAACGTGCATGGGTAATTTGGGAGAACTTACTTGAGCTCGGATGATTGCATGCACCACACCCTTTTCTCCCTCTGAAATCCTTTTATAAAAATGATTTTCTTTTTGAAACATTTTTCATACCAAGTCCTTAGTTTGATTTCAAACACACCCTAGAGTGTGCCTGAATCCCTCAAACCAAGGCTCTGATACCAACTTGTAACACTCATAAAATATGGTCCCAAAAATTTAGTTTTAAATTATTAAATAAACCATAATTATCAAAACATTCCATCAAAACATGAGTCAAAATATCTCAAAACACTATCATCAGAGTTTCCAAATCAAACATCAGAGTAAACATCCCAGGCTAAAGTTCTCAGGTAGTCAGGGGAGCTTCGATTCCAATGTCCCTTTCCTTGGAAAGAGAAACAACCAGGTTCAATGGTAGTGGCATATGGAACAATCTCAGATTTGGCCTTTCCCTTATGATCAAAACTTTGGACCATGGCCAGTTCCTTTCCTTTAGGAGAAGGAATCATTTCTGGGATATCCATGTCATTTCCCATGTCAGCTTGAGAGGTAGATCTTCCAGTCAAATTTTCTTGACCATTGCGCTAAATCATTGCTGATTCAGCAGCAATTAGCAAATAAGTAAGATTAATAAGGGTCATGTCGTGATCTATCACATAGTAGTCTTTAACAAAATCACTATATGACTCGGGAAGTGACTGAAGAACCCAGTCAATAGCCAACTTCCTTGGGAACACAACACCCAACATTCTCAGCCTGTCAATGTGTGACTTCATATCCAAGACATGTGCACACACAGACTTTCCATCCTTGTGTTTGCTATCCAATAGGGCTTGAGTGATCTTGAACTTTTCAAATCTTCGAACTTGTGGGTTAGGGAGAATAATTGGAGGAGGTGGAGGAAATGAAGCATAATATTGTGGAATATCATCTTCATGTGGAAGGCTTGTTCCTAAAGATTCGGGAAGACCATGGTTGTATGAACTAGACATCTACAAGGGAGAAATTCAAGTTTAGTTGATTTAAGTCCTTAATATAACACCCAAAATGAAATATTAAGGCTAGGACCCAACACAATATTTTACAATTCGGAAGAGGGATGCCGTAATCCAAAAAATATTTGAAGGTAGGTAAATAACGATTTATTCCACCATGAAAAATGAAATTGGTTATTAAGTTTTAAATGGATTGAAATTCCTAGATCCTTTGAGATTCATTGAACTTTTCAATGGCATGTTTAAATCTCGATTGTGCCCTTCAAGTTTGTGACTGGGATGCCGAGGATCACAAACAAGGTGTGAATAACCATGCAAAATAGCTTTGGTACACCCAATATTACAACCACCTAATCAATGTGCCGGTTAACCACACACGCTCCATTGATATATGATTAACATCAAGCTACCCTTTGCCACACACTGTCAGTCCCAAATTAGTGTGCCGGTTAACCACACACGCTCCACTAACGACTTAACAAGGTGCAAAGTGAAATTTCATGGGTTAGCACCAAATTCACATTTTCCTTAGTAACTAAGATTGGGAATTTATAAGTGTTTAGTTACTTAGTCTTTCATTATACTTTTAATGTGAATTTAAATGTCCTGTCAAACCCGTTCGGCTAACGACCCTCCACCAGTCAAGGAAGCGGTGGGTGAGAGTGGACACCCATTAAACTGCCATTTTATAGGCAGTAACCTTATACCCCCTTTATAGACCAGATTCGTGAATGAGGCCTACTAACGGTAAGACTGAATTTCTTCTTATACATATATATATATATATATATATATATATATATATTAAACCTATGATATTATAATAGTATAAGGGTTGAATTTTAACTTTTAAAACTCTAGGGTTTGGAACTAAAGTATTCAAAAGTGAAACTTTACAAATTCCAAAACTTGAGGGCAAGTTTTGAAACTTGTCAAAACTCTTGGATTTTCATAACTTATGAGTTTAATAAAGGTTTTATGGAAAGGACTCTTGAATTCCATAACTTGAGAACAAGTTATGGAGTTCATAAAAAAATTTATGAAAGACCTTTCAAGTTCCATAACTTGAGGACAAGTTATGGAAGACCTAAAACCATTTAAGATGACATTTAAAAAAGAGACTTTTCACTTTCCATAACTTGAGGACAAGTTATGGATTTCATCAAAACATTTATATCAAATATTCTAACTAACAAAATCAAACAATTTGTCTATGATCTAGATTAAACTCATAAGTCAAGATAATTCATATCAAACAAATTTCAAGAAATTAGCCTAATCATATAAACTAATACAAGACTTGAAACTTTGACAATTATCTATTAATTGGATGAGAATCATCATTACCATAACAACAAAATCAAATTTTATAAACTAAAACATTTTGTGGTAAAGATTCTAATCCAAAACAGGCCAAAAAAAACTCGAAAATCTGCACACAGGGGCACCAACTCGTCGAGTACATGAACTAGACTCGCCGAGTTGGGCTGTTTCTGAGTGGACTCGGCGAGTCAGCCAGTGGACTCGGCAAGTCCATCAGTCAGATGCAAAAAATTTGATTTTTTTGACTTTAAAAACCAATAAGCATCAAGTATAATAGAAAACAACCCTAGGCTCTGATACCACTAATGGGTTTTAGTATACTACAACATCCTATGGTGCACATACAATCCTAAATGCTTTGGATCTATGTTTTCTCTAATTATACATGCAATATTGTTTCCAAAGCATTAAGCCTACAACTAGCATGGAATTGACATAAACAACATAGAAATGAGTTATAGAATTACCTCTTTGTTGTAGCTTGTAGTTTTGGCCTTTAAGAACTTAGCACCAATAGTGTGAATGCCTCAAATGGAATCACAGCACACCTAGGACAAAGGATAACTCTTGAGAGAGAATATCTTGTACACAAAATGACTCATGAACTCATAGAACATGTAGTGGCCGATTTTGGATGCTAAGGGATCCTTTTATAGTGTGGCAAGGATTAGGGTTAGCACCATGTAAACCCTAATACTCATGACTCTTCATATTACCTAGGATCCATGGGTTAAACCTCCATGGACTATCCATGGACTACCATATTGGTTTAGCCCATCCTAAATAACATAAGCCCACACCATAAGAATGATTGATTTACCAAATCAATCCCCTTACATTTAATTAGTCTCTTTTGATCACTAAATTAATTCCAAATTAATTCTTGATCAATACTAATTAAATAATATGATTTCATATTAATATATTAGAACTTATAATATATTAACAAATCATAAATAACCTCTTCTCAAAAGTCCATCCTATCAAATTGTCCTGGTGATATGCAACCCAAATGGACCATGCTACTCTCGGGTCAAGTACATACCAATTATAGTTATGGGCTTAGACACCTAATCCAATACACTCTTGGTCAAACGGTCAACGATGACCCAGATAGAATCCACTCCACGTGCGGTCTTGGGAAGCTTTGTGATGAAATCCATAGTAATGTCTTCCCATTTCCACATGGGAATCTCCAACGCCTGCATCTTGCCGTGAGGTCGCTGATGTTCGATCTTGACTTTCCTGCAAGTCAAGCACCGATCGACATATCAGGCCACATCCCGCTTCATGCAGGGCCACCAATAATCAGGTTGAAGATCGCGATACATATTCGTTGCCTCGGGATGGATGGAGAACCTAGACTTGTGGGCCTCCTCCATCAGAACCTGTCGTACACCGCCCATATATGGCACCCAGACCCTCCGATGCAGGTTTAATAACCAACGACTATCATAATCAAAGGAAGCTACCTGACCCACAATGCGCTCACTCTTTCGATGCTCTTCCATCATAGCCTCTAACTGTGCCTCTCGGATCTGCTCCAGCAATGGAGTAATCACTGTCATCCTTAAGCATATATCCTGAATCGGTGATGCAGCCGCCTTGCGGCTCAGAGCATCAACCACCATGTTGGCCTTTCCCGGGTGATAAAGAATCTCACAGTCATAGTTATTCACCACTTCCAACCAACGACGCTACATCATGTTCAGATTCGGCTGGTCCATCAGATACCTCAGGCTCTTGTGGTCCGTGTAAATGGTAAAACGAACCCCATAGAGGTAGTGTCGCCAAACCTTGAGGGTGAACACAACAGGCCCCCAACTCCAGATCATGCATCGGATAATTCGCCTCATGAGCCTTCAGCTGCCTCGAAGCATACGCAATCACGCGACCCTGCTGCATCAGAACTGTACCCATACCCGTGATCGAAGCGTCACAATATACCACGAAATCGTCGACCACCTCCGGTAAGGTCAGTATCGGTGCCTCGCACAACCGTTGTCTGAGGGTATCGAAAGTTGCCTGCTGCTCAGGCCCATAACGAAATGCCACCGACTTCTTGGTCAGTCGGGTCAATGGAACAACAATCTTGGAGAAATCCTGGATAAATCTCTGATAATAACCCGCCAGACCAAGAAAACTCCGAATCTCGAATGGAGACCTCGAAACCTCCAACTGCATCACGACCTCTACCTTGGCCGGATCGACCAGAATACCCTTCTAGTTGACAAGGTGTCCCAGAAACTGCACCTCGCTTAACCAGAACTCACACTTGGAGAAGTTTGCGAAAAGTCTCTCCATCCCCAATGTCTCCAATACCTCCCTCAGGTGCCCGTCGTGCTGCTCCTGAGTCTTGGAATACACCAAGATATCATCGATGAACACTATCACAGACCGATCCAGCATCGGTCTACATACGCGGTTCATGAGGTCCATGAACACGGCAGGAGCATTGGTGAGCCCAAACGGCATCACCACGAACTCGTAATGACCATAGCAAGTCCTAAAGGTTGTATTCTGCACATCGTCGTCCCTGAATCACATCTGGTGATAACCCGATCGTAGATTAATCTTGGAGAACCAAGATGCACCCTGAAGCTGGTCAAATAAATCGTCAATCCTCGGGAGGGGATAAAGGTTCTTCACTGTTAACTTATTCAATTCCTGGTAATCTATACACATCCGATGTGACCCGTCCTTCTTCTTCACAAACCGAATCGGGGATCCCCATGGCGAACTGTTGTGTAGACAACTCCTTCATCTTGGGAGTAGCCAACCGATATGGTGCCTTGGCTATCAGAGCTGCACCCGGAACTAGGTCAATCCTAAACTCCACCTGTCTCTCGGGAGGTACCCCAGGCAAATCTTCCGGGAACATGTCTGGATAATCTCGCACGATCAGTACATCGTGCACGAGCACCTTACCCTTATCTCTGGTATCCATAACATGGGCGATATAACCTGCACAACCCTGCTGAAGGTGGCGCCTAGCCCTCGCTGCTGAACACAAAGTCGGTCCACACTGCGGCCTCTCGCCCTGACCCTCCCCCACTTGGGGTCCGAACTCGCACTAGCTGCTACTCGGAATCAATCGCTGCCCCATTGGGGCTCAACCAGTCCATACCCACGATAACCTTATTCCCTCGCAGGGGAATGGGGACTAAATCCACGGAATACTGCTCATCGAACAACTGTAATGTACATCCTCGATGAACCTTCTCAACCTGAACGGTCCTATCATCCACTATCTCTACATCAAGTGGACAGTCCAGTTCCCATGGAGTTCCAACAAATCGCTTGCTAAGCGCGAGCGATACAAAAGACCGGGTAGCCCCCGAATCGGATAATACCAGAGCAGGTATACCGTTCACAAGGAATGATCATATAATGAAACACACAAACATAAGCGATAATCAAAACAAATCAACAGATAAAGAGAGAATACATACCCGTAACAACATCGGGAGCTGCACGTGCCTCCTCTGCAGTCAGATGAAAAGCCCTTCTCCTCGCCGTAGGCGCCTCAACTCGGCCTTGACGGCCATTGGTAATCCTCAATGTAGCAGGAGCGGGTGCTGCCACCTCTCATGCTGCTGCTAAACTCGGACACTGGGACCTCTTGTGGCCCCTATGGTTGCACTGGAAGAAAATCAGATCAGATACTGCAGTGTTGGTGGTGGTAGCAGTACCATCCCTGCTAACATGACCAGTTCGGCCGCACTTAAAGCAGCCAGAACTACCCACCCTGCACGCTCCCTCGTGCGTCCTACCACACTTGCCGTAGCGGCCTCGGCCCTGCTGACCCTTCCTTCAGGAATCCACCTTGGGCCTCTTTCCCGAACCCTCAACACAGGACACCGCATCTGGCTTCCTCTTCCTCTCCATCTCTAAATCAATCTCCCTCTCCCAAGCCCTCGCTATCATGTCCTCAAGCGTCTTGCAGCTGGATCGGCTCACAAACTGTCGAATGTCGCTCCTCAGCATCTCATGGTATCGGGCCTTTTTCATATCCTCGTCAGCCACACACTACGGAAGGAGAAGGACCATCTCCCTGAACATGGCGGTGATCTCCGTCACCATCTCAGTCGTCTGTTGGAGATCCTGGAACTTCCGCGCAAGCTGCTGCACCTCGATCACAGGTGCAAACTCGGCCCTGAACCTGGTCGATAAATCAATCTAAGTCATCGCATCAATAGTGACATCATCTCCAATAGAACGCCCAACCTCCACCCACCAATCTCGCGCCCTGTCCTTCAGGAGGCAGGAAACAAGTCAAACCTTTTCCCCCTCAGGACAACGACTGTTGCGAAAGGCGTTGGCGACATCCGCCAACCACTTGCTGCTAGCAATCAGGTCCCTAGCCCCATTATAGTCTGGAGCTCCGCAAGGTCGGAACTCTCGGAACGTCAACGTACGCGTCCCCATCATGGCCGTCATATCAGTGCGGAATGCGCTCAGCCTCTCATCAAGAATCTCTAAAATGCCCTCCTTGACCGCACCGAAGATCACAGGAGTCTGGTCCATGATACTGCGTGTAATCTCAGATGAAATAAACTCCCTCATCTGATCATCGAGCTATCCGGCTCTAGAGCCTGAGCCTGATCCCTCACTGGTGCCAGAACTACCAAATGGTCTAGTACGTAGCGTCACCATACTGAAAATACATCATAACAATCATCAGTATACTCATCATATCTCGAGGGCTCACACACACTACCAGTTCCCTGGTTTTATCTGTCACACCCCCAAACCAAGGATGGCGGAAACGTTCGGGGGTGGAGGACTTCATGTATAGTATCATAACAACAATTGTAATAGTAATTCAAGCAAACACAACCAACATATATATAATTGAAAAAGTTACATCATTGTATGAATTACATGTTTACGAATCAATTACAATATGTTGACAAAATATGAAATAGTAGACGCCTTAGCGTCCCATCCTCAAAAGCACTTGGTTACCTGTTTAATGATTTCCTGAGAATACAAGTTGTTTGAAAAAGTGTCAACACAAAGGTTGGTGAGTTCATAAGCTTTTGTTTGGTATTATTAAAAGCCTTTCGTTTGTAAAAGTAGTATTTGTTTTAGAAAAATCCAATATTTTCCTTAAAATGTATATGTAGTCTTAAATCCAAAGACCCAAATCTATAAGTAACTTTTCTTACTTATAATAAATAATGTAAGTTTAAATCGACATAAACTCGTTTAATTTTAATGAAGTTCCCGTAAATTCCAATATTCATTAATACTTTATGTGAGTTTATTAAAGCCTTTTCTTGTAAAAGTAGTGTTCGTTCCAGAAAATCCAATATTTTCCTTAATGTGTAAATGTAGTCTTAAAACCCAAAGACCGAAATGTACAAGTAGTGTTCGTTCCTTATAGTAAAACAATGCAAGTTTAAATCGACATAAACTCGTTTGATTTTAGTGAAATCCCCGTAAATTCGATGTTTGTTAATACCACATGTGAGTTATTATAACCATGCTATGACCTAGTTGGCCTGAAACGACGTTCTTCAGGCGTCGGAAATGTTATGACATTTGTCACCCCAGACCTGTCGGTCTAGCTGTTGCATGCAGCTAAGGTGTGGGTTTGTCAGACCCAATATAGATCTATAGACAAGTATCACGCTCTCCCTCGAGGAGACTCTGGTTATAATACAAGACTTATTTGTAAATTGAATCGAATGTCTCATAGAAGTCATTAACGAATTTACGTGTAGTGTAATGAAAACTTGGTACTGTATGGCCGTACCTTGCTTAATGAAAATATCCTTTGTATAAATGTACCCTTTTTAAATGTATGTGTTATGTAATGTTTCATAAAGTCATTAACGGAATTACGTGTTATGAAAACTTGGTACCGTATGGCCGTACCTTGCTTAATGAAAATATCATTTGTATAAATGTACCCTTTCTAAATGTATGTATTATGTAATGTATCATAAACTATACCTATTATAGTTTATCAACCAAGGGTAGTACGTAGTAATGTATGCAAACTATATTCAAAATAGTTTATTAAATGTTTGAATGTATCGGTTGTACTTTGATTATAATCACTTGTTATTCTTTATATTTTATATGTCCAAATCCATTTGTAAACTGATGTGTGTCTAAATATTAAGATAAAATGTCATATATTGCAATAACATATAATCACATAAAGATATACACCTTGCTCAACATGTTACAAGGTGAAATGGAATTGACAGCAACTTTTTGTTGTATACAGTTTCTGTTACTGTTCTTAGAAAATTTATAGAAAAATCATCAAAGCTCTAAATCCAAATCTGCAAATTCTGAGAGTTTGGAATATGAGTCTAGTTTGTTCGTAAATTTTATCATGATTTTTAGTGATCTCTAACAGAGGTGAAAATGTTCATAATCACAGACTGGTCCGGGTTTGCCTCTGAAATGATAGGCAGTTTTGTAAAAATCACCATAAATTGTAGAAAAATCATATGGAGATGTGCAACTATCCATTTTAAAGCTAAGAGTTTGAACTACTTGCACCTTGAACAGTTTTGAAAACTAAAATATTTAAGTTGACCAAAACAGTCCGTGATCGAAGTTCATCTTTTCTGATGTAATCTGATAGAAAAAGTTTATTTGTGTTCTTGATGATTTTACTTGTATTCCCCCCTTAAAACTTAAGAAAAACATGTAAATGTAGGGGTATGAACTCACCTTATGTGATTTCAGTAGATGAAAGTGAGATAGAGGAAGTGTTCAACCCAAGAACACTAAGAAGATGTCTTGATGATTCGAGAATCTAACACCGAATAAGATGGAATTTGTGTAAGATATCAATGATTTGAGTAGAATGGAGTTTAATAATTATGTGAATGATGAAGATACTTACTAATTGAAGAAAGAAATCCCTGGAGAAAGCCTTGAAGTTCTTGAAGTTGAGAGAAAAGATGAGAGAATTTTGGAGAGTGTTCTTGGTTGCTAAGTGTAGAATGAAAGGGCTTTTAAGGAGAATGAGGAGAGAGGATCAATCCTCCAGCTCTTAGAACGTGGGAAGAGCTGGAGATTGGGTGTAAAGGTCCACTAAGGTGACAAGGAGTAGTGGGAAAGAGTGGCTGATCATAGAGTGAGGCGGTGGTGGCTTGCTTTTGTCATAAAATAAGGAAAAGCAAATATTCCCTCAATAATTAGTCCAACCACCAATTCTTTTAATACATTTTTATAAAAACCCTGGAGATTTATATATTTTGGGGGCTTAGTTTATAAAATAAAGTTTTGGGTGAAAATCCCACGTTAAAATAATGAAAAACGGAGTTAAAACGAAGTCGTAGTCGAAAAACCGGTAAAAAGGGGCCGTCTGCGAGGCCTCTCGGATGGGGGCCGAGACTTCGGACCCTCGCATGCGAGGCTGCTGTCCGAGGGCTTCGGATTCGGTCTCCTGAGAGGCTTCAGCTTCGGTCCTGATGAGAGGCTTCGGATCCGAGGCCTCGGATGAGAGGCTTCGGTCCTGAATCTTCAGTTCCAGGTCCTTAAGGCTATTTTACCCGTTTTTACCCCGTTTCAAGCGATTTTTGACCCGGTTAAGGGTCGATATGACCCAAATGATTACAAAAAGTTAAAGTAACTTTTGAGAGAGATTTGGGAGAGATTTCAAATAGAAAGAGATAGAGTGAAAACGATTTAGAGAGGTTTCGTTTGTGATTAATTTGAGTGTCCGGCTTCACAACGCAAGGTTCGTAAACCCCGTTAAACCGTGTTTTAGTGTCGTACACACTCCCGATGAGTGTGCAATAATGTTTTATCGTTTTGGTTCAATGTTTACTTAGGAAATTCAACACACGAACTTTCCAAATGATGTTTCTCTCATTAAGATATTGCATTGTACAGTAATTACATAGTGTAAACCCTAATATACAAGGGTTAATTTAGTCGATTGGTTTTGACTTGTTGACTTTGTTTGACTTTGACTTGACTCAATTTTGACGGTTGTCACATCTAATTCATATAATTATTAATTTTGAAACCGGAAGCGATCATTTTTTTTAATTGAATTAAAATCATATTTTTTTTGTTTGTCATCATATTTATAAATCTCAAATTAATCATCATTTCTTTATCGTTAAATCAAAATAGTAACTAAACTATTAACCATAAGCTCCCCTAGATCCGACCCTTACTTACCACTCGCTAGATTAGTGGAAATAAGGTTTTATTTTTGACGCGACAACGACTGCTCGTCAAATTTTGGCGCGGTTGCCGGGGATATGAAAAAGGCCCGTAGTAAATCATACGCCAAGGTTATACATAATTAAAGATATTATAGACTCAGAATCTATGACTATTGCTCTACTTCCTGTTCCTTGTTTGGTTGTGGACTTAGAGTAGAGTCATTTATTCGAAAGTCTATTCTATCTCAAATTATGTATAACTGATATGCACTACGTGATTATAGACGTAACTAATAAGGATCACCCCTATAAGTAATTATAGGATTAGGCGTCTATTAATTATCTCTTCTACCCCTATTCTCGTACGAGCAACATGATGTGTAAATTTTAACGCCCGTACAAAACCTACTTCTATCCACTACCATAACTCCGTCTCCAAGACGTTAACAGAAACACCAAGAATAGTTCACTAAAGTGCGAAATTATACATGTGTATATAAATGGTAAGGATATTTACTAAAAGGTTTATCAATGAAATAGGCATGCATTTTATTTCATTGAATCTCACTACTTGGTATTACAAACAATTTACAACTGGTAACTCTAAGATTCTTTAGGTGTACCTCGAAGTTATGTGTAATTAAGAAATGATTGACCTAGAAATGGTGAGTCCGCCTTAGGACCTGTTCCTTGTTTGGTTGTGGACTTAGGGTAGACTCATTAGGATCAACAGTCTAATAAAATTTTAATTACACATAACTGGGGGCATGTCAAGTGAATCTTAGGAGTGGATCAGACATGGAACAAATCACAAGATTATAATCAAGTTATTCCTACTAAATTCATAAGTCTATTTATATAGACCTCTGGTATAGAGTCGTCGGCATAGTCGTGTCGGCAATCTAGAATATGGCTAAATACATAATACAAACTATAATACCCAAATTATACAAAATTTTCTGCATTAAAAATCAATAGACAAATACATAAAATGAAACTAAAAAGGGTATCAAACTATCAAGAGAAAAACACATACAATGTAGATTAACATCCACTAATTATAACAAAATGGCTAAGGATTGTTAAGTCCTCTCTTCTTATAAATAGCTTTGAAGCAAGCTTGCCTAAGCTTCTTTGTTCTTTCTGTCAATTTCATACCTGGCAATTTCTCCATCATCTTCTTGTGCCCTTCTAACGTCTCTATCTCCTCCTTTAATCCCAACTCCTAAATTTTTTTTTTTAAAGGTAGATACAATATATTTTTCATGTGAGTTCACAAAATTTATAATTAGTTAAGTTTATATAAATATAAATCAGGAGATCGTAGTAAATCAATTGATTTGATGTGGCATATGCCTAGGACCTATGTTTAGTTATAAAGAAACTAACGATTAAAATTTTAGAAAATACCAAAACTACTTTGGTTACCAAGTGCATGAGTAATGTATAGAAGGTTATTATCATAATTTACCTTGGCATTTTCAATGAGGGATTGAAGGCTCTTAAGTTTTCTATGAGGCCATCTGTTTATGTTTAGCTCTCTGCATCTTTTCTTCAACACTGTTAAACTTATCCCTAGTTCCTTTGCTGCCATGATTATCGGCATCCCAAAGTACTTCTCTATCTCTTCAAACTCTAATGGTCTCAATCTCTTTGCCACCTTCCGGCCACCGTGATCAGTGGTGGCAGCACTAGAACTACATGTAGCCTCACCACCGGATTTACAGTCTTCACTGAAACTAACCAATGGTAAATTACCATCCTCCCAACAATCCCATAAGCTTATATCTTCAAGGGGATCAAAATCATGAAACTCATTTCTAGAAATGATGTTTTGATCTTTGTTAAGTACTGTGGAAACGTTCTGATCGAGCACTTCATGCAATTTTTCCGACAACTCGTAATCATGATGGTTGAGTATGTCACCACTGCAAAAAAAAAATAAATAAATAAAAAAAAAACTCAAGATAATCAAATCCAACACGATGAAAGACTCTTTTTGATCACTACAAATCCAAACCATGTTTTGATCAATGTCGACAAAATCACTTTTCTGTGCGTAAGATGGTGTAATGAGTGACGTTTATATATACCTGAAAATATCTTGATGATCAAAGTACTGAAACCAATCGAGGTCATCTATGGGGTTTTGATGATCTGCAGGTGGATCCATTTGTGAGGGAGAAGTTAAAAGTCGCGGTAAGAATGTGATGATTTATATAAGTAAAGTGGGAGAAGTAATTAATAGCAAATTGTTGGGAATGCAACAAAACAAGTTAAGCACTTCTGAAAAATTGATAAATGATTTCGGTAACACTCGCGGAATATAAACTAGTGAAAATTACAAATGAAATTGAATATATATAGTCTATGATGTTATGGTTATTGTGTATCTAACAAATGAAGAAAAAATGAATATATATATATATATATATATATATATATATATATATATATATATATATATATATATTCTTTGAGCCGTAACCTTCTTCTTCAATTCACACACATATACGTATATGTTGCTGCAAATTATGACTTGTGTGCCTCATGCATTTAATGCATCACATGCCTACTGCATATTCTTGACTTTGAAGCTACGTACCAGTTTCCAATTTCCCCAGTAGCACAGTTTTCATTAGAAAGTACTCCAAGTCTTCACACATGAACCAGTTAGAAAGTACTCCAAGTCTTCACACATGAACCAGTTAGAAAGTACTCCAAGTCTTCACACATGAACCAGTTAGAAAGTACTCCAAGTCTTCACACATGCAAATTATGACTTGTGTGTCGCTATAGGTATGTCGTTGGCTCTTGTTAAAAACCTATAGCGACAACAAGTCATCGTAATAGATTAAACCTATGGTGACAACAAGTCGTCGCTACAGGTAACTAATAAAACTTTATTTTTTTTTACCCCGAAAATATGATTGACAAAATCTATCCGACGAGACCCTCGTAATACCACTCGACGAAATCGAAGTTAACAAAAATCTCCACTTCGTGGAGGAACCAGTCAAATCATGGATCGGGAAATCAAACGAACGAAACAAAGTCGTATTCCCATCGTGAAGGTCCGTTGGAACGTTAAACGAGGGCCTGAGTTCACCTGGGAACGCGAAGATCAAATGAAACAAAAATACCCACATCTTTTCCCAAACTCTTGATGTCCCAGTCAAATACAAATTTCGGGACGAAATTCCTTCTAACGGGGGGATGATGTGACAATTGTCAAAATTGAGTCAAGTCAAAGTCAAACAAAGTCAACAAGTCAAAACCAATCGACTAAATTAACCCTTGTATATTAGGGTTTACACTATGTAATTACTGTACAATGCAATATCTTAATGAGAGAAACATCATTTGGAAAGTTCGTGTGTTGAATTTCCTAAGTAAACATTGAACCAAAACGATAAAACATTATTGCACACTCATCGGGAGTGTGTACGACACTAAAACACGGTTTAACGGGGTTTACGAACCTTGCGTTGTGAAGCCGGACACTCAAATTAATCACAAACGAAACCTCTCTAAATCGTTTTCACTCTATCTCTTTCTATTTGAAATCTCTCCCAAATCTCTCTCAAAAGTTACTTTAACTTTTTGTAATCATTTAGGTCATATCGACCCTTAACCGGGTCAAAAATCGCTTGAAACGGGGTAAAAACGGGTAAAATAGCCTTAAGGACCTGGAACTGAAGATTCAGGACCGAAGCCTCTCATCCGAGGCCTCGGATCCGAAGCCTCTCATCAGGACAGAAGCTGAAGCCTCTCAGGAGACCGAATCCGAAGCCCTCGGACAGCAGCCTCGCATGCGAGGGTCCGAAGTCTCGGCCCCCATCCGAGAGGCCTCGCAGACGGCCCCTTTTTACCGGTTTTTCGACTACGACTTCGTTTTAACTCCGTTTTTCATTATTTTAACGTGGGATTTTCACCCAAAACTTTATTTTATAAACTAAGCCCCCAAAATATATAAATCTCCAGGGTTTTTATAAAAATGTATTAAAAGAATTGGTGGTTGGACTAATTATTGATGGAATATTTGCTTTTCCTTATTTTATGACAAAAGCAAGCCACCACCGCCTCACTCTATGATCAGCCACTCTTTCCCACTACTCCTTGTCACCTTAGTGGACCTTTACACCCAATCTCCAGCTCTTCCCACGTTCTAAGAGCTGGAGGATTGATCCTCTCTCCTCATTCTCCTTAAAAGCCCTTTCATTCTACACTTAGCAACCAAGAACACTCTCCAAAATTCTCTCATCTTTTCTCTCAACTTCAAGAACTTCAAGGCTTTCTCCAGGGATTTCTTTCTTCAATTAGTAAGTATCTTCATCATTCACATAATTATTAAACTCCATTCTACTCAAATCATTGATATCTTACACAAATTCCATCTTATTCGGTGTTAGATTCTCGAATCATCAAGACATCTTCTTAGTGTTCTTGGGTTGAACACTTCCTCTATCTCACTTTCATCTACTGAAATCACATAAGGTGAGTTCATACCCCTACATTTACATGTTTTTCTTAAGTTTTAAGGGGGGAATACAAGTAAAATCATCAAGAACACAAATAAACTTTTTCTATCAGATTACATCAGAAAAGATGAACTTCGATCACGGACTGTTTTGGTCAACATAAATATTTTAGTTTTCAAAACTGTTCCAGGTGCAAGTAGTTCAAACTCTTATCTTTAAAATGGCTACTTGCACATCTCCATATGATTTTTCTACAATTTATGGTATTTTTACAAAACTGCCTATCATTTCAGAGGCAAACCCGGACCAGTCTGTGATTATGAACATTTTCACCTCTGTTAGAGATCACTAAAAATCATGATAAAATTTACGAACAAACTAGACTCATATTCCAAACTCTCAGAATTTGCGGATTTGGATTTAGAGCTTTGATGATTTTTCTATAAATTTTCTAAGAACAGTAACAGAAACTGTATACAACAAAAAGTTGCTGTCAATTTCATTTCACCTTGTAACATGTTGAGCAAGGTGTATATCTTTATGTGATTATATGTTATTGCAATATATGACATTTTATCTTAATATTTAGACACACATCAGTTTACAAATGGATTTGGACATATAAAATATAAAGAATAACAAGTGATTATAATCAAAGTACAACCGATACATTCAAACATTTAATAAACTATTTTGAATATAGTTTGCATACATTACTACGTACTACCCTTGGTTGATAAACTATAATAGGTATAGTTTATGATACATTACATAATACATACATTTAAAAAGGGTACATTTATGCAAAGGATATTTTCATTAAGCAAGGTACGGCCATACGGTACCAAGTTTTCATAACACGAAATTCCGTTAATGACTTTATGAAACATTACATAACACATACATTTAAAAAGGGTACATTTATACAAAGGATATTTTCATTAAGCAAGGTACGGTCATACGGTACCAAGTTTTCATTACACTACACGTAAATTCGTTAATGACTTCTGTGAGACATTCGATTCAATTTACAAATAAGTCATGTATTATAACCAGAGTCTCCTCGAGGGAGAGCGTGATACTTGTGTATAGATCTATATTGGGTCTGACAAACCCACACCTTAGCTGCATGCAACAGCGAGAGCGACAGGTCTGGGGTGACAAATGTCATAACATTTCTGACGCCTGAAGAACGTCGTTTCAGGCCAACTAGGTCATAGCATGGTTATAATAACTCACATGTGGTATTAACAAACATAGAATTTACGGGGATTTCACTAAAATCAAACGAGTTTATGTCGATTTAAACTTGCATTGTTTTACTATAAGGAATGAACACTACTTGTACATTTCGGTCTTTGGGTTTTAAGACTACATTTACACATTAAGGAAAATATTGGATTTTCTGGAACGAACACTACTTTTACAAGAAAAGGCTTTAATAAACTCACATAAAGTATTAATGAATATTGGAATTTACGGGAACTTCATTAAAATTAAACGAGTTTATGTCGATTTAAACTTACATTATTTATTATAAGTAAGAAAAGTTACTTATACATTTCGGTCTTTGGATTTAAGACTACATATACATTTTAAGGAAAATATTGGATTTTTCTAAAACAAATACTACTTTTACAAACGAAAGGCTTTTAATAATACCAAACAAAATCTTGTGAACTCACCAACCTTTGTGTTGACACTTTTTCAAACAACTTGTATTCTCAGGAAATCATTAAACAGGTAACCAAGTGCTTTTGAGGATGGGACGCTAAGGCGTCTACTATTTCATATTTTGTCAACATATTGTAATTGATTCGTAAACATGTAATTCATACAATGATGTAACTTTTTCAATTATATATATGTTGGTTGTGTTTGCTTGAATTACTATTACAATTGTTGTTATGATACTATACATGAAGTCCTCCACCCCCGGACGTTTCCGCCATCATTGGTTTGGGGGTGTGACAGATAAAACCAGGGAACTGGTAGTGTGTGTGAGCCCTCGAGATATGATGAGTATACTGATGATTGTTATGATGTATTTTCAGTATGGTGATGCTACGTACTAGACCATTTGAAGACTATATGATATTATCGTCTCACAAGCACTCGTGATAAATTCCATGAAGTGTTTCATGTGAGCATGGGTTTAGTCCAATACTCAAATCTTATTTTAGGAGCACTCATGAATGTTGTAGCAAACTTTTGTTATGTCTAAACACTTTAGACAATCTACAAGCCAAATTCATGACAATATTGCCTTAATACCTACTTCCAAAGTATGATCGACTGTGGATAGTTTGAATAATTTTATTATTCTGGAAGTCAAAACATGCAAAATGAAACAATAGTAAATAATTGACACAAGATAGTAACTTTATTCATAAATAAAACTCCTTTTATTTAATCGTAAAACGTCAAATACATTTTATCTATTACAAGTTTCTAAACAACTATCTAATCATTAAAATTAATATCGTACTTCAGCCCAATGCTCCTCGCATGCTGCAAGTGCTTAACCCTACTCAGTCCCTTCGTAAGGGGATCTGATGGGTTCTCCTATGGCGATACCCTCT
This sequence comes from Lactuca virosa, assembly GCF_052849685.1. Classification (NCBI taxonomy): domain Eukaryota; kingdom Viridiplantae; phylum Streptophyta; class Magnoliopsida; order Asterales; family Asteraceae; genus Lactuca; species Lactuca virosa. The sequence goes on along the minus strand of NC_136434.1, from coordinate 111,152,692 downwards.
TTACTACAAGGAGTCCTTCTTCTATTCGATGTCTTATGAAGTGATATTTTCTGTCGATGTGCCTATATCTGCCATGATCCCTTGGTTCCTTGGTTAAGGCGACCACACTCTCGCTGTCACAGAAAATCTCCATAGGCTCCTTTACAACTGGTACAACTCCAAGGTCTCCGATAAACTTCTTCAGCCATATAGCCTCCTTTGACGCTTTGCTTGCTGCTATGTAGTCTGATTCGCACGTTGAATCAGCTACAGTCTCCTGTTTGGAACTTTTCCAAGTTATTGATCCTCCATTCAGGGTAAATACCCATCCCGACTAAGAGCAGAAATTATCTCTGTCGGTCTGAAAGCCGACGTCACTATACCCTGTCACTCTTAAGTCATCACTCCCATCGAGGGTAAGGACCTAGTCCTTAGTCCTCCGCAGGTACTTAAGAATGTTCTTTACCGCAGTGCAGTGAGCTTTACTAGGATTACCTTGATATCTGCTGACCATGCTCAAAGCAAAGGCCACATCAGGGCGAGTACAAGTCATAGCATACATGATCGAGCCAACTGCGGAAGCATATGGTACTCGACTCATCTCTGCTATCTCGGCCTCTGTACTCAGACTCTGAGTCTTACTCAGTTTGGTATTGGTTTGGATACGTAAGTCACCTTTCTTGGAATTCTCCATGTTGAAACGCTTCAAAACCTTGTCCAAGTAGGTACTTTGACTAAGTCCTATTAGTCTTTTACTCCTGTTTCTCAATATCCTTATCCCTAGAATATAAGCAGCTTCCCCGAGGTCCTTCATAGCGAAACACTTCCTAAGCCATGACTTAACCTCCTGCAAGGTTGGAATGTCATTTCCTATGAGAAGTATGTCATCCACATACAACACCAGAAAGCTAACTATACTCCCACTAGCTTTGACATATACACATGACTCATCCTCGCTTCTCGAAAATCCAAACACTTTGACTTTCTCATCGAAACAAAGATTCGATCTGCGAGATGCATGTTTCAATCCCTAAATGGATTTCTCAATCTTACACACTCTATTAGGGTACTTTGCATTGACAAAACCCTCTGGATGGCTCATGTAAACATCTTCAGCCAACTTTCCAATAAGGAAAGCGGTTTTGACATACATTTGCCATATTTCATAATCATGAAATGCAGCTATGCTTAGCATAACGCTTATACATTTAATCTTCGCTACTAGTGAGAAGGTCTCATCAAAGTCAACTCCATGAGTTTGAGTAAAGCCCTTCGCAACCAGTCGCGCCTTATATGTGTGTACTTTCCCATCCATGTCGGTCTTCTTCTAGAATATCCATTTGCACCCGACCGTCTTACGACCTGGAACATTGTCAACCAAGTTCCAAACTTGATTGTCATACATGGACTGAATCTCGTTGTCCATAGCCTCTTTCCATTTTGCAGACTCAGGGCCTGCCATGGCTTCCTTGTGGTTATTAGGCTCATCCAAATTTACCAGTGTACTATCACTGATAAATGTATCACCATCTGTAGTAATATGGAAACCATAAAACTCAGGTGCCATTCTAACTCTACTGGAACGTCTCAGAGGTAAGGACTCGTCAATTGGTTCAACAGGAGTTTCCTCCTCGGGTTGAGCGCTAGTGGTTGGGGTTCCTTCATCACTTAACTCTTGAAGCTCTTCAAGTTCAATTTGCCTCCCACTGTCCTCTTGGCATATGAGTTCTCTTTCGCGGAAAACCCCTCTCCTCGAAACAAAGACAACATTGTCACTTGGTCTATAGAGGAGATATCGAAATGACTTATGTGGGTAGCCGATGAATATACAACACTCACTGCGAGGTTCGAGCTTGTCGTGAGTCTCTCATCTCTTGAAAGCCTCGCGACCCCAAACCTTGATATGTGCTAACGAGGGAACCTTCCCTGTCCACATCTCGTGAGGCGTTTTGGTAACCTTCTCAGTTAGGACTAGATTAAGTATATGGGTGGCAGTCTATAAGGCATACCCCCATAATGAGATAGGTAACGAAGCTCGACTCATCATGGAACGAACCATGTCCAACAAGGTTCAATTGCGCCTCTCAGCCACACCATTAATTTGTGGTGTCCTAGGTGGCGTCAGTTGTGAAACAATTCCACAATCCTTAAGATAGCCGTGGAACTCGATACTAAGATACTCACCACCTCGATTGGATCGTAGCATCTTTATCTTCCTGCCCAACTGATTCTCCACTTCTTGTTTAAACACATCGGTGTGTGTAATCATCAGTAAAAGTCACATAGAAGCGGTTAGCATCCCTTGTGGCGGATCTGAAGGGTCCACACACATCGGTGTGTGTGAGATCCAACAGAACCTCACCCCTTTCACAAGTACCATTGAAGGGTGACTTGGTCATCTTTCCAAGAAAACAATATTCGCAAGTGTCATCCGACTTTAAGTTGAATAACTCCAAGACACCATCCTTTTGGAGTTGGGCTATGCGCTTCTTGTTGACATGTCCAAGACGACAATGCCACAATGATGCCTTATCCAAACCATTGGACGAATCGATGTGTAATACATTATTTCCTAAGTTTTCTACAACCATCACAGTTCCATATATACCATTACAAGGCAATGCTTTAAAATAAAATATACCATTATAAAAAGCATTAATAGAACCAATTTCATTATCAAATGAAAATCTAAAACCTTGTTTATACAAACCATGAAAGGAAATAATGTTTCTCGCCAAATCGGACGAGTAGCAACAATTATTCAAATCTAATTCTAACCCACTACTAAGCAATAAAGAATAAACTCCAATCTTGGTGACATGCGACACTTTCCTATTCCCCATGATTAAGTTCATCTTTCCGTGCTCTACTTCCCTACTTCTTTTTAGTCCCTGCAAATCAGAACAAATGTGAAGACCACAACCTGTATCAAGGACCCAAGAATTAGCATGCGATGAGTTAATAGACAAAATAGTGTAAATACCTGCATGGATGGGCTTTATCTTCCCATCTTTGATGTCTTGCAAGTATTTGGGGCAGCTTCGCTTCCAGCGCCCTTTTTCATGACAGTAGAAGCACTCTGCTTCCTTTTGGTTGGAAGAGGGAGTAGCAGAACCACCTTTGGTCACACTAGAAGAGGATCCATCATGGGACTTTCCCTTGTGGCTCTTAGAAGGAGCCTTCCTCTTCTTCCCTTTCCCATGTCCAATTTCCAGGACTAGGGCAGCAACTGTAGGAGAAGGAACAACAGATTTGCCTTTCAAACTACTTTCAGCAGTTCTCAATAGGCCTTGAAGCTTGCTAAGAGTGACCTCCTCATTGTTCATATGATAAGTCATACGAAACTGATCATAACAAGGAGGCAAAGAGTATAGGATAATATCAATGGCCAACTCTTCATCGAAATTTACATTCAACTTCAGTAAACGGTCCACAAACCTTTACATCTTTTGCAAGTGGGCCGTGATGGACTCTCTATCCTTCATTTTTGTTGCAATCATGGAGGCAATAATTTCATACCTTTCCTGTCGATCATTTTGATGGTACCTTTCCATCAAGTCTTGGTGCATCTCGAAAGGGTAGTAATCCTTATAGGACTTTTGAAGTTCAGCTGTCATAGTGGCTAACACGATACAAGACACCTTGGTGGCGTCCTTTGCATGAGTCCTATATTCAACAACTTCTTCAGGAGTAGCGGTTGGTTCATCAATCTCGTTAAGATCTTTATTGAGAACATATTCATTGTCCTCGTAACGAGTGACCATCCTAATGTTCCGAATCCAATATCAAAGATGACCCTCCCACACAAGTTCACGAGGGAGAAAGAGCGAGAAGGGTTTGAGCCAGAAGTTGTGTTGGATGACATCTGAAAAAGAAAGACAAAGTTTAGATTAGATATGAATCCTTAATATAACACCCAAATGAAATATTAAGGCTAGGACCCAACACAATATTTTACAATTCGGAAGAGGGATGCCGTAATCCAATTTCAAAATATTTGAAGGTAGGTAAATGACGATTTACCAATTTCCACCATGAAAAACGAAATTGATTATTAAGTTTTAAATGAATTGAAATTCCTAGATTCTTTTGAGGATCATTGAACTTTTCAATGGTATGTTTAAATCTCGATTATGTCCTTCAAGTTTGTGACTGGGATACCGAGGATCACAAACAAGGTGTGAATAACCATGCGAATGTGCTTGGTACACTCGATGTCATTTATCACCTAATCAACGTGCCGCTTAACCACACACGCTCCATTAATCCATGACAAACATCAAGTTACCCTTTGCCACCCTTAATAGTCCAAGTTAACGTGTCGGTTAACCACATACGCTCCACTAATGACTTGGCAAGGTGAAAAGTGCAATTTCATGGAATAGCATCATTTTCACGTTTTTCCTAAAGTTGCTAAGATTGGGAATTTTATAAAAGAACATTTAGTTACTTTATAATTATCATTATACTTTTAATGAGAATTAATGTCCTATCCTACCCGTTCGGCTAACGACCCTCCACCAGTGAAGGAAGCGGTGGGTGTGAGTGGACACCCATTCAATCGCCATTTTATAGGCAATTTTCTTATACCCCCCTTATAGACCGGCTTCGTGAATGAGGCCTACTAACGGTAAAACTGACTTGTCTTATACATATATATAAGTATTAACTTTTAATATTATAATAGTATAAGGGTTGAATTTTAAACTTTTAAAATTCTAAGGTTTGGAATTAAATGTTTCATAAGTGAGACTTTACAAATTCCAAAACTTGAGGGCAAGTTTTGTAACTCTTCAAAACTTTTGGTTTCCATAACTTATGAGTTTAATGTTTAATGAATGAGACTTTTCATGTTCCGTAACTTGAGGGCAAGTTATGAAACTCTTTAAAAACATTTAGATCAACATTAACTAATAAAAGTATCATATAATTTATCATTGACCTAATTAAGTCATAAGGCAAGATAATATCAAATCAAAAATTTACAAACAATTAGCCTATCATATAAACTAACAATAGTCTTGAAATTTTGACAATTATCTTTTAATTGGATGATGATAATCACTACCATATCAGAAAAAACAGATTTTATGATACAAAACAGTTTGTGGTAATGATCCCAGTCCAATTTATTCCAAAAAAACCCGAAAATCTGCCACCAGACACTGCAACTCGTCGAGTCAGCTAATGGACTCGTTGAGTTCATCATGAACTCGGCGAGTTCCTCCATGAACTCGTCGAGTTCAGTCTGGAAGAAACAATTTTTCATTTTGCTTCAACTTTGAACAATCAACCATGCATCAATATAACATAAAGCAAGTCGGACATTGTCCCCCTCCTCCTAGCAATCTCGCGCCCTGTCCTTCAGGAGGCAAGAAGCAAGTCGGACCTTGTCCCCCTCAGGACAACGACTGGTGCGAAAGGCTTTGGCGACATCCGCCAATTACTTGCTCCTAGTAATGGGGTCCCTAGACCCCTGATAGTCTGGAGCTCCACAAGGTCGGAACTCCCGGAATGTCAACGTATGCGTCCCGATCATGGCCGCCATCTCATTGCGGATTGCGCTCAGGCTCTCATCAAGAATCTCTAAAATTTCCTCATTGACCGTACCAAAGATCACATGAGTCTGGTCCAAGATACTGCACGCAATCTCAGATGAAATAAACTCCCTCATCTGATCATCGAGCTATCCGGCTCCAGAGCCTCAGCCTGATCCCTCGCCGGCGCCAGAACTACCAACTGGTCTAGTACGTAGCGTCACCATACTGAAAATACATCATAACAATCATCAGTATACCCATCATATCTCGAGGGCTCACACACACTACCAGTTCCCTGGTTTTATCTCAGCCCTCCTTGAATGGAGTACGGATCCTCTGCTTTCAGTAGTACGGGCCCATACTACCTTCCACATCTATCCATACATTCCTCACGTATTGCCTTGACTCCACCAAATCCCTTTCACTACTACTGCTCTACGCGCTAATCTCATCCTAGGCTTACCCTAGGGTAATCTCCGACCCACTCGCTGCCATCAGCTGCATAAGAAGTCCCTGCTACCTTTCCCTAACTAGATCGCAAATACAATTAAATATTACATAGACCATATAATTCTTCGAATAGAGGTCTCTCCTTACAACGGTTAGACTGAGACGAGATCTGTACAATAGGGCAAATCCTAACCTTCTGAAATTATTAAGTCCTCACAATATGTAACTTAGCATATTCGTTTACTAGTTAGTTAAAGATAACTAGAACTCCTAAAAGCACAAAGCAAGAAACATTCGAGCATTGAGTAACCAAAACCAAGCATATCCTATTCAGGCCATCATATTACTGACTAATCAGTACTAGCATGCAGTTCAATAAGCACATACAGTAGGCATACAAGGCATACTTCCTAGATCCTTAGCCCTAATCCAGCATGCAGTTCACATATTCACATTTCATATCATAATATAAACTTGCATGGGTAATTTGGGAGAACTTACTTGAGCTCGGCTGATTGCATGTACCACACCATTTTCTCCTTCTGAAATCTTTATATAAAAATGATTTTCTTTTGGAAAATTTTTTCATACCAAATCCTCAGTTTGAGTTCATACACACCCAAGAGTGTGTCTGAATCCCTCAAACCAAGACTCAGATACCAACTTGTAGCACTCATACAATATGGTCCTTAAAATTTAGTTTCAAATTATTAAATAAACCATAATTATCAAAACATTCCATCAAAACATGAGTCAAAATATATCAAACACTATCATCAGAGTTTCCAAATCAAATATCATAGTAGACATCCCAGGCTAAACATCATGGTTTGTGCAATGCAGTCATCCCAAGCTCTTCCCTTTGCTACTAGAAGTAACTGAAACCAAAACTGAAAACCGTACGCACGAAGCTTAATGAATTTCCCCAAACTACCACATATCATACATATCATGCAAATAGGAGATACGTGCCCCGACCACACTCAAGGACATATGGGCCCCGCCTACAATCGGATAATGGGCCCCGACCTATGAGATACGAGCCTCGCCCACATTCGGAGATATATGGGCCCCGCCCACACTCATCTAACTAAGAGTTACGGGCCCCGCCCACACTCAGCCAACTACGAACACATACAAGTATCACACGTACAACAAGTATAACCAAACCTAACAATACATTTCATATCCTGTGACACCAGTCAAAGTTTGGTCAAAAATTAATTGATCAATAATCATAATTGGGATGAACCAAGTGGTAGAGTTTGTAACAAGGTTTCCAAAAACATAAAGAACACTGAAATCCGAGTTATAACGAAGAAGTTATGACCAATCGAAAATCCGCGGTAAAACCGGCAAAACACTATTCAGTGTAAAAAGCGAATTTTCGATAAAAGGATTTTTAGCCTTAACAATCTAAATGAAACTTGTAGAATATGTTAAACCGAGAACGTTCATAAAAAGAACGTGAAAATCCGACTTCGTATGAGGAAGATATGATTTTTCGAAGTTTCGGTTTAGCAGTAGACAGCTAAAAATTCGAAATATAAATCGATCGATATTTAGCCGACGCAACTTAAACGAGAATCGAAGGTCTCGTCAAAAGTAGCACAACGGTAAAAAGACAGATAAAAACGGACGTCGTATGATGAAGTTATGAATTTTTAACGGATTCCCGTCTCGGTCTGTTTAAAATAATAATATTAAAAATAAAGTCAAAATTAGCCGACGAAGTCTAAACTAAAGTCGTAGAGTATGATTTTACCTACGCGTGCATATAAAGAACGCCAAAAACGGAGCTCGTATGCGAAAGTTATGATTTTCGCAAGTTTTGGCACAAAAATAAAGAAAAATAAGAAAAACCGGGAAATTTCGCATGTGACACGTCACCTCGCACGTGGCAGCTGCTGAGTGGACCGAAGCCATGCGTGGCACCTCCTGATTGGACCGCAGCTGAGGTCCACTAAGAAGCGAACAGCTTCGCATGAGATGCCCCGGAGACACCCCTCGGACACCCTCCTTCGCACGTGTCCTCCTTCTATTGGACCGAAGTCCGGTCCAATCCGAGCCATCCAGCAGCGAGCCTCCGGTCCGAAGAAGCCCCCTCCCTTCGCCATCTGTTCGATGCGTGGCAGCCTCGCATAGGCTCGGGTCCGAACCTTCGGACTATATAAAACATGCGAGGGTTCCAGATTTTTTTACACTTTTCACCCCAATTTTCATTCTCTTTCACATTTTCCACTTCCACAAACTCATATACAACCCCTAAAGCCCCGGTATGAAGTCTCGAACCCTAAGCAAGCCTCGAAGCCCCGAGATTCCCGAGAAGTAACATCTCTCCTGTGGAAACTCTGTCCGGTTTGAGCCGGTTTCTCGTTAAATAAACTCTTTACGGGAAACGAAACGTTGCTCGAATCACCACTTATCAAAGTGAGTTCATACCCCTATAATATACCTTTTTAAATGGTTTTATATGCTTTTTAGGGGGGGGGGGAATACAAGTTTAACACAATATTAAATTGTGTTAATAACTGTATGTGATAATAATCACACAAAGAATTTCCTTATGCTTTTAAGAATTACCAAATACTTTCAAAATAACGTGAAGCCATGTTAAATCCTTAAAGTCATGTAAAAACTCTGTTAAATTCTTTGAAAAATGTTTTATAAACTATTTCAGATTATAAATGCCAAAATCATGTTTATATATGTATAAATATATAAATAAGATTTGAAGGACTTAGGACTAATGAATTATCCTATATCCTTTTCCTTGTTTGGATGTGGAATTAGGGTTGTATTATTTGTCCGAAGGTCGTTTACTTCTTAATTATATATATGTTATACATATATGAGTACAAAAGGTTACTCCTTTTGGTATCACCACCTTTGTATCAGGCTGAGCAAAGGTGTTCATCAATGAGAAACCATGCTAATCAGATAGAACATATAAATTATAAAAGGTATAATTTATCATTCAAAACTAAAGATACAAGTATGATTTACAACTGTATACTTTCCAAGGAAATTACCAAAATTCATTCAACTATACCAAGATATGTATAATACCTTTAATATACGAACAACATATTAATGAAGTAAAGACACATCATACCTAGTTTGCATTAACAAAGGTACGATACAGAGTACCAGGGTTAGCAAACACGTGGTAATGTCGGGTTTGCATTAACAAAGGTACGATATACAGAGTACCAGAGTTAGCAATCACGAGTAATAATACATCATACCGGGTTTGCATTAACAAAGGTACGATATACAGAGTACCGGTGTTAGCAATCACGGGTAATAATACATTCTGTTGGGTTGCCATTAACAAAGGTAGTATACAGAGTACCCGAGTTAGCAAACTCGAGGTAATAATACATCTTACCGGGTTTGCATTAACCAAGGGTACGATACAAAGTACCAGAGTTAGCATTCATCGGGTAATAACAATAATACATCGGAAATCTCGTTGAAACAATAAATTTGTGAGACCCTTCACGGTGTGCTTATCTAAGTACGACCTTTTTAAGTCCTGAACTATTAGCCAGAATCTCTTGTAGGGAGAGCGTGAATTTGTGTATAGATCTATATGGGACTGACAATCCCGCACCTTTACTGTTCGATACAGTTTGGCTGGCAGGCCTAGGGTGTCAAATATCATACCGTTCTGACGCCTGAAGAACGTCGCTGCAGGCATTTCCGTCATATTAGTATGGTTAATAGGACTCACATGGATAAAAAAACGAGTGAATTACAAAGTAATATACTTCTCTTATAACAGTCAGAAAAGTTAATTACATCCCGACCAGATATACCTTTAGTGGCTTTTACTTACAGTAAGAGCTATATATCATGAAATCAAGTATTGTACTTCTGGTTTTGAACATTTAAAACCACAAGGCAGTATTATGGATAATAGAATACTCTCCAAGATTAATACTAAGGTTGTTACTGTAGAACAGATATAACTAAGAACACTTTTACCAATGAAACAGTTTATGGGATTAAACCACTTTTACAAATGAAACAGTTTATGGGATTAAACCACTTATACAAAGGAAACAGTTTATGGAATTAAACCACTTATCAAATGAAACTTAGTCACTCAATCTTTGTAAACTAGTATAACATAAAAGACCTTTAGTGGTTAATTCTATAATTCCTTAGTTATTACATCAGAGTCGTACATAAGTAATGTCCGATTGACAGTGAAATGTGTGACTTCCGCCTTACTTCCTGTTCCTTGTTTGGTTGTGGGCTTAAGGCAGATACACCCATTTAACTATCAATTCAATATTATGTTATGTATAATCAGTATAAACTAAGTAATTACAGAGGGAAACTATTGAGGTTATCAGTTAATCACCTCAGGAGATATAGGATTTCCTGGAGAAACCAGTGAACCCATTCAAAGAACTTAGGGTATACTTAACAGAACTAAAATACTTATGAACTCAATAGCTTAAATGCTGATCTACTCTTTTCAAATAACTTGTATTCTCAGGAATCCAGTAGACAGGTACACTCCAGAAGCTTTTGAGAAGACTACCTAGTACCGTACCACGACTATTGTCTTCTACTGTACCTACTTTAGTGTTTGAATATGTAATGTTTAAACACTTATGTAAAACTTATACTTATTAACGCAATGGTTGTTTGTACTTTGATTACTATATTGCATGTGTTTTGATACTTACCTAAAAGTCCTCCACCCCCGAACGTTTCCGCCGTTCTGGTTTGGGGGTGCGACAGATTGGTATTAGAGCAGTGTTTATAGTGAACTCAGTATATCAGTCATAAAAGATATACAACTATAAACCCATTGGGATAAAAACACTCTGACCAAGAGTTATACTTTAAAAATATATTAATATTTTATAAAAGTATAAGTACATGCAGAGTATATATACTAGAATGAGTATCACAAGCAGAACAAAACAAAAGTATTTGGATGTTGGACATTGCAGTTAAACCTAGACAGTGACGTAATCATATCTGGGATCAATATAGTCTCATCAACTATATTCATCCGAGATATGACCAACATGTGTTTAGGGGAGTGATTGTAATGTTGCAACTGGTCTAAAACTTACCTAAGCACCAGAAGAATTCTAGAACCAAAGACTAAAATACTATGGGAGTATTTTAGGATGCTATAACAAGAAAACTGAAAACTTGTTAAGTTCTTGTATCTAGAAGTCCAAGAATCAAACTCATAACTAAAATAACATGGAGGTATGTTTCATACCTTTGGGGAAATGTTAAAAGATCTTTTCTGATAGGTCTATAATTACTAAGTGGATACGTTAAGGTTATATATAACCGAGATTTTATAGACTTAGAATATGTGATTTTCACTCTACTTCCTTTTCCTTGTTTGGATGTGGTTTTAGAGTAGGATTACTTATTCAAAGGTCTATTTGATCTGGATTATATATAATCGGTACACACCATGTGATTATAGAAGGACCAGAAAGAATCACCTTCGTAAAAATTCAAATTTTCTCATAGATTCTTTAGACATTCCCATTCTCGTATAAACCCGTTAGATAAACATAGTTACTCCAGCAATCAAGAGAAGAGTCAAGGAGGATCCAACTGAACTTCATTAGGAGAATCCCAAGAAGAAACATAGGAGACGTAAACAAACTATAGAAATCATTTAGTGCCCTTACCTTATTAAGGACACCAATGAGAGATTCATATGAACTTCCAAGATTCAAAATCTTCATTACAAAGTAATGGGGATCAGTGTCAGAATCGGAAGTAAGAAAGCCCGGGAATTCAATATACCTACAGAGGAGAAGGACACCCTATAGATACCAGGAGAGAACAAATCATTACCACCCAGAATAGAACAAAGGGAAACCACGCATGATTCATGTGAAGTGTTCGAGCACCTTTTCATCTAAGTAATAACTTGTAAATCGGTTCAACCTAGTGAGTTAGTGATTTCATTACTCACATTAGGTTTGGAGCTTATCCTCTTTTCCTGTCACGGCTAATAACAATAAATCAGATCACGGAATCTTAATTGATAGTGATTACTTCTCAAATTCATAAGTCTATTTTATGTAGACACTGTTATGAATTATTTTAGAATATTTTTGAAAATTGGGAAACGATATCCACCAAACAAAGGTAACTTAGTTTGGATAATACTCGGTTCCTAACCATTCTAGAAAATTATTCTTGTTCCTCACCAGGACTGCATCATAGGGATGCAGGTCGAATCATTGAGAACAATATAACAAAACAAAAGATAAATACATAGATACAAATGGTTACAATACATCTAAAGACATGATAGTCGCTCACGAACTCATTTTTTATCATGTAACAGAATCATGCCTCCAAAGAAGTGTAACCAACCCACAAGCGAAACACCAATCCTTCAGATAAATGGGGCTACGTTTCAAGCTGCGGTCACAACAGCTGTAGGAGCTGTCATGGCACACCTTAATGCTAACAATACAAATGTTAGTAATAATGCTATCGGTAACCCCAATCGTGGTGATGGCCAAGTACAGCAACGAACACCTACTTGTAAGAACACCTCGAACCTTAAGCCTAATATCCTTAAACGAAAGTTCGAGAACATGAAAGGGAGTTGTTCAACTCAAGAACCTAGCAGAGGGCAACGAACTGGGGCAGTCGATACCCCCATCAGCCCTGTTATTCTAGCACCAACCAAGCCGTACTTAGGAAACCTCCCACACTGCAGCAAGTGCAACTACCATCATCATGGAGTTTCCCGAGAGCTGCATTGCAATAGATGCAACATGAACGGGCATACCGCCCGCATCTGTAGAACTCCGGTCGAGTTCATCACTTCAACTGCCAATGTTGGAACCATTCCTATATGTCACCTTTGTGGCGAAATAGGACATTACAAAAGGGATTGTCCAACAGAGAAGAACGACGGGGGAGCAGGAGGATTTTGATCCCAATACATGGGAAAACATCAAAGAACCTTGCTATATTTTGGTATGCTTCCAAACCCCGATAATTATCTATAATTACTTATATAAAAATTTGAAACCCTAACAGGTAAGCTATGATAACTTAGTGTATACATAAGGGTCATTTATAATTAAGATTTGTAGACTTAGAGTGAGTAATCCCGCCTCATTTCCTGTTCCTTGGTTGGTTGTGGATTTAAGGCAGGGTTGCTCAGTCAAAGGTCTTACCAATCTTAATTATACATGACTTGTATACACCAAGCGATTATAGAGAGACCTAGTAAGGATCGTTTCATGAAAGTTCATAATTTCAAATTGTCAGAACCCTCGTATTGGTAGTACCCGCTAATTTCCAATCAAAAGGGGTTCGTTGCGATAATAACATAATAAAACTAGAAACGCTGAGAACTTAGGTACATAGGATATCATCCTAGTAAGCATTCGTCCCAGAACGACTTATTATCTATTTCATCGAGAAAATTCCGACATCCTCATTCGACATGGTTTGGCCTGGCCCTTACCATGTGAAAATTCTTATGCTGTATAAGAGAAATTTTTCCTTAATCAGCCGTAAGATGAAATTCTTTCAATCCATAACACAAAACCCTTAGGTTGTCTCTTGTTTCAAAACTTTAGAAGTACCCATGCGAAGAGTACCCTGTCATTCTAGCCTACTCAGTAGACAGGAAACATCAAACGAAAAGCACCGAAGAAGTCATAGAAGTCAGTAACTACCGAAGTACCTCAATAGATCTCATAGGAAAATCATTGTACCGCAGGTCAAGTTCAAGAATAGAGACTAAGAACTCATTAAGTTAATCTATCACTGCTAAGTGTATACACGAGAGTGGTATATATGTTAGACTTAACAAGATTAAGGATGTGTGATTCCTCCCTATCTACTGTTCCTTGTTTGGTTGTGAACCTGGGGCAGAGTCACGCATCCGAACGTTTTGTGAAATCTAAATTATATACGACTTGTATACACGAGGTTATGGTGGATGACCCAAGTATGAGTCTGATCATGAACTTCGAAGCAAAATCCAGTATCATGTATTCTACTAGGTAGAATTCAACATGAGACCACGACAGTGGGTCGAGCTACTAAATGACTACGAATTTGAAATTCGTTATCATCTCGACAAAGCCAATATAGTAGCTGACACCCTAAGTCGGAAAGAGTACCCAGGTCATAGTTCCAATCATAGACTATGATAACCCATTCAAATCTCTCCACATAGAGTAAGGAGGCTCAACAGGAAGCCTTGAAACCTGAAAATGTGGCAAGTAGATAAGATAACTAGAACGTGTGAGTGCACGGTATGCCAATATCTGTTATCTCCATTGAGATAATAGAATCATCTCCTAGTTCAGGCCGTCACTCAAAAACCTCTAGGAACCAGAGTAGTCATGATTCTATGGTATCGGTTATGGTAAAGAATGGGATATCCATTCACCAATTAGTCGATTCCTTTAACACACTAGCATTTAAGTTGCTCCATTCGAAACCTTCTGTGGTCACAAGTACAGATTCTATCTGCACTAGACTAAAGTAGGTAATACGCAACTAGCTAGAGATCCAATTTCCACACAGCACCCTCGCTGATCTGGAATTCATCTGAGAAACTACCAAAAACAAAATACGAATCAGGAAGCGCCATAAAGCTTCCAGAGTCAACCAGAGAAGCTACGGCTTCGATAAAAGAAAACCTTTGGAATTCCAGGATTGATGACCTTGTCATATGAAGGCCTCACCCTGGAAGGACAAGATGCGCTTGTGAAAGCGTGGAATACAAAATTCAAGGTACATAAGACCATTTGAGATTCTTACTAGAATCGGTCTTGTACTTTTAAACTTAAACTACCACAAAAACTTAATAACATTCATCCCATCTTTCACATATCAAATCTAAAGAGGTGTCCATCCGATAAAACACTTGTTATTTCACTCGATGAAATCAAGCTAAATAAAAGTCTATACTTTGTAGAAGAAACAATAAAAACCATGGATAGGGAAATCTGAAGAACCACGCTAAGTCTTATACCGTTAGTGAAGGTTCGCTGGATTACAAACCAGGGACCTGGATTCACTTGGGAAGGAAAGATTAGACCTAGTCCATGAGTATCACTTTAGACTTAATTTCGGGACGAAATTCCCTCTAACGGGGGGATAATGTGACACTAGTCAAAGTTTGGTCAAAACTTAATTGATCAATAATCATAATTGGGATGAACCAAGTGGTAGAGTTTGTAACAAGGTTTCCAAAAACATAAAGAACACTGAAATCCGAGTTATAACGAAGAAGTTATGACCAATCGAAAATCCGCGGTAAAACCGACAAAACACTGTTCAATGTAAAAAGCGAATTTTCGATAAAAGGATTTTTAGCCTTAACAATCTAAATGAAACTTGTAGAATATGTTAAACCGAGAACGTTCATAAAAAGAACGTGAAAATCCGACTTCGTATGAGGAAGATATGATTTTTCGAAGTTTCGGTTTAGCAGTAGACAGCTAAAAATTCGAAATATAAATCGATCGATATTTAGCCGACGCAACTTAAACGAGAATCGAAGGTCTCGTCAAAAGTAGCACAACGGTAAAAAGACAGACAAAAACGGACGTCGTTTGATGAAGTTATGAATTTTTAACGGATTCTCGTCTCGGTCTATTTAAAATAATAATATTAAAAATAAATTCAAAATTAGCCGACGAAGTCTAAACGAAAGTCGTAGAGTATAATTTTACCTACGCGTGCATATAAAGAACGCCAAAAACGGAGCTCGTATGCGAAAGTTATGATTTTCGTAAGTTTTGGCACAAAAATAAAGAAAAATAAGAAAAACCGGGAAATTTCGCATGTGACACGTCACCTCGCACGTGGCAGCTGCTGAGTGGACCAAAGCCATGCGTGGCACCTCCTGATTGGACCGCAGCCGAGGTCCACTAAGAAGCGAACAGCTTCGCATGAGATGCCCCGGAGACACCCCTCGGACACCCTCCTTCGCACGTGTCCTCCTTCTATTGGACCGAACTCCGGTCCAATCCGAGCCAGCCAGCAGCGAGCCTCCAGTCCGAAGAAGCCTCCTCCCTTTGCCATCTGTCCAATGCGTGGTAGCCTCGCATAGGCTCGGGTCCGAACCTTCGGACTATATAAAGCATGCGAGGGTTCCAGATTTTTTTACACTTTTCACCCCAATTTTCATTCTCTTTCACATTTTCCACTTCCACAAACTCATATACAACCCCTAAAGCCCCGGAATGAAGTCTCGAACCCTAAGCAAGCCTCGAAGCCCCGAGATTCCCGAGAAGTAACCTCTCTCCTGTGGAAACTCTGCCCGGTTTGAGCCGGTTTGTCGTTAAATAAACTCTTTACGGGAAACGAAACGCTGCCCGAATCACCACTTATCAAAGTGAGTTCATACCCCTATAATATACCTTTTTAAATGGTTTTATATGCTTTTTAGGGGGGGAATACAAGTTTAACACAATATTAAATTGTGTTAATAACTGTATGTGATAATAATCACACAAAGAATTTCCGTATGATTTTAAGAATTACCAAATACTTTCAAAATAACGTGAAGCCATGTTAAATCCTTAAAGTCATGTAAAAACTCCGTTAAATTCTTTGAAAAATGTTTTATAAACTATTTCATATTATAAATGCCAAAATCATGTTTATATATGTATAAATATATAAATAATATTTGAAGGACTTAGGACCAATGAATTATCCTATATCATTTTCCTTGTTTGGATGTGGAATTAGGGTTGTATTATTTGTCCGAAGGTCGTTTACTTCTTAATTATATATATGTTATACATATATGAGTACAAAAGGTTACTCCTTTTGGTATCACCACCTTTGTATCAGGCTGAGCAAAGGTGTTCATCCATGAGAAACCATGCTAATCAGATAGAACATATAAATTATAATAGGTATAATTTATCATTCAAAACTAAAGATACAAGTATGATTTACAACTGTATACTTTCCAAGGAAATTATCAAAATTCATTCAACTATACCAAGATATGTATAATACCTTTAATATACGAACAACATATTAATGAAGTAAAGACACATCATACCTAGTTTGCATTAACAAAGGTACGATACAGAGTACCAGGGTTAGCAAACATGTGGTAATGTCGGGTTTGCATTAACAAAGGTACGATATATAGAGTACCAGAGTTAGCAATCACGAGTAATAATACATCATACCGGGTTTGCATTAACAAAGGTTCGATATACAGAGTACCAGAGTTAACAATCACGGGTAATAATACATTCTGCCGGGTTGGCATTAGCAAAGGTAGTATACAGAGTACCCGAGTTAGCAAACTCGAGGTAATAATACATCTTACCGGGATTGCATTAACCAAGGGTACGATACAAAGTACCAGAGTTAGCATTCATCGGGTAATAACAATAATACATCGGAAATCTCATTGAAACAATAAATTTGTGAGACCCTTCACGATGTGCTTATCTAAGTACGACCTTTTTAAGTCCTGAACTATTAGCCAGAATCTCTTGTAGGGAGAACGTGAATTTGTGTATAGATCTATATGGGACTGACAATCCCGCACGTTTACTGTTCGCTACAGTTTGGCCGGCAGGCCTAGGGTGTCAAATATCATACCGTTCCGACGCCTGAAGAACGTCGCTGCAGGCATTTCCGTCATATTAGTATGGTTAATAGGACTCACATGGATAAAACAACGAGTGAATTACAAAGTAATATACTTCTCTTATAACAGTCAGAAAAGTTAATTACATCCCGACCAGATATACCTTCAGTAGCGTTTACTTACAGTAAGAGCTATATATCATGAAATCAAGTATTGTACTTCTGGTTTTGAACATTTAAAACCACAAGGCAGTATTATGGATAATAGAATACTCTCCATGATTAATACTAAGGTTGTTACTGTAGAACAGATATAACTAAGAACACTTTTACCAATGAAACGGTTTATGGGATTAAACCACTTTTACAAATGAAACAATTTATGGGATTAAACCACTTATACAAAGGAAACGGTTTATGGAATTAAACCACTTATCAAATGAAACTTAGTCACTCAATCTTTGTAAACTAGTATAACATAAAAGACCTTTAGTGGTTAATTCTATAATTCCTTAGTTATTACATCAGAGTCGTACATAAGTAATGTCCGATTGACAGTGAAATGTGTGACTTCCGCCTTACTTCCTGTTCCTTGTTTGGTTGTGGGCTTAGGGCAGATACACCCATTTAACTATCAATTCAATATTATGTTATGTATAATCAGTATAAACTAAGTAATTACAGAGGGAAACTATTGAGGTTATCAGTTAATCACCTCAGGAGACATAGGATTTCCTGGAGAAACCAGTGAACTCATTCAAAGAACTTAGGGTATACTTAACAGAACTAAAATACTTATGAACTCACCAGCTTAAATGCTGATCTACTCTTTTCAAATAACTTGTATTCTCAGGAATCCAGTAGACAGGTACACTCCAGAAGCTTTTGAGAAGACTACCTAGTACCGTACCGCGAATCTTGTCTTCTACTGTACCTACTTTAGTGTTTGAATATGTAATGTTTAAACACTTATGTAAAACTTATACTTATTAATGCAATGGTTGTTTGTACTTTGATTACTATATTGCATGTGTTGTGATACTTACCTAAAAGTCCTCCACCCCCGAACGTTTCCGCCGTTCTGGTTTGGGGGTGCGACATATCCATACTCAAGTAAGGCTAAGATACGGGCCATGCTCACACTTAGCTACTAATCAGCACATATAATCTACACGAGCCGGCATTGGTGCCTTCGACCCGTTCAATCCAAGAGGAAACTCACCTCGAATGTCGGATGATAGCTGAAACGTCTCTGCTCCGGAATCAACTCTACTCACTCTCCTAAACCAAAAAAACCTCTTAGATAACATTTCGTACTCATAATCCCTTAGGGTCAACTATGGTCATAGACAAAATCAATGTCAAAGTCAAAGTCGAAGTCAACGCTCCGGGTTGACTCAACTCATCGAGTTACCCTTCAACTCGTCGAGTTTCTATGAATTACAGAATCGTGATTTCGTGATCCAACTCATCGAGTTCTTCCATGAACTCGTCGAGTCCTTCCTTATCAGCAGAATCGGGACACTTCAATTCAACTCGTCGAATTCCTTTATGAACTCGTTGAGTTCTTCAGTTTGTTAACCCTTTCTTAACTTATTAAGCCATTATTCTTCATATCTAAACCTTATACTTCAGATCTCGACTGGAAATACCTCTAAAAGGGTATAGTTTCCAACTTTACCCACTAATATCTTTCCTAGAGAGATTAAGCTCAAACCCTAACCCAAAAAGGCAAAAGTCTTAATCCAAACACCACCAAACCTACAGTATAGACCATGAGATCATAGATCTGGACTCTAGGGACTAATAGATCACGTAAAGTTCTAGCTTTCTCTTCATGCATGGCCATTAGAAGCTCCAAAAGGCCAAAATGATGGTCTAAAGGTTGCATGGGACTTCCATGGGCATAAAGTTAGCACCTTTATGCCATGAAAACCCCTCAAGATCCTAGATCTGAAGTGTTAACACATTTGGGACATCCAACTCCCAAGGACCATGATATTTGGAGAAAACAAAGCAAAATAACCCTAAAAGAAGATCTAATCAACTACAAGGCAAGGTTAAAGCTTTATACCAAAAAGGTGACATGGATGAGGCAAGGATACTGGATCTATATGCTCCTTCTTGTGTCTCCAAGCTCTTCCTTCTTTCAATGGCTTCAACACACACCAAAAACACTCAAAATGGCTCACAATCTCTCAAAATAGCTTTAGGGTTTCGAGATTTAGGGTTAGGACAGTGGAGGCTGGAAATGAGGCCAACACCTTGGGGATAACGTGTTTAAATAGGGTGCAAACCCTAGAAATTAGGGTTTCATATCTGCTAGCCTACTCGTCGAGTTGAGGCCTCCCAACTCGTCGAGTAGGTTTCTCAAACCTGTCGTCCAAATAATCTCTACTCGTCGAGTTTCTCTATAAAATTGAATAAATTATAAGTTTAAATGCATACTAGGAACCAGGCGTTACAGAAGCTTTGCCTACAGAAGATGTTGTTGACTTTGTAATGTTTGACTTTTGTAAAACCCACTTGCATGTGGCGCATAAGCCTTGTGGCATGAGATAGAGAGTGAGAGAGAGACATGTAAACACCTCTATATAAGGTGGGTTTAGTCCACTTGTAGAGGTGCGCTTGAGAGGTGTAAAAGTTGCGTGTGTAAGTGTGTGTTATTTATGTAGACTAGATCTAGATCCCTTTTTGTGTAACACCATACATAATCAATACATCTCTTGAACACCCAAATCATCATGTTCATTGTGAAATCTTTAATTCTGCATGCCAAATCATGTTCTATAATCTCATCAATTGGTATCAGAGCAGGTCTTCAATGATCAAAGTGATTTTTGAAGAACGATTCTCGGTTTGGCAACATTTGTCACAATTGGAGCATTTTTGGTGAGTCTCTCTTTATGATCTCTCTTAATAATTGAATCATGCGTTACGTTTTTGAATTTTGATCAATTTGATTCGTTAAATGTAATCCGTTTTTACCCCATTCGTGATTCAACAATTTTTTTTTTAAAACGATCAAGCCCAAATCTGAATTCAAAATATTTAATTCATTGCTATTCATTGATCCAAGTTTTAAAGCCCAATTTCCGATCGATAATTGTTCATTTAAATTGATTGAGCCCAATCAATTAATCTACTTACTGTTCATGACCTCGATTTGAGCCCAATATTTGAGATATTACTGTTCATGATCAATTTGTGAGCCCAAATTCCTTTACTGCGTATGATCTATTAAACTCGTTCCTGATATAGTCACTCGCTTCAAATGATTGTACGCTTAATGTTCTTGAATCGACTTTTGATCATTCTGTTCTCGTTATCTTCTCATCGTTTCTTTTAGTCGATTAAGCCTGGATGATAATCTGGAACTGTATAATCGATTTCATGTGAGAGTTGTTATATTACAAAAGTTGATTGTGTTCCGATTCAAGTGTTAAAATCGTGAAATTGGTTCTTTGATTTTAATAATCATGACCAAGAACACTTGAAGGAGGTAAAGAATGTTTGGATAATCAAGTTTTGATCTGAAATTGGCCATTAGAATCAAAAATTTCGTGTTTATTGATTCTTGACTTAGAAAAGTCAATCACAGAAAAAGTCAAACATGATTTCTATGGGTTGATTCATGGAATTGTTAGAAGAAATCGATAGATACAAGTTGTTTTGAAGATTTGGATGTTGAAATCATATTCAATTTGGAGGTTAATTTCGAAATCGGTTCTTGATGTCAAACACAGTTTATATTCGCTTCTTGAATGATTTTTGGAAATCGAATATGATTTTGGGGCATTAAGATTTGAATGTCGATGTTGGTTTGAAGTATTCGATATTGCGCATTTGAGAAGCTAAGTATGTTTATGAATTCGTTATCATGATCGACTTTTCTTTGAATGACGAAGGCTTTGTAATGATATTCACGAACTGAGAAACAAACAAATTTGGAATGATTAACGAATGAAGAATCGGGAATTTGATTTCGAAGAATTTTGTTTTCGGATCGATGTAAGGGTTAAGTGATGGAACACGAAGACTGGGTTGTTTGATAAGGGGAATTGATTTGGGTTCCAAAGACGATGGTTAAAGAACGAAGCTTTACTGGGTTCGTGAATTGAAAAGGAAAAAATTTAGGTTGGGAAAAACAACGAATGGGAAGAAGAAAACGAAAGTATGGATTCAGGATTAAAACTATCGAAGGGGAGAGAGAAAAACTTTCGTTAAATCGTGCTCAAAATTTCGTACGAAGGGTGGAGATGATTTCGTACGAAGGGATGGAGTTTCGTACGAAGGGTACTGTTGATTCGTATGAATTGGGGAAGAAACTCAGAATTTTCGAAAATGATCCCTGAACTTACGAAGGTTTAACATCTTTTACAACTCTTCGTATGATTGGGACAAACTTTCGTATGTTTTGAAGAAAAGTGCAGTATTTTCGAAATCAGCCCCTAAACTTTCGAATGTTTGGTAATTTCAACAAATAGCGGAAGTATTCGACATTTTGGGGAACAAAGGACAGAATTGTCGAAATTAGTCCCTGAAGTTTCGAAAATTTGGCTGTTCATACCCAAATTCGAAAAAGGACTGATTTTGCTAAGAAATTGAAGAATATGCATTTCAGGCCCCTGCAGTTTGTGCAAATTGACGCTTTCTACCCAGCTTTGGAAAAGGAGGAAAGTTTTGCATTTTTGGCTGTTTTGGGCGCACCGGGTCACTGCAACATTTTGAAATTGACAATTTCTACCCATTTTTGAGAAATTTTGTCAAAGGCGGTCCGTGAACGAAGCTAAAAATTCAAGATTTTTTGGGTTTTCCGGATTAAAGCACAAAGTTTATGCCACATGTTAAGGGGGAGTTTTGACACGAAAAATTCCGAATGAAGCACGTTCTCTTTCCTTGAAGGTTTTATAATCAAATTTCGATTATAAAAAAGGGGAGAAATTTATATGGAAATTCGAACTTGAATTTTTCATATTACGCGAACTTGAAGACCGAAGTGACCTTGAATTTTAGAAGCTTACGAAATGACGCAATTGGAAGTTCAGAAGTGATTTATTTTCGAAATGGGTTTGGTTTTATTGAAGATTTTTGGGGTGTGTTTTTATGCTCAACTTTTGGTGATCAATTTGGAGTTTGAGAAGCTCGTGATCATTCGTTGATGCTCGGTTTGTATGGTCTCACATCCTAGAGCCCAAATTGAAGAATTGAAGATTGAAGTTTGTTTCGACATGTGTCACCTTTGAGTCTCGGATCGCGTAGTTTCTCGATTTTGGAAGATTTGAAGTGGGTCATTCATTCCTAACTTTGAGGGGGAGAATGTTGGGGTACAAAGTTTTCCATGAATGACTTTGTAATGTTTGACTTTTGTAAAACCCACTTGCATGTGGTGCATTAGCCTTGTAGCATGAGATAGAGAGTGAGAGAGAGACATGTAAACACCTCTATAGAAGGTGGGTTTAGTCCACTTGTAGAGGTGTGCTTGAGAGGTGTAAAAGTTGAGTGTGTAAGTGTGTGTTATTTATGTAGACTAGATCTAGATCCCTTTTTGTGTAACAACATACATAATCAATAAATCTCTTGAACACCCAAATCATAATGTTCATTGTGCAATCTTTAATTCCACATGCCAAACCATGTTCTATAATCACTACAGATGTTGATGGGTTTTAAGCACTATAACAACCCTATGGTGCACATACAACCCTAATGCTTTGGATCTAAGTTTTCTCTAGTTATACATGCAAATTTTATTTATCCAAAGCATGAAGCCTATCTAGTATACAACTTGATATATGAATCATAAAAACTAGTTAGATGATTACCTCTTTATGTAGATTGTATTACTTGGCCTTTAAGAGCTTAGCACCTCAAGTGTGATGCCTCAAATGCTTCACAAAACACCACCAACAATTAGAGAACTTGAGAGAGAGGTTAGGAACACCCTAAAATCGGATATACTCTTGCTATATCAATTGTGCATCCGATTTTGGGTCTAAGGGGTTACATATATGGTGTTAGAATTCCAAGAGTCATATGTAACTCTAATTCTTACACTTAAGGTTATGATCCATAACTCATATGAACTAACTCTTCATGGACTCTCACATAAACTTAGTCCATCATGGATCAATAGCCCAAACCATATGTATCACTAATTTACATAATTAATCCCCGTTTATTTAATTAGTCTATTTTGATCATTAAATTAATTCCAAACTAATTCTTGATCAATACTAATGAAATAATATGATTTCTTAATTAATATATTATACTTATAATATATTAGTAAATCATAAATAACCTCTTTCTCAAATATCCATCCTATCAGGTTGTTCTGGTGAATGCAACCCAAATGGACCATGCTACTCTCGGGTCAAGTACATACCAATTATAGTTATTGGCTTAGACACCTAATCCAACAGATGTATCATCTTGTTTTGATTACTTTGAGGGAGTTAGCACTCGACTTCTTGGTAACTAATGAGCTATTACACCTTTTATGTGCTTTTTAATCTATTGAAATTATATGTTGCATCTCACCTTTAGTATAAGGGTTTCGGTCGAAATTTACCCTTCAGCTATTTAGCATGTACTCATTTACCCTTCAACTATTTAGCATGTACTCATTTGGTCACTTTTTTTTGGAGACCCAATCTCATTTGACTTTCAAATTTTTATCCATAATGTGACCTGTTATAGCATATTACCTTTATTATTGATTTGGTGTCAAGATTAATGTACTAATTGCCCTAACTTATTTACAAATTTTTTTTTTTCTGATATATATTTTAATTTTCTGTTTTTTAACAAAATTGTCTTAAAATATTTTGATTAAAATTTTGTTCTGTATTACTTTTTTATTTCAACATTGTGTTTGCATGTTTTCTACAATTTTGTTTGCAAATATTGTTCGGATTTTCCATGTGTGCTTAAAAATATGCATATGGTTACTGTGGATCGTATCATTTACTATAGTTTGATACGTTCATGAAAATTTAATTGAACCATTTTTAACAATTTCCATTAAAAGATGTATGCGTATTCCTTCTTTTAACTTTTATTGATGTTATGTTTTTCATAATCATAAATAATTCAACAAACATTTTAAATATTTAATGTTAATGAACATATTTATCCTATTATGTAACATTTATACAAAATAATAATTTTGTTAATTGTTATACTAAATGGCTAAAAACATATGCACTGTCTTCACATGGATATACAAATGAGTGGAGAAAAAGCAACTGTACAAGAAGTAGAATAAGGTACGAAAGAGGTATTTAGGAATGCACATTCCAATTCCTTAGGATTCCATGATGCTTATATGTAATTTGGAAATAAATATATGTTTTATTTTTTATATTTAAATTGTTTAATCTTTTTACAGAAATCGCTTGTCGGAGGCTGTTGTTCGGAGATTCCTTCAATGAACTACATGACACGAGCTTTCTCCTGTGCGGTATCTCACATGTTTGAAGGAGTGGATTCAGTCTTCAACTCCCGAGCATCCAAACCTGAATCTTGATTTATGTCAAGTGTTAAGTATACATTATCTTTTTTAAATATCAAAATATCAAGATCCAATTTTTATTTTTTAATAGTGATCCGTATTAGTTCTAGGTACCATTTATCAAAATTAGAACATATGGACTTTTCCACAAAATGTAATAATACACTAATCAATACAAGCTCATTACTTTTTTTGGCCTTCAACTCTTTGAGCTATAGTGCTACACATTGAACATAACAGAAGTGTTTGTACTCCATTTGATATGCATCTCATAAAATAATTTTAAATGATTTATTACATGAGTAATTAGTTAAAAGAAAGTTTGGTATACATTCATGACTGAATATATATATATATATATATATATATATATATATATATATATATATATATATATATATATATATATATATATATATAGGGAATAGTTCAAATAAAAAAACTGTAAATAGTATGAAAACGTAAAAACACTACTTTTATTTATTATCATACAATGATTTTTTTATACACAGTTTATGTCATTATTCAGCAATGAATAAATAAATACTCACAAATTAAAACTAAAATTAGAATTTACTACGAAAATACACATACATAAATTTATAAGAGAATAATAACATTCTAATGAATATATGAATAATCAACCGTTAATATCATTATTCAGCAATGAATAAATAAATACTCACAAATTAAAACTAAAATTAGAATTTACTACGAAAATACACATACATAAATTTATAAGAGAATAATAACATTCTAATGAATATATAAATAATCAACTGTTAATATTCATATTAGAATTACTTCAACAATACATATATGCAACATTCATTGCAGAATATTATGATAAACATAATGTTTTTACGTTTTCACACCATTTACTGTTTTTATTTGAACTTATATATATATATATATATATATATGAGTTAATGGTCTTCTGTTACTGGTATTTTCCAGACTGGGATATCTTCTATGCTGGTAGAGTTACTGAAGATGATTTGCATATGGAGCTACCGTATATACATTGTCAATAATGTTGTTCATTCTAGTACAGTTTCTATAAGCAAGACATTTTGTTTGAAAACTAGACACCTCTCTAAGTGCTTCCACTTCTTTACTTAGGATTTCCACTTTATCGATCATCTCCATTACCAGAAACAAGAATTTTGATATTGCACTATCAACTACACATTAATGGATTGCAATTTCGGCACTATTATGACCTCTAAGGACTATTCCCCTGCAATACTCCCTCTATTCCAAAAAATATGTAACGTCTGACTTTACAAATAGTTTAGTGAAAAAAAAATATAGGACTATTGATAAAATGTCTGAAATGCCACTATTGATAGAAATATAAGATGGTAATTAGTAAGTTACTCTATCAAATGTCCAATGCCCCTTAACAAATTATTATGCTTCCATGGATGCTGAACTACTTCTTCTCTTTGCAGCCATCAAAGATTTGCACATTAAAATCAAGTAAGCAGATATTGTAAAAACCTCTACATATGAGGTAATAAAATCATTTCCTCATTTTTATTCGACTAAAAATTGAAAATAGTATGTTTTCATTTTCACCATTAATGCAACCTCTTATTCCTTTTTTTGCAAATCTAAAACATGCTTATATGATTTTTTTTGTTTTGTTTTGGAAAAGAAGAAACAAAGAATTTATTTTTGTTTTGGTCGAAGTTTTTTTTACCAAGTTTGGTCTAAACCCATTTTACAATTTTTTCCCAACTTTTTTTTAACTTCAAATTTTATATTCACGTATTTGTTTTTCTGAAAATTATATTTTTACATCTTTTACACAAATTTTACATATTTTTTACAGGTTTGGTTCCACTTTTTAATTTCTTATATTTCATGGATTTTAGGGTTTTCTGTAATCGATCGAACATGCTTCTTACTCACACATTTGATTTTGGAGGGTTTGTATTGGAAAACAAGAGTGGTAAGTATTCGAATAACTAAAATTCAGAAAAACATTTTTAACAATCAAACTTGTATGTCGCCGAATTTATTTTATTTTTGTTGAAATTGGTTTTGATATGTGTAGTGATCCTATCTATGATGACGAATGCAAAATATGAAATGATTTAGTGAGTCATACAAGAATCATGAACACGAAGAACACAGGATGTAAATAATCTTGTTTCAAGCTCTCATTAGTCTAGAAAGTATTACAAAGTGGGTCATGCAATATTTCTTTCTCTAGACTAATCTCTCAGAAGTTCTTACATAAATGAGTGTCACTCACTTCCTATATATAGGAAATACCACTCATTACACACAAACAAAAGGGTAAGCTACAAGAAGCATCCATGTAACATCCCGAAAATCATAGGGTAAAAATTTCATTTTTAATATATATTCAAACATTCATTTATCTTTATTCAAACATTTATAAGTATTCCTTAGTAAACAATTATCAAAGTAAAATCCCAAAATCACAAATTGCGGAAAAACACGGGTGTATGCGCTGCGATCAAGTCGGTGTCTTCCCTTTCGAACCATAAGTACCTGATGAAGGGATTTTATTGCATAAAATAGATAGTTTTTCAGAAAAAAAGGCAACGGAAGCTTTAAAAATTTCTTATAAATTTTGAGTGTGACAACAAAACAAACCATCAATGATCCTTTTAAAGAGGTTAGAATGATGTTACAACAACCATAGGGTGTATAGAAATAACAACCTTTGTAGCCTTTGGACCATCTTGGATTTGGGGTGTTGAAGTAGATGGAAAGAACAAGAAGCTTGAACTTCCTCTACAAGTAATCCACCAACAAGATAAGGTACTCAAAATGCTAGTTTTCTTCTTGTATGACTTTGTTCTTTAAGCCTTAAGTGCTTAAACAATTAAGCACTAGAAGGAAGACACAAAGTAAGCACTAAAAGCTAAAACACCAACTTCAAAAGTGGAGAGAGGCTCTCCCTTAGGTGCTCTCGGCTTTAGAGAGAAATAGAGAGGAGAAATACCAAAAGAACTCTACTCATGTCATGCACAAGAGTCCCCTTTTATACACCCATACTAAGTAAAGTCAAACCATTAAAATACTCTAAAGTATTTTAAAGCATAAAGTGAAAGGGGGACAAAGTATGGACACCAACTTGGGAAGAAAACACAAGCAACCTCCCACACACTAGGCTATTTCAGCCATGATGACTTGGAAGAGAAAAAAATGTCTCCAACTTTATTAACCATGGTAGAGTAAGTCTTTAACTTAATCATGGTTAACCACAGGGTCCAAAACTTTGTACATGACTTATTATATGATACCATATCATATAATGGCTAGTTTCTAGTTTCTTTTATTATTATTTTCATAAAACAATAATTATTCTCTAATTAAATACAAGAGTTGAATTTATTTATTAATATCAAATATATAATAAATATTTAATAAGTACCAACTTGGTTAAGGTGTGACCCTATAGGATCATATGTTATTAGCAACATCACTCAATAATGATTCTTGAGCATATAGATCCAACAATCTCCCACTTGCACAAGATTAATTAAAGACTGACATAGACATTAGCTGACGTCTAGCAACAGGCTACTGCCCTTAATAACACATGAAGATGTGCCATCAATCAACATCCAATTCCAGGAGCTCACTAGCTACAATTGAAGTATAAGGTAAGTGTATCAATATTCTCTTTGTTACAGACATCATGTTGGATATGAGACATGGAACGTGATCATCCTCATTTGCCATCCAACTTATAAGAAAGGTGCCTTAAATGTCTAACTCTCAACACATAAGAGGAACAAATCCCATCTTGACTACATACATACTCTCATATAGTTCATGATCTACCTAATGGAGGCTTTTATAACTATACAGTTACGAACAACGTTTAACCATGTCAAAGTATATCAATCTCCATACTTGAGTTCTCCAATATGCATCTCAGGTCAAAAGACATAAAGATATTTACCTGTGATCAAGATTCACTTATGATATCGATCCATGAAGTGACTCTTGATGCGGGTCATTTCCAATAGTTGTTCTCAAACAAGTACATATGAATTTGGATGCAACACTTTGCTATTTCACCTCTTGAAATCAACCAAGCCGATTCATATTAGTCTTAATTCACAGTTGCTCCCGCAACAGTGACTGGCTATGGACAAATTTTGAATAATTACATTATTCAAGGATTAAATAACATGCTAATATAGAACACAATAATATTCAACACAAAAGAGATATCTCATATTCAGAGCAGATTTCATATCATTGCTTACATAGTTCTGAATATCCAAATATTAGTCAATTACATATTTAATCCAATCACTAGCTAATCGTAGACTGATTCCTTTTGCATGACTCTCAAACTTGCTTTGAGGTGGAGCCTTTGTGAACGGATATGCTAGATTATCATTTGTATGAATCTTTTCAATGCATACATTTCCCAATTCTAATTCCTGGCGAGTGAAATTGAATTTTCGTTCAATGTGTCTAGTCTTGTTGGTAACCATCGGGTCTCTTGCAATAGAGATGGCACCAGTGTTGTCACAAAGCATCTCAATGGCATTTTTGATGCTTGGAACAACATCCAGATCACCGATGAATTTCTTCATCCAATCAACTTCTTGAGCCGCTTCACACGCAACTATGTACTCTGATTCTGTTGTAGAAATTGCAACCACTTCTTGCTTTGAACTCTTCCAGGAAATGGCTCCTTCGTTAAGTGTGAACACATATCCTGACTGTGATCATGAGTTATATCGACCAGTGTTGAAACCAGCGTCATCGTAACATCTTACAGTAAGCTCTTCTTCAACACTTCCATAGACCAGAAACATATCTTTAGTTCTTCTTAAGTACTTAAGTATGTTCTTAACAGCCACCCAATGTTTTTCGCCAAGATTAGCTTGATACCTACTAGTTATACTAATAGCATAAGCTACATATGGCCTTGTACATGTCATAGCATATATAATTGATCCTACTACTGAAGCATATGGTATGCATTTCATTATTTTGATCTCATCTTCAGTACTAGGGCCGTCAGCCTTAGAAAGAATAGTATCAGGCAGTATGGGAACAATTCATCGTTTCGAGTTATCCATTGAAAAATCTTTTAATATGTTGTCAATGTATGTACTCTGATTCAAACCAATGAGATTTTGGGATCTATCTCTATAGATCCTAATACTGAGTGTGTATGCAGCATCCCCTAGATCTTTCATTTGAAAGGACTTACTAAGGTAGGCCTTAGTCTCTTTCAATTTCGGGATATCTTTCCCGATCATTAATATGTCATCAACATATAGAATTAGAAAAACAATATGGATCCCACTTGCTTTGATGTATACACATGGTTCATCGGGACTTTCTGAGAAACCAAACTTTTAGATGTTTTCGTCAAAACGATGATACCAGGCCCTAGATGCTTGTTTTAAATCCATAAATGGAATTCTTCAGTTTGCACACCTTCTTTAGGTTATCCGGTTTGACAAAACCTTCAGGTTTTTCCATATAAACATCTTCCTCAAGATATCCGTTAAGGAAAGCGGTTTTGACATCCATTTGCCATATCTCATAGTCATAATATGCAGCTATGGCCATGATTTTCCTAATAGATTTAATCTTAGAAACTGGCAAGAAAGTATCTTCATAGTCAACACCTTGAATTTGAGTATATCCTTTCGCGACAAGTCGTGCTTTAAAAGTTTGTACATTTCTGTCCATGTCGATCTTCTTCTTGAAGATCCACTTGCTTCCAACAGCCCTGTTGTTAGGAGGTAAGTCAACCAAGTCCCATACTTGATTTTCATTCATGGATTGAATTTCAGTTCTCATGTCTTCAAGCCATTTGTCAGACTCTAGGTCTGCAATAGCAGCCTTGTAATTGATGGGCTCACATTGATCCATCAAGAAGACTTCCTCTTCAGGAATGACAAATCCAAATCTGTCAGGTTCCTGACAAGTTCTACTGGAGCGTCGTACAATTGGTGTGGTTTTCGGCATCTGAACGATAATTTCAGGTTCAATAATGCTTTGTTGATTATCATTATCAACTAAAGGTTGTGTCTCTAGAATTTCTTCGAGGTCAATAGGGCTCTCACTTAATTTATGTGAGATAAAGTCAGTTTCAAGAAACATTGATTTACGGGCTATGAACACCCGGTTTTCTTCTTTCTGGAAGAAGTAATAACCCATGGTTTCTTTTGGGTATCCCACAAAGATACACTTTTTGAGATCTAGGGTCAAGCTTTTCAGAAGTTTCTCTTTTAACATATGCTTCACAACCCCATATCTTTAAGTAATACATTGATGGAACCTTTCCATGCCATAACTCGTAGGGAGTCTTACTAACCTTTTTAGTTGGGACCATGTTTACAATTCGAGCTACAGTTTCATGGGCATAACCCCAAAATTAATGAGGAAGGGAAGTATGAATCATCATCGATCGCACCATATCAAGTAGAGAATGATTTCTCCTTTCCGAGACACCGTTATACTGAGGTGTTCCCGGTGGAGTGAGTTGTGACACTATGCCATGATTCTTCATATGTTTATCAAACTCATAGCTCAGATATTCACCACCACGATCTGATCGTATGGTTTTAATCTTTTTAACAAGTTGATTCTGTACTTCTTTTTGGAAAACCATGAAGACATCGAATGCTTCATATTTGTGTTTCATGAGATATATATATCCAAATCTATTGTAATCATCAGTAAATGTAATGAAGTATTTTTCACCGCTTCTGGTCATTATTCTAAAAGGTCCACATACATCAGTATGTATGAGTCCTAATAGATCCGAAGCTCTTTCACCAACACCG
The DNA here is from genome assembly GCF_052849685.1 of Lactuca virosa. NCBI lineage: Eukaryota > Viridiplantae > Streptophyta > Magnoliopsida > Asterales > Asteraceae > Lactuca > Lactuca virosa. Next base: position 111,120,794 of record NC_136434.1, on the reverse strand, counting down.
GTAAAAGGAGCTTTGGTCATCTTGCCAAATAGACATGATTCACATACATCAAAAGACTCTGAGCCTGTTGATTCTAAGATCACATCCTTTTGGAGCTTAGCAATACGAGTTTTACTTATGTGCCCAAGTCGACAATACCATAAATAAGTTTTATTTGAGTCTAACTTTGTCTTCTTATTTAAGTTGAAAATTGAATTATCCATTGTATATGAACCATTTAAATCGATTTCATATATTCCATTTTTGGGACTAGTCTCAAAATAGAACACATTATCTTTAAACACAGAAATGTTTTCAGAATCAAAGTCAAACTTATAACGAAAACCTTGTTCATACAAGCGAGAAGTAGAGATAATATTGCTAGTTATAATAGGTACATAACAACAATTGTTCAAAATAAGATTAAGGCCATTTGGAAGCAACAGATGATATTGCCCTATGGATTTGACAGCTACTCGAGTGCCATTGCCAACATGAATTTCCAAATCCCCATCTGTTAGTTCTCTAACATTCTTTAGTCCCTCCAAATCATTGCAGATGTTAGTACCACTTCCAGTATCGAATACCCAAGAATTAGTACGGAATGCATGTAATTCAATCACATATATACCTGAGGTGCCAACCTGGTTGGCCTTGATCTTCCTAAGTTCCTCTAGGTATTAGGGACAGTTGCGCTTCCAGTGTCCCTTTTCATTGCAGTGAAAGCAATCAGAGTCAACAACAGGCTTGGGTTTAAGAGTTGGGTTAGTAGAAGGAGGCTTCCTTTTACCGTTTCCCTTGCCCATGCCTTTCTTGGCAGCTTTGCCTTTCTTCTTACCGGTATTATTACCAGTTTGCTTCTTAGAGATTTGACCCTCACGGATCATCAACACTTGATTGTTCCCAGATTTCTTGATGTTTGCCTCAACATTTTTGAGCATGTTATGAAGCTCAATGATGCTCCTCTCCCAATCATTCATTGTGAAGTTCATCACAAATTGGTTGAATGACTTAGGCAATGAGGCTAGGATCACATCGGTAGCTAGCTCATCCCCAAATGGGAATCTGAGGCGGGCAAGTTGCTCAACATAAGCTTTCATTTTGAGTACATGTACACTCACAGAAGATCCCTCAGCCATTTTGCAACTAGTGAAAGCATTCAAGGTATCAAACCTCTCTTGCTTAGCCTGAACTTGAAACATGACTATTAGTTGTTCAATCATTTCAAATGCGTCATGGAACTCAAAAGTTTTCTGAAGTTCAGGAGTCATAGTTGCAAGCATGATGCAAGCCACTTCGGTCGAATCAATAACATGTTTCACCCGAGCATCTTTTGATGCTTTGGCAGCATTAGCTGGGAGCTCTTCTGGGATAGGTTCATCAAGGACATAGTCCTTTTTCTCAAGCTTGAGGACAATTCTCAGTTGTCTGAACCAATCAAGAAAGTTGGGTCAACTTAGTTTTTCTTTTTCGAGGATAGATCGGATGGTGAGTGATGAGGTGGTTACAATTGGGGTAGTCATCTACAAAATAATAAGATTCATTTTAATATCTTTGATATAAATTCTTTTCAAAAATAATTACCCTTCAAAATAAATTTTGAAAAGTTAAGATCCACATCACCCAAAATAACTTGAGGAGGTGACCTACAACTCAAGTGATTTTGTTGATCGGTAGGTTATGATAACAAATTACAACTCTTATGTAATTCTTAGATTTATGGGATCCAAAAAATTACTTTGTTTTTAAATGGCATGTTCATCCCATCTATGCCTCAAAACTCTTATGCTTAGATGACCTTTATCACATAAGAAATTGATCAAATCATCCATTTAAAAAACATATGAGTTATATTTCACAAATGGTTAGGGGGCCTTTATCCCATAAGCAAATACAAAAACACATTGACTATTTTTGACAACTTAAATGAATAAGGTGACCCTAAAATCCATATGAATTGCACAAAAATCTCAAGTGATTTTTAAGTGGATTGCATGGATTTGAAGTTTTGTAAATAAGGGTTTTTTATCAATGCTTTATTATTCTAGCATTTTAAAACATTTTGTATCATGAATATTTCATGCATAAAATATTTCATGGTACATTTAAAGTGTTCCAAAATTCATAAAGTTGACTTTATTTTATATACAATTTTAACGGTTAAAATTTATATTCAATTTTAATTCGACGTTATACGGATTGGAACCGGTTTCTAACTTTGTTAATAAAACAATATTTTATTATTGAGTTATGCAGTTTAGATTAAGTTCAAAAAAAAATTAAACTTTTTTAGATCTTTAAAAGTTTGGCTATTTTAGAGTTTTTTAAAATTTAAAACTCTTTTTAACAAAAAAAACTCAATTGTTGACATCTTATGTTGAAACTTTTATATAAAACTCTAAACCCCAAATTTGATGTTATTTTTGTGAAAATGTTTTAGCATGACAAACATATTTTCATACATTTTACAACAACCAAAATAACCATCACATGCATGCATTTTAAAGTGTATAAACAAAGCTATTTTTCTAGTAATATTTAGTGTGAGCCATCACAACAAATATTAAGTCATTTCCTAGAGCACTTAGTGGGACACTTCAAGGTCTTCAAAAAAGGCTCAATGTCTTCATATCTTCATAAGATCTTCAAGCTCCATCTTATTACATTTTTATAAAATACAACCAGTCTAAAACTAATTTATTACATATAAAAAATAAACACATGAAATAATACCTATTTATCTATTACATCATCATATGAATAAATAGTAACCACAAATGTCCTAATGACTTGTTTATACACAACAAACATATCAAACATATCAAACATACAACTCTTTGTTTTTTCTAAGGCAACGTTTATGTAACCAAAATGCATGAAAAAATGGTTATATAAAAAATAAACACTTTTAACAAGAAGTTGCTAAAGAAAACAAATATGGATATTTCATTAGCCAAAAAGAAATTCATGCTTGTTTTCCAAAAACCAAAGATTATCATAACATAAAAAAATCATTCTAACATTTAAAAGATGGCTCAGATACCACTGAATGGATTTTGTTGCATAAAATAGATAGTTTTTCACAAAAAACCGGCAACGGAAGCTTTAAAAATTTCTTATAAATTTTGAGTGTGACAACAAAAAAACCATCAAGGATCTTGTAACAACCCGTTATTCTCTATTCAATAAGAGTTAAAAATCTCATTTCGATCCTTATGTGTATATATATCCTCCATTATCTCAAGGTCTTAATTATAAGCTAATAACTAAGTATAGCTTAATCCTTAAGTGAATTATCATATTATGACTTACTATAGGTAGATAGTGTAATGTTTAAATCAATAAATTAACTCCAAAAGGAGTTCACGGCCTAGAATTAACTCCAAAGGAGAGTTTACGACCAAGAATCCAAGGAAAATGAGGTTTACGGACAAAAGCCACTCCAAAATGGAGTTCACAGCCCAAAATCAAATCATTAAGGGTGTTCGTGGTTTGGGGAACAAGTCCAAAGTAGTTCGCGGATTTAATTTCAATGCAAAATGGTGTTTACGGTTAGCCTAAAACCGTAAACCCGAAGGCCCAATCCCATTATGATCCGTAAACACCCCCTATATATATATATATATATATATATATATATATATATATATATATATATATATATATATATAAGGGGTGTTTACATATATATATATATATATATATATATATATATATATATATATATATATATATATATTTTCACCCGGGAATCAATTCATTTCTCCACTTTCCAACCGTGCACCACTCCCAAAATCCTCTCAATCTTCATCCGTGAACAACCCCATTTTCTCTCAATCTTCAAGAGTTTACACCCAGTTTCCGTCAAATCTTCATATTCGCCACCAAGAACATTCAAACCCATATTCAAATCTTCAAGTAATTTTCAAATCTTCTTAATATTTCAAGATCCAACCGCGAACTCATTAAACCCAACCGTAAACCCCATTTTCCAACCAAAAATCAAATTGCAACATTCCAATTAATTCCAATTAATTTTGTAAGTATCCCTTTCATAATTAATTTATTATTTAACTCATTATTTAAATTAATATATTATTAATTTAAATACGACGTCGAATATAATTATTTTAGGGTAACGTCATCCGCGCGTACTCGTACCCGGGGATTGTCTCTACAGCTCGCTAGTTCAAGTTAACACACATTTGAGGTGAGTTCATACCCCTACGTTTTCAATATTTTTCCATGTTTTAGGGGGGGGGGGGGAATACAAGTACAACGAAATTAAATTGTGTATTATTCAAGTAATTTCAAACGATTTCAACGGTTACAAACCTTAAACTATTTCAATCAGTTGCAACCATTGTCTTACAATAACATACTTTTATATATATTGTTATTTATATAAATATGAGTACAATCCTTTAATCCTTTGTAACATGCTGAGCAAAGGAAAACTTTTTAGAATAAACACATTTCAAATGGATCATATTTATAAACTATAATAGGTATAGTTTATGGAATACGGACATCATATTTACAAAACACAGAGATACAAAACAAACGAACATATAAACTATATTTGGTATAGTTTATGAAACATAAGTATTATCTTACTAAGTATAGGTTTTATCACAGTAACGAGCATATAAACTATATTAGGTATAGTTTATGGAACATATAAACAGACATTCATTTCAAAGGATTTTCAGATATTCTACACTTAACCGTCGATATAGCTTTGTGAGATAACGTCTTCAAGTACTTATTTAAGTGCCAACAAAAGTGACCTTAATAAGTATATCAAAAGTTTCCTCCGTTTCGGTTTGGGGGTGTGACAGATTGGTATCAGAGCATTGTTTATAGTGAACTAAGTATATCAAACCTTACATGGTATACAACTATAAACACTAAGGGGCCGAAGCGCTTTGAAATAAAAATATACTTTTAAAATATAAGAATATTATAAGAAGTATACAAACATACATACATACCGGAACCAGTATCACAAGAAGAACAAAACAAAAGTATTTAGATGTTGAAGACTACGGTTAAACCTGGATAGTTATGTAATCATATCTTGGATAAATATAGCCTGATCAACTATATTTATCTGAGATACGACCAACATGTGTTTAGGAGTGACAGTGGTGTTGCAATAAGTCTAAAACTTACCAAACTCTATACAAAGGAAACAATAGAACAAAACATACAGTTAAAATACTATAGGAGTATTTTATTGCACCATAACACTAGAGCCAAACACGTGGAAACAAAGAACTCTCACTGATAGATCTATAATTGCTCGGTGTATACATCTAAGTTATATATAAGTAAGATTTTATAGACTCAGAATAGGTGGTTTAACTTTACTCCCTGTTTTTTGTTTGGTTGTGGACTTAGAGTAGGATCACTTAATCGAAGGTCTATTTGGTCTTAGTTATATATAGTTTGTGTACACTAGGTGATTATAGAGGGAATCAGGCACAAATCACATCGTACAAATTCATTCCAAGTGTTGCTATTAATTTCATGGCGATTGTTTACTTGTATTAGTAGACTTCCATTGTAAATCGCTTAATAGAACACTATAACTGTCAGGATAAGATATATCCCGTTAATTATCACCTGACTCCTTACCACTATAGAGGACTTATCGTTACTTTCTCTTTAATCATTATAGAGAAAGATGCCTTCAAAGAAGTCCAACAGGAAGAAAAGCAGCACTTCGACAAATCCACCACCGCCACCACCACCCCAATTCGACCCTGTTGTCTTCCAAACAGCACTAATCGTTGTTGTGGCTGCCGTCATATCGTAGATCAATAACAACGGGAGTAGAGGATCGGGTAACGGTACCAATCCTCTTAACCTCGGAGGTAGCCAAGGACACCGGAGAGAGTGTTCCTACAAGGATTTCATGAATGCAAAACCCAAATCCTTCGATGGCATTGGAGGTGTCATTACCCTAACTCGTTGGTTCAAGAAGACCGAATCAATCATTGAGATATGTGTGTGCCCCGAGACGAGCAAAGTAAAATTTGTAGCATGCACCTTCACTGATAGAGAACTAACTTAGTGGAACAGCCAAGTCAAATCCCTAACTCTCCCAATAGTTAATGCTATGAGTTGGGACGATTTGAAAGAACTGATGCTGGCTGAATACTGCCCGCGGGGCGAAATGAAAAAACTGGAGCAGGAGCTTTGGAACCTGAAGATGAAGGGTTCTGACATCGCTGCTTACACTGCAAGGTTCAGTGACTTGGGTCTACTTTGTCCCGGGATGGTCACCCCGGAGAGTAAGAAGGTAGAGAGATACATCAGGGGATTGACACCCCAACTCAAGGAAATGTCCTTGCTTCCAAACCACTTACCTTCGACAGCGCCAAGCATCTTGCACAGACACTGATAGATCATGGAGATAGCCAAGACACCGTGACAGTTATTCCAGTACAGCCCAAGGAGAGCGGCAACAAAAAGAAATTCTAGAACAAGCGAAAGGGACAATCTTCACAGGAGCCCTCAAAAAAACAACAAATGGTGGCAATCCATGCTGCTACCCTTCCTGCTGCTATTCCCACTACCCCAACACCTCCCAGCCGATATGCTGGAGACCTCCCTTTATGTAACAAATGTAACTACCACCACACGAGAGCTTGCAGATAAATGCTTTGCGAAAACTGCAATAGAAAGGGGCACACCGCCCGTTTCTATAGGATGCCCGTGCAACCGACCAATCAGGCTACTAGTGGAGGAGTAAGCCAATCTTTCTATGGATGTGGCGAAACAGGGCACTACAAGAGGGACTGCCCTAAAGCAACAAATGCTAGCAACACAAGGAGAGTGCTAGCCATGGGCAGGAGGAGGCAGTTGCAGATCCTACCGTAGTCACGGGTACGTTCCTCATCGACAACTCTTATGCATGCATTCTCTTTGATAGTGGTGCGGAGAGGAGTTTTGTTAGTCGCAAATTCAAACACTTACTCAAACACTTACTCAAACACGAATCCTAACCACTAACCGAAACATTCACTATCGAGATGGCTAACGGGAAGAAAGAGAGAACTAACAACGTATTCATAGGTTGTACCCTAACTCTAAACGACTATTCCTTTCCTATTGACCTTATGTCGGTCTCCATAAAAAGCTTCGATTTCATCATCGGCATGGATTGGTTGAGCCCTAATCGTTTTGATATCCTTTGTTACGAAACAACCATTCGCCTCAATCTGCCAAATGGCGAAGCCCTCGTTATCTACAGCGACAAACTCAACACGAACCTTCGCATCATTTCGTGCATCAAAACTCAAAAATATCTGCGAAAGGAGTGTCATGCATTCCTAGCCCATGTAGTTAACGAAAAACAAGAAGTTAAAGACCTCGAGTGCATCCCCGAAGTCTGCAACTTTCCAGATATATTTCCTAAAGATCTTCCAGGAGTTCCTCCCGAACGCCAAGTCGAGTTCCGAATCGACTTGATTCCCGAAGCTACCCCCGTAGCCAAATCCTCGTATCGTCTAGCACCAGCAGAGTTGCAGGAATTATCCAGCCAGCTAAACGAACTGCTCAGTAAGGGGTTCATTCGACCAAGCTTCTCACCCTAGGGAGCACCGGTCATGTTCGGTAAGAAGAAGGATGGATCTTTCCGAATGTGCATAGACTACCACGAACTGAACAAGCTTACTATTAAGAACTGATACCCTCTCCCGCGAATAGATGACCTCTTCAATCAACTTCAAGGAGCCAGCTACTTCTCAAAGATAGACCTGAGATCGGGGTATCACCAGTTACGAGTCCATGAGAATGATGTTCCCAAAACAGCATTCCGAACTCGTTAGGGTCACTACGAGTTTGTAGTAATGCCCTTTGGTCTAACCAATGCACCCGCGGTATTCATGGATCTAATGAATCGAGTGTGCTGACCCTTCCTAGACAAATTCGTGATAGTATTCATAGATGATATACTCATATATTCACGAAGCGAGGAAGAACATAGTCAGCACTTGAGACAAGTTCTAGAAACTTTACGGACGGAGAAGCTATAGGATAAATTCTCAAAGTGCGAGTTTTGGATGAGGAAGGTAAACTTCATGGGTCACGTAGTCAACGAAGAAGGAATATACGTGGACCCTTACAAAATAAAGGCAATCGAGAACTGGTCAGCACCCAGAACGCCAACAGAGATCCGCCAGTTTTTAGGACTTGCTGGCTATTACCGCAGATTCATACAAAACTTCTCCAGAATTGCTAAGCCGCTTACTACCCTAACTCAGAAGGGTGTAACTTTTAGTTGGGGAAAAAACAAGACACTGCGTTCCAGACTCTGAAGCAAGCCATGTGCAGCGTACCTATCTTGTCTCTTCCAGAAGGGACAAAAGACTTCGTAGTTTACTGCGATGCATCCAATCAAGGGATAGGATGTGTACTTATGCAACGAGGAAAGGTTATTACCTATGCATCGAGACAGCTAAAGACACAGGAAATCAACTACACTACTCTCGATATTGAGTTGGGAGCAGTGGTCTTTGCATTGAAAATCTGGAGACATTACCTTTATGGTACTAAGTGCACTATCTTCACCGACCACAAAAGCCTTCAACACATCTTTGATAAGAAAGAACTTAACATGAGATAGCGACGATGGGTAGAGCTACTCAATGATTACGAATGCGAAATCCGCTATCATCCCGGTAAAGCCAATGTAGTAGTTGATGCCCTTAGTCGAAAGGAGCACTCAGGTCGTATGGTGAAGGCACTAACCATGACAATCCATTCCCATCTGTCCACACAAATCAAAGAGGCTTAGCTGGAAGCTTTAAAACCAGAAAACGTGGCAGAAGAAGCCTTACGAAGAATGGAGAAGAACTTTGAGATTAATGGAGACGGAGTTCGTTATTTCATGAACCGGATCTGGACCCCAAAGTTCGGTGGTTACAGAGACGTAGTCATGAATGAAGCACATAAGACTCGATACTCTGTTCACCCAGGTTCAGATAAGATGTATCTGGATCTGAAGAAACTCTATTGGTGGCCAAACATGAAATCAGAGATTGCTACCTACGTGGGCAAATGCCTAACTTGTGCCAAAGTTAAGGTAGAATACCAAAAGCCCTCAGGTTTACTTCAACAACCAGAAATACCTAAGTGGAAGTGGGAGCGGATTACAATGGACTTTATAACCAAGCTACCCAAGAGTACGGGTGGTCATGACACCATTTGGGTAATCGTTGATAGATTAACCAAATCTGCCCATTTCCTCTCAATCAAGGAAAAGGACAAGATGGAGAAGCTGACCCGAACTTACATCCGAGAGATAGTACAACTGCACGGCGTGCCCATATCTATTATCTTGGATAGAGATAGTAGATTCACCTCGAGATTTTGGCAGTCACTTCAGAAGGCTCTTGGAACTAAGCTGGACATGAGCACAACTTACCATCCTCAAACTGACGGGCAGAGTGAGAGAACCATTCAAACCCTAGAGGACATGCTGAGAGCATGTATGATCGAATTTGGTAAAGCATGGGACACCCATGCACTGGTTGAGTTTTCATATAACAACAACTATCACACTAGCATCAAGGCTGCTCCATTTGAAGCCCTCTATGGCCGCAAGTGCAAATCCCCTCTATGTTGGGTTGAGGTGGGTGACACGCAGATGGCTAAAGGGCAAGTTCCTGATAGCACTCTCACTGGCCCGAAAATCATTCGAGAAACTACAGAAAAGATCGTACAAATCCGAGAACGGTTGAAAGCATCAAGAGATAGACAAAAGAGCTACGCAGACAGGAGACGAAAACCCTTGGAGTTCCAGGTTGGTGACCACGTTCTGTTGAAGGTCTCACCCTGGAAGGGCATGATATGCTTCAGAAAGCATGGAAAACTAAATCCAAGGTACATTGGGCCATTCGAGATCCTCTCTAGAATCGGCCCTGTAGCTTACAAACTCCGGTTACCACAAGAACTTAACAATGTACACCCTGTCTTCCATGTGTCAAATCTAAAGAAGTGTCTATCTGACGAAACTCTTGTGATTCCACTCGATGAAATCGAGATAAACGAGAGCCTTAACTTCGTGGAAGAACCAGTAGAGATCATGGATAGGGAATTCAAACGAACGAAACAAAGTCGCATACCAATAGTGAAGCTTCGCTGGAATGCCAAGCGGGGACCTGAATTCACTTGGGAGCGAGAAGACCTGATGCAACAAAAGTACCCGCACTTTTCCCTAGTTCATGATAAATTCACTATAGCAAGAATTTCGGGACGAAATTCCCTCTAACGAGGGAATAATGTAACAACCCGTTATTCTCAATTCAATAAGACTCAAAAATCTCATTTCGATCCTTATGTGTATATATATCCTCTATTATCTCAAGGGCTTAATTATAAGCTAATAAATAAATATAGCTTAATCCTTAAGTGAATTATGATATTATAACTTACTACAAGTAGATAGTGTAATGTTTAAATCAATAAACTAACTCCAAAAGGAGTTCACGGCCTAGAATTAACTCCAAAGGAGAGTTTACGGCCAAGAATCCAAGGAAAAATGAGGTTCACGGCCAAAAGCCACTCCAAAATGGAGTTGACGGTCCAAAATCAAATCATTAAGGGTGTTCACGGTTTGGGGAATAAGTCCAAAGTAGTTCACGAATTTAATTTCAATGCAAAATGGTGTTTCCGGTTAGCCTAAATCCATAAACCCCAAGGCCCAAGCCCATTATGATCCGTAAACACCCCTATATATATTTTTTCACCCGAGAATCAATTCATTTCTCCACTTTCCAACCGTGAACCACTCCCAAAATCCTCTCAATCTTCATCCATGAACAAACCCATTTTCTCTCAATCTTCAAGAGTTTACGCCCAGTTTCCTTCAAATCTTCATATTCCCCACCAAGAACATTCAAACCCATATTCAAATCTTCAAGCAATCTTCAAATCTTCTTAATATTTTAAGATCCAACCGTGAACTCATTAAACCCAACCGTAAACCCCATTTTCCAACCAAAAAATCAAATTGCAACATTCTAATTAATTCCAATTAATTTTGTAACTATCCCTTGCATAATTAATTTATTATTTAACTCATTATTTAAATTAATATATTATTAATTTAAATACGACGTCGAATATAATTATTTTAGGGTAACGTCATTCGCGCGTACTCTTACCCGGGGATTGTCTCTACAACTCGCTAGTTCAAGTTAACGTACATTTGAGGTGAGTTGATACCCCTACGTTTTCAATATTTTTCCATGTTTTAGGGGGGTGAATACAAGTACAACGAAATTAAATTGTGTATCATTCAAGTAATTTCAAACGATTTCAACGGTTACAAACAATTTCAAAGACCTTAAACTATTTCAATCAGTTGCAACCATTGTCTTACAATAACATACTTTTATATATATTGTTATTTATATAAATACGAGTACAATCCTTTAATACTTTGTAACATACTGAACAAAGGAAAACTTTTTAGACTAAACACATTTCAATTGGATCATATTTATAAACTATAATAGGTATAGTTTATGGAATACGGACATCATATTTACAAAACACAGAGATACAAAACAAACGTACATATAAACTATATTTGGTATAGTTTATAGAACATAAGTATTAGCTTACTAAGTACAGGTTTTATCACAGTAACAAATATATAAACTATATTAGGTATAGTTTATGGAACATATAAATAGACATTCATTTCAAAGGATTTTTAGATATTCTACACTTAATCGTCGATATAGCTTTGTGAGATAACGTCTTCAAGTACTTATTTAAGTGCCAACAAAAGTCCTGACCTTAATAACCAGAGTCTCCTGGAGGGAGAGCATGAATTTGTGTATAGATCTACGGGATTGACAATCCCGCACCCCGACTGTTAGCTACAGTTGGAACGGAAGTTCTGGGGTGACAAATGTGTTGGGTCTAAGTGTTGCGTCTTTGGGCTCGGTTAATAGTCCATTTTGTTTGCCCGGTTTGGGCTTGTCCAACCGTGGATAATCATTAGGGTTAGCATATATATTGTGCATGCATGTATAGCTTTTAAGTTATCGTTCTCATTAATTACTTTGCATTGTAACCCTAACACACCTCTACAGTCGAAGTTCTTCATCGAGCTCTTCTGAGGTGTGAGTTATTAATCATTTGACATCATTTGATTCATTCTTGTGTTCTTTACTTGATTGATATTGTTTTTCTGCTTAGAATCTATCGATCTGTCGCGTAATATTCTCAACAATTGGTATCAGAGCAGGAGACTTTGTAATACATACGCATCTCTTCTATTTGAAGAATCCTTTAGGGTTTCCACTTTTATCAATATATAGAAGTTGTCCTCTTCTTGTCGACGGTATCTCTTGTGTTTGATAAAACCCTAAGTTCATCTTTACAAGTCTGATTCTAACAGAAAAAGTTCATCATGTCTCACGATGACTCTCAAATCAATCCGATCAACATCTCCAACAGTATAGGATCAACTACAAGGATTCCCATTCTCTATACTCAAGATTATGAAGTGTGGGCACATCACTTCGAAGACTATGTAGTTGGATTTGAAGACAATGGCTACTTAATCTGGGAAGCAATAACATTGGGTTCGTTTGTTCACTCTGGAACAAACCAAACGGTCAAGACTCAAAAAGAGTATAACCAACTCTTGGCGGATGTAGATAAGATCCCTCAAGACGAGAAACACGAGGTGTTATGCAATGTTAAAGCCATGAGGATGATCTGATTCGCATTGCAATCCGATACTTTTCGTCTGGTGAGTTCATGCATAACAGCTAAAGAAATATGGGATAGGTTGAAAGAATTATATTCAATCGATGAAGATCTAGAGCACTCGATCCAAACCCTTTTGCTCTCTGAGTTTGGTGCTTTCGAACAAAAACCTGAAGAGAAGCTTTCTCAGACATTCGATCACTTCAACCATCTGCTCAGTAAGATGATGAAGCATGGCATTGAAAGGAAGGTGATTGAACAAAAGGTTACCTTCATGAATGGATTAAGGCCCGAATGGATGGCGGTGGTTTCGACTGTGAAGGCTCATGAGCAATTTAAATCATATTCACTGGCGAAACTGATGGGTATTCTCAAATCTCATGAAAGCGTGGTGACAAAGGAAGCGAAGGTAGTTTCGGGTGTGGGTTCACTGGCCCTTGTTTCTAAAAGCAAGAATATAGAAGATGAAGAGGAGGAATCTAATATGTCAGAGTGTGATCTATCCAACGATTAATATGCTATGATGGTCACAAACCCAAAGAAGTTTGCTCGCAGAAAGTTCCCGATCAACAAGAACCGAAACTGGCAGGGAAGCTATAGTTCTGAAAAGTTGAAAGAAGAACCGAAGAACACCACTCAAAAGGACGACGAAAAGAAGGAGAGTAAGCTTGTGGGAGACTCTGGGTACGATTGCAACTACTGTCATGGCAAGAACCACTTTGCCAAGGATTGCATGCTAAGGAAGATGGCTGAAAAGAAGGATTGTGAAGATGACGAAGCTTACTACATGAGAAAGCTGGAGGAGATAAAGAAGAAGAAAGCTACTAATGTTTCTATGAATGCTTTGATTGTGCAGGAAAACGTTATTAATGATGAGTTCGGTGCAGTGGAAGTCTGGTCTACAGATTCTGAGGATAATGAGGTACGAAGACCCTCGCATGGAAGAGCATATGTGGCGAGAGAAGGAGTTGCTGAGTCGGCTGGGAGATGCTTAATGGTTACAACCGAAAGTAAGCATGTGGAAGCGAAGGTCATGGAAGACAAATGTTTCGCTGCCAAGCCCATGAGTGAAAAGATCAGCGATTGCGATCAGTTGATCAAGATGGTACAAACTATCCTAGAATCTCATAAAGTACCAATAACAAACTACGAAAAAGACTTAAATGAATTAAAATTCAATTTTTCTAATTTAAGTGGCAGTCTTATGTAAACTCGCCTAGCTAATTCTAACCTAACTGACCAACTCAGCAGGGAGTCTTCCAAGAGTGAGGAGAGAAGGATCTGGATTCAGCAGAAGGAGTTAGAGTTAAGTAGGGCTAGGGATGAACTTATTTATGTGCAAAGAGACAGTTTGAAATTTTTGAAACAAAGAAATGTTTTCTGTTTGATTGCTAAACGCCTATATACTAATATCACTCAGTTACATTTAGATTGTGAGATAGGAAAACAGATTCATAAAATGATTTTGCCTTTCCTTGAATTTAAGGAGGACGAAGTCATTGCTGAATGTGAATCTATAATGTCCTCGGATGAAATTTCAGTCACCTACAAATATGAACTGGACAAAATTGAATCTTTCATTGAGTCTAAAGAACATAAAACCATGCTTAAGAATTTACTGGACGAAAACGATAAATTAAAAATAAAGACCGAGACTATACAGAAGTTTGACTCATCCAACGCTAAATTGAGTTCAGAAAATAAAATAAATTTAGAAACCACTTCTGAATTTGATGAGGAGAGTGAGATGAGTGAAATCTCTATAGAAGATGAGGTCGACTGTTCAGAATTTCTTAAGAGCGAACCCGAAGCAGCAAAACCACTAATATCTGAAAATTCGGTTGAATACGCTCGGATGTCAAAGGACAAATCGAAGAAACTCAAGGAAAAGGTCGTTGTTTATCAGAAGGTGAAAACTACTCCAAACCAAGTGTATTCAGTCACTGGAGTAACTAAGAAACAAACGGTAGAATTGACGTCCTTGGTTGACAAAGATAATGCTGAAGGTTGTGATGACTACTTCTGGTCTACTCCCATCGATAATGCAGACGAAACAGTTGGTCTGTCAGAGCAAACCTCATGGAGAGTTAAGGGACGATACATACCCAAACCCCTCAACAAGCCCTCAAGCTTTGATAAACCCAGTACAAGTGGTACAAAAGAAATACCAGATGTACCACTAAAGGCTACCAGCGATTCATCCACAACAACCGAAGCTCTTGAGAAGAAAACGAAACGACAGAGGAACAAAAGATACATGAAGAATCTCAATGAGAGAAAGGAGTTTTGGAAATCCCAAAACCCCACTTATGTTCGCTCTGAAAAAGCTTATAATCTCAAGATGAAAAAGGAAGCACAAGTCAATAACCATCAGTCGTACAGTCAAGCAAACCGAACGACCCGTTTCGGTCCTAATACTTGTGGTCACAAGAACCAAAAGACAAGTTTTGGTCCCAACTCCTACTACGCCAAGAACCGAAGGTGCAGTTTTGGTCCCAACACAAGTGCTCAGAACTGAAAGTCAAGTTTCGGTCCCAAATCCCATCCTCCTCACTCTCAACCACAGTTCAACTCCGTGAAGGATGTCAAAGGAAAGGGAAAGCTGCACTCAGATTCTGAAGTCCAAAATACCAAAAAGTCAGCTAACCCTAGGATTCCAAAGAAAACCTCAACTGTGAAACCAATTAACAAAAACTCACTTCAGTTAAAACAAGATGAAAATAAAATCAAAGTTTACACCATCAAACGAAAAGATAAATCCACTTTATTAAAAAGAACATACATGGTTGATCTTTCGGTTGCAATTCCCTACTCTGTAAAAGACTCACCAGGGCCCAAGAGACTTTGGGTTCCTAAATCTGCTTAATTTTTGCAGGTTATAAGTGACGAGCAGTTTGACGAAGAATGGTATATCGACAGTGGCTTCTCTCGTCACATGACTGGGAGGAGGAAAGAGCTTAGGGAGTTTCGGTCCCTTAAGGATGGTGGATGTGTTAAATATGGAAACAACTCATATGGCACGATCAAAGGGTATGGGATGATCACCAACGGAGAGTTCTCAAGAAGAAAAGTAGCCTACGTGGAAGGATTGCAGCACAACCTCATCAGTGTTTCTCAACGAGTCTTAGGAACCGGTTTAAAAGTCTCGTTTGACGATGAGGGCTCAGAGATAATTGAAAAGCAAACGAAGAAAGTTATGTTGAAATCTGAGCGAAAAGGGGAAATGTATCCTCTAAATCTCAACCCGATAAAAGGAAAGCCTGTAATATGCTTGCTGTCGAAGGCGAACTCAGATGAAAGCTGGTTGTGGCACCGTAGACTATCACACCTGAACTTCAAAGATATTAATAAACTGGTGCTCGGTGATCACGTGCGTGGACTTCCTGTTCTTAAATTTGACAAAGAACACCTGTGCGCAGCATATGAGATGGGCAAGCAAAGCAGAAAGAGTCACCCTTCTTGTATCAATACAAAAATCATCGAACCTCTCGAACTACTGCACATCGACTTATGTGGTCCTTCGGCTATTGAAAGCTTCGGTGGTAGTAAGTTTATACTTGTAATTGTCGATGATTTTTCTCGCTTCACCTGGGTTTTCTTTCTTAAACAGAAATCAGAGGCGACTCCCAAGCTGAAGGCCTTTATCAAGAAAGTGGAATTGCAGCTGCGAAAGGTGGTAAGAAATATAAGAAGCGATAATGGGCTAGAGTTCAAAAATAACGACTTTGAAGAATTTCTGGCAGAGTTCAAAAATAAAGACTTTGAAGAATTTCTGGCAGAAAAGGGAGTAACTCACTATTTCTCTGCTCCCTATACTCCACAACAGAATGGGATCGTTGAAAGACGAAACCGTTCTTTATGTGAAGCAGCCAGAACCATGCTGAGCTTCGCTTCTCTTCTACTGTACTTCTGGGCTGATGCACTTGCTGCAACGTGTTACACACAGAACCGATCCTTCCTAAACAAGCGATTCTCCATCACTCCATACGAGATTTTGAATAATCGTAAGCCCAATGTGAAGTGTTTCCACGTATTCGGTTCAAGATGCTTTATTTTCCATTCCAAAGAGAATTGAAAAAAATTTGATGTCAAGGCAGACAAACGGATCTTTCTTGGTTATTCGCTTACTTCAAAAGAATATAGGGTTCTGAATAAACGCTCGAAGAAGATTGAAGAAACCTATTATGTCACTTTTGACGACAATTATGTAAAGAAAATGCGAACAACCGAAAGTCCAACAAAGGAAATCTTTCCAGACTCAGGTCAAGTATCGGTTCCTATTTCCAATCTGTTTGAAGAGTACATGCTGCTCTTTGATGAACCAGAGAAGGCGATCCACTCAGAAGCGAAAGCAGCAGATAACAAAATCGATACCTTGAAGAAAATCATCGATGAAGCTGCTAAAGACATGAAAAGTGACCCTCAACAATCAACCGAGAAGCAGACTCAAAGCGAACATACTGCATCAGGTAATCATCCAGCTACTGATGACCCTCCAAGAGAAAGCACGATACTCCAGGGGAAGGGTTCGTCAACACCAAAACCAAACGACATGCATTTCCAGAGAATCCATCAAATACCCCAACCCATGAAGATCCATTTGAGGGGGAGAGCGTTGAACCTGACAAAGGATTCAGTTCGCCATTTGAGGGGGAGAATGAAAATGCAAATGACGAAGGCGATATGTCAGAACTGGAAGAAGAAGTCAATGCTGAGCTGGATCCTGCCTATGATCCCAATTACCCTCCTCTCATAAAATGGACAAAGGATCATCCTTAAACTCAAATTATTGGTGAATCATCAGAGGGTGTTCTCACACGCTCACAAATGAAAGCGAAGCAAACTGCTTTATTCTCTCAAGTAGAATTCTGCATGTTTAATTCGTTTGTCTCTAAAGTCGAATCCAAGACGGTAAATGTTGCTCTTGATCACTCTGATTGGGTGCAAGCTATGCAAGACGAAGTCCATGAGTTTGAACGAAATTGTGTTTGGAGACTGATTCCCACACCAAAGGATGCATCTGTAGTCGGTTTAAAGTGGGTTTTTAGAAATAAGTTAGATAAATAGGGTAATTTCATTCGCAACAAAGCGAGACTGGTGGTGAAAGGGTATTGCCAGGAAGAAGGAATAGACTATAAAGAGACCTTCGCTCCAGTAGCAAGGTTGGAATCTGTAAGAATCTTCTTGGCATATGCTGCACATAAAAACTTCGAAGTTTTCCAAATGGACGTAAAATGTGCTTTCTTGAATGGAGAACTAGAAGAAACGGTATACGTTGAGCAACCACCTGGATTTGTGAACGAGAAGTATCCTGATCACTGCTACATTTTGGATAAAGCAGTCTATGGATTAAAACAATCCCCGAGAGCCTGGTATGAAACTCTAACTCGTTTTCTCAAAATGTCAAAATTCAAGCAAGGTTCGGTCGACCCAACCTTCTTTCGCAAGAAAGAAGGCGAACACTTAATGATTGTTCAAATTTACGTCGATGACATCATCTTCGGCTCCACGAATCCTAGCTTAACAGCTGAATTCAGAAAGTTGATGGAGACTAAATTTGAAATGAGCGCAATGGGTTTGATTATCTTTTTCCTTGGATTGAATATAAGACAAGGACCAGAAGGCATCTTCATCAATCAGGAAGCGTACACAAAGACGTTGTTAACGAAGTTCGACATGATGGGAGATTCTAAAGTAAAGGTTCCAATGGCATTTGGCACGAAGTTGACTCCATCTCTTGAGAAACCGGCTGTTGACATGACTATTTATCGTCAAATCATAGGGTCACTAATGTATCTAACGGCTAGTAGGCCAGACATAATGTTTTCTATCTGTTATTGTGCCAGGTTTCAAGCAAATCCAAGAGAACCTCATATGATTGCAGTGAAAAATATCTTCCGGTATTTAAAGCGAACCTCGTCTCTCGGTCTTTGGTATCCTGCAAAATCTGGCTTCTTTGTTCAAGCTTTCTCTGACGCTGATCTTGGTGGATGTGGATTGGACCGAAAGAGCACAACCGGCGGATGTCAGTTCCTTGATGGCAAACTTGTCAGCTGGTAGTCAAAGAAACAAACGTGTGTGTCCCTTTCCACAGCCGAAGCTGAGTACATCGTTGCAGCGTCCTGTACATCACAGGTCATATGGATACAAAGCCAACTTAGAGATTATGGCTTAAGCATGAAGAAGATCCCTCTCTACTGTGACTCTGAAAGTGCGATTCGAATATGTCACAATCCAGTGCAACACTCCAAGACAAAGCATATCGCACTGAGATACCACTTCATCAAGGACCACGTTGAAGATGGAAATGTTGAAATTCACTTCGTTCGGTCCTCAGATCTACTGGCTGACATCTTCACCAAGGCCTTACCAGAAGCAAGCTTTAACAAGATACTCTAAGGCTTGGGAATGATGGAAGTTGAGTCAGCACCGAAACCCCTTTGTTCTCACTAAAATTGAATAAGTGAAATAGAGCGAATGCTCGGTCTATTTCGGCTCTTGAATTTTTGGGAACCAAAATGAACCGAACGTTTGGTCTATTTCGGCTCTTGAATTTTTGGGAACCGAAATGAACCGAACGCTCGGTCTATTTCGGCTCTTGAATTTTTGGGAACCGAAATGAACCGAACGCTCGGTCTATTTCGGTTCTTGAATTTTTTTTGGGGGAACCGAAATGAACCGAACGCTCGGTCTATTTCGGCTCTAGTATTTTTGGAGAACCGAAATGAATCGAACGCTCGGTCTATTTCGCTTCATCTTTTCTAAGGTATGGTTTCGGTTGTATAATTTTGTAAAGCTTTCTTATTCTTTCGAATGTTTATATTTTGTATCTTTTCTGTTTTTATTCTTTTTCAGAAAATCCAAAAATCCAAAAATATTTTCTTTTCCGTTTTTATTAATTTTCAGAAAATCCAAAAATATTTTCTTTTCTGTTTTTATTATTGTTCAGAAAATCCAAAAACTTCAAAAATATTTCTATGTGTTTTTTATGTCTTATATCTCTATTCTAAACATCAATTCAAGTTCACAGATGCGAAACAAGATGCTGATGGGGCAGGTATAACATTCTTATCTATGTACTAGTTAAGGGTCCCTAGAAGCATGCTACTGCATGTAGACCGAAGCCTCCAAGACTCTGAGTGAAACCTTCATGATTCAAAATACACCATTCGTTTCTTCCAAAGCAGGCTACTAAAATCACTCAAGTCATGAGCTACCTAACTCTTCTCATAGTGAGTTAAGAGTTTTCTGCTTTGTCCTTCTTATATAGCAGAGGTACTTTCGGTCCCTTAACCACCTCACATTTCTCCATTAAGTTTCGTTTCACAATCGTAACCCTTGAGACTCTCAGAAATTACCACTGAGGTTTATGGTTAATCAATTTTTGCGTTGATGATCTTAGTTTCATTTACCACGAGCTAAGTGAAACCCAAAATCCAACACCTTGAATGAATTGACGGTGAACGCTCTAATGTTCAAGCTATTACTTGTCACCTCACGAAATCTATTTTTATTTTTTGCGTGATCTTTATCAAATTGTCTAACACCAGGACGTTTCTTCCCCTAAGATCCAGTTTATTTTGTTTTGAGATTTCTAGAATACATCCAGTCACTGAATATTTTATCATACCTACTTGTTCAACAGGCCACATCGGTCTCACAAGTACTTCATCCAACTTTCGGTCTTATTTTAAGTATCAATGTTCGGTTGAAGGTAAACTGTCCACTAAAGCCTATAATTGAAAAGATGCCTTTCAATGTTTCTTTACAAACATTTGATCGTAATTCACGGGAAACCACACAGACACTTCTAAGTCTCTCTTGACTTTGAAGGAAGAGATTCGTGCCCGGGATCCACAGTTTCGTGTCTAAACAGACATCACTTAAATCCCACAAATGTTTTGCTTTATTTCTTTTTCTTTGGCACACTCTTTCACGAAGATCTTTATGATTTTCTAAACTCTTATTTGTGGTACTAACGGCACTTTTCAGATTTGCGCTTTCGGCTCTAACAAAAATGGTTGAAAACTGTTATATGGAGCAAAGGTTCCTTAGAAAAAGGATGATTCACGTTTCTGGTGGTGTTCCTTTATTTTAATAATAAAAATATACTAAAGGTGAGTCAGCGTGGATTTGAAACAGTTCAAAATTTGAACAGGAGATAAGGATGGAAAGGCGCGTGAATTTGAAACGGCACCAATTATCACGCCTGATGACGTCTTCTTCGGAAAACCCAGCTGTCAACTCACGCTTTTTCAGGCGTCGATTCAGAAGATAGTTAAATCATTACTGTGGATTTTTCTCTCTCCTAGCGACGGTATAAAAGGTTTTCTCATGCCTCTTGGGTTACTTTACTAAATCTCATCTCTCTCAAGAACAAATCGGCGATTCTCTACAGTTCATCTTCTTCTTCCAACCTGCAACAATGGCGGAATCTTCCTCAGTTTACGAACAATCCGCTCAATCCTTTC
Source organism: Lactuca virosa (assembly GCF_052849685.1). Classification (NCBI taxonomy): domain Eukaryota; kingdom Viridiplantae; phylum Streptophyta; class Magnoliopsida; order Asterales; family Asteraceae; genus Lactuca; species Lactuca virosa. The sequence goes on along the minus strand of NC_136434.1, from coordinate 111,099,606 downwards.
TTTTGACCATCAAACCCAATCAGAATCTGATAATCGAACTAAACCCTTTTGTCTATGATTCGTGCATGTTGCATGTGATTGAATGTCTCAAGTATTCACCACTGGTGGTTGCTCTTACACAGGTGGAAGTCGTTCCAATGTCGATGCTCTCTAACGTCTACTCCACTGCAGTTTACAATAAAGCTAAGGAGTGTATCTTCTTCGAGATCGTCACCCAAAAGACGTCGATTTCAAAATCTAGGTTTTGCTCGTTGCTACGTCTTGCTGTCGATGATTCCCTGATTAACCCAGACTCCATCACTGCAACTCAGCTGTTCTCCATGTTTTATGATATGGGGTACACAGAGCTTCTGTGGAACAGTGTCTTTACTCTCCTCTCCAAGGGTTTATCGGAGAGAGTTGCAGGTTCAGATGGAACGAGCAGGGCTTTCATGACCCTTTTATATGTTCTATATCATGGGGTTAATATGGATTACAGATCAATCATCTGGTCTCAACTCGTTCAGAGTATAAGCTCTTCTTCCAGGCACTCTAAAATTTTGTGTGCTCGATTCTGGACTATCATCACTAATTGGGCGATGGAAAAGTTTCATGTTCCAACTATGACGGATTCACTAAAGTCATCGATTTCTACCTTCCACACGACGAGGATCTTGGTCTCATATCCATCCAAGTTTATCTTCATTGGTTATATTCTGGAGTCAATGTACAGATGTGTTTCCCCAGAAAGCAACGTCATCAATGAGTACAAGAAGCTCACTCCTTCAGGGCCACGACAGCTTACTCCAGAGATGTAAAGCTCGCTTGACATTGCAGACAAACCAGTCAAATGAGGGAAGAAGCCTGATAAAAAGGGGGAAAAGGACGGTCAATCCTCCAAAGTTTCAACTCCTAGGAAACGCAAGTCTGAGCAAGCAGTGCCTATTGCTCCAAAGAAAAGAAAGACCAATAAGAAAGCTCACCGACCGAAGTCTCCTTTCCCATCTACCAGTGACCCTGAGTATGTTCCTTCTGATGGCCAGCCTGACCCTGAGTCAACTGACGACGAAGCCACTGAATCCGAGAGTCCACCTAGAGGTAATTCGCCTCCACCCTCACCCACTAATGATAGCAACCGAAACTCCCCTCCTCCACATTCGGTTCCTATTACTATCACTCCTTGTCCTCCATCTATCTCATCTACTACTGCAACCTCCATCCCAATTGCAACCCCACTATTCACTACAGTTACTACCACCACCACTCATCCAACCGAACCTACTATTCGTGTCAACGTATCTGATATGGGGGCATCTACTTTCGGTTCCGATCCTCCTGTTACCTCAGCACCTTTATCCCCACATGACTCTGATCCTGTTCTTGGTGGTGAAGACATGGAATTTGACTCCACTTATTTCAGTCCGTATCGAGTACAGAGCGATGACGATGATGACGCTCCTGTGTCCAAAAAGCATCTCAAGGCATTGAATGACAAACTTGACCGCTTGATCTCTTCCTCTTCTGCCAGTGCATACTTGGAAGCGGCACTTAGGGCATTGTTCGAATCCGTTGTCAAGGAGCATGACAATTCTATCTTCAGTGCTGCTAAAGCAATTGAAGCCTCAACCTCCACTTGTCAGAACGCTTCACTTGCAGTTGAAGCTTCTACCAAGGATTGCAAGCAGGCGATCGCAAATGTCGAAAAACTAATTTCTGAGGCCCAGATATTTCTAGATTCTCTTCAAGCTGCTACCAAGAAGAATGCTGAAACAGTGAACGCTTCGGTTGATCATCTTACGCGTTCACTGGCAGCCGAAAAGAAACATCTCGAGGAAGCTCGCAAATCCATTCAAACTGCTAACCAAGAGCTTCATACTTCGATTGACGCTCGGCTGACTCAACTTGAAGTTGAGCTTGCTGTTGAAAACAAGATTATGGATAAGCTGGATAAGCGAACTTCACAGCTTAAAATTCAGAATCTCAAGCTTAAGACAGCCAACCAGGAGATTACAGACTTAAAAACCGAGCGAGAAATAATTAAGAGTTTCGTTGGTGATGTCCACTCCATTCTCCTACACCTCTTGGAAGCCCATGACTCCATTCTCACCATCTCAATTCGACGTCATTTGGCTGAGAAGTTGAGACCTGCTCTGGATGTTTTGAGCAGGATTGAAGGTGTTCCGGAGACTGTTGTCCCTACGAAACAAGGGGGAGATAAGGTTACTCAGGGAAAGGGCCAACCTCATCCACCTCCCAAACCGAAAGTCACTACTAAGCCGGAGGATAATGAAGCTTCGGGCAGTATGAAGGACAAGAGAAAGAAGAAAATTGGAGACGATGATGTGGATGAAAAAGATGATGACGATGATACAGAAGGGGATGCTTCAAAACTGAAAGTCTGAAAGTCAAGACCACTGATCAAGAGATTCGGAAGAGGATTCAGAGAGAGAAGGAACTTCATGAAAAGGAGTTGAAAGCGAACGAATTGCTAGAACAAAAGAAGTCCATGCTTCCTGAATGGACTATGGAATCGCTTCTAAGAGAGGTAATCGATGCACCGAGCACTCATTGGCTCGAACCGGTTTCTTCGTTCGGGCTTGAGAACTCCAAGGACTCACAGTTTGACATGCCCATCACCCGAAAGGCGTTGATTTTCCACTGTTTTGAGTCAACGGCTGGCATTCCTTCCCCAGACCCGAAGGTCGATCGGGATTTGCTTGAGTATTATCTGGATTTTGCTCAGCCACAATACCTGACCTGGAGTAATAAGAAAATCACAACGGTCAAGGTGTTGAAACCCACTTCGGCAGGTAAATTCATCAACATCAAATTCAAAGTGACCCGAGGCTCTGATAGCTCGGTTCATATGATTTCCCTTGCTGACCTGCCAAACCTGAATCCTCATGATTGGATACTTCTGAATAACATTTTGCTGACCAATCCATAGGAGTATCAGCCTATTATTGATCACATCAAGCGAATGCTCGTATGCTATATTCATGAAGTCGCGAAGATGGATCAGGAGATCGCTTCTGCCATTCATAAGAGAACCACGGTGAAGTCGATAGGAAGGGCATGCGATGTGAATGCGATGATTAAGGGAAAAATTGATCCTAAGTTTCACACTGTCATGTTCATGAGGGGCGAAGGTCAAAAATGCCTGTTCGCTCTGATTGACAAACACCTATTCTCCACCGCCTGTATGGAGCATGTTTTGGAGATTATTCATAGGTGTAATCAGAACAGTGAAGCCGATAAAAAGTTGTTTACTGATATGCTTTGATGGTATATTTTGTTTCGTCAAACTCTTCTTGCCATCATTCCTAGGTTGTTCAAGGTTGTGAAGAAGACCAAAGTCACTCAACCGAAGTAGTCTCTCGCCTTAATTGACGCAAAGGAGGAGATTGTTGGGTCCAAGTGTTGCGTCTTTGGGCTCGGTTAATAGTCCATTTTGTTTACCCGGTTTGGGCCTGTCCAACCGTGGATAATCATTAGGGTTAGCATATATATTGTGCATGCATGTATAGCTTTTAATTTATAGTTCTCATTAATTACTTTGCATTGTAACCCTAACACACCTCTACAGTCGAAGTTCTTCATCGGGCTCTTCTGAGGTGTGAGTTATTAATCATTCTACATCATTTGATTCATTCATGTGTTCTTTACTTGATTGATATTGTTTTTCTGCTTAGAATCTATCGATCTGTCGCACAATATTCTCAACAAAATGTCATGAGTGATTTTTCGACGCCTGAAGAACGTCGAGTCAGGCCATCCATCGTATTACGTATGGTTATGAGAACTCACAATTTGTTATCGAATAACACGATTAGTGTATGAATAAGTAACAACTTCACATAGTTTTATTTAAATAATAAGGCTATAAAACATTACTTTGCAAGTACCATTGGTGAATCTAGAGGTTTTTAACATAAGTACGAATACAGAAGACTATTCCAGTACAGAGAAAATATATAATCATAGTTTTATGTGAATTAAAGCTACCTTTTTACTATTACATAGTACTATAACCTTTACACGTTTCATGTTAAAATTTCAAGTACAAATACAGAAGACTATTCCAATACAGAGAAAATATATACATGATTTTCTGGGAAACATAATTAAAATTTCAAGAAACAGATTGATGGTTTTCAATTACAAACATGCTTACGAACTCACCAACATGAATGTTGATACACTTTCACTTGTATTCTCAGGGAACCGATAAGACAGGTACACCCGCAGGTTTTTGAGAAGACGGAGCTTTTAGAGTCGCGTCTTTTATACTTTTGCTATACAATTTGTTGTCATGCAAATTATGTTATGAACAGATGTAAATAATATATGTTATCAATGATGGGTTTTGAGCATTCTAACACTTCTTAAGTGTACATGCAACCCTAATAACCTTGGATCTATGTTTGTCTAATTATCATGCAAAGTTGAATTCCAAGGTTATATTCCTATCTAGCATACATGGGGAACAAATTTTAACTTGCATGAAAGATAGAATAACTTACCTTGTTGTTGCTTATGATCCTTGAAACCTTGTGAGCCTAGCATCCCAAGTGTGATGCCTCAAATGCTTCACACAACACCAAATGCTTTTGGAATGACTTTAGAGAGAATACACACTTCTAAAATCGGCCTAGCCCTCTTGTTTCTTATGTGTGTAGCCTATTTTGCTGGAGAATGGGTTTCTTATATAGTGTTGACACATCTAGGGTTACACCATGTAAACCCTAATGTGTCATGACTCTTCATTTCCATAACCCACGGGTTTGTAACTCCCATGGAGCATCCATGGAGCATCCTATGGGTGGAACCCAACTTGATAATCCATGGAACCTCTTAGCCCACTATATAAGATATGGAAGATTTACATAATCTAACCCATATATTTAATTAGTTATCTTTTGATCACTTAATTAATTCTTGATCAAACTAATTAAATAATATTATTAATATATTAGAACTTATAATATATTAATAAACCATAAGTGTTATTTCTCTCATTTTAGTTTATCCAATTGCATGGTGCCATGCAACCCAAATGGACCATGCCGGGTCGGGTCAAGTACATACCAAAAATAGTTATGGACTTAGACACCTTATCCAACAGTCTCCCACTTGGATAAGTCTAATAACTATAACTACAATACTTCAGGAACCGATCGGCAATCGTAGCTCTTTCAAGGTCTCTCGGAACTGAGAAGATGATGATACGCCATTTAAGATAAGTGATCATATAATCCTCTGTTCTAGATATCAGCCGGACAAATACATGGAACAATGTCTTACTTTGTGTCCAGCAGTTTGTTTCCCGATTTCCGATTTGTTTGACAAAGAACTTAATTGAACACATCAACTTAGTTCTGACCGGGCCCGGTACATAGGTCAAAACAAAATCATCGAGGGGCCCAAATATCAGCTTCTAATCCAAGAAGGAACAGATAAACTTTGACTCATATGTTTGTTCTACCACTCATTGAATTATACACAAAAGCACGTTTTATAACATCGAGTTACCAATGCTTAACGTACAATCAATGCATAACCAACTCATAAGTAACAAATCATATCTCTAGGTTTGAAGACTTATATGATATTACCTTCTCACGATCACTCGAGATAAATTCCATGAAGTGATTCTAGTGAGCGTGGGTTGAGTCCAATGCTCAGAACTTATGAGCACTCCTGAGTGTTGTAGCCATGTCCAACAACTTAGACCTCTGCAACCAATCATGACAGTCTTGATTCATACCTACTTCCGACATATGACCGACTGTGGAGGTTCGAATAATATGATATACCAAACATAATTATTCTGGAAGTCAAAACATGCAAAAGAAATATAGTAAACGATCGACAAGAGATATCAACACTTTACTCATAAATAAAACACCTTTTATTCATCATCTAATGTCAATTACACTTTACAAATTTCAAGGTTATCTAACTACTAAATCTAATATCATCCTTCAGCCCTATGCTCCGAGCATGCTGGAGATGCTTAACCCGAGTCAGTCCCTTCGTGAGGGGATCTGCTGGATTCTCATCCGATGATACCCTCTTTGCCACGAGGAGTCCTTCTTCTATTCGATGTCTGATGAAATGGTATTTTCTGTCGATGTGTCTGGATCTCCCGTGATCCCTTGGTTCCTTGGCTAAGGCAACTGCACTTTCACTATCACAGAAAATTTCCATTGGCTCTTGAATAGTTGGTACAACTCCAAGGTCTCCAATGAAGTTCTTCAGCCATATTGCCTCCTTTGCTGCCTCGCTAGCTGCTATATACTCTGATTCGCAAGTTGAATCAGCCACTGTCTCTTGCTTGGAACTCTTCCAAGAAATTGCTCCTCCATTTAAGGTAAAGATCCAGCCTGACTGAGAGCGGAAATTATCCCTATCAGTCTGAAAGCTAGCATCACTATACCCTACAACTCTCAAGTCTTCACTCCCACCGAGGGTAAGGACCCAGTCCGTAGTCCTCCGTAGGTACTTGAGGATATTCTTTACCGCAGTCCAGTGTGCCTTGCCAGGGTTCCCCTGATACCTGCTAACCATGCTCAAATAAAAGGCTACATCAGGTCGAGTACACGTCATAGCATACATGATTGATCCTACAGCCGAAGCATAAGGTATTCGACTCATTTCTGCTATCTCAGCCTCAGTACTAGGGCTTTGTGTTTTAGTCAATCTGGCGTTACTCTGGATGGGTAACTCTCCTTTCTTGGAGTCCTGCATGCCGAATCTCTTCAACACCTTATCCAAGTAAGTACTCTGACTAAGTCCAATTAGTCTTTTACTCCGGTCTCTCAAGATCCTTATCCCTAGATTATAGGCAGCTTCTCCTAGGTCCTTCATAGAGAAACACTTCCCAAGACAGGACTTAACTTCCTGCAGAGTTGGGATGTCATTTCCTATGAGTAGTATGTCATCCACATACAATACCAAAAAGCTAACTATACTCCCACTAGCCTTGACATATACACAAGATTCATCTTTACTCCTAGAAAAGCCAAATTCCTTGACTTTCTCATCAAAGCAAAGATTCCATCTGCGAGGTGCTTGCTTTAACCCATAAATGGATTTCTCAAGCTTACACACTCTATTAGGGTACTCTGTGTTGACAAAACCCTCTGGCTGACTCATGTAAACATCCTCAGCCAACTTTCCATTAAGGAAAGCGGTTTTGACATCCATTTGCCATATTTCGTAGTCATGAAATGCGGCTATGGCTAACAGAACCCTAATAGACTTAATCTTGGCCACTGGAGAAAAGGTCTCATCATAATCAACTCCCGGAGTTTGTGAGAAACCCTTTGCAACCAGTCGTGCCTTATAAGTGTGTACATTACCATCCATGTCGGTCTTCTTCTTGAAGATCCATTTGCACCCTACAGTCTTACGACCTGGTACATTCTCAACCAAGTTCCAAACTTGATTGTCATACATGGACTGTAACTCGCTGTCCATTGCCTCTTTCCACTTGGCTGACTCAGGGCCTGCCATGGCTTCCGCGTAACTGTTAGGTTCATCCAGACATATCAGTGTCTCATCAATGATAAGTGTATCACCTTCCGCAGTAATATGGAATCCATAGTAATGCTCAGGTGCATTCCTAACCCTTGTGGAACGCCTCAGAGGTACAGACTTGTCAATTGGCTCAACAGAAGTTTCCTCCTCAAGTTGAGTGCAAGGTTTTGAAGTTCCTTCACCACTTGACTCTTGAATTTCTTCAAGGTCAACTTGCCTCCCACTGTCTCCTTGGCTTATGAATTCTCTCTCTCTCTCTCTCTCTCTCTCTCTCTCTCTCTCTCGAAAGAAAGCCCTCCTAGCTACAAAGACCACATTCTCACTAGGTGTGTAGAAGAGGTAACCAAAGGATTTCTGTGGGTAGCCGATGAAAATACATCTCTCACTTCGAGGTTCGAGCTTATCATGAGTCTCGCGTCTCACGAAAGCCTCGCAACCCCAAATCTTAATGTGGTCTAGTTTGGGTACTTTACCAGTCCACATCTCATGAGGAGTTTTGGCAACTTTCTTTGTGGGAACTAGATTAAGGATATGGGCGGCAGTCTCTAAGGCATACCCCCAAAATGAGATTGGTAGTGAAGCTCGACTCATCATGGAACGAACCATATCTAACAAGGTTCGATTACGCCTCTCAGCTACACCATTCAACTGCGGTGTCCTGGGAGGTGTCAATTGTGAGACAATCCCATATTCCCTAAGATAGTCGAGGAACTCTGAACTAAGATACTCACCACCTCGATCGGATCGAAGCATCTTAATGTTCCTGCCCAATTGATTCTCGACTTCATGTTTAAACTCTTTAAACCTCTCAAAAGTCTCTGACTTATGCTTGATTAAGTAGACATATCCATATCTACTGTAATCATCAGTAAAAGTCAAATATTAACGATTAGCATCCCTTGTGGCATGTTTGAAGGGCCCACACACATCCGTGTGTATAAGATCCAACAAACCTTCACCCCTCCCACAAGAACCTGTGAAGGGTGACTTTGTCATTTTTCCAAGTAAGCATGATTCGCAACTATCATCTGACTTTAGGTCAAATGACTCCAATACTCCATCATTTTGGAGTTGGCCTATGCGTTTCTTGCTTATATGTCCAAGACGACAATGCCATAATGATGCTTTATCCAAGTTATTATCATTAACAGAATCAATACACAATACATTATTTCCTAAGTTATCAACCACAGATACAGTTTCATACACACCATCACAAGGTAATGCTATAAAATAAAGAACATTATTAAAGAAAGCATTAATCGAACCAACTTCATTATCAAATGAAAAGGTGAAACCTTGTTTATACAATGCATGAAAGGAAATAATATTTCTTGCCATTTCTAGCGAATAACAACATTTATTCAAATCTAAACTAAACCCACTACTTAGCGATAAAGTATAAACTCCAATCTTGGTGACAGGTAAAGCTTTCCTATTCCCCATGATTAAGTTTATTCTTCCATGCTCCACATTCTCACTTCTTCTTAGTCCCTGCAAATCAGAACATATATGAATACCACAACCGGTATCAAGGACCCAAGAGTTAGAATGGGGTGAGTTATTAGATAAGATAGTGTAAATACCTGCATGGTTGGGTTTAACTTTCCCATCCTTCACATCTTGCTGGTACTTTGGACAGTTCCGCTTCCAATGTGACTTTTCATGGCAATAGAAGCATTCAGCCTCTTTAGGGTCAGAAGAAGGAGTGACAAAACCTTTCTTGGTTCCACTTGAAGAAGAGCCATCAATGGTCCTAGACTTGGTACCCTTCGAAGAGCTCTTCCTCTTCTTCCCTCTACCTTTCCCGATTGCCAAAACCGGGGCGGAGTTTGGAGTAGGAGTGTTAACAACCGACTTACCCTTAAGACCTGTTTCTGCGGTCTTGAGGAGTCCCTGAAGTTTGCTGAGTGTGAACTCTTCCTTATTCATGTGATATGTCATGTGGAATTGATCATAGCACGATGGTAAGGAGTGCAAAATGATATCTATTGCAAGCTCCTCAGGGAAGCTCACATTAAGCTTCAGCAACCGATCCACATACCTTTGCATTTTCTGCATGTGGCTCGTGACGGATTCCCCGTCCTTCATCATGGTTGTTATGATAGAGCATATGATTTCATACCTCTCTTGTCATGCACTTTGATGGTATCTTTCCATCAGATCTTGGTGTATTTCAAAAGGGTAGAAGTCCTCATAGGACTTTTGGAGTTCCGCTGTCATGGTGGCCAACATGATGCATGCCACTTTTGTAGCATTCCTTTCATGTGCCCGGAAGTCAGCGATCTCCTGGGGAGTTGCAGTGGTCTCATCAATCTCCTTAAGCTCCTTGTCAAGGACATATTCTTTGTCCTCGTAGCGGGTAATCATCCTGATGTTTCTGATCCATTCATTGAAGTTGGATCCATCAAAAGTGACTTTCCCACACAAGTTCATAAGGGTAAATGAGCCATTAGGATTAGAGCTAGAAGCAGCATTGCTTGAAGACATCTGAAAGAAGAGAACAAGATTAGTTTAGATATTAAGAGAATCCTTAATAAAACACCCAAATGTAATATTAAGGCTAGGATCCAATCACAATATGTTATAACTTAGAAGAGGTATGCCGTAATCCAAGCTATAACATATTTGAAAGGTAGGTTAATGACGATTCACCAATTTCCACCATGAAAAACGAAATATAAATATTAGGTTTTTAATTGGTTCTTAGAAATTCCTAGATTCTTTTGAGATTCAATGAACTTTTCAAAGGCATGTTTCAATCTCGAGTGTGCCCTCCAAGTTTTGTGACTGGGATACCGAGGATCACAAAACGAGGTGTGAAGTAACCATGCAAATCACTTGGTACCCTCAAGGTTTATCACTCAATCGATGTGCCGGTAAACCACACACGCTCCACCGATGCTATGGTAAACCTTAAGTCACCCTTTACCTACCTTGTTAAGTCCAAGTTAGTGTGCCGGTTAACCACACACGCTCCACCAACGACTTAAACAAAGTGTAAAGTGTAATTTCATGGATTAGCACCTTATTCACATTTTCCTAAAGTAACTAAGATTGGGAATTTAATAAAAGAATTTAGTTACTTTATAATATTCATCATACTTTTAATGAGAATTTATAAGTCCTTGTCTTACCCGTTCGGCTAACGACCCTCCACCGATCAAGGAAGCGGTGGGTGAGAGTGGACACCCATTAAGTTGCCATTTTATAGGCAACAACCTTATACCCCCCTTATAGACCGGCTTCGTGAATGAGGCGTACTAGCGGTAGGACGAGTTGTCGTTATACATATATATATATATATATATATATATATTAGTAACTTATAATATTATAAAGTATAAGGGTTGAATTTTAACTTTTAAAATTATAAGGGTTGGAACTAAAGTTTTAATCAAGACTTTACATGTTCCAAAACTTGAGGGCAAGTTTTGTAAACTTCCAAAACTTTTCATTTCTTATAACTTATGAATTAATTGAGTAATAAAAATGAAGACCCTTCATTTTTATAACTCTTGTGTTCTTTTAATGACTTTAATAAAAGTGAGACTTTTGGATTTCCATAACTTGAGGACAAGTTATGGACTCCATTAAAACACATTATGATCATGAATTAAACTACCATGAAGGTTACAAACAATTCCTATGATCATCTAATCTTCATAAGTTCAAGAACATGAATATGAACACTTTCAAGAATCAAAAATTACACTTAAAAAAAACTTGTGATTTTAATAATTGCCATTGTAAATGGATTAGCATAAACATTACACCATATAAAACAAGCTTTAAAACATCAAAATAGTTTAGGGTAATGTTTCTAGTCCATTTCCAGCAACAAATGTGCAAACTTTCATACGAGCAGAAAACAGAAAAACGATTTTTTTTCAAGCTGTTTGCACACAAAAAAAAAACAACAACAAACGAACCTGGCTCTGATACCACTGATGGGTTTTGAGCATTCTAACACTTCCTAAGTGTACATGCAACCCTAATAACCTTGGATCTATGTTTGTCTAATTATCATGCAAAGTTGAATTCCAAGGTTATATTCCTATCTAGCATACATGGGGAACAAATTTTAACTTGCATGAAAGATAGAATAACTTACCTTGTTGTTGCTTATGATCCTTGAAACCTTGTGAGCCTAGCACCCCAAGTGTGATGCCTCAAATGCTTAACACAAAACCAAATGCATTTGGAATGACTTTAGAGAGAATACACACTTCTAAAATCGGCCTAGCCCTCTTGTTTCTTATGTGTGTAGCCTATTTTGGTGGAGAATGGGTTTCTTATATAGTGTTGACACATCTAGGGTTACACCATGTAAACCCTAATGTGTCATGACTCTTCATTTCCATGACCCATGGGTTTGTAACTCCCATGGAGCATCCATGGAGCATCCTATGGGTGGAACCCAACTTGATAATCCATGGAGCCTCTTAGCCCACTATATAAGATATGGAAGATTTACATAATCTACCCATATATTTAATTAGTTATCTTTTGATCACTTAATTAATTCTAAATTAATTCTTGATCAAACTAATTAAATAATATTATTAATATATTAGAACTTATAATATATTAATAAACCATAAGTGTTATTTCTCTCATTTTAGTTTATCTAATTCATGGTGCCATGCAACCCAAATGGACCATGCCGGGTCGGGTCAAGTACATACCAAAAATAGTTATGGACTTAGACACCTTATCCAACAATCAATGTAATGGTTGTGATACTGTACATGATATCCTCCGCCCCCGAACGTTTCCGCCGTTTCGATTTGGGGGTGTGAAAAATCCTTTAAAGAGGTTAGAATGATGTTACAACAACCATAGGAAGTTTAGAAATAACAACCTGTGTAGCCTTTGGACCCTATTGGATTTGGGGTGTTGAAGTAGATGGAAAGAACAAGAATGTAACACTCCAATTCAGGTATTACCACAAAAGCCCTTGAAGTTATTAACTTTTACATATTAAGCCCCTTAAGTACGTTGGGCGTAAATCATGAGTACGCTTAGCGTACCACGAATAAATGAACGCGGAGGGTCAGCACGTACGCCTGGCGTACCAAGAGTACGCGGGGCGTACGTGACGGGTGTGAAAACCCAAATTTCCAGACTTGAGACCTATATAAGCATCCTTATCTCATTTGAGCTCCACCCTAACCAGCCTCCCTTACCTTCAAACGTCCCTAAAAACCCTAGAATCAATTGAGAGTGTGTTTTGAGCTTAATGAGTGCATTTGTGGCCATTTTAGTGTCCATTCAAGGAGGAGGAGTTGCTAAAGCAAGCTTGGAGTGGTTTTGGGCTTCAAGAATCTACATCTAGTTCACCTTGAGGAGCTTCTGGAGGTATAAAGCTTTGATCTTGCCATCTTATTCATTAGATCTAGCTAGGGTTTTCTATTTTTTCCCTTTAGTTGGTTTTAGACCTCCTTTTGAGAGTTGAGCAACTCCAGAGGCTGAAAAGGTTAGATCTGAAGTCCTTTGGTCCATTCATAGCATAAAAATGAAGTCTTGATGGGTGTTTTGACCTCATGCATGGATTAAGACCCTTGGAAAGGTCTTAATGGGTTGTTGAGAACATATGAGACATGCAAAGGCATAAAGTTGTCAAATTTATGCCCTAGGACGTCTTAATGAGCTTAGATCTGACTATTGGACGTGAGAAAATCGAGTATTAAGAACTTAATGGAAGAAAGTGCTTAATCTGTTAGTACGCTAGTCATAACTTATTGTACGTAGCGCGTACGACCCAGGGACTCAGTACGCTGCGCGCACCAGGGTGGTACGCTAGGCGTACGTACAACAGATGGATTTGGACTTGTTTTGGGCTTGTAAGCTTTTGGGCCTTGATTAGTCATTGGGTCTGGTCATGTTTTGGATTGGTAGGCCAACTTATCTGTTTTGGGACATGGTTTCTATGGTTGGGCCTTATTAGGCCATGAGGCCCGTTAATGATAACTAGACATGGACTTTGTGCCCAATAGCAAAGGAAGAATTTTTGGCCATTAAGAGAGGACTTGGAGTTTGGACTCTTCAATTGGATTGTGTTCAGTCCTAATCTTGAGTCATGTTATTATTGTTCAGCACGGGTGGGTACGGACTGTTAGGAGAGCAGCTTTCGGATTCCGCAGACAAGGTGAGTCTTCTCACCATACCAATGGGTCTAAGGCACCAATGCCGGCCCATTTTATGTGATACGGATTCTTGATTGATTATGCGATATGATAGTATGACAGTTGCATGGAAGACCACGTGGGGGTTCCCGTGACATTTGGTGTAAGACCTTGGAGGGTTTCCATGGCATCCTGGTATATCTGCTTGTATAGTTTGCATTATGTCTTGTTTGGTAGTGAAGACCTTGTGGGGGTTCCCAAGGCAGGAAGACCTTGTGGGGGTTCCCAAGGCAGGAAGACCATGTGGGGGTTCCCATGGTAAATAAGACCATGTGGGGCGTTCCCGTGGCATTAGGTGTAAGACCCTGGAGGGTTTCCATGGCTTCCTTATATGTTGTATGCATGGCTTATGTGATATGTGTAGCTTTATAGCTAATATGATATGTGTTATGTGGATTGTGTGTGGGGTATGCTCTGGGGGACTCACTAAGTATTAGCTTACAGTTTGTGGATTTGTTTCAGGTACATCTGAGCCCAAGGGCAAGGGCCAGGCTTGATGGCGCGACGTGCACTCTTACTCGGGCATCTTATGGGACACTCTGATATTTTGAAATAAAGTTGTATTTGATATGGTTTTGAAAACAATTGTAACTGGTTTTTGTGGATGATGGAATTGTGTTTTGGATAATTAAAAATGAAAAATTTCTTTTGAAAAATTGGGTCGTTACAAAGAAGGTTGATCTTCTCTACAAGTAATCCACCAACAACATAAAGTACTCAAAATGATAGTTTTCTTCTTGTATGACTTTGTTCTATAAGCCTTAAGTGCTTAAACAATTAAGCACAAGAAGGAAGACACAAAGTAAGCACTAAAAGCTAAAACACCAACTTTAAAAGTGGAGAGAGGCTCTCCCTTAGGTGCTCTCGGCTTTAGAGAGAAATAGAGAGGAGAAAGACCAAAAGAACTCTACTCATTTCATGCACAATACTCCCCCTTTTAAACACCCATGCAAAGTAAAGTCAAACCATTAAAATACTCTAAAGTATTTTAAAGCATAAAGTGAAAGGGGGACAAAGTATGGACAGCCGAGCCAAGTAAGTAGTTCCCCAATGTGTCAGCTATGTTATACTGATATTTGAGCTTTGCTAATCGTATGGATTTTGATGTGTTTATGATTTTGAAATTGTATACGGTTAGGAGCTTATAGCCTTAGAATGATTGATTTGGCCTTATTTCCTGTTCCTTGTCTGGTTGTGGTCCTAGGGTAGAATCTTTTATTCGAAAGTCTATTTGATCCTTTTCTATGTATAATTTGCATGCATAAAGGCAACCTGTTATGATTGATCTGTTTGATGTAGGTAGATCAAATCTTAGGACAGCCTGAGATTTGAGATATGCGGTAGTCTGCGGGACATGGTTTATTTTGGGACGAATTAGAGTTATCAGATAGAGCTTTGGGGAAAGGTATAGGTAGGTGTGGAATGCAGTATTGGGCCCGTACTACTGAAAGCACATGACTTGTACCCGAACTAATGCTAGATCTGACAGCTCTAAGGAGGACCGGTGTAGGAAGATCCCCTATATAGATGTCCTAATTATTATGGTTTATGACATTTCAGTTCAGCATGGTGATGACACGATTTGGGACAAGGGGGATCAGGATCTGGATCCGGATCGGGCAGCGGTACTAAGCCCATTGATGAGAGGTTGTGCGAGATCATTCCAGCTGAGGTTACGAAGGGCATCCTTGACGCTACCCCAGTGATCTTTGGGATGGTCAAGGAGGGTATGATGGAGATCATGGAGGAGAGGCTCAGGTCATTCAGAGCCGAGATTGCTACGGGTCAAGTCGGGGCCCGAACTCCCTCGTTTCAGGAGTTCAAGGCGTGTGGAGCGCCAAAGTTTTTTGGGGTCAGGGACCTCATTGTTAGCCGACGTTGGGTGGCGGACATTGAGAACACCCAGCCCCAGCACATGATTTCTTTCCCTGATGCGGCGAAGGTGGGTTTTGCTTATTGTATGTTAAGGGATAGAGCCTGGGATTGGTGGGGAGAGGTGACCAGCCAGGTGAGAGCAGCCGGTGTGGCTGAGATGACATGGGCCGAGTTTGTTCGGCGATTTGACTTGGAGTTTGCACCGGCTATTGAGGTGCAACGGATGGTGAGGGAGTTCCAGGAGCTCCAACAGACTACCAAGACTGTGGTGGAGATCACCGCCAAGTTTCGGGAACGAGCATTGTTGATTCCACAGCATGCTACCGATGAGGACATGAGGAGGACGAGATATCATTCTATGAGGACATGATCACCGCCAAGTTTCGGGAATGAGATGGTGGAGAAGGCCCGTGAGCGGGAGATGGAGTTGGATTTCCGCACCAAGCGGAAGCCTGAGTAGGCACACGCAGCAGTAGGTCAGGCTAAAAAGCTTAAGACATCGAATTCATCCAGTAGGGGCCAGCAGGGCCGTGGCCGGTGTGCCAAGTGTGGGAGATCTCATGGGGGAGCTAGCCGGGGGACGAACCCGGTGTGTTATACGTGTGGTCAGTCGGGCCACGTGAGCAGGGACTGCCCCAAGAAGGGTTTGATATGTTTCCACTGCAACCAGACTGGCCATAAAAAGGCCGATTGTCCGAGGTTGTAGGGAGAGGGAGGAGCAGTGGCGGCGCCTGCACCCGCCACGATGAGGATTACTGATGACCACCCTGCTAAGGTGGATGCTCCAGCGGTGAAGAGCCATGCATTTTAGCTGACTACCGAGGAGGCTCGTGCAGAGCCAGACGTTGTGCCTGGTACGTGTTTATTCTTCTCTACTCTCTATTTATTTGTATTGCTTATATGTGCATTGTGTTTATGCATAGGGACCTTTTTGTTCAATGGTATGTCGGCTCATGTTTTGTTTGATTCGGTCGCTACCCGATCGTTCGTGTCTCTTGCACTTAGCAAGAAGTTTTGGGATGCGCTGGGAACTTTGGATTCCCCGCTTGAGGTAGAGATTGCTGAAGACCGCACTGTGAGTGTTATGAGGGTGCATCAAGACTGTGTCCTGAATGTGCTTAGAGAGAGGTTTCACGTTGACTTGGTTCCGATACCGTTGTGATGGCTGAAAGTGATTGTCGGGATGGATTGGTTGGGGGCCAATAGGGCCATGATCGACTGTGAGCGCCAGTTAGTGAGGGTTCGAACCCCAAGTGGGGGAGAACTGGTTATACATGCTGAGAGGACCTCTCAGGGGCCGACCATCTGTTCGGCTGTGAGGGCAAGGAGATTTCTGCAGCAGGGATGTACGAGATTTCTGGCTTATATCTCGGATACGAGGGTTGAGACCACGACAGATGTGGGCAGTATGCCGGTTGTACAGGAATTTCGGGATGTTTTTTCCGAAGAGTTACCAGGAGTGCCTCCGGAGAGGCAAGTTGAGTTTCGCATTGATTTGGTGACGCGTGCCGCTCCGATAGCGAAGGCACCATACCGGCAAGCACCGCCCGAGATGCAGGAGCTATCTATGCAGCTTCAGGAGCTGCTAGACCGGGGGTTTATCCATCCGAGCAGTTGCCCGTGGGGAGCTCCGATCCTGTTCGTGAAAAAGAAGGATGGATCACACAGGATGTGCATTGATTATCGAGAGCTGAACAAACTAATGGTGAAGAACCGATATCCGCTACCGAGTATCAATGATTTGTTTGATCAACTATAGGGTGCGTCTTGGATTTCGAAGATTGATCTTTGGCCGGGATACCATCAGATGAGGATTCGGGATGAGGATATACCGAAGACAGCTTTCAGGACTCGGTATGGGCATTATGAGTTTGTGGTGATGCCATTTGGGCTCACCAATGCCCTAACAACGTTCATAGATCTCATGATCAGGGTGTGTAGACCGATGCTGGATCGGTCGGTGATCGTTTTTATTGATGATATCCTGGTCTACTCTAAGACCAAGGAGCAGCACGAGCAGCATCTGATGGAGGTATTGGAGACCCTGAGGGCGGAGAGGCTGTATGCCAAGTTCTCTAAGTGTGATTTTTTGCTGCGGGAGGTACAGTTTTTTGGGGAACATCATCAACCAGGAGGGTATTTTTGTTGATCCAGCTAAGGTTGAGGTAGTGATGTAGTGGGAAGTATTGAAGAATGCTTCCGAGATATGTAGCTTCTTGGGTCTAGCGGGCTATTATTGGAGATTCATCCACGATTTCTCCAAGATTGTTGTGCCCTTGACCCGCTTAACCAAGAAGAATGTGACATTTCGATGGGGTACGGATCAGCAGTTGGCTTTTGAGACCCTGAGACGGAGGTTATTCGAGGCTCCGATTCTAGTACTACCCGAGGGGTTAGATGGTTTGATGGTGTACTTTGACACATCGATTTCAGGGTTAGGTGCGGTACTGATGCAGATGGGGCATGTGATAGCTTAATCCTCAAGGCAGTTGAAGCCTCATGAGGCGAATTACCCCACTCACGACCTGGAATTGGGGGCAGTGGTGTTTGCCCTCAAGATTTGGAGGCATTACTTGTATGGAGTGAGGTGCACCATCTATACTAATCACACGAGTTTGAAGCATT
Source organism: Lactuca virosa (assembly GCF_052849685.1). NCBI lineage: Eukaryota > Viridiplantae > Streptophyta > Magnoliopsida > Asterales > Asteraceae > Lactuca > Lactuca virosa. The sequence continues at coordinate 111,081,397 of NC_136434.1, read as the reverse complement.
TGATGGATCACCAGAACCTCAACATGCGACAGAGGAGGTGGTTGGACGTGCTGAAGGACTATGATTGTGAGATCGTATACCATCCCGGGAAGGCCAACATGGTGGCTGATGCTTTGAGCCACAAGGCGGCAGGTTCCCCGATTGGGAATGTTTGTTTGAGGATAACCGTGATCTCTCCATTTTTGGATATGATCAAGGAGGCTCAGGTCGAGGGGGTGAAGAAGGAGAATTGGAAGATAGAGCGGATTCGGGGACAGTATCCTTTGTTTGTTAAGGATAGTCGTGGCCTTTTGACACAGTGTGGCCGGGTATGGGTACCAGTGACTGGAGGGCTGAGGCAGAAGATATTGGAGGAGGCGCACAAGTCCAAGTTATCTATACATCCAGGGGCTACAAAAATGTATAGATATTTGAGACTGAGTTACCGGTGGCCCTGCATGAAGCGGGAGATCGCCTGGTTTGTGGAGCGGTGCTTGACCTACAGGAAGGTCAAGGCCAAGCATCAACGGCCTCATGACAAGGTTCAGTCGCTACCCATTCCCATGTGGAAGTGGGAAGAGATCACTATGGACCTCATTACGAAGTTACCGAGGACGACAAGGGGTGTGGACGCCATATGGGTGATCGTAGATAGACCGACGAAGAGTACCCACTTTATTCCGATCTCTGAGAGTATATCCGCCGAGAAGTTAGCGGATATTTATGTGCAAGAGGTGGTGGCTAGACACGGGGTGCCAGTATCGGTAGTCTCTGACATGGATGTTCGGTTTACATCCAGGTTCTGGAAGAAGTTCCACGAGGAACTGGGCACTCAGCTGCGTTTTAGTACAACGTACCACCCTCATACAGATGGCCGGAGCGAGAGGACGATCCAGACACTGGAGGATATGTTGCGAGCATGTGTGTTGGATTTTGGAGGAAGTTGGGATACATACCTTCCACTAGCAGAGTTTTCATACAATAACAGTTACCATGCCAGTATCGACCGACCTCCATTTGAGATGTTGTATGGAAGGAGATGCAGGACTCCGGTTTATTGGGACGAGGTTGGACACCGAGTCATGGGGAGCACTGAGGTGGTGCTCAAGACTACCGAGCTGATTCAACAGGTGCGCAACCGGCTGCGAGTCGCGCAGAGCTGTCAGAAAAGTTATGCCGACCTGCGGCGATCGGATCTTGAGTTCCAGGTGGGGGGGTTTCGTGCTATTGAAAGTGTCACCCTGGAAGGGGGTCACCAGGTTTCGAAAGAGGGGAAAGTTAGGGCCATGATATATAGGCCCTTTCAGGATTACGACTCGGGTGGGCAAGGTAGTATATCGCTTGGAGCTTTCAAATGAGCTTAGCCAGATTCACAACACTTTCCATGTGTCACAACTTCGGAAGTGTGTCACAGACGAGGCCGCGGTCGTCTCTTTGGATGACATTCAGGTGGACGAGAGCCTGAACTACATTGAGAGGCCCGTTGCAATTTTGGATAAGAAGACCAAGGTTCTTCGGAACAAGGAAGTGAAGCTTGTAAAGGTGCAGTGGCAGCACCGAAGGGGCTCCGAACGGACATGGGAGCCGGAGGATGAGATGCGGGAACATTACCTCGATCTATTTGCATCTACAGACTTCGAGGACGAAGTCTAGTCCAAGTGGGGGAGAGTTGTAACACTCTAATTCAGGTATTACCACAAAAGCCCTTGAAGTTATTAACTTTTACATATTAAGCCCCTTAAGTACGCTGGGCGTACTTCATGAGTACGCTTAGCGTACCACGAATAAAAGAACGCGGAGGGCTAGCATGTATGTTGGGCGTACCTGATGGGTTTTGAGCATTCTAACACTTCCTAAGTGTACATGCAACCCGAATAACCTTGGATCTATGTTTGTCTAATTATCATGCAAAGTTGAATTCCAAGGTTATATTCCTATCTAGCATACACGGGGAACATTTTTAACTTGAATGAAAGATAGAATAACTTACCTTGTTGTTGATTATGATCCTTGAAACCTTGTGAGCCTAGCACCCCAAGTGTGATGCCTCAAATGCTTCACACAACACCAAATGCAAAGGAGTAAACTTTGAGAGAATCTTACACTTGCAAAATCGGCTCTAGCCCTCTTGTTTCTTAGTGTCGCCGATTTTGGGGAGAAAACCTTTGTTTATATAGTGTGTTGCATTAGGTAAACCCTAATGTAACATGAATCTTCATTTCATGATCCATGGGTTAACTCCATGGAGCATCCTATGGGTGGAACCCAACTTGATAATCCATGGAGCCTCTTAGCCCACTATATAAGATATGGAAGATTTACATAATCTACCCATATATTTAATTAGTTATCTTTTGATCACTTAATTAATTATAAATTAATTCTTGATCAAACTAATTAATTAATATTATTAATATATTAGAACTTATAATATATTAATAAACCATAAGTGTTATTTCTCTCATTTTAGTTTATCCAATTGCATGGTGCCATGCAACCCAAATGGACCATGTCGGGTCGGGTCAAGTACATACCAGAAATAGTTATGGACTTAGACACCTTATCCAACAGTCTCCCACTTGGATAAGTCTAATAACTATAACTGCAATACTTCAGGAACCGATCGGCAATCGTCGCTCTTTCAAGGTCTCTCGGAATTGAGAAGATGATGATATGCCATTTAAGATAAGTGATCATATAATCCTCTGTTCTAGATATCAGCCGGACAAATACATGGAATAATGTCTTACTTATTGTCCTGCAGTTTGTTTCCCGATTTCCGATTTGTTTGACAAAGAACTTAATTGAACACATCAACTTAGTTCTGACCGGGCCCGGTACATAGGTCAAAACAAAATCATCGAGGGGCCCAGATATCAGCTTCTAATCCAAGAAGGAACAAATAAACTTCGACTCATATGTTTGTTCTACTACTCATTGAATTATACACAAGAGCACGTTTTATAACATCGAGTTACCAATGCGTTTTCGTACAATCAATGCATAATCAACTCATAAGTAACAAATCATATCTCTAGGTTTGAAGACTTATATGATATTACCGTCTCACGATCACTCGAGATAAATTCCATGAAGTGATTCCAGTGAGCGTGGGTTGAGTCCAATGCTCAGAACTTATGAGCACTAATGAGTGTTGTAGCCATGTCCAACAACTTAGACCTCTGTAACCGATCATGACAGTCTTGATTCATACCTACTTCCGACATATGACCGACTGTGGAGGTTCGAATAATATGATATACCAAACATAATTATTCTGGAAGTCAAAACATGCAAAAGAAATATAGTAAACGATCGACAAGAGATAGCAACACTTTACTCATAAATAAAACACCTTTTATTCATCATCTAATGTCAATTACACTTTACAAATTTCAAGGTTATCTAACTACTAAATCTAATATCATCCTTCAGCCCTATGCTCCGAGCATGCTGGAGATGCTTAACCCGAGTCAGTCCCTTCGTGAGGGGATCTGCTGGATTCTCATCCGATGATACCCTCTTTGCCACGAGGAGTCCTTCTTCTATTCGATGTCTGATGAAATGGTATTTTCTGTCGATGTGTCTGGATCTCCCGTGATCCCTTGGTTCCTTGGCTAAGGCAACTGCACTTTCACTATCACAGAAAATTTCCATTGGCTCTTTAATAGCTGGTACAACTCCAAGGTCTCCAATGAAGTTCTTCAGCCATATTGCCTCCTTTGTTGCCTCGCTAGCTGCTATATACTCTGATTCGCAAGTTGAATCAGCCACTGTCTCTTGCTTGGAACTCTTCCAAGAAATTGCTCCTCCGTTTAAGGTAAAGACCCAGCCTGACTGAGAGCGAAAATTATCCCTATCAGTCTGAAAGCTAGCATCACTATACCCTACAACTCTCAAGTCTTCACTACCACCGAGGGTAAGGACCCAGTCCTTAGTCCTCTGTAGGTACTTGAGGATATTCTTTACCGCAGTCCAGTGTGCCTTGCCAGGGTTCCCCTGATACCTGCTAACCATGCTCAAAGCAAAGGCTACATCAGGTCGAGTACACGTCATAGCATACATGATCGATCCTACAGCCGAAGCATAAGGTATTCGACTCATTTCTGCTATCTCAGCCTCAGTACTAGGGCTTTGTGTCTTACTCAATCTGGCGTTACTCTGGATGGGTAACTCTCCTTTCTTGGAGTCCTGCATGCCGAATCTCTTCAACACCTTATCCAAGTAGGTACTCTCACTAAGTCCAATTAGTCTTTTACTCCGGTCTCTTAAGATCCTTATCCCTAGAATATAGGCAGCTTCTCCTAGGTCCTTCATAGAGAAACACTTCCCAAGCCAAGACTTAACTTCGTGCAGAGTTGGGATGTCATTTCCTATGAGTAGTATGTCATCCACATACAATACCAAAAAGCTAACTATACTCCCACTAGCCTTGACATATACACAAGATTCATCTTCACTCCTAGAAAAGCCAAATTCTTTGACTTTCTCATCAAAGCAAAGATTCCATCTGCGAGGTGCTTACTTTAACCCATAAATGGATTTCTCAAGCTTACACACTCTATTAGGGTACTATGTATTGACAAAACTCTCTGGCTGACTCATGTAAACATCCTCAGCCAACTTTCCATTAAGGAAAGCGGTTTTGACATCCATTTGCCATATTTCATAATCATGAAATGCAGCAATGGCTAACAGAACCCTAATAGACTTAATCTTGGCTACTGGTGAAAAGGTCTCATCATAATCAACTCCCGGAGTGTGAGAATAACCCTTTGCAACCAGTCGTGACTTATAAGTGTGTATATTACCATCCATGTCGGTCTTCTTCTTGAAGATCCATTTGCACCCAACTATCTTACGATCAGGTACATTGTCAACCAAGTTCCAAACTTGATTGTCATACATGGACTGTATCTCGCTATCCATAGCCTCTTTCCATTTAGCAGCCTCAGGGCCTGCCATGGCTTCCGTGTAGCTGTTAGGCTCATCCAGATTTACCAGTGTGTTATCACTGATAAGTGTCTCACCTTCTGCAATAATATGAAAACCATAATAATGCTCAGGTGCATTCCTAACTCTGGTGGAACGGCTCAGAGGTATAGATTCTTCAGTCGGCTCAACAGGAGTTTCCTCCTCAGGTTGAGGGCTAGGGTTTAAGGTTCCTTCACCATTTGACTCTTGAATTTACTCAAGGTCAATTTGCCTCCCACTGTCTCCTTGGCTCATGAATTGTCTCTCTCTAAAGAATCCTCTTCTTGCTACAAAGACCACATTATCACTAGGTCTGTAGAAGATGTAACCAAAGGATTTCTGTGGGTAGCCGATGAAAATACACCTTTTGCTTCGGGGTTCGAGCTTATCATGAGTCTCGCGTCTCACGAAAACCTCGCAACCCCAAATCTTGATGTGGTCTAGATTGGGAACTTTTCCAGTCCACACCTCGTGAGGTGTTTTGGCAACCTTCTTTGTAGGGACTAGACTAAGGATATGGGCGGCAGTCTCTAAGGCATACCCCCAAAATGAGATTGGTAACGAAGCTCGACTCATCATGGAACGAACCATGTCCAACAAGGTCCGATTGCGCCTGTCAGCTACACCATTCAACTGTGGTGTCCTAGGAGGTGTCAATTGTGAGACAATCCCACATTCCTTAAGATAGTCAAGGAACTCAGTACTAAGATACTCACCACCACGATCGGATCGAAGCATCTTAATGTTCCTGCCCAACTGATTCTCCACTTCTTGCTTAAACTCTTTGAATTTCTCAAAGGTTTCTGACTTATGCTTGATTAAGTAGACATATCCATATCTACTGTAATCATCAGTAAAAGTCAAATAATAACGATTAGCATCCCTTGTGGCATGTTTGAAGGGCCCACACACATCCGTGTGTATAAGATCCAACAAACCTTCACCCCTCTCACAAGAACCTGTGAAGGGTGACTTTGTCATTTTTCCAAGTAAGCATGTATCGTAACTATCATCTGACTTTAGGTCAAATGACTCCAATACTCCATCATTTTGGAGTTGGCCTATGCGTTTCTTGCTTATATGTCCAAGACGACAATGCCATAATGATGCTTTATCCAAGTTATTATCATTAACAGAATCAATACACAATACATTATTTCCTAAGTTATCAACCACAGATACAGTTTCATACACACCATCACAAGGTAATGCTTTAAAATAAAGAACATTATTAAAGAAAGCATTAATCGAACCAACTTCATTATCAAATGAAAAGGTGAAACCTTGTTTATACAATGCATGAAAGGAAATAATATTTCTTGCCATTTCTGGCGAATAACAACATTTATTCAAATCTAAACTAAACCCACTACTTAGCGATAAAGTATAAACTCCAATCTTGGTGACAGGTAAAGCTTTCCTATTCCCCATGATTAAGTTTATTCTTCCATGCTCCACATTCTCACTTCTTCTTAGTCCCTGCAAATCAGAACAGATATGAATACCACAACCGGTATCAAGGACCCAAGAGTTAGAATGGGGTGAGTTATTAGATAAGATAGTGTAAATACCTGCATGGTTGGGTTTAACTTTCCCATCCTTCACATCTTGCTGGTACTTTGGGCAGTTCCGCTTCCAATGTGACTTTTCATGGCAATAGAAGCATTCTGCCTCTCTAGGGTCAGAAGAAGGAGTGACGAAACCTTTCTTGGTTCAACTTGAAGAAGAGGCATCAAGGGTCCTAGCCTTGGTACCCTTCGAAGAGCTCTTCCTCTTCTTCCCTCGACCTTTCCCGATTGCCAAAACCGGGGCGGAGTTTGGAGTAGGAGTGTTAACAACCGACTTACCCTTAAGACCTGTTTCTGCGGTCTTGAGGAGTCCCTGAAGTTTGCTGAGTGTGACCTTTTCCTTATTCATGTGATATGTCATGCGGAATTGATCATAGCACGATGGTAAGGAGTGCAAAATGATATCTATTGCAAGCTCCTCAGGGAAGTTCACATTAAGCTTCAGCAACCAATCCACATACCTTTGCATTTTCTGCATGTGGCTCGTGACGGATTCCTCGTCCTTCATCATGGTTGTTATGATAGAGCATATGATTTCATACCTCTCTTGTCGTGCACTTTGATGGTATCTTTCCATCAGATCTTGGTGCATTTCAAAATGGTAGAAGTCCTCATAGGACTTTTGGAGTTCCGCTGTCATGGTGGCCAACATGATGCATGCCACTTTTGTAGCATCCCTTTCATGTGCCCGGAAGTCAGCGATCTCCTGGGGAGTTGCAGTGGTCTCATCAATCTCCTTAAGCTCCTTGTCAAGGACATATTCTTTTCCCTCGTAGCGGGTAATCATCCTGATGTTTCTGATCTATTCATTGAAGTTGGATCCATCAAAAATGACTTTCCCACACAAGTTCATAAGGGTAAAGGAGCCATTAGGATTAGAGCCATAAGCAGCATTGTTTGAAGACATCTGAAAGAAGAGAACAAGATTAGTTTAGATATTAAGAGAGTCCTTAATAAAACACCCAAATGTAATATTAAGGCTAGGATCCAATCACAATATATTATAACTTAGAAGAGGTATGCCGTAATCCAAGCTATAACATATTTGAAAGGTAGGTGAATGACGATTCACCAATTTCCACCATGAAAAACGAAATATAGATATTAGGTTTTTAATTGGTTCTTAGAAATTCCTAAATTCTTTTGAGATTCAATGAATTTTTTTCAAAGGCATGTTTCAATCTCGAGTGTGCCCTCCAAGTTTTGTGACTGGGATACCGAGGATCACAAAACGAGGTGTGAAGTAACCATACAAATCACTTGGTACCCTTAAAGTTTATCACTCAATCGATGTGCCGGTAAACCACACACGCTCCACCGATACTATGATAAACCTTAAGTCACCCTTTACCTACCTTGTTAAGTCCAAGTTAGTGTGTCGGTTAACCACACACGCTCCACCAACGACTTAAACAAAGTGTAAAGTGTAATTTCATGGATTAGCACCTTATTCACATTTTTCCTAAAGTAACTAAAATTGAGAATTTAATAAAAGCATTTAGTTACTTTATAATATTCATCATACTTTTAATGAGAATTTATAAGTCCTTGTCCTACCCGTTCGGCTAACGACCCTCTACCGATCAAGGAAGCGGTGGGTGAGAGTGGACACCCATTAAGTTGCCATTTTATAGGCAACAACCTTATACCCCCCTTATAGACCGGCTTCGTGAATGAGGCGTACTAGCGGTAAGACGACTTGATCTTATACACACACACACACACATATATATATATATATATATATATATATATATATATATATATATATATATATATTAGTAACTTATAATATTATAAAGTATAAGGGTTGAATTTTAACTTTTAAAATTCTAAGGGTTGGAACTAAAGTTTTAATGAAGACTTTATTTGTTCCAAAACTTGAGGGCAAGTTTTGTAAACTTCAAAAACTTTTCATTTCTTATAACTTATGAATTAATTGAGTAATAAAAATGAAGACTCTTCATTTTTATAACTCTTGTGTTCTTTTAATGGCTTTAATAAAAGTGAGACTTTTGGTTTTCCATAACTTGAGGACAAGTTATGGACTCCATTAAAACACATTATGATCATGAATTAAACTACCATGAAGGTTACAAACAATTCCTATGATCATCTAATCTTCATAAGTTCAAGAACATGAATATGAACACTTTCAAGAATCAAAAATTACACTTAAAAAACTTGTAATTTTGATAATTGCCATTGTAAATGGATTAGCATAAACATTACACCATCTAAAACAAGTTTTAAAACACCAAAACAGTTTAGGGTAATCTTTCTAGTCCATTTCCAGCAACAAATGTCGAAATTCTGAAAACTGCAGCCTCTACTCGTCGAGTGCAAGAACAGACTCTACGAGTAACTTGCACAAAAAAAAACAACAAACAAACCTAGGCTCTGATACCACTGATGGGTTTTGAGCATTCTAACACTTCCTAAGTGTACATGCAACCCTAATAACCTTGGATCTATGTTTGTCTAATTATCATGCAAAGTTGAATTCCAAGGTTATATTCCTATCTAGCATACATGGGGAACATTTTTAACTTGAATGAAAGATAGAATAACTTACCTTGTTGTTGATTATGATCCTTGAAACCTTGTGAGCCTAGCACCCCAAGTGTGATGCCTCATGCTTCACAGAACACCAAATGCAAAGGAGTAAACTTTGAGAGAATCTTACACTTGCAAAATCGGCTCTAGCCCTCTTGTTTCTTAGTGTCGCCGATTTTAGGGAGAACACCTTTGTTTATATAGTGTGTTGCATTAGGTAAACCCTAATGTAACATGACTCTTCATTTCATGATCCATAGGTTAACTCCATGGAGCATCCTATGGGTGGAACCCAACTTGATAATCCATGGAGCCTCTTAGCCCACTATATAAGATATGGAAGATTTACATAATCTACTCATATATTTAATTAGTTATCTTTTGATCACTTAATTAATTCTAAATTAATTCTTGATCAAACTAATTAAATAATATTATTAATATATTAGAACTTATAATATATTAATAAACCATAAGTGTTATTTCTCTCATTTTAGTTTATCCAATTGCATGGTGCCATGCAACCCAAATGGACCATGTCGGGTCGGGTCAAGTACATACCAGAAATAGTTATGGACTTAGACACCTTATCCAACAGTACCAACAGTACGCGGGGGTGTACGTGACGGGTGTGTAAACCCTAATTTCCAGACTTGAGACCTATATAAGCATCCTTATCTCATTTGAGCTCCACCCTAACCAGCCTCCCTCACCTTCAAACGTCCCTAAAAACCCTATAATTATTTGAGAGTGTGTTTTGAGCTTAAGGAGTGCATTTGTGGCCATTTTAGTGTCGATTTAAGAAGGAGGAGTTGCTAAAGCACGCTTGGAGTGGTTTTGGGCTTCAAGAATCTTCATCTAGTTCACCTTGAGGAGCTTCTGGAGGTATAAAGCTTTGATCTTGCCATCTTATTCATTAGATCTAGCTAGGGTTTTCTATTTTGTCCCTTTAGTTGGTTTTGGACCTCCTCTTGAGAGTTGAGCAACTCCAGAGGCTGAAAAGGTTAGATCTGAAGTCCTTTGGTCCATTCATAGCATAAAAATGAAGTCTTGATGGGTGTTTTGACCTCATGCATGGATTAAGACCCTTTGAAAGGTCTTATTGGGTTGTTGGGAACATATGAGACATGCAAATGCCTAAAGTTGCCAACCTTTTGCCCTAGGACGTCTTAATGAGCTTAGATCTCACTATTGGACGTGAGAAAATCGAGTATTAAGCAATTAATGGAAGAAAGTGCTTAATCTGTTAGTACGCTGGGCGTAACTTAGCGTACGAAGCACGTACGGCCCAGGGACTCAGTACGCTGGGCGTACCAGGGTGGTACGCTAGGCGTACGCACATCAGATGGATTTGGACTTGTTTTGGGCTTGTAAGCTTTTGGGCCTTGATTAGTCATTGGGTCTGGTCATGTTTTGGATTGGTAGGCCAACTTATCTGTTTTGGGCCATGGTTTCTTTGGTTGGGCATTATTGGGCCATGATGACCATTAATGATAATTAGACATGGACTTTGCGCTTAATAGCAAAGGAAGACTTTTGGGCCATTGAGAGAGGACTTGGAGTTTGGACTCTTCAATTGGATTGTGTTCAGTCCTAACCTTGAGTAATGTTATTATTGTTCAGCACGGGTGGGTACGGACTGTTAGGAGAGCAGCTTTCGGATTCAGCAGACAAGGTGAGTATTCTCACCATACCAATGGGTCTAAGGCACCAAGGCCGACCCATTTTATGTGATGCGGATTGCTGATTGATTATGCGATATGATAGTATGACAGTTGCATGAAGACCACGTACGGGTTCCCGTGACATTTGGTATAAGACCTTGGAGGGTTTCCATGGCATCCTAGTATATCTGCTTGTATAATTTGCATTATTTCTTGTTTGGTAGTGAAGACCTTGTGGGGGTTCACAAGGCAGGAAGACCTTGTGGGGGTTCCCAATGCAGGAAGACCATGGGGGGTTTCCATGGCAGATAAGACCACATGGGGGTTTCCGTGGCATTAGGTGTAAGACACTAGAAGGTTTCCATGGCTTCCTTATATGTTGTATGTATGTCTTATGTGATATGTGTAGCTTTATAGCTAATATGATATGTTTTATGTGGATTGTGTGTGGGGTATGCTCCGGGGGACTCACTAAGCATTAGCTTACAGTTTGTGGATTTGTTTCAGGTACATCTGAGCCCAAGGGCAAGGGAAAGGCTTGATGGCGCGACGTGCACTCTCACTCGGGCATCTTATGGGACACTCTGATATTTTGAAATAAAGTTGTATTTGATATGGTTTTGAAAACAATTGTAACTGGTTTTTGTGGATGATGGAATTGTGTTTTGGATAATTAAAAATGAAAAATTTCTTTTGAAAAATTGGGTCGTTACAAAGAAGGTTGATCTTCTCTACAAGTAATCCACCAACAACATAAGGTACTCAAAATGATAGTTTTCTTCTTGTATGACTTTGTTCTATAAGCCTTAAGTGCTTAAACAATTAAGCACAAGAAGGAAGACACAATGTAAGCACTAAAAGCTAAAACACCAACTTTAAAAGTGGAGAGAGGCTCTCCCTTAGGTGCTCTCGGCTTTAGAGAGAAATAGAGAGGAGAAAGACCAAAAGAACTCTACTCATTTCATGCACAATACTCCCCCTTTTAAACACCCATGCAAAGTAAAGTCAAACCATTAAAATACTCTAAAGTATTTTAAAGCATAAAGTGAAAGGGGGACAAAGTATGGACACCAACTTGGGAAGAAAACACAAGCAATCTCCCATACACTAGGTCATTTCGGCCATGATGACTTGGAAGAGACAAAAAATGTCTCTAAATTTATTAACCATGGTAGAGTAAGTCTTTAACTTGATCATGGTTAACCAAAGGGTCCAAAACTTTGTACATGACTTATTATATGATACAATATCATATAATGGCTAGTTTCTAGTTTCTTTTATTATTATTTCATAAAACAATAATTAATTTCTAATTAAATACAAGAATTGAATTTATTTATTAATATCAAATATATAATAAATATTCAATAAGTAACAACTTGATTAAGGTGTGGCCCTATAGGATCATATGTTATTAGCAACATCACTCAATAATGATTCTTGAGCATATAGATCCAACACCTGAAACCATAAACCACAAACTGTAAGCATAAAGCTTAGTGAGTTCCCCAAATACCACATACCATACATATGATACGAGCCATAGATATCCAACAATCAATAGAAAGTGCTATGTGCCACCCATAGTCTTCTGTTATGTATATGTCGACATGTTGTGGTTGGGTTGAGGCAATCCTGCTCTGTGCGGGAGCCAACTAACCTGTGAGCAAGCCACACATAAGCTGTGGGCCAATAAGGCAAGCCAAACTTATGTTGTAGGCTTATGAGCAAGTCAGACATAAGTTGTGGGCCAGTAAGGCAAGCCAGACTTATGTTGTGGGTTCGGGAGCAAGCCAGACATAAGCTGATGTTATATGTTTGTATGGTGGTGTTTTGGGGGAACTCACTAAGCTTTGTGCTTACAGTTTAGTTTCATGGTTTCAGGTACATCTGATGATCGGGGCAAGGTGAAGGCTTGATCGTGCACATCCATTGGATTTTATGTTATTGGATTCTGGGATACTATGATTTATGAATTATACTTTTGAAACAATGTTTTTGGTATACAATTATTATCTTAAGGTTGTTTTGGAAAAATGAAAATTTTACTTTAGTTTTTAGGATGTTATAGTATATATACCAACTTTATTTAATTTTCTATTGTACAAATTGGTATTGGTACAAATTCCATTCAGACTCAATCACATGAAAGACACATACATACATACAATCACTTACACGTATTCACAGCTAGTAAAAAAAGACAATACATGAATCAGATTGCCCCATGATTGAGTACATATTGACCACCACATTGGCATTACATCAAACATGTGATTGACATTATGTGAATCATGAAATTACACCACATATTCAAGTCAAAACAAAACAAAACTAAAATTATTGTGTATTCATACAAAAACTTCAATTATTAAGCTTGTGTAATTACAACACATGCTCTACTCAAAACAAAACAAAAATTATATATATATATATATATATATATATATATATATATATATATATATATATATATATATATATATATATATATATATATATATAATAACTTAAATTACTAAAGTTGTGTAATTGTTAGGTGTCGTTGATGATGATGTTGTAGAGGAAACGATTTCAACTTCAAAAGATAGTAATCATCCGACTATAATGAAGGATTATAGTATACTATAGTGATTGGTGTATGATGCTTTGTATGATTGTAAGTCGTAACAATCTGCTTGAGTAATTATATGGTAAATAAAAATAGTATATAAGAAATATCATATTATTTTGGAAATGATATAGGATTAGCAGTGAATTTCGGGATGCCTAAATGAAATTTTGATGGTAATGCGTGATATATATATATATATATATATATATATATATATATATATATATATATATATATATATATATATATATATATATATATATATATATATATCTTATTCATAATCTTAGAGGCCCTGCACCACTGCATTCAATTGTATAGCACACGGGTTTCACACCTAGTATATATATATATATATATATATATATATATATATATATATATATATATATATATATATATATATATAGTAGGTGTGAAACCCGTGTGCTACACGGGTTGATTAAAAAAAGTTATATATGAAGATATAAACTTTAAATATTTTTTTTAAAGAAAACATTAAATATCAAAGTGTAAACATTATGTATTTTTTAAAATAAAATATCAAAATATATATACAAACAAAATGATGAATAAACAAATAATTCAATTTATATTAATAAAACAAACTACAGTAAAATAGTTATATTTTGATTATATAACATTTTTTTAGTTTGTCAATAAAAAGCAACAAAGTTTGATTATTTTTTTATCGAGGCCATTTTGTCTAAAATAACATTAAACTTTAAAAGAAACATGACAATTTTGAATTATATATATTAAAGGAAACATATTAAAATTTGAAAATATAAGGAAACAAATTAATAACATATTAATTACTTTCTATAACCTAAAAATTAGATAGTGAATTAAGAAAATTAAAAATTATCACAAAATGAGAAGTGAAAATTAATTTCTAAGAATTAACCACAAAATTACATGTGTCCAAATGCATAAAAAATTGATAAGTAGCAAAAAGTTCTTTATTTATTAGGGAGAATATATATATATATATATATATATATATATATATATATATATATATATATATATATATATATGTTCTACAATTTCTGGAATTATTAATTGAATGAATACAGTAATTACATTAATTAACTAATTAATTATTTAATACAAAAAACTACAAAATGACATGTGGAATTTATTTTATTTAAAAAAACTACAAATTTACATGTATCAAAATGAAGGAGAACATGCCAAGTGGCAGCAAATGATATTTATTTATTAGGATAGATAATTTTCGTTTAAGTGTATAATATATTATATATATATATAATAGTGAATGATGAAATACAAGAAAGATTACTAGCCTGATTTGTCAACGTCCTTGCTTTATTAGATGTAGGTCAAGAGTTCGAATACCACTCCGTCCAACTTTCATTTCAAAAAATCCGATTTTTCAGAATAATCCAGATGTGTCGACGTGAGCTGCCACGTCAACCTATTTCAATTTGGTCTGCCACCTCAAGTAACCTGTTGAAAAAGGACAAAATGCAACTTTTTACCCTTTTTCAGGATTCTTCATAAACACAAAATTTCAAAAATGCTCCCTATGGGAGGTCGAAAATTGTCACTTTGGTACAAAAAATTTTGGATTAACACCAGTAGTCCAAAATATGAATTTTATTGCGGTTTTAGTCCAATTTTTCTAAAAAATACTGAAAATGACGATTATGCCCTTATTAATTTCTTTTTCCTTTTCTTTTACATTTTACTGATTAAATAGAAAAAAAACACCCCTCCCCCTCTCTTTTATGTTATAGCTACAATAACCAATATTATTCCATTTTCATATAAGGAATTTACCACCACCCGTCCACCACTACTTGTTGGAAGATGAATGCCTTCGCTGCTACCACTTGCTGGAAGATAAAGTCGTTGCCACCATCATCGGTGTTGAACCTCTTTGTAAACCCCCTGAGTAAACCACCACCGGAGAAGACTTTTTTATGCCGCAATACCATTTTAATGCCAAAGCGAGCTATAGATCCGAACTTCGAAGAACTCCGACGACGCTAGGGTTAGAGTTTTAAGAGGCAGTGTCCTCTTCGTCCTCATTAGGGTTTTGCCGGAGAAAAAAAATAGTTAGTCGTCGTCATCTTAATTAGTGTTTTTGATTTGGATTGTAAACTGGTTAAGGTGCCTCGACGGGAGTCAAGGTAGAGGCAAATGAGGGTGATGGCGTTAGGGTTTCATCCACTATTGTCTTTAGGGTTTCCTGATGTTGGGCCGAGTTTTATCTATTGTTGTCTTTCAAATCTGGAATCCACCGTCGGACGGAGAAAAAGAGAGCCTAGAAATTGGTGGTCGAACCCTAGCAATGGATGGCAATTGGGTAGGGATGTCTCTGGTGTTTTCCTATGCTGGAGGTGGAATGCAACGTCAATGGCGGTGGTTTCCGACGACAAGACATTGACGGTGGTTTCTACCAATGGTGGCAGTACGACAACGACGATGGTTTCCAGTGATGGCAAGGGTTTGTAGAGCATATTCGATGGAGGGTTTTGTTTGAAAAAGGTGGTTCAAATCTACGTCCTCAGAGTTGGTTTGGGTGGTCCAGAGTCATCCACTATTATGCACTCTTTTTCCTTCTCCGGCGATGCCGGTATTGGAAAATACAAGGGTTCCAACGAGAGATGGTAGTCTGGCGATGGTGGTGTTCGACAGACGATGTTGGTCCGACAACAATGGAGGGAGAAAGAGAGAGAAAGATGATGCTTGCATGTTACAAGATGAATGTGGGTGGGTAGGGTTATTAGGGATTAAGTTGCATTTTTTTATTTTAATTTAAAATCGGAAAATAACAAAATTAAAAAAAAAGTAGAAAATGAAATTAATAAGAGGAAATCTATAATTTAAAAAAAAATCAAAATAATTTGGACCAAACTCAAAAAAAAAATCAAAATTTTATACCATTGGTGCTAGTCAAAAAACATTGGATCAAAGTGACAATTTTCAACTTGACATAGTGACCATATTTGCAATTTTATCTGATAAAAATGTAATTTAAGATAAACATAAACTGAACCAATACATCAGATTTTCTTTTGAAAAAAAATTATATACAAATAGATAAAAATAAGAGAGTTGCATAAATATTTCATGGGAAAAACTAAAAACATCTTTAGATTCTGGGCCAAGAACTAGGCCTTTACGACCTCACACTTGGGCCTAACCAGGCCTTAAATAGTCTAGGATCGGTGTTTAGGCTGGCGGAAAGACGATCATGCATATTTATCGCTACGATACAGGTGTACAAGAAAATTGAGTTGGGATTTAAAACTGATTTAAGTGAAACGATTTGGTTCAAATACATGAAAAATCTAGCTACAACTTAATATATATTTTAAGAAAACCTTTTTATGTAAAAAATAAGAATAAAAATAAAGAATGAGAAACACTGTCTATTGGTTGAGAACCATGTAATATCTTGCATCCATCCACTAAAACTTTATATATGTTCACCGTTTTTATGTTATAAATATTTTGACGTAAATTTATTAAAAATGCATAGAAGAGGAATATAACGTGCGACCTTTCATTGAAAGACATGCGTATTCCTCAAATCATATATAGCAACTTTGAATTTAAAAATGACAAAATTTCTTTATACCTTATTACTTACAAATATAACTAACTAAATGATGTAAACTAATAAAGATGCAACTAATACACGAGAAAATAGTTACCCTGTAGTCCAAGTTCTTGAAACCAATAATTAATAAAGTTGTAATTGAGCATATGGCTCCCTTGACGAGTTAGAAATGTTACAGGACTTTGTGGAGGGGAAGAAATATTACAGAGGCTAAGGTGAGTATATATGGACAAGTATCATATTTGGACCACCATGTTGTTAATTTTTGGGTATACAGATTGAGTTGTTAATCCCCATCAAGCCACCATGTTATTATAAGTTGGAAATTAAGATAAGGAAAAATAAGGATGGTGTAACTATCTATGTGCTTTCATTTATGTGGTTTACCTGAATACACCATCACTTTAACTATGATGATGATGATGTTTAAAAGTACTATATGTTACAATGTTGTAAACGTGTATATGCTATGAGTCCTAAACCTTATGTATTTCACAAGGTTTTCTAGTCTAACTATAACGTTTCAAAAACTCAGAACCAAATAAACCATCAACCAAACATGTTTATCAAACCATAAGGAAATCATAGTATATGAATAATCATCAAAAAGAGCATCAGAGTCGATAAAGCGGAAAATCATGATGTGTGCAATGTGATCATCCCGAGCTCTTCCCTTTCGAACCGGAAGAGCTGAAACATAAACTAAAAACTGTAAGCACAAAACTTAGTGAGTTCCCCAAAATACCGCATACCATAAACATATGTCAATGCAAGGTTGTATTGGGTCTATTTCACCCCCCGGGTCTATTTCATACCCGAGTCTATTCAACTCATATGTCAGCACTAGGTTGTACCGGGTCTATTTCACCATCGGGTCTATTTTACCCCCGAATCTATTTCAACTCATGTGTCAGCACAAGGCTGTACCGGGTCTATTTCACCCCACATTCATATAGCAAACAGACACACAAGCATACAAACATACAACAGGAGTCACAAAGACTACAAGGACAAACAATCCCTAGTGTTCTACAATATAGTGAGAAAACTTACCTCGATCTGCTACTAAACAAATAGATGATTGGGCTTCCGAACCGGAGAATCCCTACACTAATCAATCAAATAATACCTAATTAATAATTAGGTCATAAACCATAATCGGGACTTTAATTCACTAAACCCAACTGTAACATCCCAAAATTTCCAAATAAAATTTTATATTTAATTCATTCCAAAACATCTAGTAAACACGTCGAAACAATCAAAAGTGGATCAGAGTGTAATAATATTGGAGTACTAATCCCAAAATCACATGGATGCGGAACATGGGCAGATGCGGTGCGATCAAGTCGGGCCCTTCCCTTTTGAGCTGGAGGTACCTGAAACATAAACTGAAAACCGTAAGCACCAAGCTTAGCGAGCTCCACCAAAATACCTCATACCATACACACATATAGTCAAAACATATATGGGTCTATTTCACCCACTTCGGTCTCTTTCAACCAATATAGGGTATATTTCAACCCCTTCGGTCTCTTTCAACCGGTACTGGGTATATTTCAACCCCTTCTGTCTCTTTCAACCATTACTGGGTATATTTCAACCCCTTCGGTCTCTTTCAACCGGTATCAAGTCTATTTCACCCCTACAACTAGCATATAATCATAACAGTAAGAGTCACAGAGACAACAAACATATACAAGCAATACAGGGAATTGTCAAGAAGACACCTATAATCCTACTAACATAATCCAGTGGGCCCGCATTGGTGCTTTCCATCCACGTGTATTGTAAAGGAAACCCACCTCAGACTGAAGCTATCAAATCACACTCGAGCTGCTTCATCGAGAAATCCTCTCACTAAATGAAAAATTATAAAACCCTAATTAGAAATTAGGTTATAAACTATAACCTGGGTCCCAACTCATCATCCTCAACCTCTAGGGTAAAAATTCATTTACCTTTTTCCCTTACTGGGACCAACTAGCTTGGCCCAATAACTTTATAATGGCTCAAGGCCCAAAAATAGCCCAACCCATAAACCTAAGGTCCAACTATGGCCCAACGGATACAAAGCCCAAAATCCAGCTAAGGTCTAAAGCCCAAAAGGAGTCCAAGACCAAAAAGAAGGCCCAAAACAATATAAGCCCACTTCATAGCCTACGCCCTGCGTATTCCTCGTATGTGTAGCGTACGAGCATTGACTCGAAAAGTGGTGCTTGACCTAGTACGCCCAACATACTAGAATGTACACCTAGCATACTGGTCAGAGGACAAATCCTCAATTTTTGACTTAACCACTTAAGTTCTTAACGTCCAAACTTCAATCTTCATCATTTTAAGGTCTTAACACGTAAAGTTGGCAACTTTATAGTTCTGTATGTCTTAATGGGACCCAATACTAATTTTTTTACCACTAAGACCCATAATAAGAACCCTAACTCATGCGTGGACCAAAATAACACATCAAAAAAGCATTTTTATGCACAAGGAACATCAGAAAGGCTAAGATCTAGCATTCCTAGCTTCTGGAGTAGCTCATACTCCCAAGCATGGATTAAGGGACCCTAAAATGCACAAAATCAAGCCCTAAACTAGATCAATCATAAAGAACCATCAAGTTAAGAGCTTTATACTTCCAAAAGCTTTCCAAGTTGGTGATGGTTCTGGATTCACAAGCTTCAACTACACCAATGCAACTTCCAAGAGCTCTTCTTTCTTCAAGATTATCAAAACACCCTCAAAGGCCACTTCCAAGCTCAAAACACTCAAATGACAATTACGGTTTGGTTATCAGGGTTTGGAGAGGTGGAGGCTGGTCATAGGAAGGTCCAAGAACAACTTAAGGTGTTTAAATAGGGCTTAAACACTAAAAATTAGGGTGTGTCCCAGGTGGTCGTACGCCCCGTGTACTCCACGTATGCCCAACGTACGTGGATGCCTCTACGACCAACCTTTTGACCTAGTATGCCTAGCGTACTCCTAGCGTACGCCCAACGTACTGGACGGAGACTCAAATGCAATAGATTTTAAGCTTGAGGGCAAAAATAAAAGTACCTAAAATTCGAATGTTACAATTCTCTCCCACTTGAATTAGACTTCGTGCTCGAAGTCCGTCACTGTAAACAACTATGGATAATGCTCCCTCATCTCGATCTCGGGCTCCCACGTCCATTTTGAACCTTTGCGGTGCTGCCATTGCAGCTTTTGTAGAACCACCATCTTATTATGCAGAGCCTTCGTCTTCATGTCAAGGATGGCAATCGATCTCTCAATAGAATTCAGGCAATCATCCACCTGAATATCTTCCAAAGGAACCATCACAAGATTATCAACCAAACATTTCCGCAGCTGAGAGACGTTAAACGTGTTATGGATCTGATTGAGCTCCTCGGGTAGATCCAAGCAATAAGCAACCCTGCCCATCCGAGCCAAAACCCTAAAAGGACCGATATACCTAGGGCCCAACTTGCCCCTCTTCCTGAATCGGATGACACCTTTCCAAGGTGACACCTTCAGGAGTACCATGTCCCCAACCTGGAACTCTAGATCTAATCGGCGCTTGTCGGCATAGCTCTTCTTCCGACTCTGTGGTGTCTGAAGTCTACCCCGAACTTACTAAATCAACTTAGTAGTCTTGAGTACTACCTCAGTACTCCCCATGACTCGCTGACCGACCTCCTCCCAACATATTGGCGTCCTGCATTTCCTCCCATAGAGCATCTCAAAAGGAGGTCGATCAATGCTAGCGTGATAACTATTGTTATACGAAAACTCCACCAAAGGGAGATACGTATCCCAACTCCCACCAAAATCCAATACACATGCCCGAAGCATATCCTCCAAGGTTTGGATAGTCTGCTTACTCTGTCCAGCAGTCTGATGATGGAAAGTCATGCTGAAATGCAGACAAGTGCCCAGCTCGTCATGAAACCTCTTCCAGAACCTGGAAGTAAACCAGCCATCCCTATCTGAAATCATTGAAACCGACACCCCATGTCGTTCCACAACCTCCCAGATGTAGATGTCAGCCAACCTCTCCGCAGAGATACTCCCCTGAATCGTAATGAAATGTGTGCTCTTGGTCAATCGATCCACGATAACCCATATCAAATCCACTCTGCGTGTTGTCCGCGACAACTTCTTGATGAAATCCATAGTAATCTCTTCCCATTTCCAAATGGGAATGCCTAACGGCTACAACTTGCCGTGAGGTCACTGATGCTCGGCCTTGACTTTCCTTCAAGTCAAGCACCTCTCCACATACCAGGCCACATCTTGCTTCATTCATAGCCACCAATAGTCGAGTCGGAGATCTCTATTCATCTTTGTTGATTCGGGATGAATAGACAACCTCTACTTGTGCACCTCCTCCATCAAAACCTAGCGAGCATCACCCAAATACGGAACCCACACCCTACGATGAAGGGTCAATAACCCATGGATATCATAATCGAAGGAAGCCACCTAACCCACTATGATTGGGGTCGCGACCGCCTTGCGGCTAAGAGCATCGGCCACCACGTTGGATTTCCTCGGGTGATAATTGATCTCACAATAATAATCCTTTACCACATCTAACCATCTACGCTGCATCATGTTCAGATCCGGCTGATCAATCAAATACCTCAGGCTCTTGTGATCCGTGTTGATAGTACAACGGACCCAATAGAGGTAATGTCACAAAATCTTGAGGGCAAATACCACCGCCCCCAACTCCAAATCATGCCTACGGTAATTCGCCTCATGAGGATTCAGCTGCCTCGAAGCGTAAGCGATCACATGACCCCGCTGCATTAATATTGCACCCAAACTCGTAATCAACGCATCACAATAAACCACAAAATCCTCAACACCCTCCGGCAGGGTCAGAATCGACGCCTCACACAATCTCTGTCTCAAGGTCTCAAAAGTTGTCTGCTTCTCAAGCTCCCAATGAAACATGACAGTCTTTCTTCGTCAATCGAGTCAAAGGAACCACTATATTGGAAAAATCCTAAATGAATCTCCGATAATAACCTGCCAATCTATGGAAACTCCGAATCTCAGAGGGAGACATCGGAACCTACCACCTCATCACCGACTCGACCTTGGCCGGATCGACCAGAATACCGTTATGGTTGACAAGGTGCCCCAGAAACTGCACCTCATGCAACCAGAACTCACACTTAGAGAACTTTTCATACAAACTCTCCATCCTCAAAGTCTCCAAGACCTCCAGCAGATGCTCCTCATGCTGCTCCTGGGTCTTGGAATAGATCAGGATGTCATCAATAAACACAATCACATACCGATCCAACATGGGCCTGCATACGTGATTCATGATATCCATGAATGTAGCTGGAGCATTGGTGAGCCCGAAGGCAATCACCACGAACTCGGAATGATCATAACGAGTCTGGAAGGCCGTCTTCTACATATCATCTTCTTTGACCCTCATCTGGTGATAACCCGAACGCAGATCTATCTTGGAAAACCAAGATGCGCCTTGCAGCTGATAAAAAAAATCGTCGATCCTCGGAAGCGGGTGACAGTTCTTTATCGTTAGCTTATTCAGCTGCCGGTAGTCAATGCACATCCGATGCGTCCCATCCTTTTTCTTCACATATAATATCGGCGCTCCCCATGGTGAACTACTCGGCCAAAAAAATCCCTTGTCTAACAGCTCCTGCAGCTGCGTAGACAACTCCTGCATCTCTGGAGGTGCTATCGATAAGGTGCTTTGGCTATCAGAGCCGCACCTGGAACCAAGTAAATCCGAAACTCCACTTGCCTCTCCAGAGGCACTCCCGGAAAATCCTCCGGGAACACATCCGGGTATTCCCGAACAATCGAACATCATCAATGGTCACCTACCCTTTTCCCGGGTATCCATCAAATAAGCCACAAACTCGAAACATCCCTGCTGAAAATAACGTTTGGCCCTGGTTGCCGAACAGAGAGTCGGACCATGCTGAGCACCCTCACCGTGGATCACCAAATCTCCCCCACTTGGACTCCGAACATATACCAATTGAAGCCCACAATCAGTCATCGCCCAATGGAGCTCAACCAGTCTATCCCCACAATGACATAGCTTTCGTGCAAGGGAATCAGAACCAAATCAATCAGATACTGCTCACTCAACCAGTCTATCCCCACAATGACATACACTCGCTTCGGACTGTCATCAACAATCTCAACCTGTAATGGATAATCCAACTCTCTCAGGACATCGTCAAACCTCCTGCTAAGCGCAAAAGATACAAAGGATCGGGTAGCCCCCGAATCGAATAAGACCAACGCAGGAATACCGTTGACAAGGAATGACCTTATACAATAATACAAACATATAAGCATGATAAATAACATAAACAAAAGATAAGGTGAGGATGCATGACAGTTACCACATCAGGTGCTGCACGAGCCTCCTCGCCTGTCAGCTAAAAATGCCCTGCTCCGAACAACTTGCGCCTCCGCCTTTCCCTGGCAGCCATCAATGATCCTAAGAGTCACCGGAGCAAGTGCTGCTACTAATCCTTCTGATGCTAAACCCAGACAGTTGGCATTCTTATGGCCCCTCTGATTGCAATGAAATCAAATCAGATCTGATATCTGGGTGGTGACAACACAATCCCTACCAAAATGCCCTATTTTGCCGCACTTATAACAACCCGAACCACCCGCCCTACAGACTCCATCATGTGTCTTTCCGTACTTGCCACAGTGGCCCCGACCCTACTGGCACCTCGATCTACAATGGAAACCCTTGGGTTTCTTCGTCGAAACCCCGGTCCTCTTCCCATGCTCTGTCTTCCTCTTACGTGTGTGCTCCAAATCAATCTCCCATTCCCGAGCCCTGGATATCATGTCATCCAGTGTCGGACAGGCGGAAAAACAAACAAACTCCCTGATGTCAGGTCTCATCATGTCATGGTACCGAGTCTTCCGCATCTCCTCGTCTGCAACATACTGACGTACTAATATGGTTCTCTCTCGGAACTTAGTGGTGATCTCCGCCACGGTCTCACTCGTCTGTCGCATATCCAGAAAATCCCTCGCCAACTGTTTCACCTCAATAGCTGGTGTAAACTCCACTCGAAACTGGGTCACAAAATCCGACCATGAAATGGTCTCAATGGATGGGGCTCCCAGAGTATAGCTAACCTCTTCTCACTAATCCCGAGCTCGCTCCCTTAGACATCCTGCAACGGACCTAACCTTCGACCCCTCGGGGCAGAAGCTTGTCATCTGGGCACACTGAATATCTGCTAGCCAACACCTGGCGGTAATAGGGTCCTTCACCCCAAAGAATTCTGGCGCCCCACATTCCCTAAAATCCTTGAAGAAGAGAGTGCGGGCCCAAGACTGGCTAGCGTCCAGATCGGCCCTAAAGATCCAAAGACGATCCTCCACCAGCTCGATGCTACCCTCCTTGATCATCCCAAACATCACTAGGGTCGCATCAAGGATGCCTCTAGTATTCTTAAACGTAATAAACTCACGTAAAGCCTTATCAATTGGTTCGGTGCCCGTGCCCGAACCAGATCCCGAACCTCCTGCTCCACCACGTGTCATCATCATGCTGAAATATAACAGATAAACAGTCAGTACACACATGAAGAGGTTCACACTCTCGAGTTTCCTAGATTCATTGTGGTCTTCCTTGCCTCGGGTATAAATCATGTGCTTCCACTAGTACGCACCCAATACTACCTTCCACACCTATCTATACCCTCCCCAAGGACTACCTCAACTCCTCTAAGTTACTCCTTCCTATCTAATACTCTCCTCCAACTATAAGGCGTCCTACATGCCATTACATATTCCAAGAAATTCCTAGGGTTCCTTTCCTCGCCACTCTCTGCTATCAGATGTAGAAGGAACTCCCACTAGTAGCAGCTAACTACCATACAAATATGATTACATACTATTGGTACTAGATAGTTCTTTGAATGAAAGGTCCCACACTACAACGGTTGGACTCAAACAAGAGCTGTGTAATAGAGTTAAACCTAACATTCTAATATTATCTAGTCTCAATAATACATAACCAAATGAATTCATCCACTAGTTAGTTGATACTAGTAAAAATTCCTAAATGCACAAACCACGTAGCATTCGAGCAACATGCAATTCAAATCAGAACACAACGTAAACAGGTCATCCTATCAGATAGTTGGTCTCATACTAGCATGCAAATCTATAAGCTCAAACAATAGGCACATAAAGACATCTCTCCTAGCATTCTATCATGCATTCTTTGTTGGGTTTTTATTCAAAAATCCGGTTTCACAACCGGTAAAAATGACAACACAAGCTTTAAAATGTTGAATAACACTAAAACTATTTTACCCACCAAGGATCATTTTGCAAGAGTTATAAATATTAAAACAACCATAGAAGAGAAAGAATAACAACCTTTTAAGACTTTGATCCTTCCATGCCCTCTCTTATATTATGGCCAAAAATAAAGAAGAGACCATAAAGCAAAAGCATGAGACATGTTTCTTACAAGCATGGTATAATTGATTAAACAATTCAAAAGAAGACCATGCTTGGTCTCCTCTTAATTTTTTGAAAAAAAGCTAGGCACAAAAGAAGACAAAAGCTGTCTCATGGCTAGTTTATATATACATACATGTTATTTTTATAAAAATTCAATCTTGTTTATAAAGAATTCCCACCATATATATATATATATATATATATATATATATATATATATATATATATATATATATATATATATATATATATATATATATATATATATATATATATATATCTTATTTTATATAAAACTACCTTCTATATAAATTGAACTAGTTTATTAAAATATATAAATATAACTTATAAATAATCATAATTTATGATATATTTCATAAGTTGTTATTTCTCCAATAAATATTATTTCCACAAATGATACATTCCCAATTAGTAAAATATAATTTCCATGAAATAATAATTTTTCAATTATATAAAAGTTTTGATATATTTATTAATAATCAAATTATACTAATAAATAATCAATTAACGTTAACTTGCTATAAGGTGTGACCCTATAGGATCATATATTATTAGCAATATCATTCTATAACGACTCTTGGGCATACTAGATCTTTCAATCTCCCACTTGCACATGACTCATCATAGATTGATACAGACACTGGTGAACGTATAGAAACATTTCACTGCCCCCAATAACATATGAAGAAGAATTCCATTCATCAACATCTACTTCCCAAAAGCTCTAAGCTTCAATTTATGTATTAATGTAAGTTTATCAATTATCCCTTTGTTACAGACATCATGTTGAACATGAGCCTTGGATCGCAATCAATCTCATGTGTAATTCAGCTTTGGGTAACGCGCGTTAGATGTATAACTCTCAACACATAAGAGGAACAAATCCCATCTTGACTACATAAGCCTCTTGCATAGTTCACACCATACCCAAAAATGACTTTTATAACTGCCCGGTTAAGGAACATTTGGTCATATCAAAGCACAACAATCCCTACACTTAAGTCCCACTATGTGTCTTAGGTGTTAAGGATACAAAGATAATACCTTTTAATCTAGTGTCACTCACGACTGCGATGTATAAGTTGATCTTGATGCGGGTCCGTTCAATACTAGTTCTCTGATAAGTACCTATGAAACTTGGTTACAACCATCTGCATACTTTCATCTAGTGAGAGTCAACCAATCCATTTCATATTAGTCTTACTTCATAACTGCTCCCACAATCATGACCGACTATGAACCTTTAGAATAATAAGATTATTCATGGATTAAACATGTTAATATAGAACACAACAAGTATTAATGTAATGATCATATTCCAGTATATCAAAACATTATTTAATAGTTGTTGTTACAATGTTCGAATATCCAAATACTAAATTCAAATCAAAATCCCATTACTAGAATAATAAAGGTCTTATGGCTGAAGTGTGACCACTCATACTTAGCTTAAAATGAAGGACTTTATTAATGGGTTCGACTAAATTTAATTTGTGTGAATTCTGCCAATACAATCATCTCAATATTTGACATTACTCTAAGTATAGTTAAATATTTTGGAGAATATAGTTGGTGCTCTTATGTGACATAGAGTTTCTTAGCTTGATTAAGTACACTCTATTACTCACAAAAGATTTCTAGGTTATCCCCGAATGGAAGGATTCAAACTAGTTTTTCAATGATCTAGTTCATCCAATTATATTTGATTTCAACTTCTGAAAAGTAGTGTATTCTTATTTAGTAGATTGTGCTATTTTGTTTTGCTTGGACCTCATTCCAACTAAACTTAATCTTCATTCCATAATGAAGTCATAATCCAATTATAATTCATAATTATCTATATTTATTTAGAAATCAAAATCCCATGTAGCTCTTTACATTAAGATTTTATTCTAAACTAATTATCTCATATACATTCTCTTAGCTCTTCTTAAGTACTTTTAGAATGTTCTCACAGTCATTTAGTGACTCAACTATGTATTTAATTTTGTATCTCATGATATGACATAAATGATGGATTCATTTGCCAAGCAAATAGAATATAAATCATTTTATCTAGCTCAAACCTATGTGCTGGATCCATTTGAGACAAACTCAAAAATGGTGTCATGTGACAATGACAAGAATCTTCCAAAGGAATCTTGTATCTTGACTTTTTCAAGATATTGTCATTTCATGCAAAAAGAATTTTAAAACCTTTAACATTCATCTTTATCTATCTCTTATAGATTTTACATTCCAAGAATGTATATTGTCATTCCTAAGTCCTTCATTTTAGAAATACTTTCTGAGTCAAGGTGAAAACCACCTGCATAGGCGGAATGTCATTTCAAATGATTAAGTATGTCTCTTTCATACAAGATTAGGAATATCACTATCCTCCAACTAGTTCTTAGTAAACACACACACGTTCTTTTCATTTTGATATAAAATCATACCTTGTATCTTTATATTAAAAGGATTATTCCGACCTTGAGATGTTTCCTTTATATCCACAAGTGGATCTTAAGCCGTACACATTTGGTTAGGATAACATGGATTAAGAAAACCTCCAGTCTAAGCCATATAGACATCTTCTAGTAGATGTATATTAAGAAAAGTGGTATTTCTTGAAATTGATTTTCTATTTCTCATATTAAGAATATGAAGTTATAGTAAATAATATCCTTGTTGATCTAATCATAGCTACTTGTGAAAAGGTTTGATCATAGTCAATGTAATGAGTATGATAAGGACCATAGTCAATGACATGAGTATGAGAAAATCCTTATATAACAAGTATTACTAAATGTGTATATATATCCATGTATATATTCTTTCTAGAAGAATCTTTTACTCCTTCTATCCTTGCTATAGAGAGAAAGATTAATCAAGCCCATACTTCATTACTAAACATGGATTACATCTCAATGTTCATGACTCTAAGTCATTTGTCATATTCAAGATCTGATATAACATTTTGGTAGTTGATAGTTTAACTAGAAACCATCAAGAAATCATCAATGAGAGATTCCACATTTCTCAAGTCATAGATGATTTCTACCATTATTATGAACAATTTGTGTTTATGAATAGCTATTATTCATGTTTAACAATTTCTTGTTAAAACTAGTGCCAATAATTGTTACATCAGGCTATGGTTCTTGAAACTCGTCCTGAACTCGTTAGCCATATCTGCTAACCATCTCCTACTGGCAATGGGGACCTTCTCCTTAAACAACACGGGAGCTCCTCAAGCACATAACTCACGAAAAGAAAGAGTACAAGATCCAATAATATCCATAACCTTAGTGTGGAATGCGCCCAGACGCTCATCCAAAATCCCCTCCTTGACCGTAAAAAAGACCACATGAGTCTGTTCCAAAATAATGCAGGTAATATCCGACGAGATGAACTCCCGCATCTGCTCAT
Source organism: Lactuca virosa (assembly GCF_052849685.1). NCBI lineage: Eukaryota > Viridiplantae > Streptophyta > Magnoliopsida > Asterales > Asteraceae > Lactuca > Lactuca virosa. Next base: position 111,052,528 of record NC_136434.1, on the reverse strand, counting down.
CAATCGGCTCAGTACCTGCACCTGATCCTGAACCAGAACTTGAACCTACTGCTAGTGTGCTCATCGCCACACTGAGAGTAAACAATCATACCAATAATCAGAACATACCCAAGAATATACTTCCCACAGGCTTCCTAGATTCTCCAAGACTCTCCCCAATTCGATTATAGATCTTGTGCTTTCAGTAGTACGGGCCCAATACTACCTTCCACACCTATCCATACTTTCCTCAAGAATCATCCCAAATCCTCTAAGTCGCCTTCTCAAACTGCTACCCCAAATGCTCGCTAAACAACGCAACTAAACCCACTGAAGCACTTCCTAGGATTTCTTAGGTTTCCGACCTCACCCTGCCATCAGCTGCTGAAGAATTCCCCATAATGTTAGCTAACGACCTCATGAATACAATCACACGCAACAAAGCTTAGATAATCTTTCGAGTAGAAGACTTGTCCCTACAACGGTTAGAATCAAACGAGAGTTGCGCAATAGTGTCAAATCCATCACTCTGAGATAATTCAACTTTTGTCACATGTGACTTAACATATTCACTTAATAGCTAACTTACATCACTTAAGAGTTCCAAAAATCACAAACAAAGCAACATTCGTTCAGTAGCCCTCCAATCCATAGAATACCCAAATAACATTCAACTCACGCACTACAACTCATGCTAGGAACTTCCACTCTCACTGTCGGTTGCCTTATGCATTCAAATTATACACAATACAAGATCAAATAGACTATCGAACAAAAGACTCTACCCTAGGACCACACCCAAATGAGGAACAGGAAATAAGGCCAAATCAATCATTCTAGGGCTATATTATCCTCACCGTATACAACTTTTAAAGCATACACTTAGCAATTAATGATACGGATACATATTCCCATTCCAACATAGCATCCAATGCTCCTAGGCTACATGGCATCACATATCAGACCAATCTATCATGCAATCCCTGTAAGTATCCCTAGCCTCATACTAGCATGCAATTCTCATAACATATAATCATAACAAACATTTGTATTCTTTTTATGAATTTTTGAATTTGGCATTTTTAGGTCAATTGAGCATTTACTACTCATAAGACCAGTCATACGTCCCAAAGAAATGACTCATACCTGCTGTTATGCTCCAATGTTGACAATCTTCTCACTTTTTGTTTTGCACGAGTAGCTTCGGGAGGTATGTTCGTGTGTGATTAGCTTGCTTTTAGATTTTCAATAAAAAGAGCAAGTCTAATCTCAAGGAAAACGACTTACTTACCAGCTCAACTGTTTTGGGAAAATTCGGTTGCTTGGGATTGGATCATTTAAAAAAAAAACAAATGAACGCAATGCAAAAATTTAGATGCAAAATGCAAAGAATAATAAAAATTAGAAATAAAATCTTTTTGGCTTTTGAAAAATTTTCTATGCAGAAAAATGAAAAAGAAAATGAAAATTAATGCAATATGCACAAAATTACATGCAACCTATATGCAACAGGATTTATGCATGGATGGATGCCCCTCCCCAAGCTTAAAATATAGCATCGTCCTCGATGCTTGGAGAGAGGCATAGCCATCTAATTGTCGGGGGTTGGTGGAGGATGGTAGTCGGGTTGGGAATGGGTCCACAATAGTCACAAATGCATACCAATTGAATTTTTAAGTAAAATATGAACGACTAAAGATATGGAAAGAATTAACCAAATCGTTCTTTGAGCCTTGCAATTGTGGTGAGAACCTCCTCTTCATCCTCCCCAAGCTATCCGTGATATATTTTTGGAGCCCGAGATTCATTTTGTAGGTATAGAAAAACAAGTTTAAAACCATTTGGGACACAAAAAAATTGAAATTTACCAAAGACTAAAAAGTTTTAAAAGAACGACAAAAATACCCCCGGGTTGCCTCCCGGTTAGCCGCCCTTGTTTTATGTCGTTGGCTCGACTTGGCCCCTGAATGTGCTTTGTTCTAAGTAGGTGGGCCTTTCCAACACATCAACCTTCTTGCCACCTCCTTCTTCGATAGTTTATTTGAGTTGATGACTGGTTGAGTGCTCTCCTTCTCGACATGTGTTATCTTTAAAGGGTCCGGTGGAGTTTTTGCTCCCAAATCTTGTGCTTGTTCCACCGGTAGGGTAGATTTGGATTTGGTTGTGGGTAATTCTACTTCTCTTCCATCAATCCACATGTGCTTATCATCCTTGAACTTCAAAATCTACAGCACCTCCTCATTTATACCTCACTCCTTTGCAAGTTCTTTGGCTTTGTCCCTGTCTAATTTTTGTGACAAGACTAACTCCATAAAATCATGGTTAGTCAAGTTTAAGCTCTTTTCAGCCAATGGCTGGATCATATTCACAAAATTAATAGATTGAACATTAGAAGGAACCTTTTTTGCTTCATGAACATTGAAGTTGATAATTTCACCATCAAATTCCATACTTAAAGTTCCGTTGTAGACATCAATTTTTGTTTTAGAAGTTTTAAGAAAAGGTCTACCCAAAAGTATGGAACTTGAACTTGGAGAGTCATCATCTCCCATATCTAGAACATAAAAATCAGCCGAGAAAACAAATTCATTGACTTGCACTAACACGTCCTCTAGTACACCTTTCGGATGTACTAATGACCGGTCGGCAAGTTGGATGATCACACCGGTTTTGCTCAATATTCCTACACCAATTGATTTAAAAATGGAATATGGTAGGACATTTATAGATGCACCTAGATCAAGCATGGCTCAAGGTACATAAAGATTCCCCAATTTGCATGGCACGGTAAAGAAACCGGGATCTGTGCACTTCGGGGGCATCCTCTTTTGCAAAATCGCGGATACATTCTCCCCAACTTTTACGATTTGGTTTCCTTTCAATTTCTTTTTAGATACACAAAGATCCTTAAGGAACCTTACATATCTAGGTACCAGCTTGATGGCCTCTAGGAGTGGGATGTTGATTTGAACCTTTTTGAACATTTGCATGATCTCACTCTCCTCCCGTTCTTTCTTCGTGCTCTTTAATCTTTCGGGAAATAGAGCGGGTGTGGCTTTAGATTCAGTGACGAAGGACTTCTTTTTGGTTGTTTTATCCTTCTCCTTCTCTTCTTTGGTTTCCTCTTCGACCACTATTTCTTCCTCTTGATCAACCGACACTTTTGGATCATTGTAGCTCTTTCCGCCTCTCAATGTGATGGCACACACGTTGTGCCTTGGGTTCGTTTCAGTTTGGGCGGGCAGCTTTCCTTGAGATTCTAGTTTGCTTACGGAAGTAGCAAGCTGTGAAACTTGTTGCTCTAAGTTCTTTATGCTTGCTTTTGTTTCTTGCTGGAAAGCTTGTGTACTAGTTGCCAAACTCTTCACTATGTCCTGTAAGGACATACTTGATGAACCCGCTTGTTGAGGAGGGTGTTGTGGCTGCCTTGGCTGAAAGTTTTGTGGTGGAAAAGGTGGTGTTTGTTGGTATTGATGTGGTTGATTTGGTTGATAGCTTCCCTGGTGATTTCCTCCCCAACCTTGATTGTTGTTCCATCTTTGGTCACCTCGTGGCTGATCGTATCCTCTTTGATTTGATTCTGAATGGCCTCCCATGGCTTTTGCTTCTTCATAATCTTCTTCTTGAAGTTGTAGACACATATCAGTTGGGTGTCCCACTTGAGTGCAAATACCACAAGGGCGGGGTGTGGGATGCACACCTTTATCTTTAGCTAGCATCATAACCACTTTCATAAGGTCGGACAATTGAGCTTCAATTTGAGGAGTTTGGACCTCTTTTACACCTCAGGGTGCATCTGTGTACCATTCTTCATCATGGCTTGAATGTTTAGAATCTTCAGCCATGTTCTTGATTAGGTTGCAGATTTCGGTTGGAGTCTTGTCGGGTAAAGATCCGCCACTTGAAGCATTAAGAAGCCTTCTCTCCATTGGAATCATGCCTTCAATGAAGTATTGGAGAAGCTGATACTCGGTAATTCCATGTTTGGGACAACATGCACAAAGTTTCTTGAATCTCTCCCAATATGTGTGAAAAGCCTCTCTCTTATGTTGCTTGATTCCAATTATTTCCCTCCGTAGGGCTGAAGCTTTCATCTCTGGGAAGTATTTGTCCAAAAAGAGGCATGCAAGATCTACCCAAGTAGTAACCGTCCCCGGTGGGAGGTCATAGAGCCAGTCTTTTGCTGCATCTTGCACCGCGAAGGGGAATGCCCTAAGCTTGATTTGATCCTCCGTGACATTGTGTGGTTTCATGCCCACACACACAACATGGAACTCAGTGAGGAAATTGTGAGGATCTTCATTTTCCAAGCCTCTAAAGGTTGGGAGTAGATGGATGAGTCCGGACTTTAATTCAAGATTTGTGGCTGCCGGATATGTGATGCAAAGAGGTTGTTGAGTAACCTCTTTCCTCGCCCATTGGCGAAGGGTTTGTTCGGGTGGTGGGTTTGGAGGTGGATTCCCTCCATGATTGTCTCCCATGGTATGAGTAGTGGTTGAAGTTTCTGTAAGTGTAGTATTTGGAATGTTATAAGTAGGTGAAGAGGGTGGAGTGGTACTTTTGGGTGAGGTTGGTTGTGATGAGAGTGATAGGCTTTCTGTTTTGGATGCAGATACACTTGAGAGGGGTATGTCCTCCCAAATGTTGATGAGAGGAGGGTTAGATGATGAAGAAGTCCCGGAGCCCGGTTGCTTCTTACGAAGCTTGGCTTGCTTCCTTAACTTCTTTGCAGTTTTTTCTATCTCCGTATCAATTGGAAGTGGTGTACCTGTACGGAAAGATCTAGGCATAAACAATTAGTAACACCGTGTCCCCGGCAACGGCGCCAATTTGTTAGGCGTGTCAAACCCAACAAATAAAGGGGTACAAAATGACTCCAAAACACTGTTACATTGCACTAAAAATGTAATACAAGGTAAGCAGGGTCGATCCACAGAGACACGGGACAAGTGCTTATACCTTTTTGCGTAAGGTACAAAAATGGTCACAAAATGGGGGGAATTTATAAACAATGATTTAAACGATAGAATAAATCAATAAGTAAATTATTGATTAAATGAAGTAGATTCAAGATTTGTAAGGACTCCAACTCTATGCAAGACAATTTAGCAATGTGATTCCAAGGATGAAATGATTTCTACTCAATTCTACCTAAGTTGGTACTTGAAAGTGCTAACAAGTTCTAACATTTCCCATTCACCAAGTTGTCAAATTCAAAACAAGCTCTTTGAAAATAACCTAACCTTCAAATTTAAGTCTAAACAAGCTCTTAGATAGAAATCAAAAGGTTGCAATAAGATTTATGTGAATGTTCCCAACAACACCCAATACTCCTCACAAGCTCGGGAGTGTAAGAGTATGTGAATAAGATTTACACTAAATTCATTCAATGGAAATCAATTTAGTGTTTGTTACTTAGTCCAATTCACAAAACAATTACGGATTTTGCAATTAGATAACTTGAATGACCTAACCCTAATTCAAATGGCCAATAAGAATCACAATCAGAATCAAACATTCAATTGAAACAAAATCAAATTCACTAGGTAGGAATTGGAAGCAAACATCAAATCACATGATTGAAATCACAACTAAAAAGGCAAGACATGAAGTTGGAGAAACTAGGGTTCTAGCCACTCATGACTAGAACAAGATCACAAATCTAGAAAATGAAATTAAAGTTCTTAAAAAGTGAAATCAAAGGTTCCCAAGTGTTAATCAACTCCAAAATCCTCCAGAAAATCGCCTTCTCTGCTCCCAAAATCGACTCCTCTCTAAAAAAATCGGTTCCCCCCTTTAAGAATGGTGAAAAACTGCTTTAAAACCCGCATTTACGTTTACACGGCCCGCGTAAATTAACACTGTCGTTTACGCGCCCGCGTAAACGCAAAAATACACTGCGCAGAAATCTACGTTTACACGGGCTTGTAAACGCAAGGCTTCCATTTACACGGCCGTGTAAATGTCTGTAAAGCCAAAATCTTCATTACTTTTATATCTTGCTCCTCGGTGCTCCGCAAGTCCCGAAATTTTGTCCGCAACTCTTATTTACCTCCTCCAACAATATCCTACCTGCAAAAGTCCCTGAAATATCACAAAAATGTGTGAATGAAATTGCCTCATGAAAAATCCCGAAAAAACATTCAAAATGCACGAGTTTAAACCTAAATGCAATGCACTTTTATGGAGTAAAACTACAAAATGGATGCATGAAATGCATCTAACATATGGGTATCCTGGGAATCACTTACTTTTAGAAAATGCTTTTAGAAATTTCTTCCCTTTTACAAAAACCTTTTTAGAAACTTGTTTTCTTTTTAAGAAAAATTACCAATTCCTCAGTTTGAGTTCAGTCACACTCGAGAGTGTGCTCGAATCCCTCTAGCCAATGCTCTGATACCAACTTGTAACATCCCAAAATTATGAGGTAAAATTTTCATTTTTAATTCAACCAAAACATTAACTATCTTTAAATCAACATTAAATATTTGCTTATCCAAATATTCAAAAGTACTTTTGTAAAAAAAAAGTTATCAGAGTACAATCCCAGAATCATCATGATGTGGAAACATCGGTGGATGCGCTGCGATCAAGTCGGTCCCTTCCGTTTTGAACCAAAAGTACCTAAAACCATACACCATAAAAACCATAAGCACAAAGCTTCGTGAGTTCCCCAAAATACCACATACAACACAACACAAATAAATAGTTATGGGTTATCAGCAACCCTGGGGACTATCAGCAGTCCTAGTGGGCAAACAACACACCCGGTGGGTTATCAGCAACCTTGGAGACTATCAAAAGTCTCAATCATACATAAGCAGCATAACACAATAATACCGGCTAGACCCAAGTGGTCGCCACATATACAACTATTCTACCACACAGGCTCATACAAACATGCAAGAGTCACAAAGACAGCTCGTATCCTACATACAAAACTTAGTGAGCCAACATTGGTGCCTTCGACTCACGAGCACCAGGAGAAGACTCACCTCAATCCGCTGATAACCAAAAACTGCTCCAACCGCTGAACCGGATAACCTCGCGCCAACTAACAATAAATACAATCTTAATCAATAATTAACCCGATAACCTAAAATATGAGGCCCACTCCATAAACCAACTCCCTAAAGGGTAAAAGACCATTTTACCCTTTTCTCACTTGTGTCATAACCAAGGTCCAACCCAAAATGCACAACAAGCCAAAAACCCAAAATGGTAATCCAAAGCCCAAGTCAAAAGCAACAAAATCCCATCATGGCCCAATAACCCGACTGGGCCCCAAAACCACCATGGACCTACTTCCAAGAAAACCCTAAGTCCATCCATGGCCCAAAGTTAGAAGCCCAATAGCGCAAACCTCAAAGAGCCCAAAATGACCAATTGGGGAGTACGCCCCGCGTACCAAAATAGTATGCCCCGCGTACTCACCCTCTCAGCGTAGAGTACAAGATTTTGATGCATGAACCACCCATTAAGCTGAGCGTACTCCTACATACACCCAACGTACTCAACAGAGAGCCAAAATCCATATTAAGCTCTTAATGGTTAAGCCAATGACTTCCAAACTTAGTTATGACCCTAATGAGATGTATTAACACATAAAGTTGGCAACTTTACTCCTTTGGATGTCTTAATGGGACCAAAATCCTTAGTAATATCCATAACAAACATCCAAACTCATGCATGGTCCAATATAACTCACAAATATGACATTTTTATGAAAAAAGGACCTCTCAAAGGCCAAGATCCATCACTCTAAGCTCTTGGAGTAGCTCATACTCACAAGGATGACTCTAAGGACCAAAATGAAACCAAAATACACCTTAAACTAGATCTAACACCTAGAGTCATCAAGATATAAACTTTATACCTCCAAAATGCGATAATAAAATTCCACTGGCACTTCCAATAACCAAACAACTCATGCGGTTGCCACCTTCATCTTCTTGCCACCGCTCCTTCCCTAGCAACGGTAGTGATTGAACCCAAAGGTTCTTCCCTAGACGATTGCTGATCCTACTAGATCAAATGATAACACGACTTAAACTTGACTTAATTGGGGAACTAACCAGCTGATCCGACCATAGACCTTCCAAACGAATCAAGGAACCGAAACAACAATCGACAAACTGAAACCCGCTTAGCAAGATACGACCCACTAATGACTCTTAGCATGCGAAATGGAATATAACAATTCTTGATGATATAAACTAGGCAATAACATAGAACTAAACCAAAGATAATGCTTACCCGAACCAATACAAGATTCTAAAGCAATATAAATATAGATAAGAAGCATGAAGAAGGCAAAATATAACATGTCCGCAATAGCATCTGCTGAAACTCTGACCTCCCATGACTGACGCTGAAATGATCGACTCCTCACTGTTGGGGCTCCTGCCCTACCCTCATGGGTCCTCTCGCCCATGACACAATAGCCCCGACCCTGATGGCCTCTTGAACGTGAATCCTGACTCCTGGGCCTCTTCACCCGACCCACTGACATATGAGTCTGCTCTGGCTTCCTCTTCCCGAGATGATCCAAATTAATCTCATGCTCTTAGGCTCTAGCAATCATATCATTCAGGGTCTCGCACCCTGATAAACTCACAAACTCCCTGATGTCATCTCTCAACATTTCATGATATCTCAGTTTCTTCATGTCCTCGTATGCAGCATACTACGGAATTAATAAAGCTCTCTCCCAGAACTTGGCAGTAATCTCAGCCACAGTCTCAGTCGTCTAGAGAAGGTCTTGAAACTCCCTCGCCAACTGCTGCACCTCAATAGCTGGTGAAAACTCGGCTCTAAACCGGGTCACACACTCATACCAATTCATTGTCTCCAGGGCTTCGCCTCCCAAAGCGAAGTCTACATCCTCCCACCAATCTCGAGCTCTGTCCTATAGAAGACAGGAGGCAAATCTGACCTTCGACCCCTCGAGGCAGAAACTCGTCCTGAACGCGTTAGCCATATCTGCTAACCACCTCCTACTAGCAATGGGGACCTTCTCCCTAAACAAAACGGGAGCTCCTCAAGCACATAACTCACAAAAAGAAAGAGTACGAGATCGAACAATAGCCATAACCTTAGTGCAGAATGCACCCGGACGCTCATCCAAAACCTCCAAAATCCCCTCCTTGGCCGTACAAAAGATCACAGGAGTCTATTCCAAAATACCGCGGGTAATATCCGACGAGATGAACTCCCGCATTCGCTCATCAATCGGCTCAGTACCTGCACCTGAGCCTGAACCAGAACTTGAACCTACTCCTAGTGTGTATTCATCGCCACACTGAGAGTAAACAATCATACCAATAATCAGAACATACCCAAGAATACACTTCCCAGAGGCTTCCAAGATTCTCCAAGACTCTCCCCGATTTGATTATGGATCTTGTGCTTTCAGTAGTACGGGCCCAATACTATCTTCCACACCTATCCATACTTTCCTTAAGAATCCTCCCAAATCCTCTAAGTCGCCTTCTTAAAATGCTACCCAAAATGCTCGCTAAAAAGCGCAACTAAACCCACTGAAGCACTTCCTAGGCTTTCTTAGGTTTCCGACCTCACCATGCCATCAGCTACTGAAGAACTCCCCATAATGTCAGTTAACCACCTCATGAATACAATCACATGCAACAAAGCTTAGATAATCGTTCGAGTAAAAGACTCGTCCCAACAACGGTTAGACTCAAACGAGAGCTGCACAATAGTATCATATCCATCACTCTGAGATTATTCAACCTTTGTCACATGTGACTTAACATATTCACTTAATAACTAACTCACATCACTTAATAGTTGCACAAAGCACAAAGCAACAACATTCGTGCAGTAGCACTCCAATCCATAGAATAACCAAACTCACATACTACAACTCATCCTAGGAACTTCCACTCTCATTGCCGGTTGCCTTATACATGCAAATTATACACAATACAAGACCAAAAAGACTATCGAATAAAAGACTCTACCCTAGGACCACACCCAAACGAGGAACAAGAAATAAGGCCAAATCAATCATTCTATGGCTATATGATCCCCACCGTATACAAATTTTAAAGCATACACTTAGCAGTTACTGATACCGATACATATTCCCATTCCAGCATAGCATTCAATGCTCCTAGGCTACAAGGCATCACATATCAAGCCAATCTATCATGCAATTCTTGAAAGTATCCCTAACCTCATACTAGCATGCAATTCTCATAACATATAATCATAACAAACATGTATTGGTATTCTGGGAATCACTTACTTGAGCTCGGCCGATTGCATGCATCACACCCCCTTTGTCTTTACAAAATACTTTTAGAAATTTCTTCCCTTTTACAAAAACCTTTCTAGAAAATTGTTTTATTTTTAAGAAAAATTACCAATTTTTCAGTTTGAGTTCAGTCACACTCCGGAGTGTGCCCGAATCCCGCAAGCCAAAGCTATGATACCAACTTGTAACATCCCAAAATTATGAGGTAAAAATTTAATTTTTAATTCAACCAAAACATTAAATATCTTATATCAACATTCCATATCTGCTTCTCCAAATATTCAAAAGTACTTTTATAAGAAAAACAGTTATCATAGTACAATCCAAAAATCATCATGATGCGAAAACATGGGTGGATGTGTTGCGATCAAGTCGGCCCCTTCCGTTTTGAACCGAAAGTACCTGAAACCATAAACCATAAAAACTTTAAGCACAAAGCTTAGTGAGTTCCCCAAAATACAACACACAACACATCACAAATAAACAACTATGGGTTATCAGCAACCCTGGGGACTATTGACAGTCCTAGTGGGCTAACAGCACACCCGATGGGTTATCAGCAACCCTAGAGACTATCAGCACTCTCAATCATACATAAGCAACATAACACAATAATAACAACTAGACCCAACTTGTCGCCAAAGATACAACTATTCTACCACACAGGCTCATAAAAACATGCAAGAGTCACAAAGACAGCTAGCATCCTACATACACAATTTAGTGAGCCAGAATTGGTGCCTTCGACTCACGAGCACCGAGAGAAGACTCACCTCAATCCGTTGATAACCAAAAACTGCTCGAACTACTGAACCGGATAACCTCGTGCTAACTAATAATAAATACAATCTTAATCAATAATTAACCTGATAACCCAAAATACGAGGCCCACTCCATAAACCAACTCCCTAAAGGGTAAATGACCATTTTACCCTTTTCTCACTTGTGTCATAACCAAGGCCCAACCCAAATTGCACAAAAATCCCAAAACCTAAAGTAGCAATCCAAAGCCCAAATCAAAAGCAACAAAAGCCCATCATGGCCCAATAACCCGATTGGGCCCCAAAACCACCATGAACCTACTTCCAAGAAAACCCTAAGTCCATCCATGACCCAAAGTTAGAAGCCCAATGGCCCAAACCTCAAAGAGCCCAAAATGACCAGTTGGGGAGTACGCCCCGCATACCAAAATGGTACGCCTCGCGTACTCACCCTCTAAGCAAAGAGTACAAGATTTAGATGTAAAAACCACCCATTATGTTGATCGTACTCGTACGTACTCTCAACGTACTCACCAGAGAGCTAAAATCCATATTAAGCTCTTAATGGTTAAGTCAATGACTTCCAAACTCAGATATGACCCTAATGAGATGTCTTAACACGTAAAGTTTGAAACTTTACTCCTTTGCAAGACATAATGGGACCAAAATCGTTAATAACGTCCATAAGAAACATCCAAACGCATGAATGGTCCAAGATAACTCACCAAGATGAGATTTTTATGAACAAAGGACCTCTCAAAGGCCAAGATGCATCACTCTAAGCTCTTGGAGTAGCTCATACTCACAAGGATGAATCTAAGGACCAAAATGACCAAAAAATACACCTTAAACTAGATTTAACACCTAGAGTCATGAAGATAGAAACTTTATACCTCCAAAATGTAAATCAAGATGCAACAAGCCTGGATCCAAAAGCTTCAAGCAATCCCACACTTCTCTAAGAAGTTCCTTCTTTTTCTATGAACACCAAAAGTATGAAATACCACCAAAAGCTCAAAAATCACCCAAATGGGGGCTAATATTTCGTTTCTAGGGTTTAGAGGGATGAAGGCTGAAGATAATAGGGTTTGGTGGTGAGCTAAGGACCTTAAATAGGGTCCAAGAGCCTAAAACAAGGTTTGGGTCTGACTGGAGTACGTCCAGCATACTTCTGGTACGCCCAGTGTACTCCATAAGGCATGCACGATAGTATGGCTTAGCATGCCCAGCGTATGCCAATGTATGCCCCGCGTAATGTCCTTCCCACTAGTACGCCATGCGTACACTTGTGTACGCCTCGCATACCTGGTTAACCCTAAAACCATGAATCTTTCGAAGGCCATAACTTCTTCGTTATAAGTCTGTTTCCGACGATCCTTATATCTACGAAAGGGTAACGAGTAGCTCTGCACTTCTATCAACTCATACTTGTCTTAAAACTTCCCGAACAAAAATCCAATTTCAATAAAAGCCCGAACTGACACTTTACCGAAATACCTCTTGGCACCCAAAAACAAACTGAACACCTGGATCATCCAAATTACATTACATACACCCAATGGGTCTAAATCTCTTTTCCTCAAAGGCCCTAAGACTAATGATACTCCATCTTCGGGTCACCAACCCATATTAGGAAACGATTCGGAACAGGGCATTACATCTAGACAGTACAAGACTATATCAATAGCCAATTCCTCATCAGAGTTCACGTTGACTCTCACAGACTCTCCATCTTTCATCTTTCTTGTTATCATGTACTTTACCACCTCGTACTTTTCTTAACGATCTCGCTTATGGTAATTTTCCATAAGGTGCTTGTTCATCTCGTATAGCCAGTAATACTCATAGTGTCTCTGCAATTCAGGAGTCATTGTGGCCACCGTGATGCACACAACGTTTGTGGCATCATTGTAGTGTTTCTTGTAGGCAACCATTTCATCAGGAGTGGCCTTGTCTTCGTCGATCCCATCCAATGGTCTCTCGAGGACATATTATTTGTCTTCCAAATGAAGGGCCATCTTTATGTTGCGCATCCAGTCATTGTACTTGGTGTCATCTAGTTGCACCTTATAGCAGATGTTCAACAAGGAAAAGTTGTTGTTGTTGGAGGAGGAGGAGGAGGAGGAGGAACCAGAAGCATCAGTTAGAGTAGACATCTTAAAAGAAGATAGTTTTAGTCAGATAAGAATAACCCTTAATATAACACCCAAAATGAAATATTAAGGCTAGGATCCAACTATATAATTCACAACCTAGAAAATGGATGCCATAATCTAATTGTAAATTATATAAAGGTAGGTAAATGACGATTTACCAATTTCACCATCGAAAAAAGAAATTTGAATGAATTAGATTTTTAATGAAATTCCTAAATCTTTTGAGATTCATTGAAACTATTTAATGGCATGTTTAATCTCCATTATTCTCTTTCATTTGTGACTGGGATACCGAAGATCACAAACAAGATGTGAATAACCATGCAAATTATCTTGGTACTCTCGATGTCATTTATCATCTCATTTTAATGTGTCGGTTAGCCACACACACTCCATTAATCAATGATAATTATTGAGATACCCATTTCCAGTCTTTAATTGTCCCTATTAGTGTGTCGTTTAACCGCATGTGCTCCACTAACGACTTATAAAGTGCAATGTGCAATTTCATGGGTTAGCCTACAAATTGACATTTTTCCTAAAGTAACTAAGATTAGGAATTTAAAAAATACGTTTAGTTACTTTATAATTCATTATATTTATTAATGAGGATAAATTTTTACTATTAAACCCCTTCGGTTAAAGACCCTCCACCATACAAGAGAGTGGTGGGTAACAGTGGATACCCAATGGCGGTCATTTTATAGGCCGATTCCTTAAAATCCCCTTATAGTATGGCTTCGTTAATGAGGCGTACTAGCGGTTCGATTGAATTATTCTTATACATATATTAATAATTAATCTTTTAATTTTACATATAGTATAAGGTGTATTTTAAACTTTTCAAAGTACTAGGTTTAAACTTTAAATTTCAAAAAAAAAAATTTAATTTAAAATTAAACCAACTGATTTAATAACTATCTATTAATTCAACATTTAATTAATTTTATTAAATCAATTGAGGATTATTCAATTAAATTAATCAAAAATAATTTAACCTAATCCTTCCCCCTAAATTTCGAAGATAATGGATAGGGATAAACCAATTCTATAATTGTCTTATTTAATCAGATAAACAAGCAATTACCAAAAATAAGAAAACCCTATCGAAGGAATACCATTTTCGAAATTACCATGCTTGGGGAGGAAGGTAAGGATTTCAATCCTTACCTTATTTTCGAAATCTAGAGGGGCAAGGAACCCCTCTCCAAATCGAAAACTTGGAGGGCAAGGAAAAGGGTTTCAACCATTTTTTAAATTTCGAAACTTAGGGCCTAAGCAACCCTAATTTCGAAAACCCTAGTCCAAAAGGGTTTAGTTGCCATAAACCCTAATTGATCAATTCAACTATTGCAATCAATTCAACAGAAAACAAACCAATGCTCTGATACCACTGATGAGTTTTATTAAAAACAAATAAAATCCTATGAGTGCATGCAACCCTAATTCTTGATCTATGTTTTATCTAATTGAACATACAACTTTGAACATCAAATAAGAACCCTAAGGATACCTAGGTATTTTTGAAAATTAGATACAAAGAAAGAAAACATACCTATTGATCCTTTGGAAGCAAGCACCACAATTTTCGTGCCTCTACTGGTTCGTACCAAAGGTAGCAAGAAGGATGAGGAGGAGAGAAAGGGAGGATAACTTTCGGCCTATGCTCTCTAGGGTTTGAGGTACCGAATTTGAAAGGGTTTAAGGCCCTTTATATAGGTGATGTAGCTTAGACCAAGAGCCTCCATCCAAGAGCCTTTGGACGAAAATTCTAGGCCCTTCCTAGAACTTTTCATCCAACCTCTTTCAAGGAGGTTCTAGAGCCCTTTTCCTCAACTATCAATAAATTGCCAAATAGCCCCTGCACTTTTACTTAATACAATCAATCCCAAAATTAATTCTAATTAATTTATGATCAACTATTAATTAAATAATATGATTTCTAATTAATATATTATTCTCATAATACCTTAATAGATCAACTATTTCAATTTATTAATCAAATGATAAATTAACCTCTCTCTCCAATAAATCATTTTGTCCAATTGTTAGGTTTGAGGGAAACCCAAAAGGATTGTGCTACTATCAATTCAAGTTTATACCAATTATAGTTATGGGCTTAGACACCTAATCCAACAGTTGTAGGTACACCTCTTTTTTCAATTCACCATTGATGAATTCACTCTTTACATCTATTTGATGTATTTTGAAATTTTTATGCACCGCATACACTGGGAAGATGCATATGGCCTCTAGCCTTGCAATTGGATCATATGTTTCATCGTAGTCAACTCCTTTTAAATGAATATAACCCTTTGCTACCAGTTAAGTTTTGTTTCGAATCACCACACCCGATTCATCCAATTTGTTCTTGAACACCCAACGAGTTCCAACTACTGTAAGTCCCTTTGGCTTTGGGTCGAGCTTCCACACTTTGTTCCTCTCGAATTCTGACAGTTCTTCTTGCATTGCAACGATCTAGTCATGCTCTAGAAGAGCTTTAATGACATGAATGCTGCATAGTGATAATATATTGTCATGCTCCGGGTGGATGATCTCTAGTATAAATGTGTAGACGTGATTGATGATGTTCCACAATTGCAGTTGATGGAATGTCTTCAACTTCTAGAGAGGCTTCAACTTTGGGAGGCATTCCACTTTAAACAACGGGAACTTGTTCCCCCTCGGTTTGTGAACATCCCACGGAGAGGTCTTGGACATCAGGAGTTGGTTGTGCAACTATTGATGAAGGTTCCCCCTGGGCTGATGCAGTAGGAATGATAGGAGCTTCATCACCTGTTTCTATTTCCTCTACTTCTTCTTCTGATTCTTCTGAATCTATGGAAACATGTAATCTATTTTTGACTACTGGAACTTCCACTTTATTGAATGGAACCACATGGTTGTGACAAATGGAGGATCTAATGTATTGCTTTCCCCCTCAACAAACGAGGTGGAAGGCAAGAAAAAGGAGTCTTTGGATATCGATGGTCTGGAGACTTCGGTATGTTGTATTTGTGCATCAGTGGAGACTAAGATCTTAGCAAATCTAGCAGTCTCCGGAGGGTCAAAAAGAGTATCATAATTCTTTTATATAATGTTAAGAGGTCCGGATTAAACTAGAATATCATTCTCCATCATGAACTTCGTTTCATTGATTAGAGAAGATTTTCGGACATAGAAATCATCAAAATTTACTTCAAAACTTTCTTCTATCACTCTTGTTCGTCGGATCAAAACTTTGTAAGCAACTTTGTTTGTAGAGTATCCCAAAAGTATCCCTACGTCGGAATTGGGTGCAAATTTGTTCGAATGATCCTTGTTGTTGACCACAAAGAACCTCTAACCAAAAATATGAAAGAAATGAAAATTGTTTTTTTG
The DNA here is from genome assembly GCF_052849685.1 of Lactuca virosa. Lineage (NCBI taxonomy): Eukaryota > Viridiplantae > Streptophyta > Magnoliopsida > Asterales > Asteraceae > Lactuca > Lactuca virosa. Next base: position 111,035,972 of record NC_136434.1, on the reverse strand, counting down.
ATTATTCAAGCATTCATATGTAGTCTTGTGGAGGCGTTTGTTGATGATGCTTCGTTTCTGAACAAAGTAAGCTGTTCCCACTACTTTTACGTAAAGGTAGAGAGGTAGGTTTGCAAAGTTAAGAATTGATCTAGTAGCTTCTACAAGATTTCTACTCTTTCTCTCTACCACACCATTATAATGCGGTGTGTATGGTGTCGAGAAGTTGTGATTGATCCATTTATATACCAAGAAGTCATTCAGGATTCGATTTGTGAACTCAGTCCCGTTTTCACTTCGTATCTTCCAGATGGGAAGCTTAATTTGAAGTTCGATTTTCTTGATGAATTTTATCAAGGTCTATAGTGTTTCAAACTTTAGTCTAAAGAAAAATACCCAAGTGAAGCTAGTATAGCCATCAACGATGACTAAGATGTACTTCTTATTGTAAAGACTTGCTACAGTGGATGGACCATAGAGGTCAATGTGAAGTAACTCCAGTGGTTCAAAAATTGACGAGTCAATGATTAGTGGATGACTTCCTTTGTTTTTTTTACCACACTTAAAAGAAAGGCATAAAGTATCATCGTCAAACTTGAGGAGAGGAAGTCCTCGCACCATCTCTCCGGTAACCAGGTTGTTGATATACCGAAAATTAAGGGGAGCCAGTTTCCGGTTCCACAACCAGCTGACCTTGGAAACTGCTTTTGATAGAAAACATAGTCATGGTCTTCCATAGATCAAAGAGACATCGAGTAGGTACATTGTTCCTTTAGCTTTTGACCTAATAAGATAGGTCTCTCGATCCTTTGTCATGATGCGACAATATTGTTCATCAACTATTACATGATGACCAGCTTTGCATAACTGCCCAACACTGATTAAGTTGTGTTTCAACCCATTCACATAAGCCACACGTTGAATTAAGAAGCTTCCAGTTGTTAAAATGCCATAACTGTGTATTGTTATATTTTCATCGTTTCCAAATGTAATATGTCCACCACCAGTGACTAAACTGAATTCACGAAGGTATTCCAACCTTCCTTTCATGTGCAAGGAGCAGGCGCTATCGATCAACCATTCTTCTTCATGATCCTCCTTGCACGTAGCCTACACGATTATTGAGTTAATTTGGGCACCCAAACTTGTTTAGGTTCCACAACATGGTAGAGATATTTCCTACCAAATGGATGAAAATATGTAGTAATATGTATAGTAATGATGGTGTGTGACATATTTGTTTTGGACTGTGGAATTGTCTTCTCTTTCTATATTTGTTTGCTTTTTGATCCTAAGGGATTTTATTTTTCTTTGTAATTCGGCTTGGATTTGGGAGTATGTTTCTTTTTCCAATATGTCTTAGGAGAAAAATGAGGTATTTTTGTAGGTGGGAAAGTGCTGAAAGTGAGCTTCTTTTCATTTATACATATGATGGATTTTGGCTCATTTTTTGGGACATAAGTCTTGACCTTATGTCAATGATTTTCTAAGGGTGACTTTCCCTTGTTTTAGACAGGATGAGTAATAACAACGGTGTTGTTATTTTGGATATAATTTTGATTTTGAGTATTTGGAGAGTCATTGGTATTTTGAGAGTTATTAATAAAAGGAATAACATACACGGTGTTGTTTTTTCTTCACTGATTTGGGACTTTGATATTTTAAAGAACTCGGTGATCAGTAAGGATTTCTGAGCTCTTTTTCCTTAATGAGTTTCTGCGAAAAGGTGTTTTGAAAAAAATTGTCTGCAGCAGAGTTGTTTGGAAAGGTTTTCTCTACCGTAGAGTTTGAAGAACTTTTTCTTTTTGAAGGTTTAGAGCTCTTGTTTTTTGTAACCTTGGGATTTGACTCGGCTTTCCTTTTCTCAATGCAAGATTTAATTTCAACTTTCAAAGCTTGCTTTGCCACATATTTTGGTGAAAAAATGTCTAATTTTTCAATTTTGGTCTTTTTCTTTTGAAAAGTTTGGACTTAGGAATTGTTCTGGGTGATGGGTCATCGGAACTATAAAGTTCATGACATCATGAACACTGTCCAACTTCAAACTTGTCCATTCTTACTCCTTGCAGAAGAGTATGAATCTTTATGGTTGACTTGACAGAGGTTTCCAGTGAGGCTTCTGTATGAGACACGGTAGACTTGATAGAGGTATCTGGTGAGACTTTTGTATGGGATATTATAGACTTCGTAGTAGTTAATTCCTTAGTGGGTAAGTCAGGTCCTTCTATAATGATTTCCTCGTCAAAGTTAGATTTTGGGAACATTTATGTTCCTTCTAAAATGATTTTCTTTTCTACTTCAGATCCTGATCTACGAAATATTGTGCCAATGATGGGTATTGAGTGATAATTTTCAGAGATTCTTGAAATCTCAGGAAAAATCTCTTCTATCACTCAATTGTTGCTTAAGTCATGATGTTTTCCGAAGTGACATTGAATGTCTTCAAGGTAAGTCTTGTCATTAAATGGTAAATGGAATGTGTTGGGTCTGGTGTTTCGTCTTTAGGCTCGGTCATAAGTCCATTTAGTTAACCCGGTTTGGGCCTGTCCAACCGTGGATAAACATTAGGGTTAGCATATAAATATTGCATACATGTATAGCTTTTAGATAGATCGTTCTCATTAATTACTCTGCATTGTAACCCTAGCACACCTCTACAGTCGAAGTTCTTCATCGAGCTCTTCTGAGGTGTGAGTTATTAATCATTCGACATCATTGATCCATTCTCGTGTTCTTTACTTGATTAAATATTCTTTTTCTGTTTGGAATCTATCGATCTACAACTCTTTTATTCCAACAATTGGTATCAGAGCAGGAGACTATGTAATACATACGCATCTCTTCTGTTTGAAGAATCCTTTAGGGTTTCCGCTATTATCAATATAAAGACGTTGTCTTCCTCCTGTCGACGGTATCTCTAGTGTTTGATAAAACCCTAAGTTCAACTTTACAAGTCTGATTCTAACAGAAACAATTCATCATGTCTCACGATGACTCGCATATCAATCCAATCAACATCTCCAACAGCATAGGATCAACTACAAGGATTCCCATTCTCTATACTCAAGATTATGAAGTGTGGGCGCATCACTTCGAAGATTATGTAGTTGGATCCGATTACAATGGATACTTGATATGGGAAGCAATAACATTGGGTCCGTTTGTTCACTCTGGAACGAACCGAATAGTCAAGACTCAAAAAGAGTATAATCAACTCCTGGCGGACGAAGATAAGATGCCTCAAGACGAAAAAGACAAGGTGTTATGCAACGTTAAAGCCATGAGGATGATCCGATTCGCATTGCAATCCGATACTTTTCGTCTGGTGAGCTCATGCACAACAGCTAAAGAAATATGGGATAGGTTGAAAGAATTATATTCAACCGATGAAGATCTATAACACTCGATCCAAACCCTTTTGCTCTCTGAGTTCGGTGCTTTCGAACAAAAACCTGAAGAGAAGCTTGTTCAGACTTTCGAGCGCCTCAATCATCTGCTCAGTAAGATGATGAAGCATGACATTGAAAGGAAGGTGATTGAACAAAAGGTTACCTTCATGAATGGTTTAAGGCCTGAATGGATGGCGGTGGTTTCGACTGTGAAGGCTCATGAGCAATTTAAATCATATTCACTGGCGAAACTGATGGGTATTCTAAAATCTCATGAAAGCGTGGTGACAAAGGAAGCGAAGGTAGTTTCAGGTGTGGGTTCACTAGACGTCGTTTCTAAAAGCAAGAATGTAGCAAACGAGGAGGAGGAATCTGATTTGTCTGAGTGTGATCTATCCAACGAAGAATATGCTATGATGGTCACAAACCCAAAGAAGTTTGCTCGCAGAAAATTCCCGATCAACAAGAACCGAAACTGGCAGGGAAGCTATAGTTCTGAAAAGGTAAAAGAAGAACTGAAGATCGCCGCTCAAAAGGACGATGAAAAGAAGGAGAGTAAGCTAGTGGGAGACCCAGGGTACGACTGCAACTACTATCATGGCAAGAACCATTTTGCCAAGGATTGCATGCTAAGAAAGATGGCTGAGAAGAAGGAGGGCGAAGATGAGGAGACTCACTACATGAGAAAGCTGGAGGAGATAAAGAAGAAGAAAACTGCTAACGTTTCCATGAATGCTTTAATTGTGCAGGAAAACGTTGTTGATGATGAGTTCGGTGGAGTGGAAGTTTGGTCTACAGATTCTGAGGATGAAGAGGTACGCAGACCCTCGCATGGAATAGCATATGTGCCGAGAGAAGGAGTTGCTGAGTCGGCTGGGAAATGCTTAATGGTAACAACCAGTTGATCAATAAGGTAAAAGATGAAAAAGACTGCAATCAGTTGATCAATAAGGTAAAAACTATCCTAGAATCTCATAAAGTACCAATAACAAACTATGAAAAAGACTTAAATGATTTAAAATCCAAGTTTTCAAATTTAAGTGGAAGTCTTATGCAAACTCGCCTAGCTAATTCTAACCTAACTGACCAACTCAGCAGGGAGTCTTCCAAGAGTGAGGAGAGAAGAATATGGATTCAGCAGAAGGAGTTAGAATTAAGTAGGGCTAGGGATGCACTTATTTATTTGCAAAGAGACAATTTGAAAATTTTGAAACAACAAAATGTTTTCTGTTTAATTGCTAAACGTCTATATACTAATATCACTCAGTTACATTTAGATTGTGAGATAGGAAAACAGATTCATAAAATGATTTTGCCTTTCCTTGAATTTAAGGAGGACAAAAGCATTGTTGAATGTGAATCTATAATGTCCTCGGATGAAATCTCTGTCACGTACAAATATGGACTGGACAAAATTGAATCTTTCATTGAGTCTAAAGAACATAAGTGTATGCTTAAGAATTTACTGGACGAAAATGATAAATTAAAAATAAAAACCGAGACTATACAGAAATTTGACTCATCCAACACCAATTTGAGTTCAGAAAATAAAATCAATTTAGAAACCACTTCTGAATTTGATGAGGAGAGTGAGATGAGTGAAATCTCTGTAGAATACGTTGTCGATTGTTCAGAATTCATTAAAAGCGAACACGAACCAACAAAACCCCTCATATCTAAAAATTCGGTTGAATACGTTCGGGTGTCAAAGGACAAATCTGATGGGTTTTGCGCATTCTAACACTCCTAAGTGTACATGCAACCCTAAATACTTTGGATCTATGGGACATCATCTTCATTTAGGGAGAATAATTGGAGGAGGTGAAAGAAGTATGATATCCATGGGACATCATCTTCATTTAGGAAAGCTTGTTTCAAGAGATTTGGGAAGATCATAAATGTCTAGACCAGACATCTTTTTGGGAGATATTCAAGATAGTTGATTTAAAGTCCTTAATATGACACCCAATATGAAATATTAAGGCTAGGACCCAACAAACTATTTTATAACTTAGAAGAGGGATGCCGTAATCCAAGCTATAAAATATTTGAAGGTAGGTGAATGACGATTCACCAATTTCCACCATGAAAAACGAAATAATTTATTAGGTTTTAATTGGATTTGAAAGTCCTAGATCTTTGAGATTCATTGAACTGTTCAAAGACATGTTTCAATCTCGAGTGTGCCCTTCAGGTTTTGTGACTGGGATGCCGAGGATCACAAAACAAGGTGTGAATAACCATGCAAATATACTTGGTACCCTTAATATTTATCCCTTAATCAGTGTGTCGGTTAACCATACACGCTCCACCGATACTATGATAAATATTAAGTTACCCTTTGCCTACCTTGTTAAGTCCAGGTTAGTGTGCCGGTTAACCACACACGCTCCACTAACGACTTAAGCAAAGTGCAAAGTGTAATTTCATGGGTTAGCACCAAATTCACATTTTCCTAAGTAACTAAGATTGGGTATTAATAAAAGTTTTGTTACTTAGTATTTATCATTAATACTTTTAATGAAAGGAGAATTATAGTCCTTGTCCTACCCGTTCGGCTAACGACCCTCCACCAGTCAAGGAAGCGGTGGGTGAGAGTGGACACCCATTAAACTGCCATTTTATAGGCAGTAACCTTATACCCCCTTATTGACCGGCTTCGTGAATGAGGCCTACTAACGGTAAGACTGACTTTACTCTTATACATATATATAAATATTATTAACTTATAATATTATAAAGTATAAGAGTTGAATTTTAACTTTTAAAATTCTAAGGGCTAACTTGGAATTAAAGTATTCATAAGTGAAAACTTTTCAAATTCCAAAACTTGAGGACAAGTTTTGTAACTTATGGAACTAATTAAGGTTACACTTTTTTTTTTTTAATTTAATGAAGAGACTCTTGAACCTCCATAACTTGAGGACAAGTTATGGAGTCATAAAACCATTTAATTAGAACTATACTCTTCATTTTGTAACCTTTGCCAACTTTTATGAGTTTTATGATTCTTAAATGTGACTTTTCATATAACTTGAGGACAAGTTACAAAAACACACTTTGGAATCAACTCTTAGATTAAAATGGATTGAAAACAACTATTTCACACAACTTTTCTATTAATCTAAGAACCTCATAAGAACAAGATAATTCAAATCATCAATCTTCAAGAAATTAGCATGAACATACAAACTAATACAAATCTTGAAATTATGACAATTATCTTAGAAATTGGATTAGCATGAACATTACCACATCAAAAACAAGTTTATAAGTCCAAAAACATCTTAGGGTAATGTTCCTAGTCCAATTCCAGCCAAAACAATCGAATATATGCATCCAACTCGATTTTTCAGCTACTTTTGCAAGTATAACAAGAAAACAAGCCTAGGCTCTGATACCACTGTTGGGTTATGAGCATTCTAACACTCCTAAGTGTACATCCAACCCTAAATACCTTGGATCTATGTTTTCTCTATTATACATACAATTATGAACATCCAAGGTATTACCCTATCTAGCATACAATACTTGATACTTGGGTAATCAAATGGATATAATACATACCTTTGTTTAATGTAGCTTGTCTCCATGAAGCTTGAGTGCCTAGTGCCCCAAGTGTGACACCTCAAATGGTTCACACAACACCAAATGCACATGGAATGACTTGAGAGAAATGGAACACTCCTTGAAATCGTCTAGCCCTCATATTCACACATTAGTGCATGATTTCTTGAGCCATGGGATTCTTTTATATGGTGGCTATTAGGGTTACACCATGTAACTCATAACTTTACCCATTCCTTATGCTCCATGGATTTTAACCTCCATGGAGTATCCATGGGTCACCCCATGGACTTAGTCCAACATAAGAAATCTTGGATCACAAGCCCACATATATAAGAATGAATGATTTACACAATCAACCCATATATTTAATTAGTCTCCTTTTGATCACTTAATTAATTCCAAATTAATTCTTGATCAATACTAATTAAATAACCTTATTAATATATTAGAACTTATAATATATTAACCAACCTTAAGTGTTATTTCTCTCATTATAGTCTATCCAAATGCATGATGCCATGCAACCCAAATGGACCATGTCGGGTCAGGTCAAGTCTTACCAATTATAGTTATGGACTTAGACATTAATCCAACAAAATCAAAGAAGCTCAAAGAAAAGGCAGTTGTCTATCAGAAGGTACAAACTACACCCAATCAAGTGTATGCAGTCACAGGGGTAAGTAAGAAGCAAACGGCAGAGTTAACATCAATGGTTGACAAAGATAATGCTAAAGGATGTGATAACTTCTTCTGGTCGGCTCCCATCGATAATGCAGATGAAACAGTTGGTCTGTCAGAGCAAACCTCATGGAGAGTTAAGGGGCGATACATACCCGAACCCCTCAACAAGCCCCAAGCTTCGATAAACCCAGCACAAGTGGTACACAAGATATACCAGAGGAACCACTGAAAGCCACTAGCGATTCATCAACTACAACCAGTGCTCATGAGTAGAAAGCGAAGCCTAAGGCCAACATTCACTTGACTCAAGAGCAAATTGCTGAACAGAAACGATAGAGGAACAAAAGATACATGAAAAATCTCAATGAGAGAAAGCAGTTTTGGCACTCACAAAACCCCTCTTATGTTCGCTCTGAAAAAGCTTCTACTCTCAAAAAGGAAGCACAGGCCAAGTCTCATTCTAGCAATCAACATCAATCGCACCGTTAGGCGAACCGAACGACCCGTTTCGTCCCTAATACTTGTGGTCACGAGAACCAAAAGACAAGTTTTAGTCCCAGCTCCTACTACGCCAAAAACCGAAGGTCCAATTTCGGTCCCAACACAAGAGCTCAGAACCGAAAGTCAAGTTTCGGTCCCAAATCCCATCCTCCTCACTCTCATCCTAAATCCAACTCCGTGAAGGATGTCAAAGGAAAAGGAAAGCTGTACTCATATACTGAAATTCAAAACACCAAAAAGTCAGCTACCCCTAGAACTACCAAGAAAACCTCAACTGTGAAACCAACCAACAATAAAACACACAAGATAAACGAAGATAAAAATAAAATTAAAGTGTACACCATCAAACGAAAAGATAAAACCACTTTAATAAAAAGAACATATATGGTTGATCTTTCGGTTGCAATTCCTTATTCTGTAAAAGAATCACAAGGGCCCAAGCGACTTTGGGTACCTAAATCTGCTTAATTTCTGCAGGTAATCAGTGACGAGCAGTTTGACGAAGAATGGTATATCGATAGTGGCTGCTCTCGTCACATGACTGGAAGGAGGGAAGAGCTTAGGGAGTTTCGGTCCCTTAAGGATGGTGGGTGTGTGAAATACGGAAACAACTCTTACGGCACGATCAAAGGATATGACATGATAACCAACGAAGAATTCTCAATACGAAGGGTAGCCTACGTGGAAGGATTGCAGCATAACCTCATCAGTGTTTCTCAACTAGTGGCAGGAACAGGTTTGAAATAATTGAAAAACAAACGAAGAAAATTTTGTTAAAATCTGAGCGAAAAGAGGAGATGTTTCCTCTAAATCTCAACCCGATAAAAGGATAACCAGCAATATGTTTGCTATCAAAGGCGAACTCAGATGAAAGTTGGTTGTGGCACAGAAGGCTATCCCATCTGAACTTCAAAGATATTAATAAGCTGGTGCTTGGCGATCATGTGCGTGGACTTCCTGTTCTCAAATTTGACAAGGAACATCTGTGCGCAGCATGCGAAATGGGCAAGAAAAGCCGAAAGAGTCACCCTACTCGCATCAATACAAAGATCATCGAACCCCTCGAACTACTGCACATCGACTTATGTGGTCCTTCGGCTATTGAGAGCATCGATGGTAGTAAGTTTATACTAGTAATAGTAGATGATTTTTCTCGCTTCTCCTGGGTTTTCTTTCTTAAACAGAAATCAAAGGCGACACCCAAGCTGAAGGTTTTTATCAAACAAGTGGAAGTCCAGCTGTGAAAGGTGGTACGAAATATAAGTAGCGACAATGGTCTTTAGTTCAAGAATAAAGATTTCGAAGATTTTCTGGCTGAAAAGGGCGTAACTCACAACTTCTCTGCTCCCTACACTCCACAGCAGAATGGTATCGTTGAAAGGCGAAACCGTTCTTTATGTGAAGCGGCCTGAACCATGCTAAGCTTCGCTTCTCTTCCACTATACTTTTGGGCTGATGCAATTGCTGTTGCATGCTACACTCAGAACTGATCCTTCCTGAACAAGAGATTCGCCATCACTCCGTATGAAATCTTGAATGGTCGAAAGCCAAATGTGAAGTTTTTCCACGTGTTCGGTTCAAGATGCTTCATTTTCAATTCCAAAGAGAACCGAAACAAGTTTGATGTTAAGGCAGACGAAGGAATCTTTCTCGGTTATTCACTTACTTCAAAAGCATAGAGGGTTCAAAATAAACGCTCAAAGAAGATTGAAGAAACATATTACGTTACTTTTGACGACAATTACATGAAGAAAATGCAAACAACCGAAAATCCAATGGAGGACATCTTTCCAGAAACTGGTCAGGTCTCGGTTCCTATTTCCAACCTGTTTGAAGAGTACATGCAGCTCTTTAATGAACCAAATAAGGCGATCCACTCATAAGCGAAAGCAGCAGATAACAAAGTCGATAACTTGAAGAAAATCATCGATGAAGCTGCTAAAGTTATGGAAAGCGAACCTCACCAACCAACCGAGAAGCAGACACAAAGTGAACCTACTGTAGCAAGTGATCATCCAGCTATTGATGACCCTCCAAGAGAAAGCTCAAAAATCCAGGGGTAGGGTTCGTCTACTCCAAAACCACACGACATGCCTTTCCAGGGGGAGAATCCTTCAAAGGCCCCAACCCATGAAGATCCATCTGAGGGGGAGAGCACTGAATCTGACAAAGGATTTGGTTCGCCGTTTGAGGGGGAGAATGAGAATGCAAATGCAAATGACGAAGGCGATATGTAAGAAATGGAAGAAGAAGTCAATGCTGAGCTGGATCCTGCCTATGATCCCAATTACCCTCCTCTCATAAAATGGACAAAGGATCATCCTAAAACACAGATTATTGGTGAATCATCTGAGGGTGTTCTCACACGCTCACAAATGAAAGCGAAGCAAACTGCTTTATTCTCTCAAGTAGAATTCTGCATGTTTAATTCGTTTGTCTCTAAAGTAGAACTGAAGACGGTAAATGCTGCTCTTGATCACTCTGATTGGGTGCAAGCTATGCAAGACGAACTCCATGAGTTTGAACGAAATCGGGTTTGGAGACTGATTCCCACACCAAAGGATGCATCTGTTTTCGGTTTGAAATGGGTTTTTAGAAATAAATTGGATAAAGAGGGAAATGTTATTCACAACAAAGCGAGGCTGGTGGTGAAAGGATATTGCCAAGAAGAAGGGATAGACTATGAAGAGACCTTTGCCCCAGTAGCAAGGTTGGAATCTGTAAGAATCTTTTTGGCATATGATGCACATAAAAATTTCGAAGTTTTCCAAATGGACGTAAAATGCGCTTTCTTAAATGGAGAACTAGAAGAAACGGTATACGTTGAGCAACCACCCGGATTTGTGAACGAGAAGCATCCTGATCACTGCTACATTCTGGATAAAGCAGTCTATGGATTGAAGCAAGCCCCGAGAGCCTGGTATGAAACTCTTACTCGTTTTCTCAAAATGTCAAAATTCAAGCAAGGTTCGGTTGACCCAACCTTCTTTCGCAAGAAAGAAGGCGAACACTTAATGATAGTTCAGATTTATGTCGATGACATCATCTTCGGCTCCACGAATCCTAGCTTAACAGCTGAATTTAGGAAGTTGATGGAGACTAAATTTGAAATGCTCGCAATGGGTCCGATTAACTTTTTCCTTGGATTGAATATAAGACAGGGACCAGAGGGCATCTTCATTAACCAGGAAGCATACACGAAGACTCTATTAACGAAGTTTGGCATGACGGGTGATTCCAAAGTAAAGGTTCCAATGACATTTGGCACAAAGCTGACTCCATCTCTAGAGAAACCGGCTGTTGATATGACTCTTTATCGTCAAATGATAGGGTCACTAATGTATCTAACGGCTAGTAGGCCATACATAATTTTTTCTGTCTGTTATTGTGCCAGGTTTCAAGCTAATCCAAGAGAACCTCACATGATTGCAGTGAAAAATATCTTCCGGTATGTAAAGCGAACCTCGTCTCTCGGTCTTTGGTATCCTGTAAAATCTGGCTTCTTTATACAAGCTTTCTCATATGCTGATCTTGGTGGATGTGGATTGGACCGAAAGAGCACAACCGGCAGATGCCAGTTCCTTGATGGCAAACTTGTCAGCTGGAAGTCAAAGAAACAAACTTGTGTTTCCCTCTCCACAGCCGAAGCTGAGTACATTGCTGCAGCGTCCTGCACATCACAGGTCATATGGATACAAAGCCAACTTAGAGATTATGGCTTGAGCATGAAGAAAATCCCTCTATACTGTGACTCTAAAAGTGCAATACGAATATGTCACAATCCAGTGCAACACTCCAAGACAAAGCATATTGCACTGAGATATCACTTCATCAAGGACCACGTTGAAGATGGAAATGTTGAAATTCACTTCGTTCGGTCCTCAGATCAACTGGCTGACATCTTCACTAAGGCCTTACCAGAAGAAAGCTTTAACAAAATACTCGAAGGCTTAGGAATGATGGAAGTTGAGTCAGCACCGAAACCTCCTTCTACTCACTATAATTGAACAAGCGAAATAGAGCGCATGCTCGGTCTATTTCGGCTCCTGAATTTTCGGGAACCGAAATGGACCGAACGCTCGGTCTATTTCGGCTCTTAAATTTTTGGGAACCGAAATGAACCGAACGCTCGGTCTATTTCGGCTCTTAAATTTTTGGGAACCAAAATAAACCGAACGCTCGGTTTATTTCGCCTCATCTTTTCTAAGGAATGGTTTCGGTTGTATAACTTTGTAAAGCTTCTTATTCTTACGTGTGTATATATTCAGTTTCTTTTATGTTTTTATTATTTTTCAGAAAATCCAAAAATCTAAAAATATGTTCTTTTCTGTTTTTATTAATTTTCAGAAAATCCAAAAATCCAAAAATATTTTCTTTTCTGTTTTATTATTTTTCAGAAAAACCATAAATTCAAAAATATTTCTATGTTTCTTTTTGTTTTTGTCTAATATCTCTATTCTAAACATCCATTCACGTTCACAGATGCGAAACAAGATGATGATGGGGCAGGTATGATCTTCTTCTCTTTCTACTAGTTAAGTGTCCCTAGAAGCATGCTGCTGCATGTAGACCGAAGCCTCCATGACTCTGAGTGAAGCTTTACTGATTCGATAAACACCAATCGTTTCTTCCAAATCAGGCTGCTTAAATCACTCAAGTCACGAGCTACCTAACTCTTCTCATATTGAGTTACGAGTTTTCTGCTTTGTCCTTCTAATATAGCATAGGTACTTTCGGTTCCTTAACCACCTCACATTTCTCCATTTAAGTTTCGCTTCATAAAAGTAACCCTTGAGACTCTCAGCAATTACCACTGAGGTTTATGGTTACACAATCTCTGTGTTGATGATCTTAGTTTTGTCTACCACGAGCTAAGTGAAACCCAAAATCCAACACCTTGAATGCATTGACGGTGAACACTCTCATGTTCAAGCTATTATTTGTTACCTCACGAAATCTCTTTTTCTTTTTGTGTGATCTTTATGAAACCGTCTAACACTAGGACGTTTCTTCCCATAAGATCCAGTTTAATTTTTTTTTTGAGATTTCTTACTATTTTCATGTCACAAAATATATTTTCAAACCTACTTTTTCAACAAACCACATCGGTTTCACAAGTACTTCACCCGACTTTCGGTCTTATTTCAAGTATCAAGGTTCGGTTGAAGGTAAGCTACCCTACAAATCCTATAATTGAAAAGATGCCTTTCAATGTTTCTTTACAAACATTTGATCGTATTTCACTGGAAACCACACAGACACTTCTCAGTCTCTCTTGACTTTGAAGGAAGAGATTCGTGTCCAGGATCATCAGCTTCATGTCTCAATAGACATCACTTAAATCCCACAAATATTTTGCTTTATTTCTTTATCATTGGCACACTCTTGCATGAAGGTCTTTATGATTTTCCAAATTCTTGTTCGTGGTACTAATGGCAATTTTCAGAATTATGCTTTCGACTCTAACAGATATGGTGGTATCCTTTATTGTGAAGAAGAGACAGTTGATTTCCACAACGCGAAATTTGAGGGTGAGTCAGCATGAAGTTGAAACGGTTCGAAATTTGAATGGGAGATAAGGTCGAGAAGGTACGTGAATTTGAAACGGTTTCTATACCCACGCCTACTGACGCATTTCTAGGGATACCAAGCTGTCACATCGCGCTTTTTCAGGCGACGTTTCAGAGATCGAGTCATCATCACAACCGGATTTTGCTCTCTCCTAGAGATGGTATAAAAGATTTTCTCGAACCTCTTGGAATCCTTTACCAACTCTTCTCTCTCTCTCACGAACTCATCGGCGGTTATACACTGTTCATCTTCTTCTTCCTCACTGCAACAATGGCGGAATCATCCTCTGTCCAAGATCAAACTGTGTCATCATCGTTGCTCACGATCAAACCCAATCAGAAGCTCATCATTCAACTGGATCCTTTTCTCTATGATTCCTACATGCTTCATGTTGTCGAATGCCTCAAGTATTCTCCATTGTTGATTGCACTCACACATGTCGAATCCGTTCCGATGTCTCTTCTATCCCAGGTGTATTTTTCTGCTTTATACGACAAGCGCAAGGAATGAATCTTCTTCGATATCTTCAATCAAAAGACATTCGTTTCCAAGGCAAGATTTTGTTCGCTGCTAGGGCTTGCAGCTGATGCCTCTGTCATCTCACCGGACTTTATCATGACGACCCAGTTATTTCAAATGCTCTACGATATGGGTTACACAGACATTCTAACGACGGTAACGAAGTTCAAGAAGTCTTGTTTGCCACCTCAGTGGAATGGTCTGCTTACCCTTCTCTACAAGGGTTTAGCTGAATGTGTGGCATGGTCAGATAGGGCAAGCAAAGGGTTCCTGACCATTCTCTATGGTCTCTATAATGGGATCAATCTAGATTATGGAACACTTCTTTGGGCACAACTGGTGCAAAGTCTCAACTCCTCAACGAAACATTCAGAGATCTCCTACGGCCGTTTCTGGACTTTGATCACTAACAGAGCTATTCAGACTTTGTAGATTCCTGTAATGGAAGGTGCTCTGCGGTCTTCAATTGCGACCTTTCACACAGTCAAAATTATTGTGACTGATCCAACGAAGTTCATATTTATCGGTTCAATTCCAGAATCGATGTACCGATGTGTCTCCCATGAAAGTAAAATAATGGCTGATTACAGGAAGTTGACTCCTTCAGGTCCACGCCAACTCATTCCCGAGATGCAGGGTTCATTGGATGGTGCGGACAAGCCAACAAAACAAGGGAAGAATGATGATACCAAAGGAGACAGAGTGGGTACATCCTCCAAGGTTTCAACCCCTAAGAAACGCAAGGCAGAGCAAGCTGTGCCTACTGCTTCAAAGAAACGAAAGGTCAAAAAGCAAGCTCGCCGACCGAAGTCTCCTTCCCCTTCTACCAGTGATCCTGAGTATGTTCCTTCTGATGGCCAGCCAGATCCTCAGACCACTGATGACGAAGCTACTGAAACCGATAGTCCATCTAGAGGTAATTCGCCTCCTCCCTCACCCACGAACGATAGCAACCGAACCTCGCCTCCACGTTCTGTTCCACTTTCGGTTCATATCACTATCGCTCCTTGTCCTCCACCTATCACATTTACAACCACTTCATCCATCCCCATTCCAATCCCTCTGTTCTCTACAGCTACAACTACCACAACCACTAATACACCCGAACCTACAGTTCATGTCAACGTATCTGATATGGGGACATCCACTATCGGTTCTACTCCACCTGTTACCTCAACTCCTTTAACCCCACCTACATCACCTGAACCTGTTCTTGGCGGTGAAGACATGGAATTCGATTCCACTTATTTCAGTCCTTATCGCGTACAAAGCGATGAAGATGATGACGCCCCGATTACCAAAAAGCATCTCAAGGCTGTCACTGAAAAGCTTGATCAATTGCTTTCTTCGTCTTCTACTGGTGCATATTCATAGGTTGCTCTCAAAGATCTGTTCTGATCAGTTGTCAAGGATCATGAGGCCTCCATCTCCAATGTTGCCAAAGCCATTGAAGCCTGAACCTCAACATGCCAGAAAGCTTCTTTTGCAGTTCAAGCTTCCACTAAAGATTGCAAGGAAGCGACCGCAAAAGTCGAAAAACTAGTTTCAGAAGCCCAAATCTTTCTAGATTCTCTACAAGCAGCAGCTCAGAAAAATGATCAAACAGTGAATGCCTTCGTTGATAATCTTACGCATTCACTGGAGGCAGAGAAGAACAATTTTGAGGCAGCTCGTAAAGCAATTAAGGCTGCTAACAACGACCTTCACACTTCAGTTGATGAGTGGCTGACTCAACTTGAAGCCGAGCTTGCCGTTGAGAATAAAATTATGGATGAACTGGACAAGCGAACCTCACATCTTAAGATTCAGAATCTCAAGCTTAAGAATGCCACCAAAGAGGTTGAAGATTTAAAATCTGAGCAAGAGGTGATTAAAAGCTCAGTTGGAGATGTGCACTCCATTCTCTTACATCTACTGGAAGCTCACGACTCCATTCTGACCATCTCCATCAGACGTCACTTGGCTGAAAAGCTAAGACCTGCATTGGATGTGTTGAGTCGTATTGAAGGTGTTCCGGCCACTGGTGTCCATCCGAAACAAGGGGGAGATAAGGTTTCTCAATCTCAACCCCCTCCAAAACCGAAAGTCACTACTGAGCCGAAGGATAATGAAGCTTTGGGCAGTATGAAGGACAAGAAAAAGAAGAAGATTGGAGATGATGATGTGGATGCAAATGATGATGACGATGATACAGGAGGGAATGCTTCGAAAAAGGAAACTTTGAAAGTCAAGCCCACTGATCAAGAGATTCGGGAAAGACTTCAGAAAGAGAAGGAACTTCTTCAGAAGGAGTTGAAAGCGAATGAGCTGCTAGAGCAGAAGAAGTCCATGTTTCCTGAATGGACTATGGAATCGCTTCTCAGGGAGGTTATTGATGCACCGAGCACTCATTGGCTTGAACCCGTTTTTTCGGTCGGTCTTGAGAACTCGAAGGACTTACAGTTTGACATGCCAATCACCCGAAAGGCATTCATCTTCCACTGTTTTGAGTCGACGGCTGGCATTCCTTCTCCAGACCCGAAGGTAGATCGGGATTTTCTCGAGTATTATCTCGAGTTTGCTCAGCCACAATACATGACCTGGAGCACTCAGAAAATCACAACGGTCAAGGTGTTGAAGCCCACTTCGGCAGAGAAATTCATCAACATTAAATTCAAAGTGACCCGAGGCTCTGATAGCTCGGTCCATATGATTTCCCTGGCTGACCTGCCGAACTTGAACCCTCACGACTGGATACTCCTTAATAATATTTTGCTGACCAATCCACAGGAGTATCAGCCAATCATCGATCACATCAAGCGAATGCTCATTTGTTATATTCATGAGGTCGCGAAGATGGATCAGAAGGTCGCTTCTGCTATTCACAAGAAGACCACTATGAAGCCGATGGGGAGGGCAAGTGATATGAATGCAATGGTTAGGGGAAAGATTGATCCTAAATTTCACACTGTTTTGTTCATGAGAAGCGAAGGTCAAAAATGCTTGTTCGCTCTGATTGACAAAAACCTATTTTCCACTTCCTGTTTGGAGCACATTTTGGAGATCATACATAGGTGTAATCAGAACAGTGAATCTGATAAGGAGTTGTTCACTGATATGCTTCGGTGGTATATTCAGTTTCGACAGACGCTTCTTGCGATCATCCCTCGGCTGTTAAAGGTTGTAAAGAAGACCAAGGTCACTCAATCGAAGTAGTCTCTCGCCTCAATTGACGCAAAGGGGGAGATTGTTGGGTCTGGTGTTGCGTCTTTGGTCTCGGTCATAAGTCCATTTAGTTAACCCGGTTTGGGCCTGTCCAACCGTGGATAAACATTAGGGTTAGCATATAAATATTGCATGCATGTATAGCTTTTAGATAGATCGTTCTCATTAATTACTCTGCATTGTAACCCTAGCACACCTCTACAGTCGAAGTTCTTCATCGAGCTCTTCTGAGGTGTGAGTTATTAATCATTCGACATCATTGATCCATTCTCGTGTTCTTTACTTGATTAAATATTGTTTTTCTATTTGGAATCTATCGATCTACAACTCTTTTATTCCAACAGAATGTCCGGTCAGGTGGGACATGTGGATGACCGGCATCAAATCTCGGTGGAGATTTCTCTCCGGTAAGATAGCCATTGGACCATCCCCAAATATAGGTTTTGTGAATAGAGCCATTGTTCACAAGATTTTCAATAGCTTCACTTTTATCAAACAATTTTTCGTTTAAAAGGTTCAAGCATACAATTTTAGATCGGGCTAAATCCCGTTGACTAAAAGCAATATCTAACTGAGTTTCACTAAACAACCTAGCATCTTTTTCTAGCTTTAAATTTTCCTCTAACATAGTGACCTTAAGATTATTGGCTTCTAGTATTCCTCTTAAGTGGTACAACTCTTGGGTTGCTATTTTTTTCATCTACGGATTTTTTATAATCTGTAAGGACGTCATCACACGTTTCAGTAAGTTTTTATAGGTGAGGTTGACAATCTTGTATGTTGTAATTATTTGACTGAATCATAATTTTTACATGTTCGACAATGCTGAGAGTTCCTTCTCTGGCTATGTAGTAGTAGTTCTTCTTCAGATCAGTTGATCTGTCCTCAGTATTGTCACATTTTCTTGAAACCATACATATATTTTCGCGATTCCTTCTGTTGTCCGGTTCATCAACTTCATCTCCCGAAGATCACCCTTGATGGTCTCTCCGCACTTGTGCCATAAATGGTTTCCCAACTTCACTTTCTCTGTACACCATCTCTTGAGCCATTCTCAGATAGAATTCCTTGTCCTTTACCACATTGGCTTTACATTCCCTTTTAAAGTGGTTCTCCTTGTGACATTTGTAACATATGAAAACTCCATCTTTCTTGTCTTCGGTGACACCTCTAGTGTCAGATGGCTTGTCTGCTTGTGGTGCTTTAGTGGGGTTAGTGATCTATAGAGGAGTATTTTGAGGTTGCGGTTGGTATGGTGGGTTTCTTAGGTATCTTTAAGTTGGATGGCGAGAGGAGTTGATTTGTGGGTTGTAGTTGTGGTTAAAGGGGAGTCTAGTGAATTGTTGGTTTTTGCGATAGTTTAGTGGTGGAAGCCTGTTGAACTGTTGGCTGACTAAGGCAATACCATTTTGAAAAGCTTCTTCATCTCCGAGTTCCATATCAGCTTCATATGACTACAGTGTGTTGTCATATGGAACTTGATATGAGGAATCTATGGTATGCGGATACTGAGGCGTTCTGTTGGCAAACTGAGGTGAATATGCTACCAAGGCAAGTGGTCCGCCTAGATCTACACAGTCTTTCATCACTATAGACTATTGTGCTTGAAGTTCACTGTAGAGTTTGTACAAAGAAAGAGCCTTGATCATGGTATCTACTTGAACTATCATCTTTGTGGTGGTCCATTGTCTTCACAAACCATTTAGAAACTAAAGATTAGTTTAATGGTTCTAACAGATCCAACATTTGATAGATTGGTGACGATGAGAGTGAATCTTTTGAAGTAGTCATCAAGACTTTAGCTACCGAGGGTCACTTCATGTATCAATAGAAGCTAAAGGACTCAACTTCTAGTTATAAACATCTATGTTCATATATGAATATATGTTCATATTAATTAGAATGCTCTTGTTTCTTGATATGTATTGATTTTAGCATTTGTGATATGTAATCTAGTAAACGTAGATTGATATGTAATGTTTTTAGCAATGTATTTTACATGTGTTCATATATATGAACATAAGTTAATATATATTAAACTATGATCATATGTTTATTGATGAATATAGTTTCCAATAGTTGTTTTAATCATCACTTTGTACAATGAGGTTTTAATCATAAACTAAATATGAATTTACATTCATTTATGAACATATGTTCAAATATGAACATAACATAATTTTTTTACCATCATACCCTTTTGCATTGAATTCAATCTCAAGGTCATGAAATGGTAATGTGATGTTATTTGATTATGTATTGAACCCATCTCTATTTCTGTATGTATATGGGTGTGTGTGTAATATATATATATATATATATATATATATATATATATATATATATATATATATATATATATATATATATATATATATATATATATATATATATATATATATATATATATATATCAAATAACAAGTAATATTTGGGAGGAAGGAGAAGTGCACCATTTGCATGTTTTTTGGTCAACCAACAAAATGAATCATTAGATAATACAAAAATAACATGATTCATAAAAACAATTCTTAGAAAAAAATTGATGTCTCATAACTTAATTAAGTTTGATTTATTTTTCGGATAACTTTAGTGAATCATCGCAAAATGAAGCATCAATGCATTTTTTCTAGAATTTTTTTGCAAATCATATTATTTTTGTATTATCTGAAAATTCATTTAGTTGATTCACCAAAAATCATACAAATGATGCACTTCTTATCCTTCGTACCGAAAATTTCCTTATTACAATATATATATATATATATATATATATATATATATATATATATATATATATATATATATATATATATATATATATATACACACACGATCATGTAGTAACTCAAAAAGTGGTTGGAACCACGAGTACTAATCTAGTCCGTTTATTTGAAAATTTGGATGGTTAAGATTTAACGTGAAAAAATGGATTAACCTTAATAAATTCGAGGACCTTTTATGTAGGTGTTATAATATTGAAGGATGATAAGAGACAAAAACAATCCACAAAAAATTGTAAAAAACAAAAAACAAAGTATATTATTTTCTGAAAAAGTTTATTTATTAATATTTTAAAAAAATTATTAATAAAAATTAAAAAAACTAAAAAAACGAAAAAGAAATGAAAAAACTATTTAAATGATGTTTAATGGACTTTCGTCATACACGATTATTTCTTCAAGTCCGTATTACGTTCCATAGACATGCGTCTCAAATTAGTGTATATATATATATATATATATATATATATATATATATATATATATATATATATATAAAAGTTTAATAGAGAACAATTATTAATAAAGGAACCAAGAAAGCGATCAACGGCGTAAATAAGAGTTGAAAACTTTTACAATGGATGCACATATATCATATTATAACCAAACTAACATCATTTTTAGGCCATATTTTTTATCTGAAAAAAAAAACAGAATATATTGTTGATCATGATTTTTCGTCTTCTTTCCATAGAAATCTATATTGATATATAAAAAATGAACTTAAAAAAACCTTTCATTTTTTTTTCTTTTTTGAAAACGTTAATGTCTATTTTTTATTGATAAAATAAATAAATATATCAAAATTTATATTTTTTGTAATCTTTAAACATAGATTATATTATTGTTTAAAAAAGAAAATCGAAATTTCAATTCAAATTCACATTGTGAATCTGTTCAGATTCAAAGTGTAAATTATAGTAAGTGAGATTCATATTGAGAATTCTAAAAATTAAATTAATAGAGGACAAAAAATTGATATTTTTGGTATAATTAATATCTTTTTGATAAAAATAAACTTAAATATTGAAAAAACAACAAAACGAAGTGAGTTTTTGTAATAACTGGTAAAAATTGGTCAGAATTCGGCGGTCAAACCACCGCGAACCGCTATGTGTTAAGGACCAATTGTATGTAAAATTTATGTTATAATGTATATAAAAAATATTACATTCATAATTACCTTCAATCGTCTCAAACTGCTCAAACTATTTATCGTTGAGAATAGAATCGAAAATTACCAAAAATTTAATTTATTTGTGACGTTAAAAATAAAATTTTGCATTAACTATATCTGAGAGTTATGAATAATAAATTTTAATATATTACGTTTTCCTAATTCCGTGGATATAAAGAACGTCCAAAACGGATATCGTATGAGGAAGTTAGACCTCTTCAAAGTTATAAAAATCAGAATTTATCTGATTTTTCTGAAACGAATTGTTTACTGTTTCGTTTGGAATAGCTATAAACCTCGTAAATTGTTTCTGAGCTTTGAATTCAGACTATGATATATTATTTAATTATATTTTTATCACATTTTTAATCTCTACCAAAATCAGATTCGTAAAATCTGTTGAATCTGATCCTATTAATCGCGAAACTTTAAACACTCATTCGTGGAGTTTGGTATCTCAAAATTGAATTTCGTCTGCGTTTCTGGAATCACAACGACTGGGACATTAAGTACGCTCCTTCATAAAAATTTCATGAGACGGTATGATGTCACGAGAATCGAAAAACGAGATCTACATCACAAGGAAAAAGACGTAGCACTTTTTTTTATATATAACTCAAAAGTCAAAACTTAGTACAATGATGCAGATGAAAGCTACACTCTTTTCCTAAAATAATTGATTTCATTTTTTTATACTCTTTCTTTACTCTATCTTCTCTCTACTTTCTCTAAACACTCTATCTCTCTTCTCTCTCTCTCTTGTACCGGTAGGAGGAGCTCCAATGGAGATTGCTTTTCCGGCGACATCGAGGCAACAACCTCCCCCGTTCTCCGCCATTTTTCCATTAAAGAAGCTCAACCCCAAACACCCCCACTACATGTTGATCTGCTTTTCCCACCGTCAATCTGTCCCATTGTCCCTTTGTGTTCAGCCAACGGTGATAATAAGACAACAACCACGAGAAGCTGCCATATCAGCCTCCCCAGCCACCACTGACGACAACGACATCCGCAACTGTTGCATGCGCTCCTTCCTGCTTTCATTCTTTCTACTTTTCATGTCGATCGGATATGTCAAGATATTCCCCAAGTATCGACCACCGCTGCTGTGCCCTTTTCCGATTCGATTGCTGCTGAAAGACGAAGAGGAAGAGGCCGTCGGAGATCGACTGCATCAAGGGGAAGAACTCGACATGTTGGAAATTTGTCACACGTGTTTTTGGAAGACCAACTCGACGAGTTGGACGGGGTTTGGGAAACCCTAATTTTGGGATTTTGTACGCTATTTAAACAACTTAAACCTCAGGAGTTAGCCTCATTTCCAGCCTCCACTGTCCTAAACCCTAACCTCGAAACCCTAAGTCATTTTTGAGTGATTGTGAGCCATTTTGAGGGTGTTGTGTGTGTTTGAAGCCACTTGGAAGGAAAGAAAGCTTGGGAATACAAGAAGGAGCTACTAGATCCAGAAACTCTTCATCAATGGCCGCATCTTTGAGGTATAAAGTCGCCACCTTGACTTGTAGTTAACTAGATCTCCCTTCTTGAAGTCTTAGCTTGAGTTTTAGGACTTTGGTTGAGTTGTCCAAAGAGAAGAGGTCTCCAGGGGTTGATGCAGTAGATCTGACCCCTACATGACCTCTAGAGGATTAAAGTTGCAAACTTTAATAGCCTCCATGTCCCATTCATGCAATATGTCCACTATGAACCTAAAAATGGACCTTAGAGAGTGTTACAACCATGCATGGGCGTAAATTTGGAAACTTTATGTGATTAAACCACCTTAGGATCTCAGATCTGTGTTTTGGGACGTTGGAGTGAGAGTTTAAGGGCTTAATGGGTCAAGACCTTCCTTAAGGAAACTAGGGTTTGGGTTTAGAGCTTATTAGATGATCCTTGGGGGTAAATTTGGAAACTTTACCCTTCTATACATCTTTAAGGATGGGGATCTGAGGTCTGGAACCTTTGAATTCAAGAAAAGGACTTAATGCATTAAGTGGGTTGGTAGACTGAAGAACTCGACGAGTTTATGAGTGGACTCGACGAGTTGGTTTGGGATTATCCCGATTCTGTTGGAAATAGAGGAACTCGACGAGGTGTAGGAAAACTCGACGAGTTGGATCGCAATATCGCGATTCTGACATTGGGGTGGACTCGACGAGTTGATAGGTAACTCGACGAGTTAAGTCAACTCGGAGCGTTGACTTTGACTTTGACTTTGACCTTTGAATTTGGACAAGTTAGTCCCAAAGGGTTCTTGTAGTAAACCAAATTATAATGAAGGAGATTATGGGCTTAGGATAAGGCCCACAAGGGGTTGGGGCCCAATTTGGAAAATTGGGCCATTGATGGATTTATGGACAATATAGTGTTGGGCTTTAGTTTTAGGCTTGGGCCTTAGTTTTGGATCATACAGGGCTAGGGGTAGAATGTTCATTTTACCCCATGTATAGATTAAGGATTATAGCATGGAATCCAATGGCTAACTGGGTATATTGATTGGTAGTGACAGCTCGGGAAGCTGGCGGCGCAGCAGCTAAGGATTTCATTTGGGAAGCTTCTGCATTCGAGGTGAGTCTCCTCACCATACCAATGGTTCGAAGGCACCAAGGCCGGCCCATTATTTGCTATGTGTTATGCCAGTTAATTACGTGGTATGTGATATGCTAGTTGTATTTGTGATACTTGCATGAAAGACCTTGTGGGGTTCCCGAGGCACTTGGGTGTAAGACCTTGGAGGGTTTCCATGGCATCCTTAGTAAAGACCTCGGGGGGGTTCCCGAGGCACTTGGGTGTAAGACCTTGTAGGGTTTCCATGACATCCTTGGGCTAAGACCATGTGGGGGTTCCCATGGCACCCGGAGTAAGACCCTGGAGGGTTTCCAGGACAGCCTTATATGTTTGTATGCATGGCTTATGTGGTATATGTAGCTGATATAGCTAATATGGTTTATGTGATTATCTGGATTGTGTGGGGTATGTTATGGGCAACTCACTAAGCTTCGTGCTTACAGTTTTGTTTATGGTTCCAGGTATCATTGGTTTGGAAAGGAAGGGCCCGACTTGATCGCAGCGCACACACCCGTCTTTCTGCTATATGTGATTTTGGGATGAACTCTGATAAATGTTTTTCATTAGCAATGATTTTGGAATACTTGGATTTAAAAGATATCTGTGTTTTGACTATAATAAAAATGAATTTTTTACCCTTGATTTTTGGGTCGTTACAAGTTGGTATCAGAGCCTTGGTTTGAGGGATTCGGACATACTTTTTGGTGTGTCTCAACTCAGACTGAGGATCTGTAAAGTTTTCAAAAGAAAAATGTTTTCAAGGAAAGAGTTTTCTAAGACAAGAAAGGGTGTGGTGCATGCAATCGGCCGAGCTCAAGTAAGTTTTCCCTAGAATACCCATATATGTCATCTGTTATGATTTGATTTATGAATTTGTAAATCGCATGCTAGTTAGGGCTAGGAGAGATGCCTCTGTATGTGTGTTGTATGCACCGGTAGACTTGCATGCTGGTGCCGAGTAGTAAGCGATAGATTGGCCTAATATGTGATGCTTGTAGCCTTGGGGATAATGAATGCTATGTTGGAATGAGAATGACTATTGGTATTAGTAACTGCTAAGTGTATGCTTTAAAAACTGTATACGGTTAGGATCTTATAGCCTTAGAATAATTGATTTGGCCTTATTTCCTATTCTGTGTATAATTTGCATGCATAAGGCAGCCGACAGTCAGAGTGTAAGTTCCAACATGAGTTGTAGTATATGAGTTGAATGTCCTTTGATTATTCTATGGATGGGAGCGCTACTGCACGAATGCTGCTTGCTTTGTGCTTTGTGGGACTCTTAAGTGATGTGAGTTAGCTATTAAGTGAATGTGTTAAGTCACATGTAGTAAAGGTTGAATAATCTCAGAGTGATGGATTTGACCCTATTACGCAGCTCTCGTTTGAGTCTAACCGTTGTAGGGATGAGTCTTTCACTCGAATCATTATCTGAGCTTTATTGCATTTGACTATATTCATGAGGTAGCTAACTGGCATCATTGGAAGTTTTTCAGCAGCTCATGGCAGGGCGAGGTTAGGAACCTAGGGAACCCTAGGATATGCTCCAGTGAGTTTAGTGGGGCAGTTCAGTGAGGCTGAGAACCTAGGGAAGCCTAGGAGGTGCTTCGGTAGATATCATGTTGTTGTTTAGCAGACATTTAATTCATCAATGGAGTAGGTGACTTAGAGGATTCGGGTTGATTATGGAGGAAAGTATGGATAGGTGTGGAAGGTAGTATTGGGCCCGTACTACTGAAAGCACAGGATCCATACTTGAATCGGGGATAGCCTTGGAGAACCTAAGTGAAGGGGTTTGAGCATTCTAACACTCCTATGGTGTACATGCAACCCTATAAACCTTGGATCTATGTTTTCTCTATTATACATGCAAATATTCAATATTCCAAGATTTCATCCTAACTAGCATAATATGGAGCAACTATACTACAAAAGCCTAGTTAGATGACATACCTTTTGATGGAGCTTGAAGTCTTGGTCTTTAAGAGCTTAGCCCCAATAGTGTGGAAGCCTCAAGTGGAATCACAAATCACCAAAAACACCTTAGAAAACTTGAGAGAATTGCAAGCACTTCTAGAAATCATCCCACCCTTTGTACTCACACTAGTGCCAATTTCAAGTGCCAAGGACCTCTTTATATAGTATGGAGGATTAGGGTTACATTCATGTAAACCCTAATACCCATGACCTTTCATTTCCATAGGATCCATTGGTTAAACACTCCATGGACTATCCATGAAAGCTTAGCCCAACCTAAATGAACTTGGCCCATTCCATATATATATATATATATATATATATATATATATATATATATATATATATATATATATATATATATATATATATATATAAGAGTCCATATTTAATTAGTTCCTTTTGATCACTAAATTAATTCTTGATCAATACTAATTAAATAATATGATTCCATATTAATATATTAGAACTTATAATATATTAATATAAATCACAAACATACTATTCTGAAAAGACTATCCGTATATAATTGTTCCGGTGAAGTGCAACCCAAATGGACCATGCCAAGTCGGGTCGAATACATACCAATTATAGTTATGGACATAGACACTAATCCAACAGTCTCCCACTTGGATAAGTCTAAAACTATTATTGCGTATGACTCCAAAACCCGACTAGCAATTGTAGCTCTTAAAGCCACTGTCGAACTCTGACCTTAGTCAATGACTTGTCTATTAGATAAGGGATCATATATTCCTCCATTCTAGATATCATATGGACTGAGACATGGATTATCATCATTCTCTCTGTCTATTTGTTGTTTCCCGATTTCCGATTTATGACGACCGACTAATTGAACAAATCAAATCAGTCTAGGCTTGGCCAAGCACTCCGGGGTGTCATCACTAAATCATCAAGGGGCCCACAGATATCGCTTTTATCCCTTTAAGAGTAAAAGGAATGGATAAACTTCGACTCATATGCTTGTTCTACTACTTGTTGAATCATACACAAAGGCACGTTTTATAACATCGAGTTACCAATGAGTTTTCGTACAATCAATGTATAACCAACTCATAGGCAACAACTCATATCTCTAGGTTTGAAGAATATAAGATATTATCGTCTCATGATCACTCGTGATAAAATCCATGAAGTGAGTCAAATGAGCGGGGGTTTAATCCAATACTCAGAACTTATGAGCACTCATGAATGTTGTAGCAACTCTTGCTATGTCCAATACCTTGGGCATCTACAAACCAGCTTCATGACAGTCTTGCCTTAATACCTACTTCCAACGTATTATCGACTGTGGATGGTTTGAATAACTTAGTCATTCAGGAAGAACTACCTAGTTATTCTGGAAGTCAAAACATGCAAAGTGAAACACAAGAACAATCGAATCTAATATGGTCTCATAACTTATGAATATAAATAGAACACCTTTTATTTATCACCATATTGATTACACATTATTCATTGCATACTGTTTCAAATTATCAACTTTATACTTGAATCAAAACAATAGTCATGCCATGCTCCAAGCATACACACTATGTTTATCCAAACAATAGTCATGGCATACACCAAGTATGCATAGTAAGTTTGTCTATGATCTTTACTTTGTGGAATAGATCGATTGAACATAATTCCAATGATTCTCATTTCACAATCCCAAATCCTTACCGCAAATGCAAGAATTCCAAATTCCTGCCATTTACCGAAATTTGTTAGATTTTAAACTTATATGCACTGATCCTCTTGAAATGATTATGCACAAAGTCACAAAGACTTGTCAACAGAAATTACAGAGTATTCTAATGGAGATCAATTCCATGGAACCGAAGTCTCAAATTCAAAGTACATTGCTTTGAACATCCTTCTTGCATTAAGTTTCCTAATCTTACACAGATTTAATGAATAACTTCCACCTATGGGAATATTTCCATATTCCCATTTTGACTATCACTTCTGACCAAGAGTTGCCTCTTTTTAGAATATGTCAATATGGTCCTTCCAAAAATTTACACCATACTTCCAACTGTCCCTGAGCAACCAATCTTTGGTAAACCTTGGATTGTCCTCGACAATTGCTTAATCAAATTATTCATATCTAGTTCTAGTACTTTTTCCCTCTTAATGCCCTAGGCATTTGGAAAAATTTAGAACAAATGAATATTATAGCACATGCAATCGACCCTATATCCGAAGCATATGGGACACGATTGATGATCTCTCACATAAAGACATGATACTAGACCAGTCTTTTGCTATAATATTTCTATTTCTATTTGCCATGTTCTCATAATCCAGATTATGAAAAGGGATTCCGTAATCATAATCGAATTTTAGAATGCAAATAATGTTCCCATATATAGAATTTCCTTATGTTGAACTATTCCAACATAACATTCATATATAAATACTTGACTAAATTTGATTAAAAAAACTCACGATCTAAGCTTTTAGATTTGAAATGAAGTATAATTTCCTCTCCCTTAATTATAGCAAAACAACTTTTCCCAATTGAAACTTTTGTTTTCTATAATTAACATTGCTAACTTGCAACACTTATTATAATTATCATACTCCCACTTGCATGATGATTATTAGCATAACACTTATGCTCCAACTAGCTTTGACATGTACTCAGAAATCAGCTGGACTTCTAGAAATCAATACTTTATTGACTTTCTTACCAAAGTTCAGATTTCTGATATGAGATGCTTTGATAAAACTTTATCAAAATCATACACCTTTTACTTTAGATAGCTCACATGTGTGTCTAAACAATTTTAGAACTATGAAAAAGGATGTCGTAATCATAGTCTTAATTGTTTAGACCTTTGCCATTTCTCAAAAGTCCATGTTAGTGTGCCGGTTAACCACACACGCTCCACTAACGACTTTGAGAATGCAAATGTCACAATTGCTATATACTTAAAATCTACTTAGTGAAAGCGTTTCCTCACCATCATTTTCATGAATCGGAGAGAAACCTTATGACACTTTGATTTTATGGTGTATGTGTTCCTTTCCATGTGAATTTGTCAAAACCATAATCACAAGACAAGGTTAGTGACAAATCCAAATTCATATGGACTGAACTTGTGCAGTCTTTTACTTCTTGCCACCTGGCAGCACAAGGGCCTGCCATTTCTTCCAAGTTGTTATGCAATCAAGTGAGAACTCTCAGAACTCATATGCAAAGCCAACTTTAACTAGAATGGGCATAGAAATAGTAATATGTCAACACGAAAGGTTATAAACCTCAAGTCGTGTGCTAGTGATAAACTACAGGTTTTATTCTTAATTAGACTCTTTCAAGATCTTTTAGACTCCCACTGTCCTCTTGACATATAAGACTCTCCTTCCAAGACCCATTGCTTGACAAACAAATATTCAAGAGATAGTGCAGATTCTTATCATGACAAACACTTCACACAATTGGCCTAAGTTGGTCTCTATTTTATCCAAAACATCACAACTTACCAATTTCAAATGTACAAGAGTAGGACACATTTTACTCTTACATTTGATAAGTGTTAATAAACCTTCTTTAAGATGTGTCACTCAAATTACAATCTTGGAGTATGACTCTAAGACTTGTTTTGGAACAAAGTACGTACCACCTTCTTGATTTAACCATTTCAATAATTCATGACTCCTCTTCTTTGCCATAAGAATGCACTAAGATGTCCTTAGAGGATGAATTGTGATATGGTCTCACAATCATTAAGATGATCATAAAACATGATACTAAAGTACGCTCCCATCTTTTCAGATTTGAGAAATTTATATCTTTCTGCCAAATTCGATTCTTCTCATTCGTTCTGCCATACATCGAAACTTTTTCAATGTTTCAGAATTATAATTAAGCTTGTAAGTATAACCATATTTACTAAACTTCAGTAAATCATGACGAATAGTCTTATCGATCTTTTGGTGGACTTGACCAGTGCACAAGAATGTCTACTCGATCCCTTAGTCCTTCACTTGACTCACATATACATGTGAACAAGGAACTAGTCTTAATTTTCCAAAGATGAAAATTCTCATTCACCATACAATACAACTTGCATAATTCCAAGTTTCTATCCAACTAAAACTTGGTTGATGAGAATCTTTCCTTATTTGGTAAATTATGACACTACCACAAATGACAGAATCAAATCCATTTTCCAATGTTGCAATCAATGGAATCATATAAACAACAATTTTTCACAAATGCCATTGTAGGGATTCCTAAGCAATCTATGTTGTTATGTTGTTATCTATTCCTAAGCAATCTATCACAACTCTTAAGCAACAACTCAAAATTCTGATCACCGAACCATGCGATCGAAATCCATCTTCGCGATCAGAATCAGCTTACTCTTCTTTAAGTTTCCTCTCCTTTCTTTGATTCTTAAAACTTCAACATATAACCCAGTCACATCATGTAATAAGAATCTCCAAATAGGAACTTAATAGAGTTAGATAGTGGACTTACATGAGGTAGAGTCAAACTTTTGACTTGACCAACCTTATGATCTTTCAGGTAAATAGGGCAGCTTTGCAACCAATGCCCCTTCCTTTGGCAATATAAGCATATTGACTCTTTGGGAATGGTACACGAGACTGTCTCTGACTTAGCCTTTCTCTTTACCATTTGGTCAATCGAGTTGACTTTGGCCGATCCCTTTCCATTGGGAAGAGAAAGCTTTTCTGGATTTTTAATGTTACCATTGTGAATGTTCATGGAAGTTTGGGAAGTTTATCTTCTAATCAAATTTGCTTTACCAGTGCTCCAAATCATTGCTGATTCAGCAGCACCTAGCAAATAGATAAGATCTTCAAGGGTCATGTCATAGTCTGTTTCATAGTAGTCCCAAAGGAAACTCACTATGTGACTTAGAAAGTGATTGAACAACCAACTTTCTCAAGACTTTGACACCCAACTCTCCCGGCTTGTCAATATGTGACTTCATCTCTAAGATGTGAGCACACATAGACCTTGCTTGCCAAAAGGGCTTGAGTGACCTTGAACTATTCAAGAACTTGTGGATTAGGAAGAATAATTGGAGGAGGTGGAGGAAGTGAAGTATGATTTCCATGAGTCAACCACAGGACATTATCTTCATTAGGAAAGCTTGTTCCATGAGATTTGGGAAGATCATAGTTGGCTGAACCAGACACTTACAATGGGAAAAATTCAAGTTAGTTGACTTAAAGTCCTTAATATAACACCTAATATGAAATATTAAGGCTAGGACCCAACACAATACTTTTATAACTTGGAAGAGGGATGCCGTAATCCAAGCTATAAAATATTTGAAGGTAAGCGAATGACGATTAAGCAGTTTCCACCATGAAAAACGAAATAGAAATATTAGGTTTTAATTGGATTTGAAACTCCTAGATCTTTTGAGATTCATTGAACTTTTCAATGGCATGTTTCAATCTCGATTGTGCCCTCTCAAGTTTTGTGACTGGGATGCCGAGGATCACAAAATAAGGTGTGAATAACCATGCAAATATACTTGGTACCCTTAATATTTATCACTTAATCGATGTGCCAGTTAACCATACGCGCTCCACCGATCCTATGATAAACATTAAGTCACCCTTTGCCTACCTTGTTAAATCCAGGTTAGTGTGCCGGTTAACCACACACGCTCCACTAACGATTTAAGGAAAGTGCAAAGTGTAATTTCATGGGTTAGCACCAAATTCACATTTTCCTAAAGTAACTAAGATTGGGAATTTATAAAAGGTTTAGTTACTTTATATTTATCATTATACTTATAATGAGAATTAAAGTCATTGTCCTACCCGTTCGGCTAACGACCCTCCACCAGTCAAGGAAGCGGTGGGTGAGAGTGGACACCCATTAAGTTGTCATTTTATAGGCAACAACCTTATACCCCCCTTATAGACCGGTTTCGTGAATGAGGCCTACTAATGGTAAAACGACGTGGTCTTATATATATATATATATATATATATATATATATATATATATATATATATATATATATATATATATATAAAATTAACTTATAATACTATAAAGTATAAGGGTTGAATTTTAACTTTTAAAATTCTAGGGGTTTGGAATTAAAGTGTGTGTGAGACTTTAGAAATTCCAAAACTTGAGGGCAAGTTTTGAATAATTGAAAAACTTTTGGTTTCCATAACTTATGAGTTTAATATGGTTTTTATGAAAAACTTTTCAAGTTCCATAACTTGAGGACAAGTTATGGAAGACATAAAAAAACATTTTATGATGACATTAAAATTAGAGACTCTTCCATTTTCATAACCTATGACTTTTAGTGACACTTTAAAAGAAAAAACTCTTCATTTTCCATAACTTGAGGACAAGTTATGGAGTTCATAAAAACCATTAAGATCAAATTACCAATTAACACAATAATCAAGTAATTATTTCTATGAACAAGATCAAACTCATAAGTGAAGATAATTCATATCAACAATTTTCAAGAACTTAGCTAATTACATAAACTAAAACAAGTCTTGAAATTTTGACAATTATCATTTATTTGGATGAGAATAAACATTACCATAACATCAAAATCAAGTTTTATGAACAAAAACACATTGTGGTAATGATTCTAATCCAAAACAGGCCAAAAAAGTAAATTTTTTTTCAATGAATAGTCACCACCTCGTGGTAAATTTTACCACCTCGTGGTGAACTGGCACATTCCACAAAAAAACGATTTTTCTTGCAAATAGAATCAAGTATAATTGAAAAAAACGAGGCTCTGATACCACTGAAGGGTTTTGAGCATTCTAACACTCCTATGGTGTGCATGCAACCCTATAAACCTTGGATCTATATTTTCTCTATTATACATGAAAATATTCAATATTCCAAGGTTTCATCCTAACTAGCAAAATATGGATCAACTATACTACAAAAGCCTAATTAGATGACATACCTTTTGATGGAGCTTGAAGTCTTGGTCTTTAAGAGCTTATCCCAAATAGTGTGGAAGCCTCAAGTGGAATCACAAATCACCAAAAACACCTTGGAAAACTTGAGAGAATAGCAAGCACTTCTAGAAATCGGCCCACCCTTTGTACTCACACTAGTGCCAATTTCAAGTGCCAAGGACCTCTTTATATAGTATGGAGGATTTGGGTTACATTCATGTAAACCCTAATACCCATGACCTTTCATTTCCATAGGATCTATGGGTTAAACACTCCATCGACTATCCATGAAAGCTTAGCCCAACCTAAATGAACTTGGCCCATTCCATATATATATATATATATATATATATATATATATATATATATATATATATATATATAAGAGTCCATATTTAATTAGTTCCTTTTGATCACTAAATTAATTCTTGATCAATACTAATTAAATAATATGATTCAATATTAATATATTAGAACCTATAATATATTAATATAAATCACAAACATACTATTCTCAAAAGACTATCCATATATAATTGTTCCGGTGAAGTGCAACCCAAATGGACCATGACAAGTCGGGTCGAATACATACCAATTATAGTTATGGACTTAGACACTAATCCAACACTAAGAAGCCTGGGGAAAAGCATTTCTTGGTTATCTTCTGATCGTGGAAATAGTTGTATTGTAGGTTGAGGTTGGGCACGCATGGGGATAGACCAGGGTTTGGTTCGGACTCCGGCGATGAGCTAGTTAGTGGAAGGACTGCCAGGCTTTTGAGTTCGCGTTGGATTGAGGAGATGGACGGTGTTTTCTGTACCAGTCCCTACCCCATGGAAATCAAGGTTCGGTTCGCCTTGGATCTCTTGTATCGAGCGGCAAGGAGGTGCTAGGAATTGATTGTGCGATCTATTGCGCCGTCCGAATTGGAGACTATGTCTTGGGAGGAGTTTGTGGCCCGGTTTAGGGAAGAGGTTACTCCAGCTATTGTAGTTCAGCTATCGGCGTTCGAGCTGGTGAGCGTGTCACGGTGCCAGACCCTGAAGGATATGACTCCTAGGGCCCAAGGGCAGGAGATTGATTTGGAGCACCTGGGGAAGAGAGGGTCATACCAGGTGCATACATTGGAGGGACTGGAAAAGAAACCCAAGATTTCAGATCATCGTGTTAGGGGCCGGCAGGGCCAGAGCCAGTGTCGTATGTGCGGGAAACTGGACGATGGAGTTTGTTGTTCCAGGGGTCTGGGTTGCTACAATTATGGCCAGATTGGTCACATCAGCAAGGATTATCCTCAGGGGCAGGCTCATTATGTTTTCGCTGTGATCAGATGGGCCACAAGAAGGCCGACTGTACGACTATCAGGAGAGGAGCGGTGAGTATGCCTGCTCCGGCTATACTGAGGATCACCGATGGACGAGAGGGTAGGCCAGGGGCCCCAACAGAGAGGAGTCGCACTTCATAGTATCAGACGGGGGAGATCAGGACTTCAGCAGGCGAGGTTGCGGGTATGTACCTTTTGTCTTGTTTCCGGCTCTATCTGTATCTTGTGGTTGTTATTTTGCATCGGTCTGAGTAAATGTACGTTTGGGTTTATTTATCTGTTCATGTTTGGATTATATCTTCAAGAATTATCATATGCCAATTGCATACCGTGAATTATTACGTGGTTAGTGAAAGCTCGTTTCCCTTTAGTGGGATTGGGGTGTTTAGTGTTATCTTGGTTCATGGCTAGGGACGGTACATGAGTATTATGTGGAAGGTCGGCGACCAAGGATTCGGCAGGTCGGTTGTCCGACGTCGTCAGGGTTCGGTAAGTTTAGTCCTTGTGTTTGGCTAGCAATGGGGCACTTGTATCGTTTGGTGCAGGAATTAGGCGGGTGTGCTTATTGAGGGAAATGGATCGAAGATCCATAAGGTGTAAGAGGTGAAAGATCATCGTCGAGTTCAAGTGGGGGAGAAACAAGTGGCTGCTTAGGCCAAGGCTGTGTGGTGGGAGTTTAGGAAACTCCCAAATCGTCAGTCGGCATCGCCTTGATTATGCATAGTGAGTGGTAGGAATCTGAAGGTGTGACCCGAACCCCTGATGGGATATAGGATTCGGCTAAGAGGTGCGACGTTGTGATAGTTTGAGTATGTTCAGGCTATGGATGGTAAGCATGGTTGGATGGAAGTAGCGTTAGGCTGCGATAGGATCGTAGCCTTCATCGGTTCGAAGTAGACTATTTATGTGATGGTCGCAAGCATGGAAGGGGAATAAGTTCGTGCCTTGGGCACGCCGACCAAGGTTATTAGGGGACTATGCTCTGTTTTAGGATCGAGGATATTCGGAGTCCACGAGCGAGGCCCGTGTGATTATGGAAATCAAAATTTGACCTGGTGAAGACCGTTAGGTCAAGGTTTTGAATCTTGAGTACAGGATCATGAGTGATCAGTGTGTGGCGCAGAGGGGTTATTAGGATGGGTAGCTTTGTGGATTGGGCTCTTGGGAACCTGGTGGTTGGACCTGGTGGGAGACTGATAGTCTCGAGGATTGGTGTAAGGGTATTTATTTATCGGTCAATTAAGGGATGTCGGGAAGTTGTGGTGCATTATGCAAATACAGATTCGTGGATCTCGGGGTCGGACCGGAGTATCGGTTTGGTTTTGGATAAGATCCCGAATCGGAGTTTGCGCATGTTCAGTGCATGATTTTGTTTCAGTGAGATGAGATTCAGGGCATCTATATGCCAAGGGCATCGAATGCAGGATTCCAAGGTAATGAATGGGTTTGGTTCGATGGTAGCTTAAGCCATTGTGATGTGTCTTGGGCTGGTCCTATCTGTAATAGAGCCACGACATGTTGGAATCAGGAAAAGATGGGTAGTTGGTGAGCGTATATGATATGAGGCTGCGACGAGTCATGTAACATTCATTCCTTTAGCAGAAATTTTGGTAGCAAGGTGTTTTTGATCAAGTCTTGCCAGTCGGAATTCTTTTCGAAAGGCACGCGAGGCTGTTGTGTGTGTGTATTTTGGCTCAACAATCGGGTAGGTGTCCGGTGTTCCAGACAGTTGGCAGACAATTTGGGACCAGGGAGGTCCCAGTTGTTCTTAAGGAAAGCAGCTATGTGGCAGCAAGATAAGTTCGAGTGGTTTCAGTGATTTGGGGTCCGTGTGTGGGGTTGCTTTTCATTTGGGGCTTATGCTAAGTCATTTACAGTTTGACTAAATAATCTCAGAGTGGCTGATTAGACCCTGCTGCGAAGCTCTCGTCTGAGTCTAAACGTTGTGGAGATGGATCCTTTACTCGAAGGATTATTTGGACTATTTGTTAAGGCGGGCGTTCGGCATCTAGACATGGTAAGTGAATTCATTCCGTTGGTAATACCGAGATAATCAGGACTGAAAATGGTAGTTCGATCAGTTATCCGTGAAGGAAAATTGTACGATACGGTTCCATGGTGAGAGGTCTGTCGAAGAGTCAGACCAATATGAGGTCTCAGGAATCCGGGTAGGCAGGATTAGTTTCCTTCATGAGACAAAGGATTTACCGTTCACCGTCATTGGAGAGAGTCTGTTTTGGTTGGGATCAGCTTCCTTGGGAAGGCCAACGGAAGCTCGGGGTAACGGTAATGTCCCTCGGGATGTCAGGTGTCGGTATTCATTGGGTTCCGAACGGGTTTTCAATATGTGGTAAGAGTTGGATAATCAAGTTTTATCGAGGTCTCCGATTCAGGAAGCATGGCTGAAGGCCCAGTATAGTGATTATGTCAAGATTTGGCCCGGATGGGCAAAGTGACACATCGTGTAGGATTATGATGGAATTTAAGACTAATTCATAATGCTTACTATGTCTCAGGCACGTAAGTGTTTGGACAACGATCCTGTGTGGTTCTATTGGTCGATATCCAGGATAAAGAACGCCTAAATCAGGAAAGGAAGTAGTGGCAGATATCTAGCAGAAAATGAGGATCTTGAAACGTAAGGTAGCAGGGTTAGTGAAGGTGCAGTAGGAAACGTCAGTCGGAGTAGTAGGTGGATAGAGGAAGTCGCGGGTGTGACGCGTGAGCAGTATCCAAACGAGGTGACTGCAATGACTTCGAGGATGAAGTCTAGTTTATGTGGGGGAGAGTTGTAACACCCGAAATCTAGAAGGTCAATTAAGGAAGATGAAACTTCATTTATAATTCCAAATCGTCGAATTCAAGGGGAAGAACTCGATGTGTTGGAAAATTTTCACGTGTGTTTTTGGAAGACCAACTCAATGAGTTGGATGGGGTTTGGGAAACCCTAATTCCAGGATTTTGCATCCTATTTAAACAACTTAAACCTCAGGAGTTAGCCTCATTTCCAGCCTCCACTGTCCTAAACCCTAACCTCGAAACCCTAAGGCACTTTTGAGTGATTTTGAGTGATTTTGAGGGTGTTGTGTGTGTTTGAAGCCACTTGGAAGGAAAGAAAGCTTGGGAATACAAAAAGGAGCTACTAGATCCAGAAACTCTTCACCAATGGCTGCATCTTTGAGGTATAAAGTCGCCACCTTGACTTGTAGTTAACTAGATCTCCCTTCTTGAAGTCTTAGCTTGAGTTTTAGGACTTTGGTTGAGTTGTTCAAAGATAAGAGGTCTCCAGGGGTTGATGGAGTAGATGACCCCTACATGACCTCTATAGGATTAAAGTTGCAAACTTTAATAGCCTACATGTCCCATTCATGCAATATGTCCACTATGAAGCCAAAAATGGACCTTAGAGAGTGTTACAAGAATGCATGGGCGTAAAGATGGAAAATTTACGTGATTAAACCACCTTAGGACATTAGATCTGTGTTTTGGGACGTTGGAGTGAGAGTTTAAGGGCTTAATGGGTCAAGACCTCCCTTAAGGAAACTAGGGTTTGGGTTTAGAGCTTATTTAATGATCCTTGGGGGTAAAGTTGGAAAATTTACCCTTCTAGACATCTCTAAGGATGGGGATCTGAGGTCTGGAACCTTTGAATTCAAGAAAAAGGACATAATGCAGTAAGTGGGTTGGCAGACAGAAGAGCTCGACGAGTTCACGAATAGACTCAAGGAGTTGGTTTGGGATTATCCCAATTATGTTGAAAACAGAGGAACTCGACGAGTTGTAGGAAAACTCAATGAGTTGGATCACAATATCCCGATTCTGAATTTGGGGTGGACTCGACGAGTTGATAGGTAACTCGACGAGTTAAGTCAACTTGGAGCGTTGACTTTGATTTTGACTTTGACCTTTGACTTTGGACAAGTTAGTCCCAAGGGGTTCTTAGAGTAAACCAAATTGTAATGAAGGAGATTATGGGCTTAGGATAAGGCCCACAAGGGTTGGGGCCCAATTTGGAAAATTTGGCCATTGATGGATTTATGGACATTATAGTGTTGGGCTTTAGTTTTGGGCTTGGGCCTTAGTTTTGGATCATACAGGGCCAGGGGTAGAATGGTCATTTTACCCCATGTATAGATTACAGATTATAGAATGGAACCCAATTGCTAACTAAGTATATTGATCGGTAGTGACAGCTCGGGAAGCTGGTGGTGCAGCAGCTAAGGATTTCATTCGGGAAGCTTCTACATTCGAGGTGAGTCTCCTTACCAAACCAATGGGTCGAAGGCACCAATGTTGGCCCATTATTTGCTATGTGATACGCTAGTTGATTACGTGGTATGTGGTATGCTAGTTGTATTTGTGATACTTGCATGAAAGACCTCAGGGGGTTCCCGAGGCACTTGTGTTGGGTTTTAGTATACTACAACATCCTATGGTGCACATACAACCCTAAATGCTTTGGATTTATGTTTTCTTTAATTATACATGCAATATTGTTTCCAAAGCATTAAGCCTACAACTAGCATACAATTGGCATAAACAACATAAAATACTAGTTAGGAATTTACCTCTTTAAGTAGCTTGTAGAACTTGTTGTATTTGGCCTTTAAGAACTTAGTGCCCCAAATGTTGCACCTCAAATGGTTCACAACACATCTTGGACAAAGGAAGACTTTTTAGAGAGATAGTCTTGCACATAAATCGCCTCATATGAACTCATAGAACATTAGGGTTGTGATTTTAGCTATGGGGTGCTCTATATATATGTTAGGAATCCAAGAGTCATGGGTAAACCCTAATCCACACTCTTGGGCTTATTATCCATGATCCATGATTCAAATGGGCTAACTCTTTATGGATTCTTCCATAAACTTAATCCATCATGTATCATAAGCCCAAACCATATATACATAAGTAATTTACATAATTAGTCCCTATTAATTTAATTAGTCTCTTTTGATCACAAAATTAATTCCAAATTAATTCTTGATCAATACTAACTAAATCATATGATTTCATATTAATATATTAGAACTTATAATATATTAATAAATCATAAATAACCTCTTCTCAAAAGTCCCTCCTATCAAATTGTCGTGGTGATATGCAACCCAAATGGACCATGTTACTCTTGGGTTAAGTACATACCAATTATAGTTATGGGCTTAGACACCTAATCCAACAGTCTCCCACTTGGATAAGTCTAATAACTATTATTGCAAGTACGACTCTAAAATCCCGACTAGCAATCGTAACTCTTAAAAGCTGTTGTCGAACTCTGACCTAGTCAATGACGCATCCATTAGATAAGGGATCATATATTCCTCCATTCTACAAGATATCATATGGACTGAGACATGGATTTTAATCATTCTCTCTGTTCATTTGCTGTTTCCCGATTTCTGATTTATGACGACTGACTAATTGAACAAATCAAATCAGTCCAGGCTTGGCCAAGCACTTCAGGTGTCATCACTAAATCATCGAGGGGCCCACATATATCGCTTTTATCCCTCTAAGGGTATAAGGAATGGATAAACTTCGACTCAAATCCTTGCTTGTACTTACTCATCAAATCACACACAACGATATGTTTTATAACACCAAGTTACTGGTGCGTTTACATATGTCAATGTGCAACCGAATTGTAAATTACAACTCACATGTCTTGGTTTCAAGAATATAAGATGTTATCGTCTCATGATCACTCGTGATAAAATCCATGAAGTGATAAAAATGAGGGTGGGTTGAATCCAATACTCAAATCTTATTACATGAGTACTCATGAATACTGCAGCAAACTTGTGTTATGTCTAACACCTTAGACAATCCTATAGACCCATTCATGACAGTCTTGCCTCAATACCTAGTTATTCGGGAAGTCAGAACATGCAAAGTGAAACACAAGAGTAATACTAATCCTATATGGCCCCAAAACTTTTGAGTGTAAATAAAACACCTTTTATCTAATCGCCATATTGATTACTCATTATTCATTGTATAATGTTTCGAATAATCAACTTAATACTTGAATTAAAACAATAGTTATCCCATGCTCCAAGCATGCACACTATGTTTGCCTATGGTCCTTTCTTTGTGAAATAGATCAATTGAAAACATTTCAATGATGCTCATTTCACAATTCCAAATCCTTATGATAAATGCAAGAATACCAAATTCTTTCCATTTACTGAAATCTGTTAGATTCTAAACTTATATGCAATGATCCTCTTGTAATAACTATGCACAAAAGTCAAAGAGACTTGGCAACATACATTACAAAGTATTCCCATGGAGAGAAATTCCATGGAAACGAAGTCTCACATTCAAAGTACATTCCTTTGAACATCCTTCTTGCATTAAGGTTTCTAATCTTACACAGATTTAAAGAGTAACTTCCACTTATGGAAACATTTCCATATTCCCATTTTGACTATCACTCTTGAACAAGAGTTACCTCTTCTCAGAGTATGTAAATATGGTCCTTTACAATATACTTCCAATTGTCCATAAGGAACCCATCTTTGGTGCGCCTCAGATTGTCCTCGACAATTGCTTAACCATTTTAGTCATATCCAGTTCTGATCCTTTTTCACTCTTAATTCCCTAGGCATTAGGAAAATTTAGAACACATAAATATTATAACATATGCAATCGATCCTATACCCGAAGCATATGGGACACGATTCATAATGTCTTACATAAAGACATGATACTTTATCAGTCTTTTGCTATAATATTTCTATTTTCCGTGTTCTCACAATTTGAATTATGAAGAGGGATGTTGTAATCATAATCGAATTTGAGAACGCAATTAAAATTTCCATATATATAGAATTTTGTTATGTTGAACCATTCCAATATAGCATTCATATATATCCTTGATTAAATTTGATTAAAAAAATCTCAATCTAAGCTTTTAGATTTGAAATGAAGTATGAATTCCTCTCCCTTAATTATAGCAAAACAACTTTTCAACCCTGCAACTTTGCGAATTGAAACCTTTGTTTTTCTATAATTAACATTGTTAACTTGAAAAACTTACCATAATAATTATGCTCCCACTAGCATAATAATTATTATCTCCCTTGCATAACACTTATGCTCCCACTAGCTTTGACATGTACCTAGAAATCAGCTGGACTTCTAGAATTCAATACTTATTGACTTTCTTACCAAAGTTCAAATTTCTGATACAAGATGCTTCGATAAGACTTTATCTAGTCTTCTCAAATTCATACACCTTTCCTTATATAGCTCACATGAGTGTCTAAACAATTTTAGAACTTACAGCAATAAGTATCAAATGTTTAGACCTTTTCCATTTCTCACAATTCGAACTATGAAGAGGGAATCCGTAATCATAATCGAATTTGAGAATGCAAATAACACAATTGCTATCTCCTTAAAATCTACTTAGTGAAAGCGTTTCCTCATAATCATTTTCATGAATTGGAGAGAAACCTTATGACACTTAGATTTTTATGGTGTATGTGTTCCTATCCATATGAATTTTTCATAACCATAATCACAAGACAAGGTTAGTGACAAATCCAAACTCATATGGACTGAACTTGTTCAATCTTAATTTCTTGCCACCTGGCAGCACAAGGGCCTACCATTTCTTCCTAGGTTGTTATGCAAACAACTGAGAACTCATAGAACTCACATGCATAGTTAACTTTAACAGGAATGGGCACAGAAACAAGAATATGTCAACACGATAGGTTATAAACCTCAAGTCGTGTGCTAGTGATAAACAATAGGTTTACTCTTGATTAGTTCTTGAAGCTATTCAAGATCCTTAAGACTCCTACTGACCTCTTGACATATAAGATTCACTTTGTCAAGGAACATTAATTGACAAAAAAATATTCAAGAGTTAGTGTAGTTTCATATCAAGACAAACACTTCACACAATTGGTCTTAGTTGGTGTTTGTTATATCCAAAACATCACAACTTTCCAATTTCAAATGTACAAGAGTAAGAAACATTTTACTCTACATTCAATGAGTGTTATAATCCTTTCTTAAGACCATGTCACTCAAGTTACAATCTTGGAGTATGACTCTAAGACCTGATTTTGGAACGAAGTATGATTTATCTTCTTGATTTAACCATTTCAACAATTCACGATTCCTCTTCTTAGCCATACAAATGCACTAAGATGTCCTTAGATGATCAATTGTGATATGGTTTCATAATCACTAAGATAATCATAAAACACGATACTCAAGTACTCTCCCATCCTTTCAGATTAGAGAAACTTTTATCTTTCTGCCTAATTTGATTCTTCTTATTCGTCCCGCCATACATTGAAACTTTTCAAATGTTTTGAATTATACTTAAACTTGTAAGCATAACCATATTTACTAAACTTTAGTAAATCATGACGAATAGTCTTATCGTTCTTTGTGGTGGACCTGACTAGCGCATAACCAAGTGTACCCAATCCCCTAGTCCTTCACTTGACTCACATATACATGTGAACAAGGAATTAGTCTTATTTCCCAAAGACAAAAATTCTCATTCATCACACAATACAACTTGCATGATTCCAAGTTTCTATCCAACTGAAACTTAGGTGATGAGAATCTTTCCTTATTTGGTAAATCTTGAAACTACCACAAACGAAAGAATCAAATCCATTTTCCAATATTGCTATCAATGGAAACATATAAACAACAATTTTCACAAATGCCATTGTAAGGAAACTTAAAATAAAATAAATTTCAAAAAATTTATTTATTTATAAAAATACATGTGAAAAACTATGTTGTGATCTATTCCTAAGCAATCTATCATAACTTTTAAGCAGCAACTCACAAATCTGATCATTGAACCATGCGATCGAAATCCATCTCTTCGCGATCAGACTCAACATACTCCTCCTTTAAGCTTCCTTTGATTCTACAAAACATCAAAATGTAATTACATTACATCATGTATTAAGAATCTCCAAATAGGAACTTAATAGAGTTAGATAGTGGACTTACCTAAAGCAGAGTCAAACACTTTGACTTTACCATCCCTATGGTCCTTTAGGTAGATACGGCAGCTTCGCAACCAATCCCTTTCCATTGGGAAGAGAAAGCTTTTCTAGACTTCCAATGTTTCCATTGTTAGTATCCATGGAAGTTTGGGGAGTAGATCTTCCAATCAAATTTGGTTTTACCAGTGCGCCAAATCATTGTTGATTCAGCAGCAACAAGCAAAGAGGTAAGATCGATAAGGGTCATGTCATGGTCTCTTATATAGTAGTCCTTAATGAACCCGCTATATGACTCAGGAAGTGATTGAAGAACCCAGTCAATATCCAACTTCCTTGAGACTTCGACACCCAACTCTCCCAGCCTATTAATATGTAACTTCATCTCCAAGATATAGACTTCCATCTTTGTGTTTGCTTGCTAATAGGGCTTGAGTGACCTTAAACTTTTCAAGTCTTTGAACTTGTGGGTTTGGGAGAATAATTGGAGGAGGTGGAGGAAGTGAAGTATGATTTCCAGTCCAATTAATGCACGAAAAAGGGATTAATCTTTCACCTTGATCGCCATGTGGGATATCATCTTCATTAGAAAGCTTTTTTTAAAAAAAAAAATAAGAAGACCATAGTTTTCAGAACTAGACATCTATGAGGGATGAATTCAAGTTAGTTGATTTAAGTCCTTAATATAACACCCAAAACGAAATATTAAGGCTAGGACCCAACACAATGTTCGACAATTGTGAAAAGGGATGCAGTAATCCAATTGTAGAATATTTGAAGGTAGGTAAATGACGATTTACCAATTTCCACCATGAAAAACAAAATAGATTATTAAGTTTTAATTGGATTTGAAATACCTAGATCCTTTGAGATTCATTGAACTTTTCAATGGCATGTTTAAATCTCGATTGTTCCCTTCAAGTTTGTGACTGGGATGCCGAGGATCACAAACAAGGTGTGAATAACCATGCAAATTAGCTTGGTAGACCCAATGTTACAAATCACCTAAT
Organism: Lactuca virosa; assembly: GCF_052849685.1. Lineage (NCBI taxonomy): Eukaryota > Viridiplantae > Streptophyta > Magnoliopsida > Asterales > Asteraceae > Lactuca > Lactuca virosa. The sequence continues at coordinate 110,991,790 of NC_136434.1, read as the reverse complement.
CAATGTGCCGGTTAACCACACACGCTCCATTGATCTATGATTAACATTAAGCTACCGTTTGCCACGCACTGTCAGTCCCAGACTAGTGTGTCGGTTAACCACACACGCTCCACTAACGACTTAACATGTTGCAAAGTGTAATTTCATGGGATAGCACCATATTCACATTTTCCTTAAGTAACTAAGATTGGGAATTTCAAAAAAAGTTTAGTTACTTTATAATTATCATTATACTTTTAATGAAAGTTAATGTCCTATCCTACCCGTTCGACTAACGACCCTCCACGAGTCAAGGAAGCGGTGGGCGAGAGTGGACATCCATTAAACTGCCATTTTATGGGCAGTAACCTTATACTCCCTTATAGACCGGCTTCGTAAACGAGGCCTACTAATGGTAAGACTGACTTGTCTTATACATACATACATATATATATATATATATATATATATATATATATCTATATATATATATATATATATATATATATATATATAATTATTAAACTTATAATAATATAATAGTATAAGGGTTGAATTTTAACTTTTAAAACTCTAGGGTTTGGAATTAAAGTATTTAAAAGTGAGACTTTACAAATTCCAAAACTTGAGGACAAGTTTTGAAACTTGTCAAAACTTTTGGTTTCCATAACTTATGAGTTTAATGTGGTTTTTATGAAAAACTTTTCATGTTCCATAACTTGAGGACAAGTTATGGAAGTCTTTAAAACCATTTAAAATGACTCTTAAAAATGAGACCTTCCATTTTCCATAACTTGAGGACAAGTTATGGATTTCATTAAAAACATTTAGATCATTATTTTAATTAACACAATAATCAAATAATACATACATGATCTAGTTAAACTCATAAGAACAAGATAATTCATATCATCAATCTTCAAGAAATTAGCCTAATCATATAAACTAATACAAATCTTGAAATTATGACAATTATCTTTATATTGGACAAGCATGATCATTACCTTATGAAAAAAAAAACAGATTTCATGGTTCAAAAAAAAGTTTGGGGGTAATGATCCTAATCCAATTTCTAGCCAAAACTCAAAATTTTGCACACTGGAGCACCAACTCGGCGAGTACATGAACTGGACTCGTCTAGTTGGTCCATTTATGAGTGGACTCGTCGAGTCACCCTGTGTACTTGGCAAGTTTACCGGTCAGAATGCAAAAAAATGATTTTTCCAGCTTTAAAACTTAAGCAAGCATCAAATATAATAGAAAAAAATCCTAAGCTCTGATACCACTGTTGAGTTTTACTATACTACAACATCCTATGGTGCACATACAACCCTAAATCCTTTGGATCTATGTTTTCTCTAATTATACATGCAATATTGTTTCCAAAGCATTAAGCCTACAACTAGCATACAATTGGCATAAACAACATAAAATACTAGTTAGGAGTTTACCTCTTTATGTAGCTTGTAGAACTTGTTGTATTTGGCCTTTAAGAACTTAGTGCCCCAAATGGTGTACCTCAAATGGTTCACAAAACACCTTGGACAAAGGAATACTTTTGAGAGAGAATGTCTTGCACACAAATCGCCTCATACGAACTCATAGAACATTAGGGTTGCGATTTTAGCTATGGGGTGCTCTATATATATGTTAGGAATCCAAGAGTCATGGGTAAACCCTAATCCATACTCTTGGGCTTATTATCCATGATCCATGATTCAAGTGGGCTAACTCTTTATGGATTCTTCCATAAACATAGTCCATCGTGTATCATAAGCCGAAACCATATATACATAACTAATTTACATAATTAGTCCCTATTAATTTAATTAGTCTCTTTTGATCACAAAATTAATTCCAAATTCATTCTTGATCAATACTTATTAAATCATATGATTTCATTTTAATATATTAAAACTTATAATATATTAATAAATCATAAATAACCTCTTCTCAAAAGTCCATCCTATCAAATTGTCGTGGTGATATGCAACCCAAATGGACCATGCTATTCTCGGGTCAAGTACATACAAATTATATTTATGGGCTTAGACACCTAATCCAACAACTTGGGTGTAAGACCTTGGAGGGTTTCCATAGCATCCTTAGTAAAGACATCGGGGGCTTCTCGAGGCACTTGGGTGTAAGACCTTGGAGGGTTTCCATGGCATCCTTGGGCTAACACCATGTGGGGGTTCCCATGACACCCGGAGTAAGACCCTGGAGGGTTTCCAGGGGATCTTTATATGTTTGTATGCATGGCTTATGTGGTATATGTAGCTGATATAGCTAGTATGGTTTATGTGATTATGTGGATTGTATGGGGTATGTTATGGGGAACTCATTAAGCTTTGTGCTTACAGTTTTATTTATGGTTTCAGGTATCAATGGTTTGGAAAGGAAGGGTCGAGCTTGATCGCAGTGTACACACCCGTGTTTCTGCAATATGTTATTTTGGGATGAACTCTGATAAATATTTTTAATTAGCAATGTTTTTGGAATACTTGGATTTAAAAGATATATGTGTTTTGACTATAATAAAAATGAAATTTTTACCCTTGATTTTTGGGTCGTTACATGAATGCCTTCGATCATCTGATGCCTTCTTGATTTGATGAAGATGAAGAAGATGGCCGGATTCCCCTTCTCAGCCCCTCGATTGTTGCCTTTTATTTTTTCCTCAGCTTTCGTCTGTTCATCTTCCCCTGATTAGATGAAGACACCCTTTTCTCTTGTATATTTGGTGGTGTTGGAAAAACGAGTTCCTGCATTTGTGGTCTTAAAAAAAACCAGCACTTTTATAGACATCCTCAGAAAATCAGTCCTTTGTGTTAGTAAAATTACAAAACAACTTTTTATATATAAAGTATTTAAAAACAAGTCTCTTCAGTTTGAAATATTACAAAACAAACCTGCAAATGTTTTTAAAGTCCAAGAACGGTTAGTTTGCGGTTATTCACGAAAAAGCTTCAACAAAACGAACCAAGAACGAGATCACGCATTGAATGTGAGTTTCTACAGCCCATCTTTTATAGTTTTTAATATTTGGGGGAGAATACATGAGTGTCTATTAAAGTTTTGATGATTTCAACATTTTATACACAAAATAACATAATACTTTATTATTGGTCATAAGTTTATGAAATAATAATCTAAAATGTATCAATCTTCAATAAATCATATGCTATGATAGAATGCCATAAATGATATAAGTACACCTTGTTGTGATATATTAATTAATATTAATAAATATCATAAGATTTTAAGTAGATTACTATAAAGATATAAGTTATTCGACGAATCATAAATTGTAATACTCGTCGTATATATATGCACGAAAATGTTGAGAAAACTTGAAAAGACATTACAAATATGACCAAATATGCTAGTCAACAGAATTATGTACAAAAGGAATGTACATTGCCTTAAACGGTTGATAAACGAAGATTCGACAAATACATAATAATTAATTGAAAATATACCAAAAATAAATTATTATTATTATTATTATACTCTTGATCATCATGTAGAAATGATTTCTAAATAAACAATAAACTTTATTTTTATAATTATTCCAAAAATATAAATCATTTTAGTTGTGATACGAAATTCGTCATATATGATAACATAATTGATTCTCGAATTTTAGGACTTATTACTTAACAAATTATACATCATATCAATTATGAAACTTATCGAATATTATGGAAATCGTTGGTTTTCACGTTAGTTGAAAATAGGAAAATGTTATAAAAATAGCCGCTAGGCTGCCCGAATTTCGTCATGACAGACAATAAGATTTAAAAATATATTAAGTCTTACGAATCTCAAATACTAAAAGACTTAAATCAAAATCATTTCTAAAACCAAAGAATTATAAGTATTCTAAAGTCTTATATCGGAGAGTTTATAATTATGATTCCTAGACATAGTGTTAGGTTCCATCGCTCCCACGAGACGTTGTGTGTGAGCTATGTTGTTTATAAAAGCCTTATGAGTTAGGATCATTTCATAAGCTATGTGTCATGGTGTTTGGGGGCTAGATCTTGTGTGTGTGTGAAAATTTCCGAAAGGGGTGAATGAGGGAGTTTTATGTTGGGGTGTTTTTCGTACTCAGGATCAAAAACATCTGAGTTATAACCGTTAAGCCAGGAGGGGTCTCATACTGTAAATCTGTGCACACATCATAGATTTATAATAAAGAACTTTGGTGTAGATCTATATGGTAAAGATTTAAGCGGGTCGATATTCCCTGTGTGTGGTTGCTAGCTACAACTTCGTCTGACGAGACTAACAAGCATCAAGTGTTTATTTCTTTATTACTATACGACTATTCAAAACGTTAGTAATGATCCAGATACCTCCAATGTATTGTGCTCTTACGAGGCATGAACGCCTATAGTGTCGGTTAAAGGCTCATCTGAGATCCCATATTTGTTTTGTTACCGTATAAAATTTGCATTAGGTTTATACGGGGTCGTTGTTCACTTATACTAGTTGGAAGAGACTGTATCTAGTGGGATAGTTGGTGACTCAAAATGATAAGGGTCAATACCACGATATAAGTTATATAACACTTAATTTACAACATGACACGATTGGTTAAGGTTTATTAACTTACAATTAATAAGTTATTTAAATAAACCCTTTGTTTCTATTCGAAAACACAATATTTATGTGGGAGGAGTTTGCCCACTAGTTAAGTTTTGGTTTCCAAATTAAGTAAGATAACACTTAATTAATACCCGACACGAATTTACAAAGTTTATAAATTCGAAAATTATGAATTTTAAATATAAACTATACAAATACTTGTAAAAGGTTTCAAGAATGAAGCTGACTATTTTATGTTTTCACAAAGTGTGATATGACTTTATTTTATATAAATTGGTATTCAAAATCCTTATATAAAAACATTTCGGTCATGGGAACCGTAAATATTAATTTTAAGTTTGATTTACTTATATATTTAACAAATTGTGTATTTTTGGATTTGAGCAAACGATATTTCTAAATGAGTATAAATACAGTTTTATAACTCAATTACTTTACACTTTTGATAGAAAAGTATTTATTTATAAAAGCTGGTCAACCAGATAAATTTTATAAAACACTTTTGAGTATAAAAATACTATGTATCAAAACCTGTAGAACTCACCAAAAATTTTGTTGATGTATCTTAATTCATGTATTCTCAGGTTATTTATAAAGTTGGAAGTGTAAGTACAGAAGACTCTCCATTATTTTTATCATTCATTTGTAAACGCTGGATGGTTAAGCGTGTGTCGCTATTTGGAAATAGCTATTTTCAATGAAAAATTTATTTTCGTAATAATAAAAGATTATATTTGTACTGTTCAATGTATGCTCAATAACTATGATTACTGATTTACGTCGTACACCTTGGCGTTTCCGCTGGCGGCCGAGCGTGTGACAGATTGGTATTAGAGCTATTGGCTATAGCGAACTAGTACTTTCTTAGGAAAGCACGACTATAGTCTAGGACTTACTCTCTTAGGTTGGGTATATTCCTTAACCTACAAATGTAGGGTTACACATATATACATATATAAACTCGAACCCTCGAATATAATACAATGCAAGGTTTTAGGTCAAACACTTTAGCTAAGTTGATTGTACGTGGGCCGAACCACAACTAGACGTAGACTGATCACCTTTGTTTAGTTATGGTTAGACCGATGAACAATCAAGCTTGGATTCGGTTGTTGATACACTAAAACGCTTAGAATCCATAATATTTAAAGAAAATCACAGTTCAAAATGGTTAAGAACCCTCAAAATTTTAATAAACACTTTACGAATATTTGGCAAATAGTTACCTCAAATGCTCATGAAACTGTAAGTATCATAAACATAAATCATGTCCGAAGTTTATCTCGGAATTCTAATTTCTCGGCTATGATATGCTACGAATACTTCTGTTAGACATCTCATGAATACCTTGCAAAAATACACACATTTGTGAATCATTTTGAATTTGGATTATGTATTCAATCAATCTGTTTCTTTCTGTTGTGAACCGTCCAACTTATGTTTGAACAATCCAAGTTCAAAAGAAGGCCACCTACACCTTTAAGGACACTGACTTTACCAGGTAGAATTACTATACAAAATTCATAAGCTTTGACTCCCCTTATGCCACGACTTGAGAATAACTAAAGAAGACACTCATGGAAGTGAGATATAAAAATAGAACAAGCACTGGTGGAGGAAAAGCTTGTTATGAAACTAGTGAAACTTGGCATTTTGAGTGATACATACCAAGACTGAAGAACCAGGAGGCGACAACTCGAGTCAGAGCAATCGTGATCGGAACAAGGAATGAAATCTAGGAAACATCAGTAGTAACTAATGTGTTTCTCATTAACCATTTGTATGTTGGAGTACTTGTAATCAAACTATGCATAGGAATCTTCGTGAACCCTAAGTTAAATATATTCTAAGTCTTGAATCAAGTAGATTGGAGGAAACCTGTAGGGTTTAGACAACTAGTGAGTTGTTGGAAATATACTCGCGAAATTTTAATAAATTTCATCTTAACACTTACCAAATCATGTTTGTCACGTCAATCTCGTGCGTATGTCACCGAAAGTCCAATATCATTTTCTATATGACATGGCTTTGTTTGTGTCACGTCAGGTCATATACGACCCCCTGTAACTGATAAAATAACCATGAACGATCGATCTTTACTTAAAGATTGCATGCCAATTCCGAGCGGAAGCTTCGACATTATCATAGGTATGAATCAGCTACATTCCCATTTTGTCTAGATCTATACTAAAAGAAAGTTGTACGGCTAAATATACCCACGAGAAAACCATGGTCATGTATGATGACAAGTCGAAGAAGAACCTAAAGTTACTTTCCTACCCTAAAGATCAACGGTGAAAGATTTAATCAAATGTGAAGGATTTGATAAAACGTGAATGATATAATCAAATGTGAAGGATTTGATAAAATGTGAAGGATTTGATCAAAGGTGGAAGTTTAAATGAAGACTTTTTCCTAAGAAATGTACGCTAGAATTTTAATAACAAAAGAACTTATGTTGGCTGCTACCGGTTATCAATCAGGAACTTCTCTATGGTAGCCCAATCGTCAACTATGTTAACACCAAAAGGAAACAAAGTCCAACTGGAAAGATAAGCAAGAGATTATATTACAGAAGTTGGAACAATTATGGTGTAACGCGCCAATCCTACTTTTCTGAAAGAACAGAGAACTTGTTCGTATATGACGACATATACATAAAGGATTGAGGTGCACATAAATGACATGATACAAGGTTTTGCCTGTGCTTTTGGTTGAATGACAGAAATGAGAAATTTGTTGTCATCGTGACATGTGAGATTCGTTAACTTTGTAATTATATTGACATGGTAGAAAATGTCTTGAGCCGAAAAGAACGTACCAAACCTCGTTTAGTACGAATATTAACTATGAATATCCATTCACAACCTACAACTCAAATTCGAGAAGTTTTACTTGAAACCCTAAAAGAGAAAAGCTTCGCGGGTGAAGCTCTGTGAAGAATAGAAAAATAAGTCAAGCTTAGGGATAACGGTATGTGATACCTTATGAGCCGAATTTGTATGCCTAAGTGCATTGAACATGGGAGCATAGTCTTGGACGATGCTCACAGACTAAAGTGTCCCATCCTTACAGGCTCAGACCTAATGTGCATATATAAAAAGAAACGGAAATGGTGACCATGCATGGAAGCAGAGATTACCATTTAAGTGGACAAATAACAAACCTGTACCAAATACAGAATGTCGGAAACACTCAAGACTAGGGTAATGATGAAGAAATACCCAAGTAAAAGTGGGAACCAACGTCAATGGACTTTATACCAAAGCTACCAAAGAAACATAGTGATTTCAATCTTATTTAGGTAGTGGTCCACATGTGGACTAAGTCTGCTTACTTCCTGCTAATCTAAGAACCATGCAAAATGGAAAAGCTGACCAAGACTTGCCAAAGAAATCGTCAGACTACACAAGGTGCCAGTCCCTATCAACCCTCACTAAGATAGTAGATTCACATAATAGTTTTGACAATCATTGAAATACTTGAGCACGCGCTTAGACATAAGCATAGCTAGTCATCCTCAATGGTCATAATAAAAGAACCATCTTGACATGAGTAATATGCTCTGAACATGTATGATAGACTTTGGATATTGCATGGAATACTCATTTTTGTTAATCGAGTTTTCCTACAATGATAATTGTCACACCAGCATAAAGACCTCACTGCTTGAGGCTTTGTATGACGAAAGTGTTGATCCTCGATATGTTGAACAATGACTGAAGATGCAAAACTGAACAAAGAGCAGGCAGGTGATACGTTGCATTCTGATCCATGAATCACTTAAGAGATTAAAGAAAAGATTGCGTAATCCGAGAACGATTACACATTGTACACGAAAAACAAGGGAGTTATGCGAACACAAGATGTAAGCCTCTCGACTTCCAAGCCAGAGTCTGTGTACCTTTTAAACGCCTACTCTTTTAGAGAAATGATTCGGCTTAGAGAACGAGACAGGTTTAACCTGCAGCTCAAAGTACCTTCGAAATTCTTAACAAAACTTGGTCCTGATATTATATCTAGCTATCTTGAGAACTAAACAATGTATACGACAATTTTTCATACGCCAAGTCTCAAGGAGTGTCGGTCCGATGACACACTTGTTATCTTTGTTTCAATGAAGTGAGCTAGGAAACCGTGCGAATATTTCATAATTAGGAAATTCCACGCGATAGAATTGTATGTAAGATTCAATAACCTTAAAAGACTTGATTCGCTCTTATTCTCTATTCCTTTCTTTTTGTAGGGATTAGAATAGAGCCATCTGTTCGACCGAGTACTCAATCTTGAGTATGCGACTTAAAACGACTATAGAATGATCATGTATGATCAAGCGAAAAGAAAATCCCGCCAATTGTTTTATAATATTTTATCTACACGTTGAATTTCGGGACGAAATTCCTTTCAACAGGGGGATAATGTAATAACGGGTAAAAATTGGTCAGAGTTCGGCGGTCAAACCACCGCGAACCGCTATGTGTTAAGGACCAATTGTATGTAAAATTTATGTTATAATGTATATAAAAAAATATTACATTCATAAAAACCTTTCAAATGTCTGAAACTGCTCAAACCATTTATCGTTGAGAATAGAATTGAAAATTACCAAAAATTAAATTTATTTGTAACGTTAAAAACAAAATTTTGCATTAAATATATCTGAGAGTTATGGATAAGAAATTTGAATAGATTACATTCTCCTGATTCCGTGGATATAAAGTGTTGGGTCTAAAATTATGGTTTATACTTTGCTTTTCTAGACAACTATACTTTTATGTCTGGGACCGTAAACAGCTTGGTGTTTACGGCTGTATATGAGTTTACAGCTGTGTTTACGGCCGTGAACAGGTTTACGGCCGTAAACCCATTCACGGCCCATGTCTACTATATATAGGGTGAGGAGTTCAAGTGTAGGTAAGTAATACATAGAAGATAGAGCATATTGTAGAGAGAGAAAGTTAGAGAGAATAGAGAAGCTTTAGTGTGTGTTAGTGTGTGTGAATCTTGTATCTGGATCTTAATTCATATCAATTCATACAAGATTCATCATCTTCTTCTTCTCCTTCTTCTTCATTAGATTTGGCATCATCCGTTTGATTGAGATTCCGCACCATTAAACGGATCTGATTGATACACAAGCAGATTTGGGACTTATAAGTGGTATCAGAGGTTGGATTGTATCAATCAATTTTGTCAGATCTGGAGCTTATTTGATCTTATTTTTGAAGGATTTCTGCGTTTTTGGATAGATCTTGATAAAATAAGGGGGGTTTATTCTTCGCGTTTTTCATAAAAACGAGTTCTGGATCGAGTTTTGGAGCAAAAAGTGTGAAAAACGTCGTTTTTCTTCGCATCTGAAGCAGGGTTTACGGCCCTGGAGTTTACAGCCAGAGTATACGGTCGGAGTTTGCTGTCGGCGGTTTACGGCTCGGAGTATACGGCTCGATGGACGGCTTGGTGGTATACGGCTCGGTAGACGGCTTGGTGGATTGCGGATCGGTGGACGGCTAGGGAATTCGGCTCAGCAGCATCAAGCACTTACCTGCACGCGCATTTAAAAAAAATTGGAAGCGAAATTGAGGGTGCCGGGGATCGAACCCGGGTCTCCGACTCAACAAGGCGCCTTAACCAGTTGAACCAGCTTGCATCACGTTCCTTTCCTTCGCAATTTTAATTCAAAAGACTTCTCGATTTCGATTCCCACTTCACATTTTTTACATTTTAAACCCAGAAATCAATTTCCTTTATTTTTAAATTACTTTTTAAACCAAAAAAAATAGTTTTTAATTATTAACTTTTAATTTTGGCTTTCTACTTAAAATTTTGACTTTGACTTTAAAGTTTGACCTTTGACTTTAAACTTTGACCTTTTCGTTTAACTTTCAAATTTCAAATTTAACTTTTCGGTTTGACATTTAAGTTTGACTTTTTAAATTTGACTTTTAAGGTTGACTTTTGAGTTTTTAGTCAAAGGGCATATTTTTTTTATAAAAATGAGTTCCTCAAACATCCCGATCACTGAAGTTTCTTGTTCTCAATCTTGTATTAAGACTGTCAAGTTTTTACGTGAACAAATCGAGTTGATTAAAAGAGAAAATGAGGACCTAAAATACGAAGGATATCAACTCAGAAAAGGACAAAAACCATTAAAAGAAAAATTAGAAGCCAAAACAAATGATTTTAGGAAACTGCAAGAAGATTACAGCAACAAGTGTGAGAATTATGATCACATCAAAAAAAAAAAAAAAAAAACTTGCTGCTGTAACTGAAGAACTTGACGCTTTGAAAATTAAGTGTGGAAAAACAGATGTTAGTTTCAAAAATTATATTGTGTCAAGTAAGACAGTCGAGTCCTTAGTTGAAAAACAATTGAGTTTTAAAGATAATCAAACCAAGGGTCTAGGATATGAGAGTGTTCCTCCTCCGTTTAATCATTCGTATTATGTTAATCCTTTAACAAAAGAAGAGATCGACAGAGAACCTTATATGGTATATGGTAAACCAGCTGCTGAACAGGCAACTGAGGGTGTTGAGATGAAGGATACTAATGATTCTACTTCCTGTGCAGGTAAAGCAGTAGAGGATGAGAACAAGGAGAAAACTATTGAACAATCCAATGACTCCTTGAACTCTGATTTTGTTGCTTCTAATTATGTTACTCCTAACAAGCCTGCTGTTGAGAAATACAGGCCACCAACACAAGTTAAACAGAATGCCTACTGCAACTGTGCGTGTGGGAAAAGCAAGAGACAAGGGAAGGACATGCCACCAGGGGCAGGAAGAAACAACTTCCCAGTGAAGAAAAAGACTTGCTTTCACTGTGGAACACCTGGACATATTGCTCGAAACTGTTCAAATCGCGCATACGTTCCCTACTATGCACAAGGGTGGCAGAACACGCCAAGATGGAGATTTTCCAAAAGAAACCCCTCAAGGTCACGTTCAGACAATGGTGACTGGAATGCCAAGAAGGCCAAGAATCCAACTCCGAAGGCCAAGAATCAAAATCCGAACAACAAGAAGGGTATGCCGACCAAGAAGTCCAATCCAATAGATGCTCCAGTGAAATCAAGACCGGTTAGGTCAAAGTCATCTCGACGATCGGCTTCAAGTTCAAAATAAAGTACCGAGGCACCCATTGGATCGAATAAGAAATAGGTTAAACCCAACTACAGATGGGTACCAAAGGTTCAATCTCCCAAATCACCCAATGACACTAATATTTCTTCATCTTCTATTTGTGATAAACAGGATATGTCATGGGAGAGAGTTCCTTGCAAGGATGACAAAGGTCAACCTAGTTTCAAAATGGACTGGGTTCCAAAGACCAACTGATCCCGTTCTGTGTCGGAGCAGCTATGGAGGCACATCATCAGACTTCGGTTTGTTGATAGTGGCTGTTCCAGGCACATGATAGGAGACATCTCTCAGCTGTACAACACTCAGAACTTTGTTTGAGAGTATGAGTCCTTTGCGGGAAAGGAAGAAAGGAAGGGATCACTCACGGTGTTTGTGCTTAACGATGTGAAGAATTTTCGGATCTGTTCTGAGATTATGCGTGCTGTTCTCAAACCTTCTGGATGCAAATTCAATCGGTGACTTACGGTTTGATTTTTCTTCTCGATACTCCTGGGTTTATCTTACATTGATTCATTTTGAAGACAATTATTTTCTTTCTTATAGTTTTTCGTTAGTAGATACTATTGGGAAGTGATATGAAGTATAATGCTAAAGGGCAATTTATGATGCGTGTAATGCACTAAAGCCGAATTGTCTAGACTCTGTATTCAATGTTCTAGTAGGCACAAAGGATTCAAAAGGACTAGACATTGATTGACCATGAAAGGACTAGGCAATATAGACTTAGATAGTTTCATTTGGACTGACCATACGACGCTCGGGTAGATTGAGCAGTGAGATAAACACGGGAACCCACGAGATACACTAAAAGTTAATTATCTAGAACTGTGGCTGGACATTTCCTTGATGTATGGACTCATGTCCTTAATTCCGGTATTGATAGGGCAACTGGGGGTTCTGATAAAGTAGGTCTGTAGGAAATTATTTTCTTGCTTTCTATCTGTCAGTCATATGTTGCTTCCTTTGCGTGATTGGAACATATCCAACCTGGAATGCAACATATGCAACTCTATCTCTATGCATTTCCATATCTATGAAATTCTTACTATCTGTTAGCCATATGTTGTTCCCTCTGCGTGATCGGAAGATCCGACCTGGGACACAGCATATACACTCCACTATCTCTCTAAACCCCTATCTATGTTAGTCATATGTTGTTCCCTCTGTGTGATTGGAAGACATCCGACCTGGGATACAACATATGCACTTCTATATCTGACTTCTTTCTTAATGATTGAATACTCACCTAAAGTAATGAGTTCTTTGGAAGTTCTTGATTACCGGGGTATATCGGGAAGCGGGAAACATGTTCTAGTACATCTAAAATTAAACCATTTAATAGATTGACTGTAGATCTTGCTGCTTAATTTAAGTGGACAACAATATCCTTGGTCGTCGTCAGCTAAATGTCCATTTAGGAATAAATATCACAATGACTTGTCACTTATAATCTGTCCAAATTGTCAACATCCTTTGTGTTTAAGTGGACCACAATACCGGTGATTGACCAGATCTAGACATGCAGGCGTGTGCTGATAAACGATATTGGATTGCTTGACAACTTTGATCCCAAATATTTTTGTTTTTGTTAAATTTGTTCATAGTTTTCCTCTATGCACAAATTTAGGGGGAGAATTAAAAATAGTCAAAAATCAAACAAAAATCAAAAAATTCAAAAATCAAACAAAAATCAGAAAAATTAAAAATCCAAAAATAGTGTTATTTCTGTTTTATTTTTTGTTCAGAAAATCAAAAATCCAAAAATATTTTTGTTTATGTTTTATTTTTTCAGAAAATATGAAAAATCCAAAAAAATTGTGTGCTAAGTTTTCTTTTAGTTTTGGTTTGTCTTGAAAAATGAATCCAGATGTAGATGAGACTCATGGATACTGAATCGAAAATTTCTGAGCTCGGGCTTCATCCGTCAGCATCGAAGAATTCTCTATCGAAGGAGCAAGAAATGAAGATTATTCTTTCAACATTCAATCCTTCAACCCCAGAAGCAAGGTGAAGCTGACTTGAAGATTATGTGACAAGTTGCATTGAAGCCTCATCAATCTATTTGTTGCTATTCTTGAACCTGCTGAAGTGATCCAGAAGATTAGTTCTCTCTGTTTTTCTCTCTGAAGATTCTCAAGCTGAAAGCGCTATCTTTCAAGAATCTTATCAAGAAGCCTCCTCACCCAACGTGCGTTCAATGCCAAATTCTGAAGAAAAGCCCGACTGCTCAAGATGAAGTCATTCATTGAAGATTCATATGTTCATCTTGAAGTCATGAAGATATCGAAGATTAAAGCTGAAGCCAAAGCTCCCAATGAAGATTAACAAGAAAAGCCAGCTACTTTTTAGGGGGAGTTTGTTGGGTCAGTTAGAAAAGAAAGCTATAAACCAAGGGGGAGATTGTTGGGTCTAAAATTATGGTTTATACTTTGCTTTTCTAGACAACTATACTTTTATGTCTGGGACCGTAAACAGCTTGGTGTTTACGGCTGTATATGAGTTTACGGCTGTGAACAGGTTTACGGCCGTAAACCCATTCACGGCCCATGTATACTATATAGGGTGAGGAGTGCAAGTGTAGGTAAGTAATACATAGAAGAGAGAGCGTATTGTAGAGAGAGAAAGTTAGAGAGAAGAGAGGAGCTTTAGTGTGTGTTAGTGTGTGTGAATCTTGTATCTGGATCTTAATTCATATCAATTCATACAAGATTCATCATCTTCTTCATTAGATCTGGCATCATCCGTTTGATTGGGATTCCGCACCATCAAACGGATCTGATTGATACACAAGCAGATTTGAGACTTACATAAAGAACGTCCAAAACGAAGATCATATGAGGAAGTTACGCCTCTTTACCTTTTCTTTTAGCCATTTTGTTATAATTACGCCTCTTTACCTTTTCTTAGGCAAGCTTGCTTCAAAGCTATTTATAAGAAGAGAGGACTTAACAATCCTTAGTCCTTACCTTTTCTTTTAGCCATTTTGTTATAATTAGTGGATTTTAATCTACATTGTATGTGTTTTTCTCTTGATAGATTGATACCCTTTTTAGTTTCATTGTGTTTGTCTATTGATTTTTAATGCAGAAAATTTTGTATAATTTGGGTATTATAGTTTGTATTATGTATTTAGCTATATTCTAGATTGCCGACACGACTACGCTGACGACTCTATACCAGAGGTCTATATAACTAGACTTATGAATTTAGTAGGAATAACTTGATTATAATCTTGTGATTTGTTCCATGTCTGATCCACTCCTAAGATTCACTCGACATGCCCCCAGTTACGTGTAATTAAAATTTTATTAGACTGTTGATCCTAATGAGTCTACCCTAAGTCCACAACCAAACAAGGAACAAGTCAACTACGAGAAACACGCATATGGACTTGTGAGTTATTTGTAAATTGATTATGGAAATAAAGTTTTTAGACATTGTTGGGTAAAATAATTGTAAAACACTTGTTGGGCCATGGTTAGGAGTGTTGGGCACCTTTTAGGCTTTCCATGGTTACTAAATGTGAAACATGTAGCACTTGCGTGGGCCCCCACAAAACTAAGTTTTCACATTTCTTTCCCACTTCTAGGCCTATTAGGGAACTTAATAGTCCAATGAGTTGGCCATTTTGGAGTGTATCCTTTCGGATACGTTTGATAAGGTCGGGTATTTTGATGGCTCAAAAGTAATGTGAATGACGCGCTTTGGCCTATAGGTTTGGGAACTCTCGCCTTTGGTCCCAAGATAAGCAAACTGGTCCCTCGGTTGATTGGGATGTATACGAATGCTTACATAGTCAGGACTTTCGGGCTACCGGCACCTCCCCCTTCCAGTTACTACGCGTCAATTACTATGATCCTACCCGACTAGAGTGGATGACTTTGAATTTCCTATGAGCTCTAAGGAATATATATGTATATACATTTTTTTTAAACCACTTGAATATGTGTGTGATTTTTAGAGAAAGAGGAGAATATTCACCAGTGTATGCACACATATAAGTGTCAGGAGTAATACGTATTCACTTAAGGGAGCAATTAACACACAAAGGTATTCCTAGGATTTTCTAAGTGTGAATTGCATGCAGTTGTGTGTGCATTTTATAAACTAGCATACGAGAGGACCCTAGAGGCTATAGACTAGGTCAAGGCAATTAACCTAATTCCCTATAGTCAAGGGCTCTGATACCAATCTGTCACACCCCGATCCTTGTCGGAATCGATCAAGGCGTGATATATTGTTCAAAGTCTCATGACAACTATGTTATAATATGATTAGATTCAATTAAGTACTAAGTATGCAAACAAGATCCACAACATATAAATACAAATCCAAATACGAACAACATTTATTACATCAAATTTAAATAGTCTTGTGGATTTCTAAGGCACAACCTATTTTTCATCAACTTCATTCTTCAAATCTGCATCATGGGTAAAAACAGGTCAACTACGAGAGTTGGTGAGTAATCTAATTTTAGTAGAGAAAATTGTGAAGTTGAAACATTTATAATTTGAAATTTGTTTTCTTTTGAAGTCGGCAAACAATTGTATTTGAGATAATGGTTTATAAATCAAAAATTGATTAACAAATGATAACAACAACAATAAGTCCTCACCCTATATATACATATGTGTATATATATATATATATATATATATATATATATATATAAATATATATAGGATGGAGCATCTAATCATCATACACACTCAACCACGTGCGATCAATCACCTTAGCGTCCCAAGGCGGGGTGGTCAACCCAATAGCGCTATTATTGTCCATAACGTACCTCAAGAATACGGGCATAGTCATGGAGATTAGACTAAAAATGATAATGCACTACAAGTACATGTAGCGTAAACAAACAATAGTTATACAATTAATGACTCACGTATAAATGTCCCAACAATGTCTCAATTGTGATAAAACAATAAAATGAAGTTGGAACATATTAGAACCACATGATACACCCCAAAAGTATTGAAAATTATAAAATATGGGGTAGATTACTCACATTAGTCCCAAAACGAAATGCGTGTGTCGTACGATAGACGGTTCGGGTCAAAATGGCGTGGAACCTAATATAATTAATAGTTTTGGTTTAGGAACTGCTAAACGAGAATAGAGTACTAATACAAATAATTAGACACATATTCTTATATCAGATGAATTAACAATAATTCATTTTGATTATAATATTAAGGTATTCATTTGTTAAATGAATTTTAAATTGAATTAATTACTTTGCATAATTAATTTATATTTTCAATTTAGGCCAGATTTTAATAATTTCTTATTAAAATAATAACTTGCCCAATTATAATTATTTACAGATTTTAACAATTATTTATATGAAATAATCATTAAAATGCATTTTTACATGCTTAAATACTTAGGAAAATGGTTTTAAATAGTACACAGTATTGAAAAATTATGAAATTATTAGGAAATCATTATTTTATACAATATTAATTACTGTAAAATTTTTATATTTTTCTGAAGTGTTTTAGTATTTATTTAATACTTTAATGATTAAACAACAACAAAATTCGGGAAAAATAATAAATGATTCCCAAAAATTCTGTAAAATTAACCATAGTTTTATAACATGATATAGAGCCCAGTGTATAAGTTTCGGATATTTGTGACTATGGGAAGTATTTTTTATATATTTCATTATTAATTAATCAATAAAATCATAAATAATAGTAAACAGTAATATAAATGCATGAAACTTCATAAATTATGTTTAATCAATATATTGGTCATCCCAGAATTTTCTTAGAATTTATTGAATGCAAAAAGTATTTTATGTGAATTATTGCCCTACTTTATTGCAATAATTATAGTAATTCAATAAAAATAAGTTATTTTCTGAAAATTTCCAGAACTTCTTATTTTATTGATGGGATTCTGAGAAAAATCAGGTTTATGCATAAAATGAGTTTTAGATATTTTGGTGGATTTAATTTGTTTCTTGTATGAATTTGAAACTTTTAACAACATACCTTGATGAATGCTTCAAGAGGGATGAATATTTGAGTATAATAGATTGTTCTTGGCTGGAATATGAGTATTTCTTGGATGAATTTCGAGATTGAGAGTGAGAGAAATAATAGAGGGTTTAAGTGGTGAAGAGAATAATGTGTTGGGAGAAAAAGGAAAGGAAAGTGGATGGGAGGTGTGAGTGGGAGACCATGGGAATAATCTTTTTGCTTTTGGTGGTCTTCATAATTTCCCACTAACACAAGCATCTTTTACATAATTAATATAAGAGTTTTATAAAATTTAATGTAAAGTTTATAAAAATAGAGTTTTATAAAATTTAATGTAAAGTTTATAAAAATGGAGTTTTATAAAAGATGAGTTATTATTTGATTATAACAATCTACTTTGATTTGAAGTTTAATTATAGCATTCAAGTTTGATTCTTTTAAATTTAATTAGAGCATTATACTTTGATTTGATTTTAATATGGTATCATAATTTAATTTGATTATAGTTATAACGTTGTACTATACTATGTTGCTATTAACGTCAATTTATATCGTAGTGTATGAGTTTTGATCCTATTAGCGTCAAGTAATCTTGAGTAGGGTTTGAATGAGATTGAGAGAGGTTTCGTTTGTGATCTTTTTGAGTGTTCGGCTTCGCAACGCAAGGTCCATAGACCCCGTTAAGCCATGATTTAGTGTCCTACACAATCCCGATGATTGTGCAATAGTGTTTTATCGCTTTGGTTCGTTGTTTAGCACTGTTAAGGCTAAGGAATATCAAGCACATGAACTTTCCAAATGATGTTTTCTCATTAAAATAGCGAATTGTACAGTGATTACATAACGTAAACCCTAACATACAAGGGTTAATGGAGTTGACCGGTTTAACTTGTTGACTTTGTTTGACTTTGACTTGACCGAAATTTGATGGTTGTCACATCATCCCCCCGTTAGAGGGACTTTCGTCCCAAAATTTGCATTTTGACTGGGACTTCAAGAGTTTGGAAAAAGATGTGGAAAACGTTTCGTAGTACAAGAAATTAATTTTGGTGAGGAACAACCCGCCTGATGTCACATAACGACCTTGGAAATTTCTTATTGTAACTTGAACTGAGTCGATTTAAAAGGAGTTTATTGTTTTGGGATGATAGAGTATTCTATGTGTGCTTTTATACTCCCTGTTTTATCCTTGGTATTACCATTATGAATATTTTATAACGTAGTTAACGAGTTCCATCATTACGAATGTTTCAACAAATTTTGACGAAATTTGCATTATAAGTCCTACAAGTTCTTTTATAGTCGATTGACGTAAACTAGTCGTATATCATTAAGATTGCAAGGGCATTTTGGATGGGTGACCCCGCCTTAAGCCCACAACCAAACAAGGAACAGGGAATGAGGCGGAATCACACATTCTAAGTCCATAGAATCTTAATGATATATGACCATAATGTTTACACTAGCCCTCATAGATTCCAGGGGAGTAGTATTATTGGGCTAGAAGTAGGAATTGTAGTTCAAAATAAAATAGTTATAAGCCTGCTATCTTCAAACTTGGGCTTTGGCCCCTCCCGATTCCTAATCAGAATTGTCCAATACTCCCAATTCTCCAAGCGACCAAGCGGTATCAAGAAATCAAAATCGATTCATCCCCATTTTCCCAATTCGCTGCCTATCTCGCCTGCTGTTCGTTTGTCGCTGTGTCGCCAAGTCAGTCGCCTGGTCTCACTCTCGCCAATCGCCATCGCCAAGTACCCAAGTCCCCATTCTCACTTCACAGAAATCAGGTATGTAATCCCGAGACCCAAATCCTGTTCAGCTGTTCTTTCTTTTCTGATTGTAAGATTGTTGATTGTTGGTGTTGGCGTATTGCACTGCTGCTGCTGTTTTCTGTCAATCTGTTGCCTATTTATGCGTTACTACTGTCTTACTGAGTTTCTTTTTAATTTGGCTGTCATTTGCGATTTGCCAATTTGATTTATAAGTTATGAACTTATAGATTTGGTTATTGTTGGTGTTGGGTCTTGTACTGTTGCTGCTGTTTTTAGTTTGATTTTTTTTTTATTTTTAGATTTCGTTATTGATTTGGTTATGCTTAACAGCTAGGCAGCTTCAAACAAAACTGAAAAGTGAAAACAAAGATTGATTTGGTTATTGTTAAATGAGTTATTGGTTATTGTTCAAATTTTGATTTTTGATTTTTTTGATTGAATCAATTGTTCCTTCATTTTGATTTTTCTAGATATAATCATGGGAAAGATGAAAACATTGAAAGAGAAATTGCTGTCTGCTTACTAATATATCATTCATAATATGTTTTTAAAGACATTAAAGGCCGTCGGGCTGAGTTGTAATTCTTTTTCTAGGTGTTTTTGGTGTTTATTTGTTGAAAACAATCTGTTATTATTATTATTATTATTATTTTTTTGTTAATTTCAGTTTATAATATTTTCGCCCCCCCCCCCCAAGTTAATTGCTCAAGCTCCGCCACTGATAGATTTACTAGTAAAAACCCTGAGTTTTTTTTTTACATAGATGATAAGTCTTATTTGGGTTTTGCCGTGTTCTCAAGATTCATGGTTTATATACTTGAATCGATGCTAGTTTTAGTAATAAAAAGAAATTTAGAATTTAAACGTCGAGGTTAGAAGCTTGTACTGATATTTAAGGGGTTAAAAAATAAAGTTTTATTAGTTACCTATAGCGACACACAAGTCATAATTTGCATGTGTGAAGACTTGGAGTACTTTCTAATTGGTTCGTGTGTGAAGACTTGGAGTACTTTCTAACTGGTTCATGTGTGAAGACTTGGAGTACTTTCTAATGAAAAGTGTGCTACTGGGGAAATTTGAAACTGGTACGTAGCTTCAAAGTCAAGAATATGCAGTAGGCATGTGATGTATTAAATGCATGAGGCACATAAGTCATAATTTGCGGCAACATATACGTATATGTGTGTGAATTGAAGAAGAAGGTTACAACTCAAAGACCATATATATTCATTTCCTCTTTATTTGTTATTAATTACTTCTCCCACTTCACTTATATAAATCATCACATTCTTACCGCAACTTTTAACTTCTCCCTCACAAATGGATCCACCTGCAGATCATCAAAACCCCATATATGACCTCGATTGGTTTCCGTACTTTGATCATCAAGATCTTTTCAGGTATATATAAACGTCACTCATTACCCCATCTTTCGCACAAAAAAGTGATTTTGTCTATATTGATCAAAACATGGTTTGGATTTGTAGTGATCAAAAAGAGTCTTCCATCATGTTGGATTTGATTATCTTGAGTTTTTGGATTTTTGCAGTGGTGACAGGCTCGACCATCATGATTACGAGTTGTCGGAAAAATTGCATGAAGTGCTCGATCAGAACGTTTCCACAGTACTTAACAAAGATCAAAACATCATTTCTAGAAATGAGTTTCACGATTTGGATCCCCTTGAAGATATAAGCTTATGAGATTGTTGGGAGGATGGTAATTTACCATTGGTTAGTTTCAGTGAAGACTGTAAATCCGGTGGTGAGGCTACATGTAGTTCTAGTGCTGCCACCATTGATCACGGTGGCCGGAAGGTGGCAAAGAGATTGAGACCATTGGAGTTTGAAGAGATAGCGAAGTACTTTGAGATGCCGATAATCATGGCAGCAAAGGAACTAGGGATAGGGTTAACATTGTTGAAGAAAAGATGCAGAGAGCTAAACATAAACAGATGGCCTCATAGAAAACTTAAGAGCCTTCAATCCCTCATTCAAAATGCCAAGGTAAACTACGATAATAACCTTCTATACATTACTCATGCATGTATGCATGCACTTGGTAACCAAAGTAGTTTTGGTATTTTCTAAAATTTTAATTATTAGTTTCTTTATAACATAAACATAGGCCCTAGGCATATGCCACATCGAATCAATTGTTTTACTACAATTTCTGATTTATATTTACATAAACTTAACTCATTGTAAATTTTGTGAACTCACACGAAAAATATATTGCATCTACCTAAAAAAACTAGGAGTTGGGATTAAAGGAGGAGATAGAGACGTTAGAAGGGCACAAGAAGATGATGGAGAAATTGCCAGGTATGGAATTGACAGAAAGAACAAAGAAGCTTAGGCAAGCTTGCTTCAAAGCTATTTATAAGAAGAGAGGACTTAACAATCCTTAGTCCTTACCTTTTCTTTTAGCCATTTTGTTATAATTAGTGGATTTTAATCTACATTGTATGTGTTTTTCTCTTGATAGATTGATACCCTTTTTAGTTTCATTGTGTTTGTCTATTGATTTTTAATGCAGAAAATTTTGTATAATTTGGGTATTATAGTTTGTATTATGTATTTAGCTATATTCTAGATTGACGACACGACTACGCTGACGACTCTATACCAGAGGTCTATATAAATAGACTTATGAATTTAGTAGGAATAACTTGATTATAATCTTGTGATTTGTTCCATGTCTGATCCACTCCTAAGATTCACTCGACATGCCCCCAGTTACGTGTAATTAAAATTTTATTAGACTGTTGATCCTAATGAGTCTACCCTAAGTCCACAACCAAACAAGGAACAAGTCAACTACGAGAAACACGCATATGGACTTGTGAGTTATTTGTAAATTGATTATGGAAATAAAGTTTTTAGACATTGTTGGGTAAAATAATTGTAAAACACTTGTTGGGCCATGGTTAGGAGTGTTGGGCACCTTTTGGGCTTTCCATGGTTACTAAATGTGAAACATGTAGCACTTGCGTGGGCCCCCACAAAACTAAGTTTTCACATTTCTTTCCCACTTCTAGGCCCATTAGGGAACTTAATAGTCCAATGAGTTGGCCATTTTGGAGTGTATCCTTTCAGATAGGTTTGATAAGGTCGGGTATTTTGATGGCTCAAAAGTAATGTGAATGACGCGCTTTGGCCTATAGGTTTGGGAACTCTCGCCTTTGGTCCCCAGATAAGCAAACTGGTCCCTCGGTTGATTGGGGTGTATACGAATGCTTACATAGTCAGGACTTTCGGGCTACCGGCACCTCCCCCTTCCAGTTACTACGCGTCAATTACTATGATCCTACCCGACTAGAGTGGATGACTTTGAATTTCCTATGAGCTCTAAGGAATATATATGTATATACATTTTTTTTAAACCACTTGAATATGTGTGTGATTTTTAGAGAAAGAGGAGAATATTCACCAGTGTATGCACACATATAAGTGTCAGGAGTAATACGTATTCACTTAAGGGAGCAATTAACACACAAAGGTATTCCTAGGATTTTCTAAGTGTGAATTGCATGCAGTTGTGTGTGCATTTTATAAACTAGCATACGAGAGGACCCTAGAGGCTATAGACTAGGTCAAGGCAATTAACTTAATTCCCTATAGTCAAGGGCTCTGATACCAATCTGTCACACCCCGATCCTTGTCGGAATCGATCAAGGCGTGATATATTGTTCAAAGTCTCATGACAACTATGTTATAATATGATTAGATTCAATTAAGTACTAAGTATGCAAACAAGATCCACAACATATAAATACAAATCCAAATACGAACAACATTTATTACATCAAATTTAAATAGTCTTGTGGATTTCTAAGGCACAACCTATTTTTCATCAACTTCATTCTTCAAATCTGCATCATGGGTAAAAACGGGTCAACTACGAGAGTTGGTGAGTAATCTAATTTTAGTAGAGAAAATTATGAAGTTGAAACATTTATAATTTGAAATTTGTTTTCTTTTGAAGTCGGCAAACAATTGTATTTGAGATAACGGTTTATAAATCAAAATTTGATTAACAAATGATAACAACAACAATAAGTCCTCACCCTATATATACATATGTATATATATATATATATATATATATATATATATATATATATATATATATATATAAATATATATAGGATGGAGCATCTAATCATCATACACACTCAACCACGTGCGATCAATCACCTTAGCGTCCCAAGGCGGGGTGGTCAACCCAATAGCGCTATTATTGTCCATAACGTACCTCAAGAATACGGGCATAGTCATGGAGATTAGACTAAAAATGATAATGCACTACAAGTACATGTAGCGTAAACAAACAATAGTTATACAATTAATGACTCACGTATAAATGTCCCAACAATGTCTCAATTGTGATAAAACAATAAAATGAAGTTGGAACATATTAGAACCACATGATACACCCCAAAAGTATTGAAAATTATAAAATATGGGGTAGATTACTCACATTAGTCCCAAAACGAAATGCGTGTGTCGTACGATAGACGGTTCGGGTCAAAATGGCGTGGAACCTAATATAATTAATAGTTTTGGTTTAGGAACTGCTAAACGAGAATAGAGTACTAATACAAATAATTAGACACATATTCTTATATCAGATGAATTAACAATAATTCATTTTGATTATAATATTAAGGTATTCATTTGTTAAATAAATTTTAAATTGAATTAATTACTTTGCATAATTAATTTATATTTTCAATTTAGGCCAGATTTTAATAATTTCTTATTAAAATAATAACTTGCCCAATTATAATTATTTACAGATTTTAACAATTATTTATATGAAATAATCATTAAAATGCATTTTTACATGCTTAAATACTTAGGAAAATGGTTTTAAATAGTACACAGTATTGAAAAATTATGAAATTATTAGGAAATCATTATTTTATACAATATTAATTACTGTAAAATTTTTATATTTTTCTGAAGTGTTTTAGTATTTATTTAATACTTTAATGATTAAACAACAACAAAATTCGGGAAAAATAATAAATGATTCCCAAAAATTCTGTAAAATTAACCATAGTTTTATAACATGATATAGAGCCCAGTGTATAAGTTTCGGATATTTGTGACTATGGGAAGTATTATTTATATATTTCATTATTAATTAATCAATAAAATCATAAATAATAGTAAACAGTAATATAAATGCATGAAACTTCATAAATTATGTTTAATCAATATATTGGTCATCCCAGAATTTTCTTAGAATTTATTGAATGCAAAAAGTATTTTATGTGAATTATTGCCCTACTTTATTGCAATAATTATAGTAATTCAATAAAAATAAGTTATTTTCTGAAAATTTCCAGAACTTCTTATTTTATTGATGGGATTCTGAGAAAAATCAGGTTTATGCATAAAATGAGTTTTAGATATTTTGGTGGATTTAATTTGTTTCTTGTATGAATTTGAAACTTTTAACAACATACCTTGATGAATGCTTCAAGAGGGATGAATATTTGAGTATAATAGATTGTTCTTGGCTGGAATATGAGTATTTCTTGGATGAATTTCGAGATTGAGAGTGAGAGAAATAATAGAGGGTTTAAGTGGTGAAGAGAATAATGTGTTGGGAGAAAAAGGAAAGGAAAGTGGATGGGAGGTGTGAGTGGGAGACCATGGGAATAATCTTTTTGCTTTTGGTGGTCTTCATAATTTCCCACTAACACAAGCATCTTTTACATAATTAATATAAGAGTTTTATAAAATTTAATGTAAAGTTTATAAAAATAGAGTTTTATAAAATTTAATGTAAAGTTTATAAAAATGGAGTTTTATAAAAGATGAGTTATTATTTGATTATAACAATCTACTTTGATTTGAAGTTTAATTATAGCATTCAAGTTTGATTCTTTTAAATTTAATTAGAGCATTATACTTTGATTTGATTTTAATATGGTATCATAATTTAATTTGATTATAGTTATAACGTTGTACTATACTATGTTGCTATTAACGTCAATTTATATCGTAGTGTATGAGTTTTGATCCTATTAGCGTCAAGTAATCTTGAGTAGGGTTTGAATGAGATTGAGAGAGGTTTCGTTTGTGATCTTTTTGAGTGTTCGGCTTCGCAACGCAAGGTCCATAGACCCCGTTAAGCCATGATTTAGTGTCCTACACAATCCCGATGATTGTGCAATAGTGTTTTATCGCTTTGGTTCGTTGTTTAGCACTGTTAAGGCTAAGGAATATCAAGCACATGAACTTTCCAAATGATGTTTTCTCATTAAAATAGCGAATTGTACAGTGATTACATAACGTAAACCCTAACATACAAGGGTTAATGGAGTTGACCGGTTTAACTTGTTGACTTTGTTTGACTTTGACTTGACCGAAATTTGATGGTTGTCACATGTACCGGTGGGAGGAGCTCCACCAGAGATTGGTTTTCCGGTGACATCGAGGCAGCAACCTCCCCCGTCTCCACCATTTTTCCATTGAAGAAGCTCAACCCCAAACACCCCCACTGCTTGCTGATCTACTTTTCTACCTTCGATCTGTCTCCATGTCCCTTCTTGTTCATCCATCAGTGATAGGAAGAAAAAAACCAAGGGAAGCCGCCATATCAGCCTCCCCAGCCACCACCGACGACAACGACAACCGCAACTGCAGCATGTGCTCCTTCCTGCTCCCGTTCTTTCTCCTTTTCATGTCGATCAGATCCGCCAAGATATTCCCTAAGTATCGACCAGCGTTGCTGTGCCCTTTTTCGATTCGAATGCTGCTGAAGACGAGGATGAAGAGGCCGCCGGAGATCGACCTAATCTCCCTTCCTCGTGATCGATTAATCACCACTGAACCACCAATTTTCCTGCTTTCATCCTCTTCTTCATCGATTTAACAACACAAAGCCACCACACCTCCCATTGCGATTTTTGAACCACCGGACCACCACTTGAAAGCCTTCGATCGTCTGATGCCTTCTCGATTTGATGAAGACGAAGAAGAGGACCAGATTCCCTTTCTCACCCCCTCAGGGGGTGTTTGGGATTTCTTTTTAAGGTGAAAAGTCCTTTTTTAAAAGGTCTGTAAAAGGTCTTATTGGGTGTTTGAGATTTCTTTTTAAGGTGAAAAGTCCTTTTTGTAAAAGATGTTGTTTAAAAAGTGTTTGAGATTTCTTTTGCTTTTCCAGCCTCAAAAGTTCAAAAAGACACAAAAAATAACGGATGTGTGACTTTTGCAAATGCTAGTTTTTGTGCTTTGGTAAAAGTTGTTTTTAAAAGTACTTTATCGCTTACCAAACAACTTTTGGACTTTTCTAACTTTTTGGAAAAATTAAAAGTCAAAAAGCTGTTTTAAAAGGAAAAACCAACACCCACTCAATTGTTGCCTTCGATTTTTTTCTCAGCTTTCGTCCGTTCCTCTTCCCCTGATCAGATGAAGACGCCATTTTCTTTTGTATATTTGGTGGTGTTGGCAAAACGAGTCCCTGCATTTGTGGTCTTAAATAAAAATCAGCCCTTTTATAGAAATTCTCACAAAATTAGTCCTTTGTGTTAGTAAAATTACAAAACAACTTTTTAAATATAAAGTATTTAAAAACAAGTCTCTTTAGTTTAAAATATTACAAAACAAACCCGAATTTTTTTTAAAGTCCAAGAACGGTTACTTTGCGGTTATTCACGAAAAGCTTTACCAAAACGAACCTGGATCGAAATTACGCATGAGATGTGAGTTTCTACGGCCCCTCTTTTATAGTTTTAATATTTGAGGGAGAATACACGATTGTCTATTAAAGTTTTGATGATTTCAAAGTTTTATACACAAAATAGCATCATACTTTATTATTGGTCATAATTTTATGAAATAATAGTCTAAAACGTATAAATCATCAATAAATCATGTAAGTTATGATAGAATGCTATAAATTATATAAGTACACCTTGGTGTGATATATTAATTAATTTTAATAAAAATCACAAGATTTTAAGTAGATTACTATAAACATATAAGTTATTAAATGAATCATAAATTGTAATACTCGTTGTATATATATGCACGGAAGTGTAGAGAAAGCATTAAAGACATTACACATATGGCCAAATATGCTATTCAACATAATTATGTACAAAAGAAATGTACATTGCCTTAAACGGTTGATAAACGAACATTCGACAAATACATAATAATTAATTGAAAATATACCAAAAATCAATTATTATTATTATACTCTCGATCATCATGTACAAATGATTTATAAATAAACGATATATTTTATTTTTATATTATTATAAAAATATAAATCATTTTAGTTGTGATACGAAATTCGTCATATATGATAACAAAATTGATTTTCGGATTTTAGGAATTATTACAGAATAAATTATACATCATATCAATTATGCAACTTATCAAATATTATGGAAATCGTTGGTTTTCATGTTGGTTGACAACTGGAAAATGTTATAAAAATAGCCGTTAGGCTGCCCGAATATTGTCTTGACATACAATAAGATATAAAATATATATCAAGTTTTACGAATCTCAAATACTAAAAGACTTAAATCAAAATCATTCCTAAACACCAAAGAATTATAAGTATTCTTAAGTCTTATATCAGAGAGTTTAGGATTATGATTCCTAGACATATTGTTAGGTTCCATCGCTCCCACGGGACGCTCTGTGTGAGCTATGTTGTTTCTAAAAGCCTTATGAGCTAGGATCATTTCCTAAGCTATGGGTCATGGTGTTTGGGGGCTAGATCTCGTGTGCGTCTGAAAATTTCCGAAAGGGGTGAACGAGGGAGTTTTATGTTACGGTTTTTTCGTACTTAGGATCAAAATCGTCTGAGTTATAACCGTTAATCTAGGAAGGGTCTCATATTGTAAATCTGCGCACACGACATAGATTTATAATAAAGAACTTTGGTGTAGATCTATATGGTAAAGATTTATGCTGGTCGATATTCCCTATATGTGATTGCTAGCTACAACTTCGTCTGACGAGACTAACAGGCGTCAGGTGTTTCTTTCTTTGTTAATACACGAATATTCAAAACGTTAGTAATGATCTAGATACCTCTAATGTATTGTACTCTTACGGGGCAGGAATGCCTATAATGTCGGTTAAAGGCTCATCTTAGATCACATATTTTTTTTTGTTACTGTATAAAATTTGCATTAGGTTTATACGATGTCTTTTTTAACTTATACTAGTTGGAAGAGACTGTATCTAGTGGGATAGTTGGTGACTCAAAATGATAAGGGTCAATACCACGATATAAGTTATATAACACTTAATTTACAACATGACACGATTGGTTAAGGTTTATTAACTTACAATTAATAAGTTATTTAAATAAACCCTTTGTTTCTATTCGAAAACACAATATTTATGTGGGAGGAGTTTGCCCACTAGTTAAGTTTTGGTTTCCAAATTAAGTAAGATAACACTTAATTAATACCCGACACGAATTTACAAAGTTTATAAATTCGAAAATTATGAATTTTAAATATAAACTATACAAATGCTTGTAAAAGGTTTCAAGAATGAAGCTGACTATTTTATGTTTTCACAAAGTGTGATATGACTTTATTTTATATAAATTGGTATTCAAAATCCTTATATAAAAACATTTCGGTCATGGGAACCGTAAATATTAATTTTAAGTTTGATTTACTTATATATTTAACAAATTGTGTATTTTTGGATTTGAGCAAACGATATTTCTAAATAAGTATAAATACACTTTTATAACTCAATTGCTTTACACTTTTGATAGAAAAGTATGTATTTATAAAAGTTGGTCAACCAGATAAATTTTATAAAACACTTTTGAGTATAAAAATACTTTGTGTCAAAACTTGTAGAACTCACCAACAATTTTGTTGACGTATAAAAAGAGTAATTTTTTAATTTTTAATTTTTTTTTATTTTTTGATAAATTAAGTGACAAAAATAATATTTAAAAAATAATTTTTTGATTTTTCCTTTTATTTTGCCTTTTACATTTTTTCAAAAACAAATTTTGATCTCCAAAAGTAGGGTAAATTACACCAATCGTCCCTCGATCAGGTGCCGAAAAGCACGTTTAGTCCCTATTTTCAAAAATTAACTCATACCGTCCCTCGATTGGTTGAAAGTTGCACATGTCATCCCTCGTTAGTTTAAATTTGCATGTTTCATCCTTTGTGAGACATGAAATGACTGTTATGCCCTTTTTATTATTATTTTGAATTATTTTTTCCTTCTTATAATTATTTATAAAATACAAAATAAAATAAAAAACCCACCCTACCCACCTTATCTTAACCCCCTACCCTTTAAACCCTCTTTTCCCTAAGCTACCACCGGAGAAGACACTATCTCGCCGGGGAAGAGAGTCATCAGACCACCGCTTACCACCATCTACGAACCATAACCCAACCTCTCTCTCTCTCTCTCTCCGATCTTAACATGAAACACAAAAAAAAAAAAAAACGAAATGCGTAGACAAAAAACAGAGATCGATCGAGATCTTTCTGGCGATTGAGGGGGTTTACAGGTGGCGACGACATAGAAGATGAACGAACCATAAAGGGGCGGAAAAGATCTTTCTGATAAAGGGAACCGGGTAGGTCAAGCACATTTTCCATCGGCTAGCGCTTCGTTAAATCTGTGCCGCCATCGACGTTGGTTAGGGTTTCAGAACCACCACATCTAAGATCTCTGTAAGGTGGGTTTCAAATTGTCAAGGGTTTCGAATCAGCAGTTTAAGATCATTAACTACATCATCAAAGGGTGTGGATCGTGAAAGAAACCGTCAGGAACTACTCCGTCTGCCTGATAGTGAAAGCCATTGCCGCCTAGGGTCTCAAATCTAAGATCGTCGCTACTCGGTTTTCGAACAACCACCACAGGTTTTAGATCGAGCTCCACTGTCATATTCATGTCTGATTTTCACTTTGGGGGTTTGATTTTGATTACAAGTTTCAAGAGCCGGATTTGAGAAAGAGGATAGGGAAGAGAGGGAGGTGATATAGTTTAGAGAGAGGATATGAAATAGAGAAAACTAGAGAGCTCTGTGAGAGACAAAGAGAGGGAGGGAGAGAAGCGATACTATTTGTTGGGTTTCGGTGGTGGTGGATTGTGGTTTCCGGTGGTAGTCGGTGGTTGTAGACGGTGGTTCTGGTTTCCAGGCAATGTAGAAGGAAAAGGGAAGTGGGAAGGGAGGGGTGGGTTGGGGTGTGGGGACTTTTGGTTTATTTTTTTATTAATTTAAAACTGTTAAAGATATAAAACAAAAAGCAAAAAGAAATTATTAAGGGTAAAACAGTCATTTCATGTTAATAGAGACTAAGCGTGCAAGAAAAATCAAACCTAGGGAGGGACCGAGTTAATTTTTGAAAATAGGGACTAAACATGCTTTTCGACACCTGATCGAGGGACGATTGGTGTAATTTACCCCCAAAATTAATAGTTAGGATCGTGTCTCTATTTCTCACAAAATTAGCATGGTTTCAAATGAACCTCTCTCTCTCTCTCTCTCTATATATATATATATATATATATATATATACACACAGAGAGAGAGAGAGAAAGAGAGAGAGAGAGTGGTTCATTTGAAACCATGCTAATTTTGATATTTTTATTAAAAATTTTCAATAAAAAATAAGCATTAACCTTCTAAAAAACAAGGAAATAAAGTGAGTTTTTTGAAAAAAAAATTTATTTTTGTATATCAATATGGATCTCTATGGAAAGATGACGAAAAATCATGAACACTGATATATTCGTTTTTTTTTTTCAATAATAAACATGGCCCAAAAAAATTAAACCAAAAAAGAAAGTGAATTTTATTATAATCCAGTGCATCTGCGTCAACTGTAAAAGTCTACAACCTTTCCTTTTGCCGTTGATCGTTATAAATTTCGACGCTTTATATATATATATATATATATATATATATATATATATATATATATATATATATATATATATATATATATATATATATATATATATATGGTGAAGTTCAATATAGAACCATTATTAACAAGGAACGAACGAACCAATCGTGAGCGTCAAAATTTAAAGCGATCAACAGCCACAGGAGTGGATGTACATTTGTACATTGGATTTACATACACCGAATTATAACATAAACCCATCTATTTACCAAAAAATCTTCTCTTTTTTTCGTTTAAAATTTTTTTAAAACATGTTTTTTGTCGAAAAAAAAAACCCAAATATACCGTTGTTTATGTTTTTTCGTCATCTTTCCGTAGAGATCGATGTTGATATATAAAAAAACAAACTTTTTTTTTCGAAAAAACCCACTACTTGTTGTTGTTTTCAATATATAAGTTTATTTTTATCCAAAAAAACTAATTATACCAAAAATCTCAATTTTCTGTCCATTATTAATAAGCATCATCAACAATTAAAAAAAAACTCGATTAGTTCAGATTGACATTGTGAATCTAAATTATAAATATTTTCATTTTAACATTGACAACGTGAATCTGACTTACTATTATTCATATTATGAAACTGTACTGAAATTTTGTTTTTTTACATCAATATGAATCTATGTTTAAAGAGTATAAAAAAAATATGAATTTTGATATATTTATTAAATTCTTTCGATAAAAAATAAGCCTTAACTTTTCAAAAACAAAGAAATGAAGTGTTTTTTTGAAAACAAAATCAATTTTTGTATATCAATATGAATTTCTATGGAAAGATGACGAAAAATCATCAACAATGGTATATTCGGTTTTTCTTTTTTTCAATAAAAAACATGGCCTAAACAAATTAAACAAAAAAATGGGCTTTGTTATAATCTGGTGCATGTGTGTCTATTGTAAAACTCTACAACATTTCCTTTTACCATAATCGCTTTAAATTTCAATTATTTAGAATGTTTCCTTTGTTTTTGATTAATAATGATTCTTTATTAAACTTATATATATATATATATATATATATATATATATATATATATATATATATATATATATATATATATATATATATATATATATATCAGACTAGGTTATAATGTGGATTGACAACTATTGTGCGGACGTGTGGACAGTGCTATTCTATGAGAATTAGTAAGATAATAAGGTTTTTAGTAATGTGAATACGTTCAACCTCACACAACTATTGTCATTTCCATGCATTCTCACTAATTCTTATTCATTTTTGTTCTCACGCATCGTTTTTCACTCATTTTCATTCTTACAGAATATGACTCAATAAACATTCTGACATAATAAAAATAATAATAATAAATTCTATAATAACTTTATAGACGATTTAATTAGTGAGAATGTGTGATAATGACACTAGTTATGTAAGATTGAACGTATTCACATTATCAAACAACATATTTTCTTTTTCATTCTCACAGAATAGCACTGTCCACACGTCCGCACAATAGATGTCAATCCACATTTGAATCTAGCTCTCTCTCTGTATATATATATATATATATATATATATATATATATATATATTTACTATCTTATAAAAGAAATCTAACTATTTCTATAAATAGATTAAATATAATAATATTATTTTTTAATACGTCCAAATTATTAAGCTAACAGGACAATCAAACACCAATAAAATAATATTAAACTTTAACTCACTTTAAAATATTGGTAAATCGTACAAAACAGGAAATAGTAAATACAAGTTTTTTAATGCATTGTTACCTTTATTTCGGTGGCTTTTGATCTAGCATGTTGATGGAGTCTATGCTAATCCCGATATCTTGGCAATATATCTCTCCGTTTTGGGCTGCCTTCTCCTATATCTCTCGTCTTGCCGATTTCAAGATTTATTGTCTTCCAGGCGGCGGACTGCGATTTTGATTTGTTGTTCGCTTTACTGGAGTTTCAATCGAATTGGTTTCAGGTAAAATACATTCTCTATGTTCCCTCTTTTCTAATCCTTGAATACTCGATTCACTTCTGTTTTCTTTTGATTTTTGGTTTGAAATTCCTAATTGTTTTGATTTAATGTTGTTCGTTTGCAAGTAATTTGAAGAAGGTTGAAGATGTCAGACCCTTGGGGTTGGTTTCGTCGTTTGGGACACATGTACATGTTCATGAGTTCGGGTATGCTGATATGTTTAAGGTTTATATATTTTGGGGGTCAAAATAGATATATAAACATCAAGTTTTGCATCATCTAGGGTTAGGTAGTGGTGCTGGTGGCTGGAGAGTTTGCGGTGCATAACCGCATGGGTTAAGAAGGGGTAGTACAAGGTGGGGGGTTTCCAAATTCCGTGGTTTCTAGATTTATGGTGCCTGCTTACCTCATCCTTTCGGTGATTTCTATTACGATCCTTGTTCAAAATTGATTAATATTTTTGCTATACGTTACTAATCGATGTGGCAACTTAAATTTCAACTTTTAGAATAAGTAGAGACAGATCAATGGCCTGTTGCACAAGGTAATCGATCATTAAGGTGCACTGGATTTGGACTAAGTGTTGCAGCTGGATTGCTAGGGGCTTGTATGCCTGCTGAAATTGTAGCATTGTTTGTTGGGATATGCACTGAAGGCCCTGGTTCGGTAAGTTTTCTATGAACCTTTCATGTAACATATGATCACTGTTCTTTGGGCTACTATGTTTATACGTTGTAGTGGAATTATCTTTCAATTTTTGTAAGAGTTATGAAAAAAATTATTTATGTTTAGGTTGAATCTAAGCTTCTATTATTAGTTTCTGGTTTCTTGTAGATTGTATTAAAAGATCTCTCAGATCTTGTACGTTCACATAAAGATCTTGATAAAGATGCAACACCATATTTTAGTTCTCATGGCCGGTTAGTTTTCCTTTTGATTTGTTCTTTTTCTCTTTTCAATGCTTTTTAATTTTCCCCCTTTTAACAACTTCTAGCTGTTTTGAATTAATTTCAAAATATTACGACCTACGATAACATGTGCTATCATTTTGGTATGAAATGAATAGTTGTTGCACTTTGAGTTGGTATATGGTGGAGAATTATGCTACAATTTATAAATGAATCTTTGGATTTGTGTATTACGCATTTTCTTATTTTCCTTTGAGTAGTTCTTTAGAGTAAGATGGATAGGTTTATGTATATGACTTCTGTAACACCGTGAGACAAAAATTTGCCAGCGAGATAATGATGTTAATTTTTAATGCACAAATAAGTGTGTAACAGATTCTCACCAAAAGAATGTATTCTTTTTTCAAGATTTATTTTCATCTTCAATTAAATTATCAAGGTTTGGGGTTGGTTTATTGTAAGGGAGATATTTTTAAGTCTACAGTAATAATGTATTAGGAATTGAAATAAAGGTAATTTTTCTTTACCTCACAAAATTCCATCCCTTAATTGTGTAAAAGCTTTAATTATGAAAAGATTTCAGGAAAATTCGAATATTGAGTTATTATTCTTTGGTCTTTACTCCTTACATTGAAACAAAGCTGCAATATAGTATCATGTGGGAGAAAAGTGAGTCTGATAGAGACATAGAGTCCATCGTTGTCATTTTTATTAAATGGAGAAAAAAAATATATTATGCGGCTTCATCTACACTACGTATTTGCACTACAATAGACTAGCGAGAGTAAATTATCCGGTGATGAG
Source organism: Lactuca virosa (assembly GCF_052849685.1). NCBI lineage: Eukaryota > Viridiplantae > Streptophyta > Magnoliopsida > Asterales > Asteraceae > Lactuca > Lactuca virosa. Next base: position 110,956,679 of record NC_136434.1, on the reverse strand, counting down.
TTATAATAAGGTATTGTAACTTTGTAAGATCTATACAAATGTTTTTTGATGCGTCCAATCCATTTTAATCATATTTTTCAAGTCTATACCCACCAAAAAAAATTTACAAATCAAATTAGAAATAAAAATTAACATATTTGACTTATCAATTTTTTGGTTAGTCCTGTTTAACATAAATCATGAACAAGAACCAAACCGGAGAGCCTAAGACTTCACCACATAGGTTAACCCATCCAACAAATATTGAAAAGATCAATTTGGTAACATGTTTCAGAATAGAACTAATTGTCAAAATAAACTATTCGTCGCCGCCGCTTTGCGCGGGTATATATATATATATATAGGGGACGATTCACTTGAGATTAAAAAAATAGATATCTTTAGATTCAACCTGAACAACATATTTTTCATTTGCCGCTCTAATGCTCCATCGTACCGGCAGCAACGGGGTATGTCTAATCATAAATGATTATATGGAAGAGAGGTAAAATCATATATGATTGTACATGTTTATACGTATATGACTAATCATTAATAATTATATATATATATATATATATATATATATATATATTCACAGATTGAGTAATCATATATGATTATAATAGTTGGTTACAGAAGAGATGGTGATGATAGACGTGACAGTGATATAAGTGACGAATGTGACAGTAGTGGGGTCGACTGGTGGCAGAGGTGGCGTTAGTGGTGTTGGCGGTGGCGGTTGTGGTGGTGTGGAAGGTGGTGGAAGTGAAAGGAACGGACAGCGCTACATAATCATTTATGATTATAGCAGGCCCACCGCGTCGGTACGTCGGAGGGTTAGAGCGGCAGATGTGAATTATGTGGCTGATGTTAAATTTAAAGATCTCTATTTTATTTTGAATATCAGTGGTACCTCTCTCTCTCTCTCTCTCTCTCTATATATATATATATATATATATATATATATAGAGAGAGAGAGAGAGAGAGAGATTTTTCGGAAAACAATGTCATAAAACCTTCAAAAATAGGTTTTCAGCACCGATTATACAAAACACATTGTTAAAAAGCTGACATTTGAGTATATATGAGTAGTTTTTTTAAGTAAAAAAGGGTGTTTATTTAGTGCCACCCGAAAACTCCATCGATTTGCATATATACATCAAGAGTTATATGCATAAACATATACAATTAATATTACCATTTAACCTATGATGTCACATCGTTATGACATTTTAATCACTTTGGTGAACTACTTGTTACTCAATCTTACCACTTCAGTAGTTCTTACATATACAAGAAGTCTTCAATATTAATATCTCCACCATTGAAGTTGAAAATTTGATCAATTTTCATTTGGGTACTATGAAACATATCTTCATTTTGATAATTGCTTTGATGGTTATCATTCTCATTGTTGTCTGTGGAAGCTTCATTTGATAGCAGTTCATTCATAGGGGTATCTTGGTAATTTGAGCCGTTGCTAACCCCACCATTGAATGCCAAACCATTATGTCCATGAAACTCTTCTAGGCTAAGCCAGTCTGCAAATAAAATCTTTGGTAATTTATTGATCTGAGTTTGTGGGATCTGTTGATCCGTGTCAGCATAGGAACGGTTTGCAGAATCTGATGAATCAAAGCTTAGGTTTCTTGACATTGAATTCATATATGATGATGATGATTCAGTATTTCCTGTGTTTGTAATATTCTGAACTTCAAGATTTCCCGATTTTGCTACCCGTTTTTTTAAATAGGAATGCCAGTGATTCTTGATCTCGTTATCAGTCCGACCAGGTAAATGTTGCGACATTAGAGACCACCTGATTAAATAATAATAATAACGTTAGTCTTTATCACTAAATTTTACAATATTTAATAAAATATATATCATTTTATTTACCAAAAATGATTTATAATGAAAGAAGATTAATTATAACTGTTGCTTACTTGTTGCCTAAAAGTCCATGAAGGGTGATGATAGTTTCTTCTTCTTGCATTGAAAATGCCCCTCTCTTTAAACCTGGTCTTAGATAATTAATCCACCTCAATCTACAACTCTTTCCGTTCCTTTCCAGACCTGGAATGTGTTGGTATAAACTTTTAATCGATAGGTTCTAGTATCCTACTTCTATTATTTTTTTCCTATTACACGCTTACAAGATTGTACTTTGAAAACTCCATCATGTTGAAGCAATGACATTCATATACAATACACTTCAATGCTATAACTGAATAGGTTTTTCGAAGTGCAATGTCTTAATAATATAAAATTGAAAGTAGAATGCTACAATTGGGTTAGATTTTCAAAACCGGATGTGTTAATTAGAAAACATTGAAAGTATAATGTTGTTACATGGAAGTATGATTCTATAACAAATAGATAAACAAAAGTAAGTTCGTCTTTTATGTCACATTCATAGAAAATTACCAGCATTGATAGGTACTGCACTCCAACAACCATGACCATAGTTCACTATGTAATCTCTTAGCTTTTGATCCTCATCGGGAGACCATAAGCCCTTCTTATGCTTCAACTTTGTCTTCTCTAATGTGTTGCACCTCATAATAACTGGAGAATGATAATGAGAAAGAGAATTTGATGATAATGAATGGTATGATGAACAATTGACTTTAGATGCCTTGGAATTTAAAGAGAGATCATCCGGCCGTTTAAGTATTAAATAAAGATTTTAAGTTCTCCTATCCACCATCACAAGTATTAAAAAGAATTGTATGAAGACTTCAATTATTTTAGATTAATGGGAAACATAACTGGAAGTTTTGGAGACATATATTGTATATGTGTTTATTTCTATTATTTTTTTTTTCTTATATTCTCGTTCTTAAGAGATGAGTTTATGACGATCGGATTACAAGTCTTGAAATAAAATAGGAGCATCATCAGACAGTTGACAACAAATTTTTAATGAACAATTGAACATACATTAATATGCGTTTGGTATGTTCTCATGGATAATTTACTATTGTACAGAAATGTTTTAATAGTACGCCTGGGATTATAATTAATGGGAATGATACTCCTTGTAGAAAGTCTAACAAGTCCTTGCCAATGAGAAACTTGATTTGATTATTTCAACAAAAATGATTAACAACTTTAGTTGAATTTAATTATTTTTCAACCCATGGGGCTTTTACGAATATAAAGAAGTACGTTTAAGATATATGACTGAATTCATTGACAACGATTTAGAGAGACAGCCTACAATCTTAATCAATCGCTTTAGCGTGTGCCTTTCTCAATGTTTTATTTTAAAGTTTAATGTTTTTTATCTAAGCCTTTTTTTATTGGACTATTTAATCAATGTCTTCTTTTATGTAATAACACATGTGATTTATATTCATATACTTGATCTTCATTCCATTTTTCTGGCACGACATAATATCATTAAAACCTAAAAATATGCTTGGCAAGAAAGAGAGAATTACATATGCCTTATCTACTCTACCTAAAAATGACACGTGTCAGTTTTTTAGAATGTTTCTTTGACAGGTGACATTTTTCTATGATTTTTATTATTTCCTTTTTTTTGGTAACAAATCAAATTCAATTCAAACTTTGAAAATACAAAATAATATCCTAATAACATTATTATATTTATTTTTGCTTAACAAATTAATTCATAATTACTTACAATCGATAATATCTTTTTTTTTTTGACATTTACTATTTTTTTATCTATATAAAATTTTTAAGTATACCGACCGTTTCCACGGGTTATAACCTAGTTATGTCATTAATTTGGTTTTGAATAGAAGTCGCCCAACCTAACTGACTTTTAGCTTCTTACTCCTTATAAAACCAAAAATAAGATTTGGTAACTATACAATCAAATATAATTCCCTATTTTGTCTCTTGGTTCCAAATATTGTAGTATTGCGAAAAGTTCTATATCGCCCAAAAATTAGTCAATGTCACAACATCGAGACATTTTCTCTATAAGGATCTGGCGTAATGTTTCACAAAGTTATCCTGAAATTGATACTTTTTTTAAAACAAACCATTTAAGCAATTTTGTCGACCGACTTTATTAACATACAATATCCTTAAAAGTTACCGCTATAATTCTTTTACAACGATTAAAGCATCAGACTATTTATCATACAGGCTACAGCTTAGGCGGCATTCTTTATTTCATATGACAATCTTTTATAGAATGATTGTTTATTTCATATGATAATGATTATAGAAATGAAGACATGCATCAGCATGCTTCCTCATACCATATCACAAGAACATAATAGGAACACGTAGCATGGAATTTTTTTGATATGTATATCTTCAACAATTATTACTTAATATTGTATACTATTTTTTTTTAAATAAAGACAAAAGGTACAATGGGATTTAAGTAGAAAGACTTGGAATGTCAATGGCCTTTTTATAATCCAACAGGCATTGTCAATCAATAAACAATGGTTTTCAGCTCTAATAAATTAAAAAATAAAAATAATACTCTGTCTGGAATCTGTTGAGGAAAGAACCAATGAGAAATATGGTTGAAATGATTAAATAATTTTTTGTTTAAGAACTCATCTTCGCCGACCAAGGCCTGAAGCTTGAGGTCAGCGTCAATATTCAGAATTGAACAGATAATCGGGGAATGTATTAGTTGTTTTTTCCTGTGAAACCATATATCATATCTGAAATGGTTTTATCTCTTCATGTACTTTTCATTTTGGAAATGCTTAAAACGATGTGCGTACTGAAAATAAGTAATATAAGTATGAAAGTATAAACCTTGTTATTTACTGAAGAGAATAATGATACAAAATATATACGCAGAGATGAAGTAAACAAATATGGCTAATTGCTAGTTTATAGGAATATGCTAATTGCTAATTTGAAGAAATACAGCAATAGATCCTAAATAGAAGGAAGATTAAAACTAAATAACAAAAATATAATTATCTTCTAGAATCATCGTTTATATTCCCCCGCAAGATGGACTGTCTCTTGGTAAGTCCAATCTTGGATGTTAAGAGTTGAAATCGTGGTCTGAGAAGTGGTTTTGTTAGAGCATCAGCAAGTTGATCATCACCCCTAATATGTGTAACCCGTAGTGATCCGTCTTGAACCTTTTCCCTTACAAAGTGAAAATCCAAGGCTAGATGTTTCATTCTAGAGTGAAAAAGAGGATTGGCAGAGTAGTGTGTTGCACTGAGGTTGTCACAATAGATGGTGGGGGTAATGGTTGAGGTGAAGCCAAGTTCAGATAGAAGAGAGATTAACCATTGAACTTCGATTGTGGCCGAGGCTATAGCCCGAAATTCAGCCTCAGTAGAAGACCTTGCAGATGTGGGTTGACGTTTAGAACTCCAGGAGATGGGATTTCGTCCCAAGTACACTATATAGCCAGTGGTGCTTCGCCATGTGTCTTTGTCCCTTGCCCAATCTGCATCTGCAAAGGCATGTAGACAAAGTGGAGAGAATTTTTGTAACAATAAGCCATGATGGAGTGTGCCACGTAGGTATCTAAGAACACGTTTTAGAGCAGCCCAATGATTTGTTGAAGGTTGATGCATAAACTGAGATAACTTGTTTACAATAAATGCAAGGTCTGGTCAAGTGATGGATAAGTACTGCAGCGCCCCAATAATGGCTCTATATTCAGTAGGAGAGGAGAGAAGAGTGCCTCCTGATAATTGCAGTTGATCTAAGTTGGTAACAGGTGTTGATATTGGCTTACAATCTGTCATATTAGTTCTTGAAAGAATATCAAGTATATATTTGGATTGAGATAGAAGTAAACCTTTAGAATGAGGTAAAACCTCAACACCAAGAAAATAGGAGAGCTGACCTAGGTCTTTAAGAGAAAATTTGTTGGCAAGAGATTTAATAAAGGATTGGATTAGTGTAGGAGAGGGACCTGTAACGATAATGTCGTCCACATAGACTAAGACAAGAATAAGAGAAGAGCGTGTGGAATGAACAAAGAGGGAAGAGTCATATATAGTGGCTTTAAAACCAGAAGAGAGAAGATATGATTTGAGTTCAGTGTACCAGGCACGAGAAGCTTGGCGCAAGCCATAGATTGCTTTGTTGAGCTTACAAATATGGGAAGGATAAGAGGCATTGACAAAGCCTGTAGGTTGAGCCATGTAAACATCCTCATGTAAGGTGCCCTGTAAGAAGGCATTATTGATGTCAAGTTGTCTCAATGACCAACCGTGGGAAATAGCTAAAGAAAGAATAAGTCGGAGGGTAGCAGGCTTGACTACAGGACTGAAAGTATCACTAAAATCAATGCCAGGGCGTTGAGTGAACCCTTTAGCAACAAGACGGGCTTTTAGACGTTCAACTGAGCCATCGGGATTGTATTTGATTTTGAAAACCCATCGGGAACCAACAACATTTTGAGCTTCATTTGGAGGTACAAGTGTCCAGGTGTGATTTGATTGAAGAGCATCAAATTCAGCGGTCATGGCCTTGTGCCAAAGTGGATGATTAAGAGCTTGTTTAACATTTATGGGTTCGGTTATAGGAGAGGCTGAAGCTGTATACACAATGAAATCATTGTTGTGATACTTGGAATTTGGTTTTGGGTTAAGTCTGGTGCGTCTAGTATATGTTTGAATAGGAGGTTGTGGATTGGGTGATGGAATCGGAGTTTCCGAATCAGATAAATCCTCAAATTCTGAGGTGTTAGATGAGGAAGTGGATGGTGAGGAAGAAGCGAAATCAGTATGTGAAGAAGAATGTGGTAAAGGAGTAGATTTGAAGGATGGATCTGGTAAGGGAATGGTTGAAACATGAGTAGGAAACCATTCAGGGACAGAAGATGTTTTGGTAGTGGTATTTGTTAGAGTGGAATAAGGAAAGACAGATTCAACAAAAATAATATGTCTTGTTGTGTAAATGTGATTGGTAATAGGATCTAGTGCATAAAATGCACTTTGGGAGGGTGAGTAACCAACGAAGATGCAAGGTTTGGAACGCGAATCAAGTTTATGAGAGGTGTAAGGACGTATCCAGGGGTAACAAAGGCAGCCAAAACAACGTAATTTGTTATATTAAGAGACTTTTGAAAGAGACATTGGTATGGTGATTTATTTTGTAGAGTAGTAGTTGGTAGGCGATTAATTAAGTAGGATGTTGTGGCAAATGCAAATGGCCAAAAGGAAACAGGAAAGTTGACATGAGAAAGGAGAGTAAGACCAGTTTCTACAATGTGACGATGTCTCCTTTCAGCATACCCATTATGTTCTGGAGTATGAGGAGGAGAAGTAAGATGTGATATGCCACAAGAATGAAGGTGAGGGAGGAGTTTGATGTACTCACCACCATTATCTGAAAACAATTGTTTAATGGTGGTTTGAAAATAATTTTCTACAAGTTTTTGAAATTTGATAAAAATGCTCAGGGAGTCCGATTTCTTCTTTAATGGATAAAACCATATATATTTTGTAAAGTGATCGACAAATATTATATAGTATTTGTATCCATCAATAGAATAAATAGGTGATGACCAAACATCAGAAAATAGTAAATCCAGAGGCGCACTAGAAGTAAGACTTGATTCAGAAAAGGGTAATTTATGCATTTTATTAACCTTACAAGAATTACAATGGTCCTTGAATGGTAAATTGAAGTTGATGAAAGAAGATAGCTGATCAAATACTTTATTGTGAGGATGACCCAAGCGATGGTGCCAAGTCATGGAAGATATCTTTTGGAGAGAGTAGACCGAAGGCTGAGTTGTAGAAGTCCGATGGGTGATAGGTTGAGAGACAACTCTTGATTTGGAGCGAAGTTCATAGACACCTTTACTGGCCACTCCTTGAAGGAGTAGTTTGTTGGAATGGAGATCCTTAAGAAGAAAAAAATAGGAGAAGAATTCGATTAGTAGTTTGTTATCACGACAAAGACGAGAGATTGAAATAATATTTCGTGATAAGGAAGGAACATGAAGAACATATTTTAAGATTAAGGGAGAATTGGAAGTGTGTAAAGTAACAGAACCAATATGAGAGATAGATAAGCATGAACCATCACCAATTACTAACTCTTCTGTGCCATCATATGGTGCATGAAGTGAGAGATTTGCCAAATCATTAGTCACATGATGCGAAGCTCCACTATCAAACAACCAATTGGAAGAAGCTCCATCTTGCGTTCCCATAGTGTGAACTTGAGGGTTTGCATTCATGTTTCGATTATATGTGGGAACCGTAATGTGTGGATTAATTTTCTTGAATACCGTGCAGTTGTTAAGAGAATGGCCTTTGATATAACACCATTGGCATTTACCAAGAAAAGGGTGAGAGTATGTGGTTGGAGTTGGAAGAATTCCAGTTCCTTGATGAATCTGTGAATTATTCTTTGTCTGTTGTTTGTTGTTCCAGGATTTGTTGGATGGTTTCTGATGTGCCAAAAACACTGTTGCCGGTTGATGAACAGAAGAAGCAGCCACAAGTTAAGCCAATGATAACTCGTGATTTATGAGTTTTTCATGAAGCTCGTTAAAGGGTATGGGAGTGTCATGTGCACAGATTGCATCAAGGATCAGCTTATAAGTTGTTTGATCGAGGCCTGCTAGAACGGTATCTGTGACATCTTCTGGATCCAATTGCTTCCCCATAATTGCCAATTCATCAACAATGGTTTTGATTTGTTGCATATAATCAGTAATGGACTGGTTGGAGCCTTTGCTGCATTGCTTTAGACGATGTTGCAACTGTTTGATATGTCCTCTCGATGGCGAAGCGTAAGTATTACCCAAATTCTTCCAGGCTTCAAAAGACGATGTGGCATTGGTGACCAAAGGAATGATCGGTGGTGATAGGCTGCCAACTAAAGCTCCAAATAACAATTTGTCTTGGCGGAACCAGTGTGAGAAATCCTTGTGTGGAATGACAGATCCATCTGCTGTAGTGGTTGATGGAGGCGCAAGATGAGTGCCATCAATGAATTTGTACAGATCGAGGCCATGAAGAAGAGCCTCTACCTGTGTTTTCCTACCCAAATAATTGGTGGAGGTAAGTTTCAAGGTAGCAGGAAAAGAAACGAGAATTATGTTATTGCCAGTAGGATTAACATTGATCAAAGTAGATGAAGAAGAATTTGAGTTTTCTTGTGTAATGGTCATGATTCAAGAAATAGAAGAGATGAGTAGATTGGGAAGCAAAAGTATTAGAGAGATCGATGATGGTCTGATACCATATGAAAGTATAAACCTTGTTATTTACTGAAGAGAATAATGATACAAAATATATACACGGTGGTGAAGTAAACAAATATGGCTAATTGCTAGTTTACAGGAATAGGCTAATTGCTAATTTGCAGAAATACAGCAATAGATCCTAAATAGAAGGAAGATTAAAACTAAATAACAAAAATATAATTATCTTCTAGAATCATCGTTTATAATAAGTACAGATATCATTCCGTAACATATTTAGAGCAATCAGTTATCACATACATTTACCTCATAAAAATTGAATGAACAGAATCCTATTACTGTTGAGAGAATTTCATTTCTCCTTAAATAGAGTATTCAAGAGCAAAACAGATCATATAAGAGACAAACAGAGATAAACGATATAGGGCTTAATGATCCATCACTACCACAAAATAGAGCATTACCTACGGCCAAAACCGTCGGTAATCGTCGCTAACAGACTTTACCGACGACCAAAACGCGTCGGTATATTCTTGTCGGTAATGGTTGTAACAGATTTCCGACGGCTACGACAAAATTTAGCAATAGATTTTTCTGTCGGTAATTAGTAATCAATCACCGACGGAAATATTTTTGCAACGGATTACCAACAGAATATCGAAATAACTCACTAACATATTACCAACAGATTGTCTGTCACATTACCAACAAATTTTGGCATTATAACAATAACTTTTATAAATTCCTTAAAAAATTAAAAATAATTATTTATTCAAACACAGAAAAATCTTAAAACATACATTAAATATATATTTTAAAACTATCATATATAAATGTAAAAAACTTTTAATAATCGACGTACATTAAATCCATAAATTTCATATCGTATTCGACGTTAAATGCATATACAAAAAATAGTAGCAATCTACTTTTTAAGAAGGCATCCAAAGTTTCATCTATAATTCTTAGGACGTCAAGAGCTGATGGATTCCACACCTGTGATTAAGAGTTGTTAGCTAGAGAGATATTTATATATTGTAAAATATCATAAATGCCTCCAATGTTAACAATAAAGGGGACTAAAAAGTAAAAATGAATGATATTAATGAGTAGTAATTATGATACGTAAAAACATGTGATTTTGAGTAGAATATTCCTCTATCTGAAGTTTTAATAAAAAAGAACTAATGATGAGAAATAGCAACATACTTTTCTGAAATTCTTCATTATAGTTACGTATTTTTAAACTCCAATTATAATTGAAAACCATTTCTGATTTTTTTCACGATTATGCAATATACTTTAAGCATTTACTCATAATAGCAACATATTTTCAATAGTAATAGCAATGTACTTTGCTATAATTCCCAATTACAAATTACTGGTCAATGGAAATTGGTTTTTATAGTCATAAACAAAAATGAAAGTAGATTGCTACTTCATAATGTATGATGCCATAATCGAGAGTGCATTCCTATTACTCAGAATTAACCTTTTAAAATGTCAAATTATTTCAATATTATAGGATAAACAAAGAAGTGAAAGTTGGATGCTAATATAATAAAAAGATAAATGAAATAAAAGTATGTTGTTATTTGTTTTGTTTAGCTGTTGCAAAAGGACCCGTTAAGCAGGTTTGACAGTGGAGCGAGAGGTGGTGAATGGTGATGATATTTAAAGTCATAAATGCTTTCAAACAATAACTTGGAAGAAATTGGTGTCAAGACAGTTGCAACCAAAGTTCAAGCTAGATATCAGTGGTGAATATTGTATTGAAAATTTTGACAAATTTTAGACTGGAATGCCCCCTAGATCAACCGTACAGATTCATTACAATTGTTGAGTTTTCACAAGCATTCAAGTATTTCCACATTGGATAGAAACTTAAAACAAATATTCATATTCCTTATGCCAAATCTAAAACACATTCAGGTCCATTTCTCAAAGAAAAGTATGACATATCTAACCTTGAATTACTTGAGATTGATGTGCATGAATCCTAATTGATAAACTTTTGAGTTTCAAGTTGCTAAAGTATCCAGGGAATCTGTGACTCCATTTATGTGAAACATAGCTCGTACTGAAGAAATCTACCCACAGAGAAAAGTCACTAAAGAAATCAAACAATTTTTGCTAAACTTCTATATTTCTATGCAAAAAGCTAACGAGAATGCTAGGATACAAACGGGTAGATCATTCAATACAAGTATGAACCCTAGATGTTAGGGTAACATTGACTGTTGTTGGAGGTAAATGTCGGTGAAACAGAAGCAATCGTCGGCTGACGGTGGCTTTCGTGCATGGGAATGTCAAATACGAGGCATACAATAGGCAATCACTCAGTCGATGGCGGAGTATTGACAGTGCAATCGAAGTCAGTTAGTGAAGATGTCGGGGCTCTTGGTTCCAACGAAGGTGAAACACGAACATAGGTGGTGTACGATTCATTGGTTCGTCGATGCTAAGAGGGCGTCGTTCACAGAGAGAACGAGGGTTACCTAGGTTAAATTCATGTGCGGTTTAAACAACCATTTAACTTATTATTTACCAAATTGCCTTTACTTTTACCAACAATTACCGACCGGATTGCAAATTTATTTATTTCCATCTGTCAACCATCGATATATTTTAATGGACAACAAAATTTATTTTGTTGCCAAACCATCGCAATTCTGTCACTAATACCCTAATTATTGGTCTGTTAGTATTTCGTTGTTTTCCGACGTATTTTTTTTGTCGCTACAATCTATCAACAGTACTGGGTTTTTTAGCAGTGCATGCAATCATGCAAAGAAAACGAAAATATGACCACCAAGTTTGTTTTCTTTGTGCAAACAAACTATTGTTCTTGTGAGAATGTCAAATATTTAAGCCAAAACATTAGCTATTTTGGACAAAAATATAGAATAATATATAGGTGCAGATTGAACTTCTTACTTGACAAGTTGTATCCAAAATTTGTCATTATTTTTGAGTAAAGTGTTCTTAGTCGATACATCTTCGCCTATGATTAAGACGTTTTTTTTTTGAACAAGAAGACTTTTATAAAAATCAAACTAGCGAGAAGCTAGGAAAACAACAAAACAACCAAGAACTTACATCCAATCCTCCCATTTTAAAAACTTACAACCTTTTCCTCAACATCTAATCCAATGAAAGATTGTAATATCCCCAAAATACAGTTATAAATTTTTTTAAAGACAAACATGTCAATTCCAAAATAATAGTTTCAAACCAAGTCAAACACAAACCAATGTATCACAAAACATCATCAAAATACGGAAGCTAAGTTTTAGTTTTAAAATTCATAACGAAAAAGATGTCATAGATAGATGCCATGCCCTGAGAATGTCTAGAACTCCCAATCAAGGAAACTCCTTGCTTTTCACACCTGAAGGTCTTGCAGCTATAAATAAATTAACAATTGTAAGCCTACGGCTTAATGAGTAATCACAACACTTAGTTACTATAAAAATGATATGCATTCTGAGTCTTAGATATAAACACATAACTAAACACACACATACATACACACACACACACACACACACACACACACATATATATATATATATATATATATATATATATATATATATATATATATATATATATATATATATATATATATATATATATAAGCATGATATCATAACTGACCACAACCTACTAGATTCCCTCCACGAGGTCTATCTTTAGTTGACTTGGTATTGACCACTTCCCTCCATGAGGTTTATCATGGTCCTGATTCCACTAGATTGCATCCAAGAAGTATGTCTCTAGTCTAGCTGACATACGAAATATAATCCATATATTAAGCAAGTTCACGAGAACTCACCTCAAGGACATATACAACAAATTCACACAGTGAGCTAATCGATACCGATATTTTCTCGGAACACTACAAAATTAAATAACCATGATTAAATAATTAAGGTATGAGATCTAACTAACTCTTCTAACGTGTTGTCCTCAGTTAACTTCTTTCCTTAGGGAAAAAGACCATTTTACCCTTAACTAAATGGTGTTAGATACACTTATACTAATAATTGTCAAAAGTCAACATTCTAAATAGTAACATTCAGTGGAGAACGTCTACTGCGTCGTGGTGAGACCGTGACCTCATTGTGGTCCGGCTCAGCCTATAACCATCACTATCAATCTGCTCATCGTGTTGTGGTCAGTCAATGACCGCACCTAGGTCTGTGTGGAAGATTCAAAACCTTATTTAGCTCTTAATCCAATAAGCTGCTGCTTATACTTTCCATAACACTTCATGGCACCCTAATGGTCCATAAAAATCATAACTTTATAGACATGCATGTCCTTCACCAATTTAGGTCAAAATGGTGAAAAATGGCGTCAAAACCCTATACATGGCATCAAACAAGTGAGTAAGTCTAGATCTAGAACATATGATATTCTTGGGACCTCAAAGTGTGATAAAGTTGCAAACTTTATCATTACTAGTCTCTCAAAGTTACTCAACATGAAGAAAATTTCTCACTTTCTAGATCTACAAAGGATGAAACATAAAGATAGGAACTTGAAAGCTTCCATTAGTCTAGGAGAAGCTCTAGATGATGGAATTGGATTGATTGAGGGCTTTATGGTACACCAAAAGGATACACCAAAAGGATACACCAAAAGGAGCTTAGAACTTTAGAGGGAGGTTAAGGTTTATGGTATTCTCACTAGAGGATATAGAGGTTGGGGTTGGGGAAACCCTAGCCCTATCATTCATTAAATAGGGCTCATGATTCGAGACTTAGGATTTTGAGTCCATAGCGGCACCGTGTCGCTGTCTTTAATGAGTATCGCGCCATGGTGACATGGCATTAGCATGTCGTGGTAAGCCAATCACTGTGTCGTGGAGGAAAAAACCTTACATATCAAAAAAGGTAAAATTCATACCTGAATCTGTTGGGGCGTAAAGACTAGATAAAATACAAGCAAGCATCATGAATCACAAGCGAGCATCATGATCACGAGTGGGCATCAGGAATCACAAGTGAACATCAGGATCATAATTAAGCATCAAGGATTACAAGTGAGCATAAGGAATCATGAGTGAGCATCAACGATCGCAAGTGAGCATCATGGATGCCCAAATGATTAAGATTCTCAAGGAGGATGCTCATCAGTTAAAGATGCTCAATGAGGATGATCATAAGTTGAAGATGCTCAAGGAGTTGAAGATTATCAAGGAGGATGCTCATCATTTGAAGATACTCAAGGAGGACGCTCATAAGTTGTCAATGTTCATCGATGATACTCATGGACGATGCTCATGAGGTTGAAGGTTCTAGAAGCGCCACCATGATATTTCGTGATTGGTTAGAAATTAGGGCATCCCCTTTATGGGCTAATTATGGATGGTCCTGGCCTATCAGAATTACGGTTTCCCATGCTTGCTTATAAATATGATGATATCTCCATCATTGTTAGTTGCTAGATTTCAGTGAGAGATCAAAGTGAGATATAATTTTGAGTGTTTATAATAGTTCTTGAAAGTTAACCATCTCTCTCTCTCTCTCTCTCTCTCTCTCTCTCTCTCTTTCTCTCTCTCTCTCTCTCTCTCTCTCTCTCTCTCGTTTGTTCGTAGACATATGTCACCTTGACCGAACCACATTAAATATTATGTTCCTTTGATTTAAGTTTTTTTCAGAAGTTTTATTCCGCGAGTTCCACCGAAGTTTGTTTGAATTTTGTTCGAAGTTCTTAACTTTTTTTGTTGTTATGCCAATAAATTGGTATCAAAGTTATCATTAAAGATGGGATAGTTAAGATTGACAAGTTCAATGGAAAAGATTTTGGTTTCTGGAAAATGCAAATTGAAGACTACCTCTACAAGAATAATTTACATGAACCTTTGTCATAAGAGAAGTCGTTCCTTATGAAGCACGATGATTGGAAATTGTTAGATCGGCATGCACTTGGTGTTGTAAGATCATCATTGGCAAAAATGTTGCTTACAACACTGTTCATGAGAAAACAACTTTTGGGTTGATCAAAGTGCTATCTAATATGTACAAGAAACCTCCATAAGCGAATAAGGTTCACTTGATTTGACAACTGGTAAATCTGAAGATAAAGGAGAATGGAACTGTTGAATCCATTTGTGTTGCGTCTTGGACCTTAAGTTTTGTATCCGGATTGGGCCTGTCCATCCGTGATTATCTAGATTAGTTAATAGGGTTTTACTATAAATATGCATGCATGTATGCGTATTTAAAAGGTCGATCATTACGTTTATTATTGTAACCCTAAACACCTCTACAGTCGAAGTTCTTCATCGAGCTCTTCTGAGGTGTTGAAGTGTTAATCATACGACATATTCAGTGCCATTCTTGTGTTCTTTATTACATTCTTAATCATTAGCTTGCATAGAATCATACGATCCTAAGAGAACTTAGTTCTAACAATTGGTATCAGAGCAGGAGACTGTGTGATCAATACACATTCATTCTGTATTCAGAATACTTTAGGGTTTCCGCTTTTATCGTACAAATAGAAGTTGTCTTCTTCATATCGACGGCTACTCTGTTTTAGATAAAACCCTAATCTCTAGTTTACAGGTTTGATTCTAGCAGCCCACCATGTCTCACGAAGATTCACAAACGAACCCAATCAACATCTCAAACAGCATTGGATCCACGACCAGAATACCCATTCTTTACACTCAAGACTACGAAGTATGGGCTCATCACTTCGAAGACTACGTGGTTGGATCTGAAGGTAATAGCTATCTTATCTGGGAAGCAATCACACTTGGGCCATTTGTTCATTCAGCAACAAACACAACTGTCAAGTCCCAAAAGGACTATAACAAGCTGGTGACGGATGTAGAGAAGATGCCACAGGATGAGAAAGATAAGCTGCTATGTACTGTGAAGGCTATGAGGATGATCAGATTCGCTTTGCAATCTGACACCTTTCGGTTGGTTGGTTCATGCACAACGGCCAAAGAAATCTGGGATAGGTTGAAAGAACTCTATTCGACTGATGAAGATTTGGAACACTCCATTCAAACTCTGCTGCTGTCAGAATTTGGAGTCTTTGAACGGAAACCTGAAGAGAAGCTCATACAGACTTTTGATCGGTTCAATCATCTTCTGAGTAAGATGATCAAGCATGGTATAGAGAGGAAGTTAATTGAGCAGAAAGTAACTTTTATGAACGGATTGAGACCAGAATGGATGGCTGTTGTATCAACTGTGAAAGCACATGAACAGTTCAAATCCTACTCTCTGGCGAAACTGGTGGGAATACTCAAGTCCCATGAAAGTGTGGTAACCAAAGAAGCGAAAGTTGTTTCTGGTATGGGATCTCTGGCTCTTGTCTCAAAAGGCAAAAGTATCCCAGAAGATGAAGAAGAGACTGATATGTCTGAGTGTGATCTGACTAGCGAGGAATATGCTTTGATGATATCCAATCCGAAGAAGTTTGCAAGACGAAAATTCCCTGTCAACAAGAACCGAAACTGGCAGGGAAGTTACAGCTCTGAGAAGGTGAAAGATGAAGCAAAGAACTCCTCTCAAAAGGATGATGAAAAGAAGGAGAGTAAGCTTGCAGGAAACTCTGGATACGACTGCAATTACTGTCACGGCAAGAACCATTTTGCCAAAGATTGCATGTTAAGAAAAATGGCTGAGAAGAGAGAGGGTGAAGATGATGAGGCGTACTATATGCGCAAGTTAGAAGAAGTCAAGAAGAAGAAGGCGACTAACAGCTCAATGAATGCCTTGATTGTACAGGAGAATGTTGGGAAAGATGAGTTCGGTGGCGTAGAAGTGTGGTCAACCGACTCTGAAGATGAAGAGGTTAGAAGGCCCACTCATGGAAAGGCTTTTATGGCAAAAGAAGAAGGTTCGGCTGGAAGGTGTTTAATTGTCACTGCTGGGCCATCAACCGAAAGTGCAGATAAGGAACCGAACCTGACCGAGAACAAGTGTTTTGCAGCCAAACCAGTGAGTGAGAAGATCAACGACTGCGATCGGCTGATCAAAAAGGTACAATCTATTCTTGAATCTCTTAAAATTCCAAAAACAGATTATGAAGAAGAATTAAATGAATTAAACTTTAAATTTTCTAACCTAAGTAGCAGCCTCATGCAAACTCGCTTAGCGAATTCTAACCTAACTGACCAACTCAGCAGGGTGTCTTCAAAAAGTGAGGAAAGAAGAATGTGGATTGAGCTGAAGGAAGCAGAGTTAGTTAGAGCTAGGGACGAAAGTATTTATTTGCAAAGAGACAATTTAAAGTTTTTAAAACAAAGAAATATTTTTTGTTTAATAGCTAAGCGTTTATATACTAATATTGCTCAATTACATTTAAGTTGTGAAATTGGAAAGAAAATTCATAAAATGATATTTCCCTTTCTTGAATTTAAGGAAGATGAGATCATAGCAGAATGTGAATCAGAAGTGTCCTCCGAAGAGACATCCATATCTTATAGGCTTGGTCTGGACAAGATAGAATCGTTCATTGATTCTAAGGAACACAAAAGTATGCTAAAAGATATCTTAGATGAAAATGATAGGCTAAAAATTAAATCTGAAACTATTCAAACATTTTATCGTTCAAACGCCAAACTTGTCGATGAAAATAAAATAGACTTAGGTAATACGTCTGAATTTGATGAGGAAAGCGAGATGAGTGTAATCTCAGTAGAGGACGAAGTTGACTGCTCTGAGTTTATGAGGAATAAAACCGAGAATGAAAAACCATTAATATCAGAAAACTCGGTTGAATTCGCTCGTCTGTCAAAAGATCAGAAACAGAAACTCAAGGAAAAGGCCATGGTCTATCAAAAGGTTCAGACTGTGCCAAATCAGGTATACGCAGTTACAGGTGTCACTCCAAAGCAAACTACAGAGTTAAGGATCTTGGTCGATAAAGATAATGCTGAAGGATACGACGACTACGTCTGGTCTGCCCCCATTGACAACACAGACGAAACCGTGGGTCTATCTGAGAAGACTACATGGAGGGTCAGAGGAAGATACATTGCTGAACCCATCAACACACCCTCCAATTTCGACAAACCAAGCACAAGTGGAACCAAAGAAATCCCTGAGGAACCAATGGAAGAACCGAAAGCTCCAATCAAAACAATGGAAGAACCAAAAGTTCTACTCAAGAGGGTTGAAGAACCGAAAGTTCTAACCAAGAAAGGTGCAGAATCAAAAATGTCCGACAAGACAACCGAAACTCAAAAGGAGAAGCCAAAGGCCAGCTTCAATATCCACAAATCTCAGAGGGAGCATGCTGAGCAGAAACGCTTGAGAAATCAAAGATATGCTAAGAATCTAAATGAACGAAAAACGCACTGGAATTCTCAAAACTCCAACTATGAGCCTCCCAAGAAAGGATCAATGGAAAAAGGAAAGGAGAAATTAAAGGAAAATTTCAGTCCAAACTCCTACTATTCCAAGTCCTGTTTCGGTCCTAAACCCAGTATCGGTCCTAAACCCAGTTTCGGTCCTAAACCAAGTTTCGGTCATAAACCTAGTTTCGGTCCCTCCAAGTCCCAAAGAAAAACAAATTCATTGAAGGACATGAAAGGAAAGGGAAAGCTAGTACCAAACTCTGAGTTGGGTAATAAGAAATCATCATCTAACCCTAGAAGTCAAAAGAAAAATCATAAACCATCTAACAACACACCAACCAATGCACCGAACATTAAAGAAGATAAAACTAAAATCAAGGTGTATACAATTAAAAGAAAAGATCAAACCACTTTAGTAAAAAGAACATATTTGGTTGATATTTCTGCTGTAATTCCTTTTTCTGTGAAAGACTCACCAGGACCCAAGTAACTTTGGGTTCCTAAATCCGCTTGAATCTACAGGTAATCAGTGACGAGCAGTTCGATGATGAATGGTACATAGATAGTGGCTGCTCGCGTCACATGACAGGGAGGAAGGAAGAGCTGAGGGAGTTTCGGTCCCTGAAAGATGGTGGGTGTGTAAAGTATGGAAACAATTCCTATGGAACAATCAAAGGGTATGGCATGATAACCAATGGCGAATTCTCAATTAGGAAAGTAGCGTATGTAGAAGGATTGCAGCACAACCTCATCAGCGTGTCACAATTAGTTGTGGGCACAGGTTTGAAGGTATCATTTGATGATGAGGGGTCTGAGATAATTGAAAAACAATCCAAGAAGGTTCTGCTGAAATCTGAACGCAAGGGAGAAATGTACCCTCTGAATCTAAACCCAATTCGAGGTACACCGGCTATTTGTCTGCTGTCAAAGGCAAATACCGATGAAAGCTGGTTATAGCATCGACGCCTCTAGCATCTAAACTTCAAAGACATCAACAAATTGGTGCTTGGTGATCACGTTCGAGGCCTTCCCCTTCTCAAATTCGATAAAGAGCATTTATGTGCTGCATGTGAAATGGGAAAACAGAGTAGAAAGAGCCACCCCACACGCATAAATACGAAGATAGTTGAAGCTCTTGAACTATTGCACATTGACTTGTGTGGACCTTCGGCTATTGAGAGCATTGGTGGTATTAAGTACATTCTAGTTATTGTAGATGATTTTTCACGCTTCACTTGGGTTTTCTTTCTTACGCATAAATCAGACGCAACTCCCAAGTTGAAGACATTCATCAAGCAAGTGGAAGTACAGCTGAGGAAGACGGTGAGGAACATCAGAAGTGACAATGGTCTGGAATTCAAGAACAAGGATTTTGAGGACTTTCTGGCTGATAAGGGGATAACTCACAATTTTTCGGCCCCTTATACACCACAGCAGAATGGGATTGTTGAAAGACGAAACCGTTCGTTATGCGAGGCAGCCAGAACCTTGCTCAGTTTCGCTTCCCTACCATTATACTTCTGGGCTGATGCAATTGCCACTGCCTGTTACACTCGGAATCAGTCCTTGCTCAATAAGAGATTCTCATTAACTCCATATGAGATCTTAAACAATAGGAAACCGAATGTTAAATTTTTCCACATTTTCGGTTCAAGATGCTTTATTTTCAATTCAAAGGTGAACCGAAACAAGTTCGATGTCAAAGCCGTTGAAGGAATATTTCTGGGTTATTCTCTGTCATCAAAAGCATACAGAGTGCTGAATAAACGCTCCAAAAGGATTGAAGAGACTTATTATGTCACCTTTGATGATAATTATATGAAGAAGGTTCAGAGGACTGAAAGTGACCTAGGTGACATATTCCCAAAATCTGGCCAAGTCTCGGTTCCAATATCCAACTTGTTCGAGGAATACATTCGGCTATTTGATGAACTGGAGAAAGAAATTCACTCCGAGGCGAAAGCAGCAAATAACAAAATCGATAATCTCAAAAAGGTCATAGACGAAGCTGCTAAAGAGATGGAAAGTGACCCTAAGGGTGCTACGTCATCGACTGACTCTCCAAACAATAATTCAATGTTCAAGGGGGAGAGCTCGACAGCACCAAAGACAACCCAAGTCTCGGTTGAGGGGGAGAATCCAATTCCCTCCCCAACACATAAAGGTCCGGGTGAAGGGGAAAGTACAGATCCAAAATCAACAAGTAGTAGTTCAATTGAGGGGGAGAAACCAACTTCCATAGGAAATACAAACTCTGATGCTGCCTCAGGTTACACTTCGCCAGTCGAGGGGGAGAAAGAAGATAAAAATGTCGAAGGTGATGACGATTAATCAGAATTTGAAGTAGAAGTGGAGGCTGAACTGAATCCAGTATATGATCCAAACTATCTACCATTAGCAAAATGGACCAAAGACCATCCCAAAGCACAAATCATTGGTGAAACTTATGAGAAAGTTCTTACTTGTTCTCAACTGAAAGCGAAACAAACTGCATTATTCTCAAAAGTTGAATTTTGCATGTTTAATTCGTTCATTTCAAAGGTTGAACCGAAAACCGTAAATGCTGCACTTGATCATTCCAATTGGGTCCAGGCAATGCAGGATGAGCTTCATGAGTTCGAACGCAACCGAGTTTGGAGGCTGAGTCCCACCCCAAAGGATGCTTATGTGGTTGGCTTAAAGTGGGTCTTCAGAAACAAGTTAGATAAAGAGGGGAATGTCATTCGCAACAAGGCTCGGTTGGTGGTGAAAGGCTATTGTCAAGAGGAAGGGATAAATTATGAGGAAACCTTCGCTCCAGTAGCTAGGTTGGAATCAGTCAGAATCTTTTTGGCATATGCTGCTCATAAAAACTTCGAAGTTTTCCAAATGGACGTCAAATGCGCTTTCTTGAATGGAGAATTAGAAGAAACAGTCTATGTTGAGCAACCGCCGGGTTTTGTGAACGAAAAATACCCTGATCATTGCTATGTGCTGGATAAAGCTGTCTATGGATTAAAGCAAGCACCGAGGGCCTGGTATGAAACACTAACTCGCTTCTTGAAAATGTCAAAATTTAAACAAGGTTCGGTTGACCCAACCTTCTTTCGTAAGAAGGAAGGCGAACATCTAATGATTGTTCAGATTTATGTTGATGATATCATCTTCGGCTCCACGAATCCTAGCTTAACAGCTGAATTCAGGAAGTTGATGGAGACTAAATTTGAAATGAGCGTAATGGGTCCAATTAATTTTTTCCTTGGTTTGAATATTAGACAGGGACCAGAAGGCATATTTATCAACCAGGAGGCCTATACAAAGAACTTACTGACGAAGTTCGGAATGCAGGGTGATTCAAAAGTGAAGGTTCCTATGGCATTTGGCACTAAGTTAACTCCATCTCTGGAAAAACCTGCTGTGGACATAACACTATATCGTCAAATGATAGGGTCCCTTATGTATCTAACAGCTAGTAGACCGGATATTATGTTTTCTGTTTGTTATTGTGCCAGGTTTCAAGCCAATCCAAGAGAACCTCACATGGTGGCAGTTAAGAACATCTTTCGTTATCTGAGGCGAACCTCATCTCTCGGTCTCTGGTATCCTGCTAGATCTGGATTCTTCATTCAAGCCTTTTCTGATGCTGATCTAGGAGGATGTTGACTGGATAGAAAGAGCACTACTGGTGGATGCCAATTTCTTGATGGGAAACTTGTTAGCTGGCAGTCCAAAAAGCAAACTTGTGTTTCACTATCCACAGCCGAAGCTGAGTATATTGCTGCAACATCCTGCACTTCTCAAGTGGTATGGATTCAAAGTCAACTAAGAGACTGTGGGCTAAGTATGAAGAAGATACCTCTCTATTGTGACTCAGAAAGTGCAATAAGGATTTGTCACAATCCAGTGCAACACTCAAAAACTAAGCACATTGCACTTAGATATCATTTCATCAAGGATCATGTAGAAGATGGGAACGTGGAAGTACACTTTGTTCGATCTACTGATCAACTGGCTAACATCTTCACTAAAGCCTTACCTGAAGCTACCTTTAACAAAATTTTACAAGGCTTGGGCATGATGGAAGGAGAGTCAGTACCGAATCCTCAAATCTCTCACTAAAAATTAGACAAGCGAAATGGAGCGAACGCTCGGTCTATTTCGGCTCCATAATTTTCAGGAACCAAAATGAACCGACCGCTCGGTCTATTTCGGCTCTGGAATTTTATGGAACTGAAATGAACCGACCGCTCGGTCTATCTCGACTCCGTAATTTTTGGGAACCGAAATGAACCGATCGCTCGGTCTATTCCGGCTCTAGAATTTTAAGGAACCGAAATGAACCGATCGTTCGGTCTATTTCGATTCACTCATTTAAGATAAGGTTTCGGTTGTATATCTTGTACACTCTTTTCTCTCGTATTTTATCTTTCTGTTTTCATTCTTTTTTAGAAAATTTCAAAAATCCAAAAATATTTTATCTTTCTGTTTTTATTCCTTTTCAGAAAATTCTAAAAATTCAAAAATATTTTCTTTGTTTGTTTTGTTTGTTTGTTTGGTTGGTATGTGTGGTGTGTTTCTTATTTTTATTAGGTGACAAGAGTACCAGTACAACAGCATGTGAATCTAAGGCAGGTATATTTAATTTCAGTACGAACTAGTTAAGTGTCCCTAGAAGCATGCTGCTGCATGTTGACCAAAGCCTCTACGACTTTGAGCAGGCCATAATGATTCGATCTATACCTATCGTTTCTTCCCAATTAGGCCATTAACTGCAACTCAGTCTAGAGCTACCTTACTCTTCTTATATGAGTTAAGAGTTTCTCTGCTTTGTCACGTCTATATAGCAGAAGGTACTTTCGGTTCTATAGCCACCTCCCTTATATTCTCCATCTCCTTTCAATTCACCATTGTAACCCTTGAGACTCTCGGTCCTTACCACTGAGGTTTATGGTTACACAACCTCTGTGTTTGTGATCTTAGATACGTATACCACGTTCTGAGTGAAACCCAATATCCAACACCAATAATGAATTGACGGTGAATTAATTATTCAAGAACTTACTGGTTACCTAATGAAATCTCTTTTTATTTTTGCGTGGTCTTTTATGAAATTGTCTACTACCAAGGCGTTTCTTCCCAAAGAGATCCAGTTTATTTTTTTGAGATTTCTGCTACCTCTTTAGTCACTATATAATATATCTAACCTACCTGTTCAAACAGACCACATCGGTCTCACAGGTACTTCTTCCAACGTTCGGTTTTATGTTAAGACTCGAAGTTCGGTTGAAGATAAGCTACCCTAAGCGAAATCTATAAAAGAAGCCTTTCAATGTTTATTAACAAACAGTTGATCGTATCATTCGGGAAACCACACAAGCACTTCAAGTCTCTCTTGACTTTGAAGGAAGCGATTCTTGCCCGGAATCCTTTGCTTTCTGTCTAGTAATGAGACATCACTCACATCCCATACACATTTGCTTTATTTCTTTATCTTTGTCACACTAATGCACGAAAATTTTCAGTTTTCCCACATTCTGGTTACTGATTGGTTTGAATTTTGTTCTATCTATTGGAGCCAAACAGGGGGTTATCATGGAATTTCAAACGACGATTGAAGATAAGATTTAGGCGCGTGAATTTGAACGGTCTCTTTACCCATGCATGCTAACGTATACCTGGGAGTAACCACACTGTCACATCGCGCTTTTTCAGGCGACGTTTTAGTGATCACGTCATTATCATCATGATTTTTCTCTCTCCTGGCAATGGTATATAAAGGGTTTCCAATTTTATTTGTCTTTTACTGGCAACATTTTTTCTCTGAAAAACCAACGCAGCGCAAACTGTTCATCTTCTTCCTTCTTCGATCAACAATGGCGACTTCTTCATCAATTTATGATCAGACGGCATCATCATCTTTACTCACCATTAAGCCAAACCAAAATATGATCATCGAACTTAACCCGTTCTTGTATGATGCATATATGTTGCACGTGGTGGAATGTTTGAAGTATTCACCCCTGGTTTTAGCCCTAACCCAGGTTGAAGCTGTTCCAATGTCGTTATTATCGCAGGTCTATTCTACAGCGTCTTATGACAAAAACAAAGAACGTATTTATTTTGTCATCCACGATAAGAAGGCATCTATTTCGAAGGTAAAGTTTTGTTCGATTTTGAATCTTGCTGTCGATTCTTCTGTCATCTCGCCGGACTTTATAACGACGACACAGTTATTTTCAATGCTCTATGAGATGGGGTATACTGATGTGCTCACCATGATTACCAAAGTGAAGAAGTCATGTTTACCGTCTCAATGGAATGGTCTGCTCACTCTACTAATTAAGGGATTAGCAGAACGATGTGGTGGTTCAGACGGTACTAGCAAGGGTTTCCTTACCCTTCTTTATGGCCTTTACAACGGGATCAATCTTGATTATGGGTCAATAATCTGGTCTCAGGTGGTGCAGAGCCTCAACACATCAACGAGGCATTCTGAAATCTCTTATGGAAGATTTTGGACTCTGATTACAAGGAAAGCGATTAATTCTTTGGAGATTCCGGTGATGAAGGATGCTCTACTTGCATCTATCGCTACCTTCCACACAAAGAAGATCATCATCTCGGATCCAATCAAGTTTCCTCATAATGGATCTATTCCTGAATCTATGTATCGAGGTGTTGCAGAAAAAAGCAATGTTATGGCTGACTATCGGAAACTCCCTCCCTCTGGACCGAGGGTACTTTCTCCAAAACAGCAGGCTGCCCTGGATGCCTTGGACAAACCTACCAACCGAGGGAAGAGGATCTCAAAGAAAGAACCCACTGAGGAAAGAAAGTCTAAGTCCTCCAAGTCTTCAAAACGAAAGTCTAATGAAGGGGATTCTTCTCAACAAAAGAAGAAGAAGATAAAGAAGATGGCTCGAAGGTCTAAGAGTCCCACTCCTCCAAGCACAGATCATGACGATGAGGAAAATGAGGAAGAAGAGATTCACCATGACTCACCGAGAGGGAACACTCCTCCCCGTTCCCCTACTCCAACAGAATCTCCCAATCACAACAGAATTCTCACACCACCTCAATCACCAAAACAGACCATTCTTCTCTCTGTTCCTATTTCCACCATTCCTTTATCATCTCCAATCATTACAGAATCCACAACCACTACCATTCCTAACCCCACAGTAGACGTCAACGTATCTGATACGGGGGCTACTATTACAACAAAAACTCCTATAATCACTAAACCTCTTTCACCAACACACTCAACTGATTCTGGTGCTACTCTTGGAGGAGAGAATGAGGAATTTGACTCTACCTACTTCAGTCCTTACAGGCTTCCGACTGATGATGATAATGATGCTCCAGTCACAAGTCAAGATTTACAGAGCATTCATGACAAGCTGGACCGATTGCTTGAAGATAGCAAAGCTTATGGTGGTGTGGTTCTTAAAGCTTTTTTAGAAACTGCCATCGACCAATACACAAATGCCATTGAGAACTCTACTAAGGCAGTTGATGCGTCCACCTCTTCCTGTAAAAAGGCAACAACAGAGGTTACTGAGGTTGTTCACACAACTCAGATCTTTCTTGACTCTTTGAAAGCTCATGCTGACACCAATGCAGCAAAGGTACAATCCTCTGTGGACTCCTATTCTAAGTCCCTTCAAGAAGAAAGCACTAAGTTTGAAGCTGTACGCTCATCGCTCCAAACCGAGACCACTTCTTTTTTACAATCAGTGGATTCTCGTTTTGATGCTCTTCATGCTAATCTGGAAACCGAAAGTGCCTTGAAGGAGGATCTGGCCAAACACAAAGCCACCATTGAAGTCCAGAAGGTGCAGCTAGCCCATGCTGAGAAAGAAATCTCTTTATTGAAGACACAATGGGCTGTGTATAAGAGTTGTGCAGGTGAGGTGAAGGACATGTTGACAAATTTGCTTGGTGCTCATGATCCTATTCTTACTCTTACAATTCGCAATCATCTCACATCCAAACTCCTTCCTGCCCTTGGAAAACTGCATGAAATGAAGGGTGTTTCGGAGGGATTCGTACCTCCAAAACAAGGGGGAGAAAGTAGTGCTCGTGTTGTTCAACCGAGAGTCATTGTGAAAACAGAAGGTGCTCAACCGAAAGTAACAACGGAACTGAAGGATAATGTAGCTTCAGGTTCTGGTTCACGAGCAAAGCCAAAGGAGACCATTGATGATAGTGATAGTGATGTAGAAGAAACCATTGCTGAAGCTCTCCAACGAAAGAAAAGAGACAGAGAGCTGGATGAAACTCTGAAAATTGCTAAAGAAGCAGAGGAGAGGGAAAGGAGAAACAAAGAAGAAGAAGATGCCTTGAACTACAAGAAGGATTTGTTTCCCTTGTGGACAAAAGAGACACTTATCAATCAGGCGATTGAGTTTCCTTCTGTCTATTGGTTGGAACCGGTTGCTTCGTTTGATTGTGATAACTCCAAGGACTCGCAGTTCGACATGCCGATTACCAGAAAAGCTTTCATGTTTCATTGCTTTGATGCGACTGCTGAGGTTCCTTTTCCCCATCCTAAGGTTGACCGATAGTTGATAGACTTATACTTGAAGTATGGGCAACCGCAGTACCTGACTTGGAGCGCACAGAAGATCATTACAGTCAAGGTACTCAAACCCTCACCTGCTGGGAGATTTGTTAACGTTAATTTCAAGATCACTCGTGGTTCAGCGAACACGGTGTCAACTATCTCTCTAGCAGATCTTCCTAATCTCAATCCCCATGACTGGATTTTGCTGTTCAACATTCTGCTCACTAATCCTAAGGAATATGAGCCTATTTTAGAACATCTGAAGAGAATGTTGGTCTCCTACATCCATGAAGTTGCTACTATGGATCAGGAGATAGTAAGAGTTATGAACAAGAAGCCGACTGTCAAGCCTACACCGAAACCAGGGGATGTGAACAAGATGAAAATGGGACAGATAGATTCAACGAATCTTACTGTCATGTTCACGAAAGGTGAAGCTCACAGGTTTTTGTTTGCTCTGGTTGATAAGCATCTATTTTCAACAGACTTCTTGGAGCATATCATCAACATCATTCATAGATGCAAGCAGAATTCAGAGGCTGATAAGAAGAATTTTACAGACATGCTTCGGTGGTATATTACGTTTCGTTACCATCTTTACAGACATGCTTCGGTGGTATACCGAAGGTGTTTAGAACTGTGAAGAAGGCTTCTGTTATTAAACAGGATTGAGGTCTCGGTTCCAAAGACGCAAAGGGGGAGATTGTTGAGTCCATTTGTGTTGCGTCTTGGACCTTAAGTTTTGTATCCGGATTGGGCCTGTCCATCCGTGATTATCTAGATTAGTTAATAGGGTTTTACTATAAATATGCATGCATGTATGCGTATTTAAAAGGTCGATCATTACGTTTATTATTGTAACCCTAAACACCTCTACAGTCGAAGTTCTTCATCGAGCTCTTCTGAGGTGTTGAAGTGTTAATCATACGACATATTCAGTGCCATTCTTGTGTTCTTTATTACATTCTTAATCATTAGCTTGCATAGAATCATACGATCCTAAGAGAACTTAGTTCTAACAGGAACAATGACTGATCATGTTAATGAATTTAATTCAATCATGTCACGGTTGACATCGCTTGAGATTAATATTGAAGATGTAACATCCAAAAAATCATGACCAAAAATTTTCATTTTTAAAATTAATACTTATAAAACCAATTGTCTGAAAACAACCATAGTATCAATTCATATCAAAACCAGAGTAACAATAGTCAAGTCATGTCATGATAAAACAATGTCAGAGTACAAATCCCAGAAATCTCATATGCGGAAAATCGTGTGTGTGCGATGCGCTGCTACCATGCCAGCTCCTTCCCCTTCACTGAAGAGGTACCTGAAACAAAACTAAAAACTGTAAGCAGGAAGCTTAGCGAGTTCCCCCATCACACCACATACCATAAACATATACTGCCTATCCCTCGGTATCTTTCAACCGATATCTGACTGGCATAATCAGAAGTTGGACTTCCCTTCAGTATCTTTCAACCGGTAGCCGGGAGCTGACCTCCCCTTCGGTATCTTCCAACCGGTAATGGGAGATGACCTACCCTTCGGTTTCTTTCAACCGGTAACCGGGGACTATTTCACCCCTTACCACTACCACATATGAACATATCATGAACATACTACTAGACATGCGTGGGTTCTAACGACCCCTTCGGTATCTTTCAACCGGTAATCGGGACGAATCCCCCTACTACCACTATCACATATATCACATCATGCTAATCACATAAAACATATCAGGTAGTAGCAAACCTAGATAATTATCATAAAGACAACCATCTATCAACCAACTCCTACTAGTGGGCTGGCATTGTGGCCGTAGACCCACTGCTACTCGAAGGTAACTCACCTCGATGTCGTGAAGTGTCTGAACTATCCTTGCTGTCGGGATCAACTCCTCTCAATTCCTACACGTAACAACCTTCCTTAATCTACCATTACATACTCTGTATCCCTACAAGGGTTTCTCAGGTCAAAGCCAAAGTCAAGGTCAACACCTTGGTCAAAGTCAACTCTAGGTCAAAGTCAACGTTTGGTTGACTTGACTCGCCGAGTTGACCCAACAACTCGCCGAGTCCCCAAATCCTCAAAACACTAAGACCTCGATCCTAATCGCCGAGTCTTGCACGCACTCGTTGAGTTCTACTTCATGTAAAGTCGGGACCTTCAACAACTGACTCACCGAGTTCATCCTTGAACTCGTTGAGTCCTTCTTCATGCAAGAAGGCATATTTAGCCATGGACTCGCCGAGTTCCTTATGAACTCGTCGAGTACGTCTTCATGCAGTTGGGACTTGCCTTGAACTCGCCGAGTCCCATGATTTCCAGGTTCAATTTCACAACTGTTTTGTTGAGTCCTCTTCTAGACTCAACCAGTTCGATCCAAGCAGAAAAGGGTTGGGGAACCATACCCCGACTCGTCGAGTCCCAAGAACGACTCATCAAGTCCTAAGAACGACTCGCTCAGTCCCCTAAAGTCCATGTCTATACTGTTGATTTCAGTCGCGTTAAAAATATCCAAAACATAGATCTGGCCTCCTAGGGTCCATAATACACGTAAAGTTACAAAATTGACGTTCATGCATAGGGTATTTGGCTCAAATGGCCCTAATATGGAGTCTACAAGATGCATGTGGCTCTTATGGAAATAAAGTTGGCACCTTTATGCCATAGGAACCCTTAATGGTCCCAGATCTGAAGTCATACCCGTTTATAACCACAAAATCTCGAATATGGCACTTCTAAGGCTTAGAAATGGTAGAAATGAGCCCTAACTAGAGATTTAAGAGATAAATGGTCAAGGTTTCAGCTTTATACCTCTAATGAGCTTGAAATGTGCCAAAACCTCTGGATCTTCTTGCTTCCTCTTGGCCTCTCAAGCCTCCTTCTCTTTCTTAAATTTCAAATACACACAAATGGCACCAAAAAGCTCAAGAACACTCAATAAATGATTAGGGTTTCGAGTTAGGGCTTTTCTGGATTGGGAGGGACGATGGAGGCTGGGTTAGGACAAGATAAGGTGTTTAAATAAGGTGCAAACCCTAAATATTAGGGTTTCATCCAGACAATCCTACTCGCCGAGTCGAGCTCCCGACTCATTGAGTAGGTCACTTTAAAACCCGCGTCCAAGAGTCTAGTCTACTCGACGAGTTGGGCCTCCAACTCGCCGAGTCCCAGGGTAAAATCATACAATTAATTAAGGGTTTAGGTCATTTTTGGTCACTTAACTTTTGGTTTTGTTCTCATTTGGTCACTTAACTCTTTTTAAGTTTTAAAAGGTCATCAAACTTTTGCCTTTGTGCTCGTTTAGTCACTTAACTTTTGGTTTGGTCACATTTAGTCACCTAACTTTTAAAATTGTGCTCATTTAGTAACTAAACTTTTAAATTTTTTTAAAAGTTTGGTGATTAAATGAGCAAAATTTTAAAAGTTAGGTGACCAAATGAGCACAAACCTAAAAGTTAAGTGACTAAATGTGACCAAACCAAAAGTTAAGTGACTAAATGAGCATAAAGTCAACAGTTTGATGACCTTTTAAAACTTAAAAATAGTTAAGTGACCAAATGAGCATAAAACCAAAAGTTAAGTGACCAAAAATGACCTAAAACCATTAATTAAATGTAATAAGTACCGGGAACCGGGTATTACAACTCTCCCCCGCTTATTTCAGACATCGTCCTCAAAGTCTGCTGCTGCATCCGGAAAAAGCTCGGGGTAGTGCTTCCGCATCCCGTCCTTCGGCTCCCAAGTCCATTCTGAGCCCTTACG
Organism: Lactuca virosa; assembly: GCF_052849685.1. NCBI lineage: Eukaryota > Viridiplantae > Streptophyta > Magnoliopsida > Asterales > Asteraceae > Lactuca > Lactuca virosa. The sequence continues at coordinate 110,925,905 of NC_136434.1, read as the reverse complement.
GTAATGCCATTGCACCTGTCGAGGATAGCTACTGGTTCGTCAATGTAATTCAGGCTGTCATCCACCCGAATATCCTCCAAAGGTACTACTGCAGAGTCGTCTACCAGGCACTTCCGCAGCTGGGAGACATGAAAGGTACTATGAATATGGCTAAGATCGGCTGGCAGATCCAACCTGTACACCACCTTGCCTACCCGGGCAGCAACCCTAAAAGGACCGATGTACCTGGGGCCCAACTTGCCCCGCTTCCTGAACCGGCTGACACCTTTCCAAGGTGACACCTTCAGGAGGACCATATCCCCAACCTGGAACTCCAGGTCCGAATGACGCTTGTCAGCATAACTTTTCTATTGACTCTGAGCAGTCTGAAGCCTGCTCCGGACCTGCTGGATCCTCTCTGTCGTCTTGAGTACCACTTCGGTACTCCTCATGACTCTCATCCCAACCTCACCCCAGCAAATCGTGGTCATGCACTTCCTCCCGTATAACATCTCGAAGGGAGGACGATCGATACTCGTGTGGGAGCTATTATTATAGGAAAACTCTGCCAAGGGAAGGTAGGTATCCCAGCTACCACCAAAATCTAAAACGCATGCCCGCAACATGTCCTCCAGAGTCTGTATGGTACGCTCGCTCTGACCATCCGTCTGCGGGTGAAAGGCGGTGCTAAAGTGCAGACGAGTACCCAACTCTTCGTGGAATTTCTTCCAGAATCTGGAAGTGAACCGCACATCCATGTCAGAAATCACAGAGACGGACACTCCGTGTCGAGCTACAACCTCTCGAATATAGATGTCGGCCAGCTTCTCGGCCGAAATGCTCTCCTGGATCGGTATGAAATGGGCACTCTTGGTCAACCGATCCATGATGACCCATATGGAATCCACTCCCCGCGCGGTCCTGGGAAGTTTGGTGATGAAATCCATGGTAATATCTTCCCATTTCCACATGGGAATATCTAGCGGCTGCATCTTGTCGTGTGGCCTCTGGTGCTCGGCCTTGACCTTCCTGCAGGTCAAGCATCGCTCTACATACCATGCTACATCCCACTTCATCCAGGGCCACCAGTAATCAGGGCGAAGATCTCGGTACATCTTCGTCGCCCCGGGATGAATAGAAAACCTGGATTTGTGCGCCTCCTCCATCAGAATCTGGCGCACACCTCCATGATAGGGAACCTACACCCTATGATGTAGTGTCAACAATCCACAGCTGTCGTATTCGAAAGAGGAAACCTGTCCTACAATACGGTCGCTCTTCCGATGTTCCTCCTTCATAGCCTCCTGATGGGCCTCTCGGATCTGCTCCAGAAGCGGATTCACCACTGTCATCCGCAAGCAAACGTCTCTGATCGGGGCTGCCTTGCGGCTACGAGCATCGGCCATAACATTGGCCTTCCCTGGGTGGTAGAGGATCTCGCAGTCGTAATCCTTCACCACATCTAGCCACCGACGCTGCCTCATGTTCAGATTCGGCTGATCTATGAGGTACCTCAGACTCTTGTGATCCTTCTAAATGGTACAACGGACCCCATAGACGTAATGTCGCTAAATCTTGAGGGCGAAGATGACCGCCCCCAACTCCAAATCACGCGTCAGGTAGTTCGCCTCGTGAGTCCCGAAGGGCATCACCATGAACTCATAGTGGCCATAGCGAGTCCAGAACGCATTCTTCTGTACATCCTCGTCTCTGACCCTCATCTGATGGTAGCATGAACGTAAATCTATCTTGGAAAACCAAGATGCCCCATGTAGCTGGTAAAAGAGATCATCAATCATCGGGAGTGGGTAACGGTTCTTCACCGTTACCTTGTTTAGCTCCCGGTAATCTATACACATCCGATGCGACCCATCCTTCTTCTTCACGAACATAATCAGGGCTCCCCAGGGTGATCTACTGTGTCTGATGATTCCCTTGTCGAACAGCACCTGCAGCTGTGTAGACAACTCTTGCATCTCGGGAGGAGCCAACCGATACGGTGCCTTGGCTATCGGAGCCGCACCGGGGACCAGATCGATCCTAAACTCCACCTGCCGCTCTGGAGGTATTCCAGGCAACACCTCTGGAAAGACATCCGGGTACTCTTGCACCACTGGCACATCGCTCACAGTCGCCTTGCCCTCCTCTCGGGTATCCATGACGTAGGTGACATATCCGGTGCAACCCTGCTGAAGGTAGCGCCTAGCCCTCGCTGCTGAGGATAAAGCTGGTCCGCGTTGTGGCCTCTCGCCCTGAATCACCAGCTCTCCCCCACTTGGGGTCCTGACACGTACCAACTGCTGCACGCAGTCAATCACAGCCCCATTAGGGCTCAACCAGTCCATACCAATGATAACCTTATTCCCACGCAATGGTATGGGAACCAAGTCTACCAGGTAGCGCCCCTCGAAAAACCTCAAAACACAATCTATGAAAACCTCTGATGCTCGAACTGATCAGTCGTCAGCAATCTCAACCTCTAGAGGGCAATCCAACATGCCCGAAGACTCAGGGAACCTCTTGCTAAGTGCAAGAGAGACAAATGATCGGGTAGTACCCGAATCGAACAACACCTGAACTGGGATGCCGTTCACATGGAACGATCCTGTCACCACATCGGGTACGGCGCGTACCTCCTCGGTATTCAACTGGAAGGCTTGGCTCTTCACCACTGGAGCCTCCGACTTGCCCTGCCGGCCATCAGTAATCCGCAGGGTCGCTGGAGCTGGCGCCGTCACTGGCGCTGCTGCTGTCAATCTTGGGCAGTTGGACTTTTTATGGCCCTTCTAATTGTAATGAAAGCAAATCAGGTCTGATGTCTGAAAGGTGGGGGTAGGGCAGTACAATCCCTACCAAAGTGCCCAATCTTGCCGCACTTATATCAGCCTGATCCCGACCCAGTACGGCAAACTCCCTCATGTGACCTGCCGCATTTCGCACAACGGCTCCGACCTTGATGTCCCTTCGACCTAGAGTCGAATCCCTTGGGCTTCTTCCCCGAAGATCCAGTAACCTGCCCCTCCTCTGCCTTCTTCTTCCTGAGGTGCTCCAAATAAATATCCCTCTCCCTGGCGATCATAGAATCCAGGGTCGGGCTTGCTGAGTAGCTGACATGCTCCTGGATATCAGCTCTCAACATATCATGGTAGCGGGTCTTCCGCATCTCCTCATCTCCTGCATACTGAGGCACCAGTAAGGCCCTCTCCCGAAACTTGGCGGTAATCTCCGACACCGTCTCAGTAGTTTGTCTCATGTCTAGAAACTCCCTGGCCAGCTGCTGAAGCTCCACAGCCGGTGCAAACTCAGCCCTAAACCTGGTTACAAAGTCCGACCAGGTCATAGCCTCAACGATTGAGGCTCCAAAGGAATCACCAACTGACCCCCACCAATCTCTAGCCCTGTCCCTCAAACACCCAGCAGCATATCGAACCTGCGACCCCTCAGGGCAGAAGCTAGTCAACTGAGCAGAATCCATATCTGCAATCCATCTCCTGGCAGCAATAGGGTCCTTCACCCCGTGGAAGTCTGGTGCACTGCATCCCCTGAAGTCCTTAAAGGACAGTGTGCGCGCCCTTGACTGGCTAGCCACCCAGTCACTCCTAAACGCCCTGAGGCGATCCTCCATCAACTCAATAATCCCTTCCTTGATTGACCCTGGGTCAACTCAAGTATGCCTCTAGTGATCTCAGAAGTAATGAAATCCCATAGTCCCTCATCAACTGACTCGACACCTGATCCTGAACCTGATCTGTAACACCGTAATTTTTCAAACAAAATTTTCATTCTAAAATCGCATACTTTTCATAGCATATTATATAGAAATCTCGTTTAATCAAATTACAAACACAACTCCATTAGTAATCCAGGATCCTCAAAACATAACTCTCTCTCTCTGGTGTGTACAATCAAGCCGGTGCCTTCCCGAGATCCTCTGAGATACCTGAAACACATAACACATAACACGGTAAGCACGAAGCTTAGTGAGTTCCCCAAAATACCACATATAACACATATTAGCCACTCGAGGCTATAACTTTGTGGGCCTACTGGCCCTAACTCTGTGGACCCTCTGGTCCTAGCTCTGTGGACCTTCCGGTCCTAACTCTATAAACTCTGGAATACACACAACATAAATCACATAGAAATAATGTAGTGCAACACATCACATACATAGCATACAAGATACTCTGTCACATAACTCTACTTACCACTCAAGGTAAAGTATAGTGAGAAGACTCACCTCACATGATGTCGGATACCCTCTCGTGCTTGATAATCCGACCTAGCCTCCTCCTATTAAAATGATAACATCTCTAATCAAAATCCTCTCATGTTCTCATCCCTAATAATAGGTAGAAGACCATTCTACCCTTCTCTGACCTCTCTTGAATCAGCTTGACCAAACCCCAAGGTCAACTGAAGTTAACTCTAGTCAACGGTCAAACTTTGACCAGACTCCTCGAGTGCACTCGAGTGACTCGGCGAGTCCATGCGTGTCCTCTGAATCCTCAAAAGCCTCACTCGACTCGTCGAGTTAACCTTTCACTCGACGGGTTACCACTGTTCACGAATCGCGGGGCAACCCGACTCGACTCGTCGAGTCCCCATATGGACTCGGCGAGTTCCCTCCATGGCAACACTCAAAAGACCTTCTGAGGTCAGATCTGTTTCTCTAACTTATAGATCTGACCTTCTTACACCCAATAATCACGTAAAGGTTCAATCTTTAAGCTCATGCAACCTTCTTATGCCCTTATATGAAGAAATAACTCCTAAAATGGCAACCTAGATCCATAACCCCAAAGGGACTGCATAAAGCTGGAAGATTGGGACTCTCTGGACCTCTTAAGGTCCAGATCTAAAGCTTATTCCACATTGGGACTTCATATGCATCATATACAATCCAAGAAAGGGTAAAGAAAACCCTACATTCAAGGATTTTACACAAAAACAGAAGGAAGGGGCGAAATACTACCTCAAAATGGAGATCCTTGCTTAGATGTCTCAGAATAACAACTTCCTTTGGTCCTTCAAGCTGAATCCCTTCACTTCATTTGAAAACCACACCAAAATTACTTGATTTCATCACAAGAACTCTTCCTTGGCTCCAATGGCGATTTAGGGTTTCTCACAGGAGATATGAGGCGCACCCAAGGTCATAAGTTCCTTTAAATAGGCTCCAACCCCGGAACTTAGGGTTTTCTCTGCCCAGTACCTACTCGGAGAGTCCATCCTTGGACTCGTCGAGTCCGCTCATTAAATCCACGCGACAATCTTGACTCGACTCGACAAGTTGGTCCCTCAACTCATCGAGTCCCTCCTCAAATCTCAAGATTAACATACACAATCATGTCCCTGGAAATCCGGTTGTTACATGATCCTGAGCCTGATCCTAACCCTGAACCTCCTTCTCCTCCATGTCGTATAATCATCACCATTCTGAAACAAAACACATAATTGTCAGGGTCATACATAACCTCGAGAGATCTCACACACTACAAGTTCCCTAGTTCCATCTCGACCCTCCTTGACTCGAGTACGGATCCTCTGCTTTCAGTAGTACGGGCCCATACTACCTTCCACATCTATCCGTACTTTCCTCAAGGATTGCCTTGACTTTACCAAGTCCCTTCTACTACTACTGCTCTCTGCACTAATCTCATCCTAGGCTTACCCTAGGGTAACTCTCTGACCTACTCTCCGCCATCAGCTGCATAAGGAATTCCTGCCTCCTTTACCTAACTAGCTTGCGAATACCATTACATATCGCTAAGACCAGATAATTCTTCGAATGAGAGGCCTTGCCCTAGAACGGTTGGACTCAGACAAGAGCTGCACAATAGGGATGGACCTAACCTTCTGAAATTATTTAGTCCTCGCAATATGTAACTTAACGTATTCTTTTACTAGTTAGCTAAAGATAAATAGAACTCCTAAAAGCACAAAGCAAGCATCATTGGAGCATTGAGTAACCATACCAAGAATATCCTATTCAGGCCATCATATTTCTGATTAATCAACTCTAGCATATAATTCAATAGGCACATATAGCGGGCACATAAGGTATCTTCCTAGATCCTTAGCCCTAATCTACCATGCAGTTCTCATACAAGGGCAACAAGCATATAAGGCATCATTCCTAGATCCTTAGCCCTAATCTAGCATGCGATTCTCATAATCATATCACATCATAACATAACATGTATGGGTATCTTGGGGAAACTTACTTGAGCTCGGCCGGTCGCACGCATCACACACCTTATTATTTCTTAAAACTCCTTATTTTAAATTTTAGAAAAATTATTTCGTTATAAAAATCTTTCAAACCCTCGATTTGAGTCCAGACACCCCCGAAGGTGTGCCCAAATCCCTCAAACCAAGGCTCTGATACCAACTTGTGTTGGGGTGCAAAGTTTTCCATGAATGACTTTGTAATGTGTTGACTTGTGTAAAACCCACTTGCATGTGGTACAGTAGCCTTTTGACATGAGATAGAGAGTGAGAGAGAGACATGTAAACACCTCTATATAAGGTGGGTTTAGTCCACTAGTAGAGGTGTGCTTGAGAGGTGTAAAAGTTGAGTGTGTGAGTGTGTGTTATTTATGTAGATGTACATCTATGTCCCTTTTTGTAACACAATACATATTCAATACATCTCTTGAACACCCAAATCACCATGTTCATTGTGCAATCTTTAATTCTGCATGCCAAACCATGTTCTATAATCACTACAATTGGTATCAGAGCGGGTCTTCAATGATCAACGTGATTTTTTGAAGAACGATTCTCGGTTTGGCTACAATCATCACAATTGGAGCATTTATGGTGAGTCTCTCTATGATCTCTCTTAATCTCATTGAATTCGTGCGTTGCATTCTTGATTGTTTGGTCGTTTTGTCTCAATGGATCAAAATTCGTTTTCACCCCATTGATTGATCCATTTATTGTTGATTAGATCAAAAGTTCATAAATAAAAATAAAATTCCAAAATATATTCGAAGTTACTGTTCAATGTTCATGAGCCAAAATTGATCCAAATTTCATTATCTGTTACTATTCACGTATTTTGGGCCCAAAATCAAAATTCGAATACTGTTCATGATTGTTTGAGCCCATAAAAGTTTTCGAGTACTGTTCATCTGAAGCCCAATTCATGATACAGGTTAATTTCCTCCGATTTCTTTTTTTTTTATATATTTCTCGAGTGTAATTGATCTGTTTGTTCCATCTACTTATTCGATTCAAGATTAATATTCACTATGATTTACATTCTTCGTAAAACATCAAGAATTGACTGATTAGTGATTCAATCCAATTTTGTTTCGTGATCGTATCTTCAAATCTGTTTATCTCGTATCTTCTGAATTCCATATCAATTTGATTTGTTGATAATCGAAATCGACTTGAATGATGATATCGATTCTTCATGCTTAATGATTGAATCGATGATTGAATCTGTTCTTGGCTAGTCAAATGAAGTTTTTGAAGATAGATGAAGAGTCAAACAAGAAAAGTCAAAGTTTGATTCTTATGAATCCATAATTTGAAATCGAAAGAGAATCAGATGTGTATAGAATCGATTTTAGTTGAATCAACTGATTTTAAGAATTGATTTGTGAATGAATTTGATTTTTGGAATGGAAATCTTAATTTTTTTCACATCGACTTGACGTGCTGGGAATCAAACTTCTTAAGGTTGATATTTGATACTTAGCATCCATATTCGACTGTAATTGTGTTCGATTGTCAAAGACAAATTTGGAATAGTCAAAGGAAAAGTTGGAAAAGTCAGAATCAGTTAACGAAGGTCAATATGGGTTTGAATGGTTTGTTGTCGAATGGGAAGCTGAGATCAAGATTTGGAGTTCGTTGTTAGTATAGTGATCTTGGAGATCGAATCCAACTGTTGTTTGGGTTAGAGTCAATTATCGACTGTTGATGGTCGAGTTTGGTTTGCATTTGATGATTGCAGATTTGGAGTCGATTATTCGCTGAGTTCGTGATTAGAATGATAAAAGCGAATTCTAGAAATTGGATGATTCGATTGTCAAAGAACGAAGTCTTGTTATTGGGTTGATTTTACAGTCGAATGTTTGGAATCGTGATTTGGACTGAGTTATGGAATCGATTTTGGGGTTAAAGAACGAATATTTGGAGTTGTGGATTTCGTTATATGAAAGGATGGTTTGGGGACGAACGGACCTTGGATTGTGAACGAATAATCAAATGATTGATTGGCAAAGCGATGATGTTGGTTTCTCAGATAAAAACGAAGGCTTGCTTGTTAATCTGTTGATGTCGATGATTTTGGGAAGAACTAGTTATAACGAAATTTTAATTCAGTGAGTAAATACAAATGGTTCAGACAAGATTCAGAGGCTTCGAATGCCTTCATTTTTGTTAAAATGGTGTTGGAAAATTTTTCGTTAGAATGGGATATGGTTTGGTGATTGAAACTAACGAACGAGAAAAAAAATCGTTGATATGGTGCTGAGGATTTCGTACGAAGGGATGAAGTTTCGTACGTTGCCTGTGAATTTTTTCGTTAAAATGAGTTGGGGAAGAAGAAAGCTTAAAAGTTTCGTAAATGGCCCTTAAAGTTTCGACAGTTTGACACATTTTAAAACTTTCGTACAAATAGGCAATTTTTCGTTAGTTTTGAAGAAAGGAGGACGAGTTTCGGTAAGCAGTCCCTATACTTTCGAATGTTTGGCAGTTTTTGTCCAACTTCGTCAATTGGGGTATTTTTTGTATGTTTGGAGGACAAAAAGCAGAATTTTCGAAATCAGTCATTAAAGTTTCGAAAGTTTGGCAGTTTTTGCGCAAATTCGAAAATGGACTGATTTTTTGAGAAATTGAAGAAAAGGCATTTCAGGCCCCTGCAGTTTATGCAAATTGACGATTTCTACCCAGCTTTGGAAAAGGGGGAGAGTTTTGCATTTTTGGCTGTTTTGGGAGCACCTGGTCACTGCATAATTTTGAAATTGACAATTTCTACCCATTTTTGAGAAATTTTGTCAAAGGCGGTCCGTGAACGAAGCTAAAAATTGAAATTTTTTTGGGTTTTCCGGATTGAAGCACAAAGTTTATGCCACATGTTAAGGGGGAGTTTTGACACGAAAAATTCCGAATATAGCACGTTCTCTTTCCTTGAAGGTTTTATAATCAAATTTCGATTATAAAAAGGGGGAGAAATTTATATTGAAATTCGAACTTAAAATTTTCATATTATGCGGATTTGAAGACCGAAGTGACCTTGAATTTTTGAAGTACACGAAATGATGCAATTGGAAGTTTGGAAGTGATTTCGTTTCGAAATGGGTTTGGTTTTATTGATGATTTTTGGGGTGTGTTTTTATGCTCAACTTTTGGGTGATCAATTTGGAGTTTGAGAAGCTCGTGATCATTCGTTGATGCTCGGTTTGTATGGTCTCAAACCCTAGAGCCCAAATTGAAGAATCATGAAAGAATTGAAGATTTGAAGTTCATTTCGATACGTGTCACCCTTGAGGCTCGGATCGCGTAGTTGCTCGATTTTAGAAGATTTGAAGTGGGTCATCAATTCCTAACTTTGAGGGGGAGAATGTTGGGGTGCAAAGTTTTCCATGAATGACTTTGTAATGTGTTGACTTTTGTAAAACGCACTTGCATGTGGTACATTAGCCTTTTGACATGAGATAGAGAGTGAGAGAGAGACATGTAAACACCTCTATATAAGGTGAGTTTAGTCAACTTGTAGATGTGTGCTTGAGAGGTGTAAAAGTTGAGTGTGTGAGTGTGTGTTATTTATGTAGATGTAGATCTATGTCCTTTTTTGTAACACAATACATATTCAATACATCTATTGAACACCCAAATCACCATGTTCATTGTGCAATCTTTAATTCGCATGCCAAACCATGCCTATAATCACTACAGCTTGTAACATCCCAAAAATCATGACCAAAAATTTTCATTTTAAAAAATATAACTTATAAAACCAATTGTCTGAAAACAACCATAGTATCAATTCATATCAAAACCAGAGTAGCACTAGTCAAGTCATATCATGATAAAACAATGTCAGAGTACAAATCCTAGAAATCTCATATACGGAAAAATCGTGTGTCTGCGATGCGCTGCTACCATGCCGGCTTCTTCCCCTTCGCTGAAGAGGTACCTAAAACAAAACTGAAAACTGTAAGCACGAAGCTTAATGAGTTCCCCCATCACACCACATACCATAAACATATACTGCCTATCCCTCGGTATCTTTCAACCGGTATCTGACTGGCATAATCAGAAGCTGGACTTCCCTTCGGTATCTTTCAACCGGTAGCCGGGAGCTGACCTGCCCTTCGGTATCTTCCAACCGGTAATCGGGAGCTGACCTCCCCTTCGGTATCATTCAACCGGTAATCGGGGACTATATCACCCCTACCACTACCACATAAGAACATATCATGAACATACTACTAGACATGCGTGGGTTCTGACGACCCCTTCGGTATCTTTCAACCGGTAACCGGGACGAATCCCCCTACTACCACTATAACATACAATACATCATGCTAATCACATAAAACATATCAGGTAGTAGGAAACCTAGATAATTACCAAAAAGACAACCATCTAAAAACCAACTCCTACTAGTGGGCCGACATTGTGGCCGTAGACCCACTGAGACTGGAAGGTAACTCACCTTGATGTCGTGAAGTGTCTGAACTATCCTTGCTGACGGGATCAACTCCTCTCAATTCCTACACGTAACAACCTTCCTTAATCTACCATTACATACTCTCTACCTCTACAAGGGTTGCTCAGGTAAAAGCCAAAGTCAAGGTCAACACCTTGGTCAAAGTCAACTCTGGGTTAAAGTCAACGTTTGGTTGACTCAACTCGCCGAGTTGACCCAGCAACTCGCCGCGTCCCCAAATCCTCAAAATACTAAGACATTGATCCTACTCGCCGAGTCTTACACGCACTCGTTGAGTTCTACTTCATGCAAAGTCTGGAGCTGCAACAACTGACTCGCCGAGTTCATCCTTGAACTCGTCGAGTCCTTCTTCATGCATGAAGGCATATTTAGCCATGAACTCGCTGAGTTCCTTATGAACTCGTCGAGTACGTCTTGATGCAGTTGGGACATGACTTGAACTCGCCGAGTTCTATTCTTGAACTCGCCGAGTCCCATGATATCCAGGTCCAATTTCACATCTGTTATGTTGAGTACTCTTTTAGACTCAACCAGTTCGATCCAAGCAGAAAAGGGTTGGGGAACCATACCCCGACTCGTCGAGTCCCAAGAACGACTCGCCGAGTCCCCCAAAGTCCATGTCTATACTGTTGATTTCAGTCGGGTTTAACACATCCAAAACATAGATCTGGCCTCCTAGGGTCCATAATACACATAAAGTTACAAACTTGACGTTTATGCATAGGGTATTTGACTCAAATGGCCCTAAAATGGAGTCTACAAGATGCATTGGGCTCTTATGGCAATAAAGTTGGCACCTTTATGCCGTAAGAACCCTTAATGGTCCCAGATCTGAAGTCATGCCCCTTTATAACCACAAAATCCCGAATATGGCACTTCTAAGGCTTAGAAAAGGTAGAAATGAGCCCTAACTAGAGATCTAAGAGATAAATGGCCAAGGTTTCAGCTTTATACCTCAAATGAGCTTGAAATGTGCCAAAACCTCTGGATCTTCTTGCTTCCTCTTGGCCTCTCAAGCTTCCTTCTCCTTCTTAAACTTCAAATACACACAAATGGCACAAAAAAGCTCAAGAACACTCAATAAATGATTAAGGTTTCGAGTTACGGCTTTTATGGATTAGGAGGGACGATGGAGGCTGGGTTTGGTACACGATAAGGAGTTTAAATAGGATGCAAACCCTAAATATTAGGGTTTCATCCAGATTGTCCTACTCGCCGAGTCGGGCTCCCGACTCGCCGAGTAGGTCACTTTAAAACCCGCGTCCAAGAGTCTAGTCTACTCGACGAGTTGGGCCTCCAACTCACCGAGTCCCAGGGTAAAATCATACAATTAAATGTAATACATACCAGGAACCGAGTATTACAGAAGATGAGTCACATCAATACTAATATTATCATCATTACGTGAAAGTTGGTCTGGAACAGTGAGAAGAGTTAGAAACTTTGTTGGAGGGTCTAAGATGACATTCAAAGGCATACATGATTTAATCTTGGGTGAGAAAGTGCGCACGCAAAGTGTTAGAGAATCCTTTAACAATCTTCTTAGTATTGGGGAAAGAGGAAGGAAGTCCAACAGACAGAGTGAGGGTAGTGGAAGATCAAACTCGAGGAAAGAAAGTGTATCGAAGAACAGGAAGGCCATCACCTAGTGGAACTACAAAGAAAAAGTTCATTCAAGAATAAAATTCTGAATGTAACATTCGATTCCAGGTATTTTCCTCTTTGGTCCTTGAAGTTTAAAATATTTTGCGAAAATGAACCCCTCGTACGCTGGGTGTACATTTTGGTACGATTAACGTACATGCGCGCATTGGATCGGGAAGATTAACCACGTATGTTGGGCGTACGTGGTGTATGCAGGGCATACGCAACCAAAGACTAAACCCTAATTTTTATGGCATGAGCCCTATTTTAGCATCATTATGGCCTTTGGACAATCACCCTCATCAGCCTCCACTACTATTCACGTCCCATTAAACCCTAGTTTAACCTTTTGAGTGTTCTTGAGCTTGGAAGTGACTTTTTTTGGCATTTTTGGTGTATTTTCAAGAAGAAGAACTTGGTGACCCAGCATTTATTGAGGTTGAGCTTCTAGATCCATAGCCTACATCAACTTAGGAAGATTTTGAAGGTAAAAAGTTCTTACCTTGATGATTCATTTGTTTGTTAGGGTTTAGGGCTTGTATATGAGTTCATTTTGGTCCCATGGGTTCTTTTGTGATTTTGGTCAAATGCAGACGTTGGAAGTGTTGGATCTCAGTCCCTTTGATGTTTAGATGCATAAAAATATCGTCTTGGTGGTTGATTTGAGTCCATGCATGAATTTAAGTCCTTAATGTGAGCGTTGTTGGACAAAAATGGATGTTGGGTTCCATTAAGACATGCTAAGGCATAAAGTTGCCAACTTTATGTCTTAGAACCCCATAGTGTTCGAGATCTGAAAGTTGAATCGAGTGGCTGTAAGGATTAAGTATTCGGAGCCCATGACATTGTGGTACTTTGGGGAAATTCACTAAGATTTTGCCCATGACATTGTTTTATTTATATTTGGTATGTGGTACTTTGGGGAAATTCACTAAGATTTTGCTTATAGTTTATATTTGTGGTTTTAGGTACTTCCGATACTAAGGGGAAGGCTCCGATGTGATGGGCATCATTCACTCCTCACCATTTTCCGCATTTTTGATATTGTACTATGATGATTTGACATTATTGTTATGTGATGGTTTTTGGAACAATGTGATGGATGTAACTATTGTTTATGAAATGAAAGATTTTTATCCAGGTTTTTGGGTTGTTACAAGTTGGTATCAGAGCCTTGGTTTGAGGGATTCAAGCACACTTTCGGGTGTGTCAGAAATCAAACTGAAGAAATGATAATCTTTTCATAAGAAAAAGAACTTGAAATTTTGAAAAAGATTCTTTTAAGAAAGAGGGGAGTGCAATGTGTGCATTCAACCGATCTCAAGTAAGTGTTTCCCAAGTTATCCATACTTATGTATTGTGATTAGTATGCTTGATATGTGAATTGCATGCTAGATTAGGCCTAAGGATACCTTCATGAATTATATGATAGAACTGCCTGATTTGCGTGATGCCTTATAGCTCGATAGAATTTGATGCCATGTATTACATGGAATTGATATCGGATCAGTTATTTGCTATGTGTAAGCTTTCAAAGTTGTATATGCTTAGGATTGTATAGCCCTAGAATGATCGATTTAGCCTCATTTCTTGTTCCTTGTTTGGTTCTGGACTTAGGGTAGAATCTTCATTCGATAGTCTATGTGATCCTATTTTGTGTACAACTTACATGCATAGGGCAGCCAACGATGTTGATTGAGGTTCTTGGAACTGCTAATGGAGAGGGTTGAGAGTTCCTTGAAGAGTCTAGGATACGTATGTTGTGTAGAATATGTTGTTCTTGGTTGTAGTTTGGTAACTTAGAGAAATCAGTATCTACCTTGAGGAAGGTAAAGGTAGGTGTGGAATGTAGTATTGGGCCCGTACTACTGGAAGCACAGGACCTGTACCTTAGACAAGTGTAGATCTAGGAATCTAAGGGTGCATGTATATTGTGATATTCCCCCGAGTGTTTTCTGATTGTTTATATCTTGTGTTCTAGTTTGGGGATGGTGGTCACTCATTTGGGATCAGGTGGTACTGGTTCTGGCTCTAGACTGGGTTCAGGTTTTGGCTCTAGCCCAAAACTGATAGATGAGAGGCTGCATGAGCTTATTGCAGCTGGCGTTACTGGCGGTATTCTTGACGCTACCACTGTGATCTTTGGTACCGTCAAGGATAGGATTTTGGAGATCATGTAGGAGCGGATTAGGTCTTTTCGAGCCAAGATTGCTGCAGGGCAGGCTGGGGCGCGAACTCCCTCATTCTGGGAGTTTAAGGCGTGTGGAGAGCCCAAGTTCTTTGGGGTTAAGGACCCCATCACTATCCGTCACTGGATCACTAACATTGAGAATGCTCAGTGCATGGGCTTTTTCCATGGGGGGCAAATGTGGGATACCTGTCCTGCTTACTGAGGGTCAGAGCTCGGGACTGGTGGGAGGAGGTTACCCGAGCCATGGAGACAACATGGTGGTAGAGATGACATGGGAGGACATTCTTTAGAGGTTCCAGAGGCAGTTTGCACCAGCTATAGAGGTGCAACAACTAGCGAGGGAGTTCTAGGACCTTCGCTAGACTACAGAGACTGTGGCAGAGATCACCGCCAAATTCAGGGAGAGGGCATTGCTGGTCCTACAGTACGTTGCGGATGAGGATATGAGGAAGACGAGATATCATGCTATCACTCTCATAAAATGCATGGGCACCGATTTTAGGGCTAGGGGGTTGCTTTTATAGTGTGAAAAGACTAGGGTTTTATCCATGCAAACCCTAATGCACCATGACCCTTCATATTTCTTAGGCTCCATGGGTTAAACCTCCATAGACTATCATATTGGTTTAGCCCATCCTAATCAACCATGGATCCTTAGCCCATACTATAAGAATCATTGATTTACTTAATCAGTCCCCATATATTTAATCAGTCTCTTTTTATCATTAAATTAATTCCAAATTAATTCTTGATCAATACTAATTAAGTAATATGATTTCTCATTAATATATTATACTTATAATATATTAATAAGTAACCTCTTTCTCAAAAGTCCATCCTATCAAATTGATCTGGTGAAGGCAACCCAAAAGGACCATGCTACTATCGGTTCAAGTACATACCAGTTATAGTTATGGGCTTAGACACCTAATCCAACAGTCTCCCACTTGGATAAGTCTAATAACTATATCTGCCAATGCAACTTCAAAATCCGATTAGCAATCGTAGCTCTCAAAAGCCATTGTCGAACTCTGACCTAGTCAGTGACGCGTCCTTTAGATAAGGGAGCATATATTCCTCTGTTCTTCAAGATATCATGCAGACAAATACATGGAACATAGTCATACTTATTTTCCTGCAGTTTGTTTCCCGATTTCCGATTTGTCTGACATAGAACATAATTGAACACATCAATTCAGTCCTGATCGGGCCCGACACATAAGTCAAAACAAATTCATCGAGGGGCCCAAGATATCGTTTTTAATCCTCTTAGGATAAAAGGAACAGATAAACTTCGACTTATATGCTTGTACTAACTACTTATTAAATCATGCACAACAATACGTTTTATAACATCAAGTTACTGATGCGTTTTCATATCATCAATGCACAACCAACTCGTAATCGACAACTCATATATCTTGGTTTGAAGACTATATGATATTATCGTCTCACAATCACTCGTGATAAATTCCATGAAGTGATTCATGTGAGCGTGGGTTTAATCCAATACTCAAATCTTATTTCAAGAGAACTCATGAACGTTGTAGCATACTTTTGCTATGTCTAACACCTTAAACAATCTACAAGCCAATTCATGACATTCTAACCTCATAATCTACTTCCAAAGTATGTTCGGCTGTGGATTGTTTGAACAATCTTATTATTCCGGAAGTCAAAACATGCAAAAGTGAAACAATAGTAAATAATTGACACAAGATAGTAACTTTACTTATAAATAAAACTCCTTTTATTCAATCATAAAATGTCAATTACATTTTAGCTATTACAAGTTTCTAAATATTTATCTAATCAGTAAAACTAATATCGTCCTTCAGCCTGATACTCTTAGCATGCTGCAAGTGCTTAACCCTACTCAGTCCCTTCATAAGGGGATCTCCAGGGTTATCCTCTGACGATACCCTCCTAACTACGAGGAGTCCTTCTTTTACTAGATGTCTTATGAAGTGGTACTTTCTGTTGATATGCCTGGATCTACCATGATCTCTTGGTTCCTTGGTTAAGGCGACCGCCCCTTCATTATCACAGAATATTTCCACAGGCTCCTTTATGGATGGTACAAGTCCAAGGTCTCCGATGAAGTTTTTCAACCATGTCGCCTCTTTCGATGCTTCGCTCGCTGCTATGTACTCTGATTCACACGTTGAATCAGCTACAGTCTCCTGCTTGGAACTCTTTCATGTTACTGTTCCTTCATTTAGGGTAAACACCCAGCCCGACTGAGAGTGCAAATTATCTCTGTCAGTCTGAAAACTGACGTCACAATACCCTGACACTCTCAGGTCATCACTCCCACCGAGGGTAAGGACCCAGTCCTTAGTCCTCTGCAGGTACTTAAGAATGTTCTTTACTGCAGTCCAGTTAGCTTTACCAGGATTCCCTTGATATTTGCTGACCATGCTCAAAGCAAAGGCCACATCAGGGCGAGTACAAGTCATAGCATACATGATTGAGCCAACTGCGGAAGCATATGGTACTCGACTCATCTCTGCTATCTCAGCCTCTGTATTCGGACTCTGAGTCTTACTCAGTTTGGTATTGCTCTGGATAGGTAAGCCACCTTTCTTGGAATTCTCTATGCTGAAACGCTTCAACACCATGTCCAAGTAGGTACTTTGAGTAAGTCCGATTAGTATTTTACTCCTGTTTCTCAATATCATTATCCCTAGAATATAGGCAGCTTCTCCAAGGTCCTTCATAGTGAAACACTTCCCAAGCCAGGACTTAACCTCCTTCAAGGTTGGGATGTCGTTTCCTATGAGCAATATGTCATCTACATACAATACCAGAAATTTAACTATACTCCCACTAGCTTTGACATATACACAGGACTCATCTTCGCTTCTCGAAAAACCAAACTCTTTGACTTTCTCATCAAAACAAAGATTCCATCTGCGTGATGCTTGTTTCAATCCGTAGATGGATTTCTCAAGCTTACACACTCTATTAGGGTACTTTGCACTGACAAAACCCTCTAACTGACACATGTAAACATCTTCAGCCAACTTTCCATTAAGGAAAGCGGTTTTGACATCCATTTGCCATATTTCATAATCATGAAATGCAGCGATGGCTAACATAACCCTTATAGATTTAATCTTCGCTACTGGTGAGAAGGTCTCATCATAGTCAACTCCCTGAGTTTGAGTAAAGCCCTTTACAACCAATCGTGCCTTATATGTGTGTATTTTCCCATCCATGTCGGTCTTCTTCTTGAAGATCCATTTGCACCCGACTGTCTTGCGACCTGGTACATTGTCAACCAAGTTCCAAACATTATTGTCATACATGGACTGAATCTCGCTGTCCATTGCCTCTTTCCATTTAGCAGACTCGGGGCCTGCCATGGCTTCCTTGTAGTTAGATGGATCATCCAAATTTACCAGTGTACTATCACTGATAAACATATCACCTTCAGTAGTAATATGGAAACCATAAAACTCCGGTGCCATACTAACTCGAGAGGAACGTCGAAGAGGTAATGACTCGTCAATAGGTTCAACAGGAGTTTCCTCCTCGGGTTGATTGCTAGTCTTTTCAGTTCCTTCATCACTTAACTCTTGAAGCTCTTCAAGGCCAATTTGCCTCCTACTGTCCTCTTGGCATATGAGTTCTCTCTCTCGGAAAACCCTTTTACTTGCAACTAAGACAACATTGTCACTCGATCTGTAGAAGAGATATCCAAAGGATTTCTGTGGGTAGCCAATGAAAATACATCGCTCACTACGAGGTTGGAGCTTGTCGTGAGTCTCTCGTCTTACGAAAACCTCGCAACCCCAAACCTTGATGTGATCTAGGGAACCTTCCCTGTCCACATCTCGTGAGGTGTTTTGGCAAACTTCTTAGTAGGGACTAGATTAAGGATATGGGTGGCAGTCTCTAAAGCATACCCCCAAAATGAGATAGGTAACAGAGCTCAACTCATCATGGAACGAACCATGTCCAACAATGTTCGATTTCGCCTCTCAGCCACACCATTCAACTGCGGTGTCCTAGGTGGCGTCAACTGTGAAACAATTCCACATTCCTTAAGATAGTCGTGAAACTCGATACTAAGATACTCACCACCTCGATCGGATCGAAGCATTTTTTTCTTCCTGTCCAATTGATTCTCCACTTCCTGCTTAAACTCTTTGAACTTTTCAAAGGTTTCTGACTTATGCTTGATTAAGTAGATATAGCCATATCTGTTGTAATCATCAGTAAAAGTAACATAGAAGCAGTTAGTATCCCTTGTAGCGGATCTGAAGGGTCCACACACATCGGTGTGTATGAGATCCAAGAGACCTTCACCCCTTTCACAAGCACCAGTGAAGGGTCATTTGGTCATCTTTCCAAGCAAATAAGATTCGCAAGTGTCATCCGATTTTAAGTCGAATGACTCCAAGACTCCATCCTTTTGGAGTTGGGCTATGCGCTTCTTGTTGACATGTCCAAGACGACAATGCCACAAGCATTCCTTGTCCAAACCATTGGACGAATCAATATTCAACACATTATTTCCTAAGTTATCTACAACCATCTAAGTTTAATATATATCATTACAATGAAATGCTTTAAAATAAAATTAACCATTATAGAAAGCATTTATAGAACCAATTTCATTATCAAATGAAAATCTAAAGCCTTGTTTATACAAACCATAAAAAGAAATAATGTTTCTCGCCATATCCGACGAGTAAAAACAATTATTCAAATCTAAATTTAACCCACTACTAAGAAATAAAGAATAAACTAAATTCTTGGTCACATGCGACACTTTCCTATTCCCCATGATTAAGTTTATCTTCCCGTTCTCCACATCCCTACTTCCTTTTAGTCCCTACAAATCAGAACAAATGTGTAATCCACAACCTGTATCAAGGACCCAAGAATTAGCATGCGATGAGTTATTAGATAGAATAGTATAAATACCTACGAAGTTGGGCTTTATCTTCCCATCCTTAATGTCCTGCAAGTATTTGGGGAAGCTTCGTTTCCAGTGCCCTTTTTCATGACAATGGAAGCACTCTGCTTCCTTTGGATTGGTAGAGGGATTAGCAGAACCAGCTTTGGTCCCACTGGAAGAGGATCCATCAAGAGCCTTTCCCTTGTGGCTCTTAGAAGGATCCTTCCTCTTCTTCCCCTTCCCATGTCCAATTGCCAGAAAAAGGGCAACAGTAGTAGGAGTAGGTACAACAGTCTTGCCTTTCAGATTGCTCTCTGCAGTTCTTAGAAGGCCTTGAAGCTTTCTCAGAGTGACTTCCTCTTTGTTCAGATGATAAGTCATTCTGAACTGATCATAACAAGGAGGTAATGAATGTAGGATGATGCCAATAGCCAACTCTTCATCAAAGTTCACATTCAACTTCAGCAAGCGGTCCACAAACCTCTGCATCTTTTGCAAGTGGGCCGTGATGGACTCTCCATCCTTTATTTTGGTTGTGATCATGGAGGCAATGATCTCATAACTTTCCTGCCGAGCACTTTGATGGTACCTTTCCATCAAATCTTGGTGCATTTCGAAGGGCCAGAAGTCCTCATCAGACTTTTCAAGCACAACAATCATGGTAGCAATCATAATGCACGGAACCTTTGTCGCGTCCCTCTCATGAACCATGTATTCCTCGATTTGTTCAGGAGTAGCAGTTTGTTCATCAATCTCCTTCAACTATTTATCGAGGACATATTCCTTGTCCTTGTAACGAAGGGCCATATGAATGTTCTGAATCCAATCGTTAAAGTTTGACCCATCGAAGATAGTTCTCCTAACCAAGTTCATGAGGGAGAATGAGCTAGAAGGGTTGGAGCCTGAAGCATTGTTTGGGATAGACATCTGAAAAGAAAAGAACAAGTTTAGATTATATAAAAGTCCTTAATATAACACCCAAATGAAATATTATGTCTAGGACCCAACACAATATTTTACAATTCGGAAGAGGGATGCCGTAATCCAATTGCAAAATATTTGAAGGTAGGTAAATGACGAATTACCAATTTCCACCATGAAAAACGAAAATGATTATTAAGTTTTAAATTGGATTGAAATTCCTAGATTCTTTTGAGATTCATTAAACTTTTCAATGGCATGTTTAAATCTCGATTATGCCCTTCAAGTTTGTGACTGGGATACCGAGGATCACAAACAAGGTGTGAATAACCATGCAAATGTGCTTGGTACTCTTAATGTTACAAATCACTTAATCAATGTGCCAGTTAACCACACACGCTCCATTGATCTATGATTAACATCAAGCTACCCTTTTCCACCCTTGCTAGTCCCAAATTAGTGTGCCTGTTAACCACACACGCTCCACTAACGACTTAGCAAGGTGCAAAGTGCAATTTCATGGAATAGCATCATTTTCACATTTTTCCTAAAGTAACTAAGATTGGGAATTTAATAAAACATTTAGTTACTTATATAATTATCATTATACTTATACCGAGAATTAATGTCCTATCCTACCCGTTCGGCTAACGACCCTCCACCAGTCAAGGAAGCGGTGGGTGAAAGTGGACACCCATTAAACCACCATTTTATAGGCAGTAACCTTATACCCCCTTATAGACCGGCTTTGTGAATGAGGCCTACTAACGGTAAGACTGACTTGTCTTATACATATATATTATTATTATACTTGTAATATTATAATAGTATAAAGGTTGAATTTTAAACTTTTAAAATTCTAAGGTTTGGAATTAAATGTTTCATAAGTGAGACTTTACAAATTTCAAAACTTGAGGGCAAGTTTTGTAACTCTTCAAAACTTTTGGTTTCCATAACTTATAACTTGAGGACAAGTTACAAAACTCACTTCAAGAATAATTCTAGATCAATTTTAACTTAACAACATTATCATATAAATTACCATTAATCTAATCTAACTCATATAGCAAGGCAATTCATATCAAATAATACAAATAATTATGTTATTATCTTAAAATTTGACAATTGTCCTTTAATTGGACGAGGATCATCATTACCAAATCAGAATATACAAATTTTATGACACAAAACAGTTTGTGATAATGATCCTAATCCAATTCATGCCAAAAACTCAAAATTCTGCAAACAGAAGGCTCTACTCGACGAGTGCATGAACTGGATTCGTCGAGTTGCCCTTTTAGTGAGTGAACTCGTCGATTCAGATCATTGGACTCGGCGAGTTCATCAGTCAGATGCCAGAAAATCATTTTTTTTCAGCTTTGAAAAATAACCAAGCATCAACAACAGAAAACAATCCTAGGCTCTGATACCACTGATGGGTTTTAAGCACTATAACACTCCTATGGTGCACATGCAACCCTAGGTGCTTTGGATCTAAGTTTTCTCTAATTATACATGCAATTTCATTTTTCCAAAGCATACATCCTAACTAGCATATAATAGAGGATATACAACATAAAAACCAAGTTAGATGAATACCTCTTGATGTAGTTTGTAGTTCTTGGCCTTAGAAAGCTTTAGCACCTCAAGTGTGATGCCTCTAATGTGTCACAAACATCAAATACAAGAGGAGGCTTGAGAGAATAGGGTAGTTAGCTTAAAATCGGTTATCACTCTCATGAAATGCATGGGCACCGATTTTAGGGCTAGGAGGTTGCTTTTATAGTGTGGCAAGGACTAGGGTTTCATCCATGAAAACCCTAATGCACCATGACCCTTCATATTTCTTAGGCTCCATGGTTTTAACCTCTATGGACTATCATATTGGTTTAGCCCATCCTAATCAACCATGGATCATTAGCTCATACTATAAGAATCATTGATTTACTGAATCAGGCCCCAGATATTTAATCAGTATATTTTGATCACTAAACTAATTCCAAATTAATTCTTGGTCAATACTAATTAAATAATATGATTTCTCAATTAATATATTATACTTATAATATATTAATAAATAACCTCTTTCTCAAAAGCCCATCCTATCAAATTGCTCTAGTGAAGGCAACCTAAAAGGACCACGCTACTATCGGGTCAAGTACGTACCAGTTATAGTTATGGGCTTAGACACCTAATCCAACATTGAATGCTTCGAGGGTTTTCCATGGGTGTGTCCTAAACATGTTTAGCAAGAGGTTCTCTATTGATTTGGTGTCGATCCCTTTGCGGGGATCTAAGGTTATCATTGGGATGGATTGGTTGGGCCCTAATGGGCTCGTGATTGATTACGAGCAGCAGTTGGTGAGAGTTTGAACCCTAGGGGGGAGAACTGGTTATTACTGGCGATAGAGCTTCACATGGGCCAACTCTCTTTTCAGTCGCGAGGGCCAGGAGATATCTACCACAGGGTTGTTTTGGGTTCTTAACTTATGTTTCTGACATGCAGGTTGAGGCCACGACAGAGTTCAACAGGGTACCCATTGTGAGGGATTTCTCGGGAGTGCCTACCGAGAGGCAGGTTGAGTTTCAGATTGAGTTGGTACCTGGTGTGGCTCTGATAGCCAAGGTGTCGTATCGCCTAACACCGCATGAGATGCAAGATTTGTCCATGCAGCTGTAGGAGCTGCTAGACAATGGTTTTATTCGTCCAATAATTTCTCCGTAGGGAGCAACGCTCCTGTTTGTGATAAAGAAGGACAGCTCACGCAAGATGTACATTCATTATGGGGAGTTAAATAATATAATGATGATGAACCGTTACCCACTCCCGAGGATTGATGATTTGTTTGATCAGCTCCAGGTGCATCTTGGTTTTCCAAGATTGGTTTGCGACCAGGGTACCACCAGATGAGGGTCAGGGATGAGGATGTGCAAAAGACAACCTTTAGGACTCTTTATGGTCATTACGACTTCGTGGTGATGCCCTTCAGGCTCAAAAATGCACCTTCAACGTTCATGGATCTCATCAACCGGTTCTGTAAGCCGATGCTAGATCGGTCTGTAATCGTTTTCATTGATGATATTCTGGTCTATTCCATGACTAAGGAGCAACATTTACGAGAGGTTTTGGAGACCCTGAGGAGGGAGAGGCTTTATGCCAAATTATCCGAATATGAGTTTTGGTTGCGTGAGGTGTACTTTTTGGGGCACATCGTCAACCAAAATGGGATCTAGATTGACCCGACCAAGATTGAGGCGGTGATGCGTTGGGAGGTCCAGAGGACCGCATATGAGATTTGGAGTTTATTAGGTCTTGCGGGGTATTATCGGAGATTTATCAAGGATTTCTCTAAGATTGTTGTGCCCCTGACCCGCCTGACAAAGAAGAATGTGATCTTCCCGGTGGGGGCCTAATCAAAAGTTAGCCTTTGAGAATCTGAGGCAGAGGTTGTGTGAGGCCCTGTTTCTGGCGCTCCCCGAGGGTTTGGATGATTTGTGGTTTACTGAGATGCCTCTATTTCAGGTTTATGAGTTGTTCTGATGCAGAGAGGTCATGTGATTGCATACGCTTTGAGGTAGCTGAAGCCTCACGAGGCGAATTACCCCAAACATGATTTGGAATTGGGGGATGGGGTGTTTTCTCTCAAGATATGGATGCATTATCTGTATGGGGTTCGGTGTATTATCTACACTGACCACAAGAGTTTGAAGTATTAGGTGGATCCGCTGAATTCGAATATGTGGCAGCGGAGGTGGTTGGATGTAGTGAAGTATTATGATTGCGAGATCCTGTGCCACCCTGGGAAGGCCAATGTAGTGGTCGATGCTTATAGTCGGAAGGAGACCAACTCATCTATCTTAGATATCTTTTTGAGGATGACTGTCACTTCGCCTCTGATGGATTTGAATAAGAAGGCTCACATAGAGGGAATGAAAAAGAAAATTGCAAGACCGAGTGGATTAGAGGACATATTCCTTTATTTGTCAGAGATAGTCAGGGGTTGTTGACGCAGTGTAGTAGAGTTTGGGTTCCGGTATCAGGTGGGGTGAGACAAACGATTTTGGAGGAAGCGCATAAATCAAAGTTTTTTTATCCATCCGGGGGCCATGTAGATGTACCGAGATTTGAGGTTGAGTTACTGGTAGCCCTTCATGAAGAGGGAAATTTCTTGGTTTGTTGAGCGGTGTCTGACTTGTAGAATGGTCAATGCCGAGCATCAGAGACCCCACGACAAGGTGCAGCCGTTACCCATTGCCATGGGGAAGTGGGAGGAGATCACTATGGACTTCATCACAAAATTACCTAGGACAACACGTGCTATTGATTCTATCTAGTTCATTGTGGACATACTGACCAAGAGTGTGCATTTTATCACGATTGCCGAGAGCATGTCCGCGGAGAAGCTAGCCGATATTTATGTACGGGAGGTGGTAGTTAGGCACGGGGTGCCAGTTTTGGTGATCTAGGATCGGGACGTTCGCTTCACATCCAGGTTTTGGAGGAAGTTTCATGATAATTTGGGAACTCAGTTGCATTTCAGTACAACATACCACCCTCAGACCGATGGACAAAGCGAACGGACGATCCAGACCCTCGAGGATATGCTTTGGGCTTGTGTGTTGGATTTTGGAGGGAGTTAGGATACTTACCTTCCACTGGTCGAGTTCTCCTACAACAACAATTATAATGCTAGTATTAACCGAACACCATTTGAGATGTTGTATGGGAGGAGGTGCAGGACCCCAGTTTGTTGGGGCAAGGTTGATCATTGGGTCATGGGAAGCACCAAGGCGGTGCTTAATACCATAGATTTAATTTAGCAGGTGCGCGACAGGTTGTGGGTTGTGTAAATTCAACATAAGAGTTATGCTGATCGGCGCCGTTCGGACCTTGAGTTTCAGGTGGGAGACTTGGTGCTGCTGAAGGTGTCACGGTAGAAGGGTGTCATTCGGTTTCGGAAGCGGGCAAGTTGGGCCCCTGGTTTATCGGTTCATTCAGGGTTACTTCTCGGGTGGGAAGGGTTGCATACCGACGGGATCTTCCTAATAAGCTCAGTCAGATCCATAACACTTTCCACATGTCTCAGTTGCGGAAGTGTGTAGCCTATGATTCATCAGTCATATAACTGGATGAAATTCAGGTGGATGAGCGTCTGAATTACGTGGAGAGGTCAATTGATGTTCTCGATAGGAAAACTAAGACTCTGCACAACAAGGTGGTGAATCTGGTAAAGGTGCAATGGCAGCACTGAAAGGGCTATGAGTGGATGTGGGAGCTGGAGGACGAGATGAGAGAGCACTACCCAGATTTGTTTGCATCAGCGGAAGTCTAATTCAAGTGGGGGAGATTTGTAACATTCGATTCCATGTATTTTCCTATTATGTCCTTGAATTTTAAAATATTTTATGAAAATGGTCCCCTCGTACGATGGGTGTACATTTTGGTACGCTTAGCGTACATGAGCGCCTTGGATCGGGAATTTTAGCCACGTACGCGGGGCGTACATGGTTTACGCAGGGTGTACGCAGCCAACGACTAAACCCTACTTTTTAGGGTATGAGCCCTATTTAAGCATCATTATGGACTTTGGACAGTCACCCTCATCAACTTCCACTACTATTCACGTCCCATTAGACCCTAGTTTACCCTTTTGAGTGTTCTTGAGCTTGGAAGTGAATTTTGTGGCATTTTTGGTGTGTTTTCAAGAAGAAGAACTTGGAGACCAAGAATTTTTTTGTGGTTGAGCTTCTAGATCTAGAGCCTACATCAACTTAGGAAGCTTTGGAAGGTAAAAAGTTCATACCTTGATGATTCATTTGGTTGTCAGAGTTTAGGGCTTGTTTATGAGTTCATTTTGGTCTCATGCGTTCTTTTGTGAGTTTGAGCAACTCCATAAGTTAGAAGTGTTAGATCTCAGACCCTTTGATGTTTTAGATGCATAAAAATGTTATATTGGTGGTTGATATGAGTCCATCCATGAATTTAAGTCCTTCATAAGACAAGGATCCGAGGAACCGAGGGATCATGGCAGATCCTGACACATCAACAAAGAATATCACTTCATAATACATCGAGTAGAAGAGGGAGTCCTCGTAGTGAAGAGGGTATCGTCAGAGGATAATCCAGCAGATCCCCTTACAAAGGGACTGAGTAGGGTTAAGCATTTGCAGCATGCTAAGAGCATTGGCCTAAGGGACGATATTAGTTTTAGAGATTAGATATGTTGTTAGAAACTTGTAATAAATAAATGTAATTGACATTTGATGATTAAATAAAATGGGTTTTATTTATAATTAATGTGTATTGTCTTCTGTCAATTTTTTATTTTATGTTTCACAATTTGCATTTTTTGACTTCCAGAATATTATGATTATTCAAACCATTCACAGTCAATCATACTTTGGAAGTAAGCTATGAGATTAGACTGTCATGAATTGGCTTGTAGATTGTCTAAGGTGTTTAAACATAGAAAAAGTTTGCTACAACGTTCATGAGTGCTCCTGAAATAAGATTTGAGTATTGGATTAAACCCACACTCACATGAATCACTTCATGTTATTCATCACGAGTGATTGTGAGACAATAATATCGTATACTCTTCAAACTAAGATATATAAGTTGTTGATTACGAGTTGGTTGTGCATTGATAGTACGAAAACGCATCAGTAACTTCATGTTATAAAACGTATTGTTGTGTATAATTTTACAAATAATTGGTACAAGCATATAAGTCAAAGTTTATATGTTCCTTTTATCCTAAGAGGATTAAAAGCGATATCTTGGGCCCCTCGATGATTTTGTTTTGACGTATGTGTCGGGCCCGGTCAGGACTCAATTGATGTGTTCAATTAAGTTCTATGTCAAACAAATCAGAAATCGGGGAAACAAACTGTTGGACAATGAGTATGACTTTTATTCTATGTCTTTGTCCACACGATATCTTGAAGAACAGAGGATTATATGATCCCTTATCTAAAGGACGAGTCATTGACTTGATCAGAGTTGGAAAGCGGCTTTTGAGAGCTACGATTGCTAATCGGATTTTGAAGTTGCATCGGCAGTTACAGTTATTAGACTTATCCAATTGGGAGACTGTTGGATTAAGTGTCTAAGCCCATAACTATAATAGGTATGTACTTGTCCCGATAGTAGCATGGTCCTTTTGGGTTGCCTTCACCGGAGCAATTTGATAGGATGGATATTTGAGAAAGAGGTTATTTGTGGTTTATTAATATATTATATGAATAATATATTAATAGAAAAATCATATTATTTAATTGGTATTGATCAAGAATTAATTTGGAATTTGTAACACTCGTGTTTCTAGCCTAGGCATTAATCTTGATATGATAGTCTAGGTTAACCTTTGTAACTCATTTTGAAGAAATGAAAAAGGAATTATGTGAATTCTATGTGTTTTATGTGTTTTATGCTTAATTAGTAGGAGTTAATTAATTAAGAATAAAAAAATGAGCGTCGAAAATAAATATTAGATAATGCCGATATCTATTAAGAAAGTTGTAGTGGTCGTGACAAGGATTACGAATATATAAAGAACGCCGAAATCCGAGTTATAACGAAGAAGTTATGACCTGTCGAAGTTTCGCGACAAAACCAGCACGGTGCCGAATGACGTAAAAAGTGAGTTTTTGATAAACTAATTTTTAGACTAAGTGATCTAAATGAAAGTCGTAGTGTTCGTTAAACTGAGAGTATGTATAAAAAGAACGCCTAAATCTGACTTTGTATGAAGAAGTTATGATTTTTCTGAGTTTCAGCTTAGCAGTAGACAGCTAAAAACTCGAATTTTATATCGAGTGATTTTTAGCCGACACGACCTAAACGAGAATCGAAGGTCTCGTAAATAGTAGCACAACGGTAAAAAGTCTGACGAAAATGGACGTCGGATGAAGAAGTTATGAATTTTTAACGGATTTCCTGTCCCGGTCTCTTAAAAATAACATTATAAAAATTAAGATCAAAATTAGCCGACGAAGTCTAAAGGAAAGTTGTAGAGCATAATTTTACCTACGCGTGCATATAAAGAACGTCAAAAACGGAGCCCGTATACGAAAGTTATGGATTTTAGAAGTTTTTGCACAAAAACCGAGAAAAAACACAAAATCCGAGCAATTTCGCATGGCCCAACTTCGGCCACGTCACCCTCGCCTCGCTGCTGACCCGTGTCCATAGCTGATGATGAGTCCGAAGCGTGGCCCAGTCAGAGACCGACGCGTGTCGCATAGGTGGCCTGTCCGAAGCGAGCCACGTCTCGCCTACAAGCTTCTGACGAGCCCTTCGCATCCGAGCCACCTCCGAGCCTCGCAGCTGCTGCGTGGAGCCTTCTTAGCCATTCAAACTTCGGTCTCACACCCTGTAAATAGGGGGGTTGCGAGATCTCCCGACTAGATTTGGAAAATTGCCACTTTTCACCCCTTAAACAATATTTTTATCATTTTGACTTTCCCCGAAGCCCCGGTATCATTTTCAACACCCGAAACACGTCCCGAAGTGTCCGAAGACCCGGAAAATTTTATCTTTTCGGTTTCGAAGCCCGACCCTCGCAGAGCCCGGTTTCTGAATAAAACTCCTGGTTTTATTAGAAACGAACGTTTTAGGAAACAAATTGCTGCCCGATTAGTTACTTTCAATTTACACATAGATATGAAGTATTTAACTTAAAATACGTGTTATGTTTAAATATATTAATTGTTTATTTGAGGTGACTGTTGAATTGATGTTTTATACAAGTTTTAAACTGTATATGTATTTTATCTACAAATATGTTGGGTAGAACATGGGTAGACAAAATAGTCGGTGGGTGTTAAAATGATGAGAGGCCTCGGTGTCGGTGTTGTTGTTGTTGTTATTGGTGAAGTCGTCTAACGGAGTATAGATGACGACCACAGACCTTTCTAGACAGTCCAGTGGTAAACTAGCAGGTTCGCAACTTGTAGGTGTTGATGAACTAAATGTTCATTGGTGTACTCCAATCCCCCTCATGGTTGCCTTTAGGACACGTATGGCTGAGGAGTCCCCTTAGCAGTAGTGTCCAACCCGATGATATTCCTTAGGCTAAGTCCCTTGTGTTAGGTGTTTAGGGACGTAAAGTGAGGACAACGGGAATGGGTAATCAAGGTTATTGTTGATTGGTGAACTTAATAAGTTATTATTATTGTAGGTTGAAAACCCTATATGCTCACCAGGCTCCCAAGCCTGTCCCACTCAGTTGTTGGATATAGTGTCTAAGTCCATAACTATATTTGGTATGTACTTGACCCGACCCGGCATGGTCCATTTGGGTTGCACTTCACCTGAACAATTTATGGATAATCGTTTGAGAATAGTATAAGTTATGATTTATTAATATATTATAAGTCCTAATATATTAATATAAAATCATATTATTTAATTAGTATTGATCTATAATTAATTTAGAATTAATTTAGAGATCAAAAGTATGACTAATTAAATATGGGCTCTTGTATTTATATAGTGTGGGCTAATGCTTATTTGGAATGGGCTAGGCTTGCATGGAAAGTCCATGGATACTCCATGGAGCTTTAACCCATGGATCTCATGGAAATGAAAAGACATGGGTATTAGGGCTTACATGGATGTAACCCTAATCCACCACACTATATAAAGAAGGCTTTGGTTCTTGAAATTGCACTAGTTGATGTGTGTAAACCAAGAGGGCCGATTTCAAGAAGTTTGTGACTATTCTCTCAAGTTTCCAAGTTTGTGGTGATTTGTGACTTCCATTTGAGGCATCCACATTATTGGTGCTAGGCTCTCAAACTTCAAGCAATCAACTACTACTACAAGGTAAGTAATTCTACTAGTTTTATTTGATTCAAGTATCCCATGCCATGCTAGTTAGAATAAAAACTTTGGAAAAATAATTATTTGCATGTATCTTAGTCAAACATAGATACAAGGTTTCTAGGGTTGCATGTACACCATAGGAGTGTTAGAATGCTCAAAACCCATCAGTGGTATCAGAGCCAGGTTTGTTTATTTGATACTTGATGCAAAAAAAAAAAAAACTTGAAAATCGAAATTTTGTTCAAAAGCTCGTATCAAAATTTCAAGTTTTGTATATGTACTTACGATTCTTGAAATTTTTGATATGAACACTCATAAACATATGAGTTTAGAACATCATAGAAATTATGTGCTAATAATTAATTAGATTAATTCTTGATCTTTATGTGTTTTAATGGAGTCCATAACTAGTTCTTAAGTTATGGATAACCAAAAGTCACATTTATAAATAACCATTAAAAGAACACATAGGTTACAAAAAATGAAGAGTCTTCATTTTTAATAACCATTAACTCATAAGTTATGAGAAATGAAAAGTTTTGAAAGTTTACAAAACTTGCCCTCATGTTTTGGAACATGTAAAGTCATATTAAAAACTTTAGTTCCAACCCCTAGAATTTTAAAAGTTAAAATTCAACCCTTATACTTTATAATATTATAAGTTTAATAATATTTATATATGTATAAGATCAAGTCGTCTTACCGCTAGTACGCCTCATTCACGAAGTCGGTCTATAAGGGGGGTATAAGGTTGTTGCCTATAAAATGGCAACTTAACGGGTGTCCACTCTCACCCACCGCTTCCTTGATCGGTGGAGGGTCGTTAGCCGAACGGGTAGGACAAGGACTTATAAATTCTCATTAAAAGTATAATGATAATACTAAAGTAACTAAACTTTATTGAATTCCCAATCTTAGTTATTTTAGGAAAATGTGAATAAGGTGCTAATCCATGAAATTACACTTTACACTTTGTTTAAGTCGTTAGTGGAGCGTGTGTGGTTAACCGGCACACTAACTTGAACTTAACAAGGTAGGTAAAGGGTGACTTAATGTTTATCATAGTATCGATGGAGCGTGTGTGGTTAACCGGCACATCGATTGAGGGGTAATACATTAAGGGTACCAAGTAATTTGCATGGTTACTTCACACCTTGTTTTGTGATCCTCGACATCCCAGTCACAAAACTTGAAGGGCACACTCGAGATTGAAACATGCCATTGCAGAAAGTTCAATGAATCTCAAAGAATCTAGGAGTTTCTAAACCAATTACAACCTAATTAAATATTTCGTTTTTCATGGTGGAAATTGGTGAATCGTCATTCACCTACCTTCAAATATCTTATAGCTTAGATTACGGCATCCCTCTTCTAAGTTATAAAATATTGTGTTGGGTCCTAGCCTTAATATTACATTTGGGTGTTTTGTTAAGGACTATCTCTATATCTAATCTAATCTATTCCCTCTTCTTTTCAGATGTCTTCCAATAACAATGCTTCTGGCTCAAACCCTACTAGCTCCTTCTCTCTCATGAATCTTTGTGGGAGAGTCATCTTTGATGGGCCCAACTTTACAGATTGGATCAGAAACATCAGGATGGTCACTCGGTATAAGAACAAAGAATATGTTCTCGACAAGGAGTTGAAGGTACCCGAGCTAATTGCTACTCCTGAAGAGCTTGCTGAATATGAGGTACATGAAAGAGATGCTACAAAAGTGGCATGCATCATGATGGCCACCATGACAGCCGAGCTCCAAAAGTCCTATGAGGACTATTATCCTTTTGAGATGCACCAGGACTTGATGGACCGCTACCATCAAAGTGCTCGTCAAGAGCGATATGAAATAATATCCTCCATGATAACAACCCGAATGAAGGATGGTGAACCCATCACGAGCCACATGCAGAAAATGCAAAGGTATGTGGACCGTTTACTGAAGCTGAATGTGAACTTCCCTGAGGAGTTAGCAATAGACATCATTTTGCACTCCTTGCCATCGTGTTATGATCAATTCCGCATGACATATCACATGAACAAGGAATAAGTCACCCTCAACAAACTTCAAGGACTCTTGAAGACCGCCGAAAGTGGTCTAAAGGGTAAGTCGGTTGTTACTACTCCTACTCCTACTCCAATTACGGCCAATGTCTTGGCAATCGGGCATGGAAAAGGGAAGAAGAGAAAGCACCCTTCTAAGGGTACCAAGGGTAAGACCCTTGAAGGCTCCTCTTTAAGCAAAACCAAGAAAGGTTTTGTCACTCCTTCTGCTAACCCTAATGAGGCTGAATGCTTCTATTGCCATGAAAAGTCGCACTGGAAGCGAAACTTTCCAAAGTACCAGCAAGATTTGAAGGACGGGAAAGTAAAACCCAACCATGCAGGTATATACACTATATTGTCTAATAACTCACCTTATTCTAAGTCTTGGGTCCTTGATACAGGTTGTGGTATTCACATATGTTGTGATTTGCAGGGACTAAAAAGAAGTGAGAATGTGGAGCAGGGAAAGTTAAACTTGATCATGGGAAACAGGAAAGCTTCACCTGTCACCAAGATAGGAGTTTATTCCTTAGTGCTAAATAGTGGGTTTACATTAGATTTGAATAAATGTTATTATTCGCCAGAAATGGCAAGAAATGTTATTTCCTTTCATGCATTGTATAAACAAGGTTTTACCTTTTATTTTGATAATAATAATGGTAGTACTGATGCTTTCTTTAATAATGTTCTTTATTTTAAAGCATTACCTTGTGATGGCGTGTATGAAACTGTATCTGTTGTAGATAATCTAGGAAATAATGTATTGTGTATTAACTCTTCCACTAGCTTAGATAAAGCATCCTTATGGCATTGTCGTCTTGGACATGTAAGCAAGAAACGCATAGGCCAACTCCAAAAGGATGGAGTCTTGGAGTCATTTGACCTAAAGTCAGATGATAGTTGTGAATCTTGTTTGCTTGGTAAAATGACAAAGTCACCTTTTACTGGCACTTGTGCTAGGGGTGAAGGTTTGTTGGACCTCATACACACGGATGTGTGTGGACCCTTCAGAACCGCCACAAGAGATGCTAATCGGTTCTATGTGACTTTTACTGATGATTTTAGTAGATATGGATATGTCTACCTAATCAAGCATAAGTCAGAAACCTTTGAGAAATTCAAAGAGTTTAAGCAAGAAGTGGAGAATCAGTTGGGCAGGAACATTAAGATGCTTCGATCCGATCGTGGTGGTGAGTATCTTAGTACTGAGTTCCTTGACTATCTTATGGAATGTGGGATTGTCTCACAATTGACACCTCCTAGGACACCACAGTTGAATGGTGTAGCTGAGAGGCGCAATCGGACCTTGTTGGACATGGTTCGTTCCATGATGAGTCGAGCTTCGCTACCAATCTCATTTTGGGGCTATGCCTTAGAGACTGCCGCCCATATCCTTAATCTAGTCCCTACAAAGAAGGTTGCCAAAACACCTCACGAGGTGTGGACTGGAAAAGTTCCCAATCTAGACCACATCAAGATTTGGGGTTGCGAGGCTTTCGTGAGACACGAGACTCACGATAAGCTCGAACCCCGAAGCGAAATGTGTATATTCATCGGCTACCCACAGAAATCCTTTGGTTACATCTTCTACAGACCCAGTGATAATGTGGTCTTTGTAGCAAGAAGAGGATTCTTTCGAGAGAGAGAATTCATGAGCCAAGGAGATAGTGGGAGGCAAATTGACCTTGAGGAAATTCAAGAGTCAAGTGGTGAAGGAACCTCAAACCCTAGCCCTCAACCTGAGGAGAAAACTCCTGTTGAGCCGACTGAAGAATCTATACCTCTGAGGCGTTCCACCAGAGTTAGGAATGCACCTGAGCATTATTATGGTTTTCATATTACTGCAGAAGGTGACACACTTATCAGTGATAACATACTGGTAAATATGGATGATCCTAACAGCTACACGGAAGCCATGGCAGGCCCTGAGGCTGATAAATGGAAAGAGGCTATGTATAGCGAGATACAGTCCATGTATGACAATCAAGTTTGGAACTTGGTTGACAATGTACCTAATCGTAAGATAGTTGGGTGCAAATGGATCTTCAAGAAGAAGACCGACATGGATGGTAATGTACACACTTATAAGCCACGACTGGTTGCAAAGGGTTATTCTCAAACTCCGGGAGTTGATTATGATGAGACCTTTTCACCAGTGGCCAAGATTAAGTCTATTAGGGTTCTGTTAGCCATTGCTGCATTTCATGATTATGAAATATGGCAAATGGATGTCAAAACCGCTTTCCTTAATGGAAAGTTGGCTGAAGATGTTTACATGGTTCAGCCAGAGGGTTTTGTCAGTACAGAGTACCCCAATAGAGTGTGTAAGCTCGAGAAATCCATTTATGGATTAAAACAGGCACCTCGCAGATGGAATCTTTGCTTTGATGAGAAAATCAAAGAATTTGGCTTTTCAAGGTGTGAAGATGAATCTTGTGTCTATATCAAGGCTAGTGGGAGTATAGTAAGCTTTTTGGTACTGTATGTGGATGACATACTACTCATAGGAAATGACATCCCAACCCTGCAGGAAGTAAAGTCCTGGCTTGGGAAGTGTTTCGCTATGAAGGACCTTGGAGAAGCTGCCTATATCCTAGGGATAAGGATTTTGAGAAACAGGAGTAAAAGACTAATTGGACTTAGTCAAAGCACCTATGTGGACAAAGTGTTGAAAAGGTTCAACATGCATAACTCCAAGAAAGGAGAGTTACCCATCCAGAGTAATGCCAAATTGAGTAAGACACAAAGCCCTAGTACTGAGGCTGAGATAGCAGAAATGAGTCGAATACCTTATGCTTCAGCTGTAGGATCGATCATGTATGCTATGACGTGTACTCGACCTGATGTAGCCTTTGCGTTGAGCATGGTTAGCAGGTATCAGGGGAACCCTGGCAAGGCATACTGGACTGCAGTAAAGAATATCCTCAAGTACCTACGGAGGACTAAGGACTGGGTCCTTACCCTCGGTGGCAGTGAGGACTTGAGAGTTGTAGGGTACAGTGATGCTAGCTTTCAGACTGACAGGGATAATTTCCGCTCTCAGTCGGGCTGGGTCTTTACTCTAAACGGAGGGGCAATTACTTGGAAAAGTTCCAAGCAGGAGACAGTGGCTGATTCTACTTGTGAATCAGAGTATATAGCAGTAAGCGAGGTAGCAAAGGAGGCTATATGGCTAAAGAACTTCATCGGAGACCTTGGAGTTGTACCAGCTATAAAGGAGCCAATGGAGATTTTCTGTGACAGCAATAGTGCGGTTGCCTTAGCCAAGGAACCAAGAGATCATGGGAGATCCAGACACATTGACAGAAAATATCACTTCATTAGACTTCGAATAGAAGAAGGAATCCTCGTGGCAAAGAGGGTATCATCAGATGAGAACCCAGCAGATCCCCTCACGAAGGGACTGACTCGGGCTAAGCATCTCCAGCATGCTCGGAGCATAGGGCTGAAGGATGATATTAGTTTTAGTAGTTAGATAATCTTGAAATTTGTAAAATGTAATTGACATTTGATGATAAATAAAAGCTA
Source organism: Lactuca virosa (assembly GCF_052849685.1). NCBI lineage: Eukaryota > Viridiplantae > Streptophyta > Magnoliopsida > Asterales > Asteraceae > Lactuca > Lactuca virosa. Next base: position 110,890,165 of record NC_136434.1, on the reverse strand, counting down.
TTATTTATGTGTAAAGTGTTGCTATCTCTTGTCAATCGTTTACTATTATTTCTTTTTGCATGTTTTGACTTCCAGAATAATTATGTTATGGTTTATATCATATTATTCAAACTCTCCACAGTTGGTCATATGTTGGAAGTAGATATGAATCAATACTGTCATGGGTTGGCTTGTAGAGGTCTAAGATGTTAGACAAAGCAGGGCTACAGCACTCATGAGTGCTCATAAGTTCTGAGTATTGGATTAAACCCACGCTCACTTGTATCACTTCATGGAGTTTATCTCGAGTGATCGTGAGACGGTAATATTATATAAGTCTTCAAACCTAGAGATATGATTTGTTGCCTATGAGTTGGTTATGCATTGATTGCACGAAAACGCATTGGTAGCTCGATGTTATAAGCCGTGCCTTTGTGTGTAGTTCAACAAGTAGTAGATCAAACATATGAGTCGAAGTTTATCTGTTCCTTCTAGGATTAGAAGCGATATCTGGGCCCCTCGATGATTTTGTTTTGACCTATGTACCGGGCCCGGTCAGAACTAAATTGATGTGTTCAGTTAAGTTCTATGTCAAATAAATCGGAAATCGGGAAACAAATGATGGACAATAAGCAAGACCATGTTCCATGTATTTGTCCGGCTGATATCTAAAACAAAGGATTATATGATCACTTATCTAAAATGGCGCTTCATAGTTCAACACAGTTTAAAGAGCTACGATTGCTGATCGGTTCCTAAAGTCATACTTGCAACTATAGTTATTAGACTTATCCAAGTAGGAGACTGTTGGATATAGTGTCTAAGTCCATAACTATATTTGGTATGTACTTGACCCGACTCGGCATGGTCCATTTGGGTTGCACTTCACACGAACAATTTATGGATAATCGTTTGAGAATAGTATAATTTATGACTTATTAATATATTATAAGTCCTAATATATTAATATAAAATCATATTATTTAATTAGTATTGATCTATAATTAATTTAGAATTAATTTAGAGATCAAAAGTATGACTAATTAAATATGGGCTCTTGTATTTATATAGTGTGGGCTAATGCTTATTTGGAATGGGCTAGGCTTGCATGGAAAGTCCATGGATACTCCATGGAGCTTTAACCCATGGATCTCATGGAAATGAAAAGACATGGGTATTAGGGCTTACATGGATGTAACCCTAATCCACCACACTATATAAAGGAGACTTTGGTTCTTGAAATTGCACTAGTTGATGTGTGTAAACCAAGAGGGCCGATTTCAAGAAGTTTGTGACTATTCTCTCAAGTTTCCAAGTTTGTGGTGATTTGTGACTTCCATTTGAGGCATCCACATTATTGGTGCTAGGCTCTCAAACTCCAAGCAATCAACTACTACTACAAGGTAAGTAATTCTACTAGTTATATTTGATTCAAGTATCCCATTCCATGCTAGTTAGGATAAGAACCTTGGAAAAATAATTATTTGCATGTATCTTCGTCAAACATAGATCCAAGGTTTCTAAGGTTTCATGTACACCATAGGAGTGTTAGAATGCTCAAAACCCATCATCAGTTTCATGTATTACAGGTAGTGGCGCTCGAGCATAGATGTGATGTTTTGGATGAGGGATTACGGATATAGGCCTGTAGATATGAATTAATGTAGTAAGGCTTATATTGTACTGTTTATGCTTTTGATCTGTATCGAACATGACATCCCGAGTCTTTTAATGAAATACATTTCCTTGGAAATGCTTTTGATAAATCTTTATCATATTTTGTTTTGGGACAAATTCCGCAACACTTTTATTGAAAATGTTACTCTGATTTTCAAACAAGCATAAACAATATCGGTCTTTTCTGGCCGTGAAAATGGGGATGTCACAGTTGGTATCAGAGCATTAGTCTACCATATTTTAGACACGAGCACTAGTTTATTTTAGGAAAGATGCCTAAAATGCCCTTATGTGCTAAATGTTATATGTTTGCCATATATGCCATTATTTTTTTTGATCTATGGTCTGTTGCCGACCGGATCTGGAAACCTTATGTATGTAGGATTCTAAGTGTATGATTATGAGATTAAAACTAACATGTAAATGTTTCGGAGTGATAAGGGAATTGAAATATCTAACAAGGCTAAAGACCTAAATTCGCCTTATTTGGTATATAAATTGTAATGGCAAGAACTCGAAGTGGAGCGGGAAATGCAAACAGAAACCAACAACCTCAACCCCAAGTTGTGGAACAGGTGCCGATAGTAGGAGCTGCACCCGAACCCATCACGATGGCTGGAGTACGAACTATGATTCAGACCATGATGGCTGAACAAAGGGAGGAGTTGAGGCAAATGTTGCTGAACAAGAGGGATGAACCTTCAGTTCCTATTGAACAACGTACACTAAATGACGATCGATCTGAAGAAGGGAACAACAGCAGATCGGTTGGTCATAGTGAACCGCTTGTGGTTGGGAGGAATAACCACGAGGGTAGAGTGGAGAGAAATGGGTGCAAGTATAAGGAATTTATGACTTGCAAGCCATCGACCTTCACTGGAAAAGAAGATCCTGTAGGAGTAATGGACTGGATCTCGGAAATGGAGTTGGCTTTCATGACTTGTGATTGCCAAGGCAAGTTACAAACCACCTTTGCAGTGCGTCAGTTCAGGGGTAGTGCTGCTCGTTGGTGGAACACATTGGGGAAAACCCTAAGCCCTAATGAGCCACTGCAAATGAATTGGGCAGAGTTCTTGGTGCACTTTAAGCGCAAGTACTGCTCGGCCCAAAACGTACTTGAGTTAGAAAACCAATTTCTAACGTTGAAGAAGGAGAGTATGACTGTTGACGAGTATACGAATAACTTCCATGGGAGTATGCAGTGCCAGTACGTCAGGCACTTACTTTGGAGGCAGCTATCTGGGCTGCCAAGTCTGTTGAAGATATGATCAAAGGGAGAGCCGCCAGCAAGGTTGAAGTTGGTGAAAAGAGAAAGTTTGAAGGAACGTCAGGTTCCAATAAAAAGAACAAATTCTCGAAGTCTGGTTCGAGAAAATTCGGAGGAGGAGCAGAAGCCAAATGGTGTGACAGGTGCAAGAAGAAACATACTGGGAAGTGCAGCGTGGAACTCATTTATTACAAGTGTGGAAAGCCAGGGCATTATGCCAATAATTGCACCTTCACTAATAGCGTCTGTCATGGGTGCCATGAAGAACGACATATTTTGAGGGATTTCCCGAAGAAGAAAGACGCAGCAAAACCCAATCTGCCACCAAAGCCGAAGGCGAGAGCCTTTCAGATGAAACTCGAAGCTGCGAAAGAAGAAGCCGATGTCGCTTTAGGTACCTTTCTCGTAAACAAATTGCCTGCCCAAATTTTGTTTGATTCTGGAGCCAATTACTCCTTTATTTCTCATAAATTTGGTAGAAAACTAGCTTTGCCTGTTGATAGACTAATTAATGCTTTATTAGTCGAAATTGCTAGTGGCAAGTTTGTACCTGTTAGCCATCGTATGAAAAACATCGTCATTGACTTGAATGGGAATAAGTTCCACGAGGAATTATTGCCTATCAAGTTAAATGGATTCAACATAGTTTTAGGAATGGATTGGCTTAGCGCCAATGATGCCGAAATATTGTGTAGGAAGAAGATAGTAAAAGTAAACCCGCCAGGGAAAGAGTCGTTTATGGTGTATGGAGACAAACGCAGAGTAAATTCTGGAATCATTTCCCTAATGAAAGCCTGAAAGTGTTTGGCCAAGGGGTGTACATCATATTTAGCGTTCTTGATCGATGCTAAGAAGGAAAAGAAGGAGGTGCAGAACATTCCGGTGGTGTGTGATTATCCGGAAGTCTTTCCCAAAGATCTTCCCGGATTACCCCCTGATCGACAAGTGGAGTTCCGAATCGACTTGCTTCCAGGAACGACGCCAATAGCAAAAGCACCATATCGATTAGCACCAACCGAGATGAAAGAACTTATGACACAACTTCAGGAGTTATTGGACAAAGGTTTCATTCGACCTAGTTCATCACCCTGGGGAGCCCCTGTGTTATTTGTAAAGAAGAAAGACGGGAGCATGAGAATGTGCATCGATTACAGAGATCTGAATAAAGCGACCATAAAGAACAAGTACCCGTTGCCGAGGATCGATGACCTGTTCAACCAGTTGCAAGGTTCGAGCTATTTCTCGAAGATCGATCTTAGGTCAGGATACCATCAACTAAAGGTGAGGGAGCAGGATATCGAAAAGACTGCGTTCAGAACAAGATATGGACACTATGAATTTTTGGTTATGTCGTTCGGATTAACCAATGCCTCAGCAGCTTTCATGGATTTGATGAACAGGGTTTGTAAACCATACCTTGATAAATCCGTGATAGTATTCATAGACGATATCTTGATCTATTCGAAAAGCAAGCAGGAGCATGAAAAGCATCTGCGTGAAGTGCAAGAAGTTCTGAAAAAGGAGAAGCTGTATGCAAAGTTCTCCAAATGTGAATTTTGGATTCAAGAAGTCCAATTTTTAGGTCATGTGGTTAACCAAGAGGGAATAATGGTTGACCCAGCAAATATTGAAGCTGTAATGAAGTGGGAACAACCAAAAAGCCCCACGAAGATTCGAAGCTTTTTAGGATTAGCCAGATATTATCGCCGATTTATCCAAGGCTTTTCTTCGATCGCTACTCCATTAACAGCTTTGACCCACAAAGGAGCTACTTATGCTTGGAATGAAAAGCATAAGGAGGCCTTTGAAAAGTTAAAGAAGAGACTGTGTGAAGCACCGATTCTTTCGTTACCTGAAGGAGTTGATGACTTCGCAGTCTATAGTGATGCCTCTGGAATTGGGTTAGGATGTGTCCTGACCCAAAGGGATAAAGTGATAGCGTATGCATCGAGGCAGTTGAAAGAGCTTGAAAAGAACTACCCAACTCATGATCTGGAGTTGGCAGCGGTAGTATTCGCCTTAAAGATATGGAGGCATTATCTTTATGGTACTAAGTGTAAACTTTTCACTGATCATAAGAGTCTTCAATATCTCTTTAATCAGAAGGAATTGAACATGAGGCAACGGTGCTGGCTGGAATTACTCAAGGACTACGACTGTGAGATACTTTACCACCCTGGTAAAGCAAATGTTGTTGTTGATGCTCTCAGTCGGAAGGTGAATCTTGAAAAGAAAAGGCCAAGAGCGTTGAGGATTGAAGTTGTCTCTACAATTGTGGAAAGTATAAAGAAAGCTCAGGAGGAAGCTTTGGAGAAAAATGACCGGAAGGAGGAACGTTTGGGAAAAACGTTGGTGTTTGATACAAACGGTCAAGGATTGAAGGTATTCAAAGATAGGATTTGGGTACCTAAGATGGGAGGAGTAAGAGGTCTTCTGATGGAAGAAGCTCACAAAACCATGTACTCGATTCATCCCGACAGTACGAAAATGTATAGGGATCTAAAACCCTATTACTGGTGGCCGACGATGAAGCTCGATGTTGCTAAGTATGTGGCTGAGTGTGTAACTTGTGCTAGGGTTAAGGCACAACATCAGAAACCGTATGGGAGTTTAGAACCTTTACTTGTACCCATGGGTAAATGGGAGGACATTACCATGGATTTTGTAACTAAACTGCCCAAAACAAGGAATGGTCACGACATGATTTGGGTGGTCGTTGATCGCTTCACTAAGAGTGCGCATTTCATAGCCGCCAATGAGAAATGGTCTATGGATAAACTTGCGAATTCTTATGTGAAGGAAATTGTGAGGCTTCACGGTGTTCCGTTAACGATTGTATCTGATCGTGACAGCCGTTTTACCTCAAGGTTTTGGAGAAGTCTACAAGCGGAATTGGGTACCAAGTTGCGTTTGAGTACAGATTACCATCCGCAAACTGATGGTCAAAGTGAACAAACGATTCAAACATTGGAGGATATGCTGAGAGCATGTACCCTAGAATTCCAAGGTAACTGGGATGAACACTTACCTCTAGTAGAATTCTCCTATAATAATAGTTTCCACTCAAGCATCTAGATGTCACCTTATCACGCTTTGTATGGAGAAAAGTGTCGAACACCATCATGTTGGCTGGAAGCTGGGGAAAAGCAGTTTATGGGACCTGAAATAGTCCATCGGACTGCTGAAAAGTTGAAAGTGATAAGGGAAAGGATGTTAGCTGCTCAAGATCGTCAAAAGAGCTATGCTGACAAGAAAAGACAACCGATATCCTTCGAAGTTGGAGATTTGGTTTTACTTAAAGTCTCGCCGTGGAAGGGACTTATAAGATTTTGTAAAAGGGGAAAGTTGAGTCCAAGGTTTATTGGACCATTTAAAGTTCTTCAGAGGATCGGGAATCAAGCTTACAAGCTAGAATTACCAGAAGAACTGGAGGGTATTCATAACACATTTCATGTGTGTTATTTGAGGAAGTTCACGGGAGATGTGCCCGACATAATTCCGATTTCTGAGTTAAGATTGGATGAAAACAAGAGGTTGATAGAAGAACCTGAGGCAATCATTGACCGTAAGACTATGAAGTTGCGACGCAAGATGGTTGATTTAGTGCTTGTGCGCTGGAAACATACGAATGGGCCAAATCTCACCTGGGAAACGGAGAGTGACATGATGAGTCGCTACCCGCAGTTCTTTGGTGATATGTGATTCCGGGGACGGAATCATCCTAAGGGGGAGAGAATTGTAACACTCGTGTTTCTAGCCTAGGCATTAATCTTGCTATGATAGTCTAGGTTAACCTTTGTAACTCATTTTGAAGAAATGAAAAAGGAATTATGTGAATTTTATGTGTTTTATGTGTTTTATGCTTAATTACTAGGAGTTAATTAATTAAGACTAAAAAAATAAGCGTCGAAAATAAATATTAGATAAAGCAGATATCTATTAAGAAAGTTGTAGTGGTCGTGACAAGGATTACGGATATATAAAGAACGCCGAAATCCGAGTTATAAAGAAGAAGTTATGACATGTCGAAGTTTCGCGACAAAACTGGCACAGTGCCGAATGACGTAAAAAGTGAGTTTTTGATAAACTACTTTTTAGCCTTAGCGATCTAAACGAAAGTCGTAGTGTTCGTTAAACTGAGAGTATGTATAAAAAGAACGCCTAAATCTGACTTCGTATGAGGAAGTTATAATTTTTCTAAGTTTCAGCTTAGCATTAGACAGCTAAAAACTCGAATTTTAGATCAAGTGATTTTTAGTCGACACGACCTAAACAAGAATCGAAGGTCTCGTAAATAGTAGCACAACGGTAAAAAGTCTGACGAAAACGGACGTCGGATGAAGAAGTTATGAATTTTTAACGGATTTCCTGTCCCGGTCTGTTAAAAATAATAATATAAAAATTAAAATCAAAATTAGCCAACGAAGTCTAAAGGAAAGTTGTAGAGCGTAAATTTACCTACGGGTGCATATAAAGAACGTCAAAAACGGAGCCCGTATGCGAAAGTTATGGATTTTAGAAGTTTTTGCACAAAAACCGAGAAAAAGCACAAAATCCGAGGAATTTCGCATGGCCCAACTTCGGCCACGTCACCCTCGCCTCGCTGCTGACGCGTGTCCATAGCTGATGACGAGTCCGAAGCATGGCCCTGTCAGAGACCGACGCGTGTCGCATAGGTGGTCTGTCCGAAGCGAGCCACGTCTCGCCTACAAGCTACCGACGAGCCCTTCGCATCCGAGCCACCTCCGAGCCTCGCAGCTGCTGCGTTGAGCCTTCTCAGCCATTCAAACTTCGGTCTCGCACCCTATAAATAGGGGGGTTGCGAGATCCCCCGGCTAGATTTAGAAAAATTGCCACTTTTCACCCCTTAAACAATATTTTTATCATTTTAACTTTCCCCGAAGCCCCGGTATCATTTTCAACACCCGAAACACGTCCTGAAGTGTCCGAAGACCCGGAAAATTTTATCTTTTCGGTTTCGAAGCCCGACCCTCGCAGAGCCCGGTTTCTGAATAAAACTCCCGGTTTTATTAGAAACGAACGTTTTAGGAAACGAATTGCTGCCCGATTATCATCAAATCAAGTGAGTGTGTAGTTACTTTCAATTTACACATAGATATTAAGTATTTACCTTAAAATACGTGTTATGTGTAAATATATTAATTGTTTATTTGAGGTGACTGTTGAATTGATGTTTTATACAAGTTTTAAACTGTATATGTATTTTATCTACAAATATGTTGGGTAGAACATGGGTAGACAAAATAGTCGGTGGGTGTTAAAATGATGAGAGACCTCGGTGTCAGTGTTGTTGTTGTTGTTATTGGTGAAGTCGTCTAACGGAGTATAGATGACGACCACGGACCTTTCTAGACAGTCCAGTGGTACACTAGCAGGTTCGCAACTTGTAGGTGTTGATGAACTAAATGTTCATTGGTGTACTCTAATCCCCCTCATGGTTGCCTTTAGGACACGTATGGCTGAGGAGTCCCCTTAGCAGTAGTGTCCAACCCGATGATATTCCTTAGGCTAAGTCCCTTGTGTTAGGTGTTTAGGGACGTAAAGTGAGGACAATGGGAATGGGTAATCAGGGTTATTGTTGATTGGTGAAGTTAATAAGTTATTATTATTGTGGGTTGAAAACCCTATATGCTCACCAGGCTCCCAAGCCTGACCCACTCAGTTTCATGTATTACAGGTAGTGGCGCTCGAGCATAGATGTGATGTTTTGGATGAGGGATTACGGATATAGGCCTGTAGATATGAATTAATGTAGTAAGGCTTATATTGTACTGTTTATGCTTTTGATCTGTATCGAACATGACATCCCGAGTCTTTTAATGAAATACATTTCCTTGGAAATGCTTTCTATAAATCTTTATCATATTTTGTTTTGGGACAAATTCCGCAACACTTTTATTTAAAATGTTATTCTGATTTTCAAACAAGCATAAACAAAATCGGTCTTTTCTGGTCGTGAAAATGGGGATGTCACAGAATTAATTTAGTGATCAAAAGAGACTAATTAAATTTACAGGGACTGATTTTGTAAATCAGTGATACTTATAGTTTGGGCTAATGATCGATTTTGATTAGGCATGGACTAAACCTATATGAGAGTCCATGAAGGTTTAGTCTAAAGGGCCATCAAAGGTGAAGCGTCATGGTGGATTAGGGTTTACATGTATGAAACCCTAGGAATTCCACACTATAAAAGTAACCCCTAAGCACCCTAAAATCGGCCAAGCTATTCCAAGGTAAAAAACCTAGCCGAATTTTGTGCTTCCTAACCTCTCTCTCATAAGCCTCCTTTTGCATTTTGTGTTTGTGACTTATTAGAGGTATCACATTTGAGGTACTAAGCTTTTGAAAGGCCAAGAACTACAAGCTACAACAAGAGGTATTCATCTAACTAGTTTTTGTATTGTATATCTGCAATTGTATGCTAGGTAGGGTGTATGGTTTGGATGAAATGAAATTGCATGTATAACTTGAGAAAACTTAGATCCAAAGCATCTAGGGTTGTATGTGCACCATAGGGTTGTTATAGTGCTCAAACCCTTCACTTAAGTCCCTTCCCTTACACTTTACTCCAACCATTAACTCTTTGAGCCAATGGTCATTATGGATAGCGCTATTAGGAATTGACAACTCCTCACTCGCCCGATTGCTGTAGTTCATGATACCATATAATCTATGGATCGATAAGCATAGATCTTGATCGGGAATCAGTCATAGGATTGGTTGTGAACTCAATGTTTGCTCATATACATACAAACTTGTTACTTATTATAGCAATGAACTTTGTAACTCATTATAGCAATGAACTTTTATCTATGGAAACTTTTATATAAAACCTTGATTTAGTAAACCTGTAAACTCACCAACTATTTTCATAGCTGACACTCGTTTTACATTCTTTTTCAGGAAATAATTAGTAAGTGGATATAAAGATTCATCATCATAGAGCATGCAACATCATGTGGAAGTTATTTATGAAGTTAACTTTTGAACAATGTTATTTTGGGAAACTTGTATTTTGTTTTGTTTAAATTATGGGTTGTAAACTTTTAACTACTACTATGGTGATGTATCTTTATCTTTTGCAGTGAAACCTTTATCGCTGTCATATCTTGCGTTTCCGCTTTAGCTGGGTATGACATGTACGCTGAGCATACGTTGTGTACGCTAAGCATACAAGGGCACGCCCAAGTACGCGAAGAAATGGAAAACCCTAATTTTTAGGGTTTGGTCCGTATTTAAACCTCATTATAGCCTCATATCTCATTCTTCTTTAGCCCCCCTCCCTCCTCCCCCTCTGTGAGAAACGACCCCAAGTAAACCCTAAGTGAAAGAGTGCATTTTGGAGCCCTTTGGAGTCTTTAGAAGTATTCTTGAAGAAGAAAAGAGTGGTGAGAGGAACTTGTAGTTTGGGAAGCATCTTGGATCTGAGATTTCCTTCTTGATAGCAACCTCCAGAAGGTAAAAATTTCACATCTTGATCACTCTATCTTGCAGATATAGACATTTCTTCCTTTAAGACACTTTTTATCCCATAAACGGTGATTCTTGAGAATGGCATGTTATTGACCCAATAAGTCGTCCTTTCAGGCCTTATGAGGGGTCTTGAGTCATAAAAATGTAGTCTTCAGTGTTAGTTTCATTCCATGCATGCTATAGAAGGTTTTAATGCATTAAGGTGTTGAGGGTTTGTGTTTTAAGCACTTAATGGATATTTAAAGTCATAAAGTTGGAAACTTTATGAGTCATGAGGGTAGTTTACCCATGGATCTGACTTTGGACGTGAAGATTTGAAGTATTAAGCTCATAATAGAAAAAAGGTTGAACAGGGCGCGTACGCTGGGCGTACCAAGGTGTACGTTGCGCGTACGCGGTCAATACCTGTAAGTTGGTCAAACAGCAAGTATGCTTCGCATAAAGAAGAGTACGACAAACGTACTCGGCTGAGTCGCCTCGGTCGGGTTGGCTCGGCTGGGTGTTGACTTTGACATTGACTTTGACCAAGGTTGACCAAGTTTGACTTAAGGGTATTGTGGGTATTTTGGATTGTGTTTGATAAGTGGTCATTTGGTTGGGTAGGTGACGGTTAGAGCTGAGATTCGGAGTCGGGACCTCATAAGTTGTTCAGATTGAGAGGCGAGTGTTCCTCACTGTACTCGTGGGTCGAAGGCGCCAAGGACAGCCCATTGGATTAAATATTATGTTATATGAAAGTATGTTATTGCTGTAGAGATCGGTTAGATCGGTATCCTGGTATATAGGATGTTAACATGTGGTAGTGATTTGTAGATCTGCCTATTTGTTTGTTGAATGGTTATATGTTTCTCTGTTATGTATATGTAGACATGTTATGGTTGGTTGGGTTGAGGCGGTCCTGCTTTGTGCTGAAGGCCAAGATACCCGGGGCGGTCCACATAGACTGTAGGCCCTGCGAGACCGTCCAGTCAGGCCGAAGGCCCGACGAGTGGTACGGATAGGCTGGAGGCCCTACATGGCAGTCTAGTTATGTTGAAGGCTCGGGAACGGTCTAGATAGGTTGTAGGATCTGCGAGGTGGTCCAGTCTGGCTAAGGCTCATTTATGCATGCTGTGTTTGTTATGTTTAAAAGTGGTAGTACTTTAGGGGAACTCACTAAGCTTTGGCTTATAGTTTTAGTTTATTGTTTCAGGTACTTCTGATGATCGCGAAAAGGCGAAGGCGTGACCGTACACATCCTTCTGCTTCATGGCTTTATGATTTTGGGATACTATGATATTATTAAACACTTTGGAAACAATGATTTTGTAAACACTTTATGATTATGGGTTGTTTTGAAAAGTTTAAAATTGTTGTGATTTTTGAGTTGTTTCAAGTTGGTATTAGAACCTTGGTTTGAGTGAATTGGAGGAACACCCGTGTGAATCCAGTGTAAAACTAAGGAATTGCAAAGGTTTAAAAATGATTTTCAAATTGTCCTTAAAAGTAACCAAGGAAGGATGTGATGTGTACGATCAACCGGATCCAGTAAGTAAACCACAAGTTACCACATAGTTAAATGTTATTATGTTATGTAGAACAACATGCTAGTGATAGGCTAGGGATCTTCAGGAATTGCATGATAGAATTGCCTGATTATATGATGCCTGATAGCCTAGGGTTCTTCCTTATATGAAATTGACATCAAAACTGTAGTGGCTTAGTGTATGCATCAAAATTTTATATAACTAAGATTTTATAGCCTGAGAATGTTTGATTTACCCTTATTTCATGTATCTTGTTTGGTTGTAGGCTTAGGGTAGAATCAAGTATTCGACTGTCTATAAGATCTAGTGCTATGTATGATTAGCATACATGAGTGTTGTAGGGTTGGTGGAAGTTTCATGGATGAGTTATGTCGGGTCAACCGACCAGTCGAGGGATGTGTATCCTTTCTCTAGGAAATGAGAATAGGATGTATGCGTATTCTAGTGAGTGTTTCTAGGGTCGTTGTGATGATATTCTGAGACAAATATGGGTTGGTGTGGAAGGTAGTATGGGCCCGTACTACTGGAAGCAAAGGACCCGTAAGTGTAGCAGGGAAGTCACAGCCCTAAGGGTTTTGTTGGGAATTGGTTCCTATGGTATGATATGTGTTTTATCTGATATCTCCTTGGTTTATTTTCAGTATGGTGGTTTCGAGGCGATTTGATTCGAGATCCGGATCAAGAGCTGGAACAGATCGCCAGGATGGGCCAGGTTTGACTAATGACCGAGTTAGGGAGATCATTCGTGAGGATGTTGTTTCTATTGTCTCGGAGCAGCTAGCGGAGCTGTTTGGGCTGTCATGACTGTTATGGTGGAGTTCTTCGAAGATCGATAGGATGCACTTCTTGAGACGGCCGCTGCTGCAGCTACCGCGGCCGTTGTTGCGGTCGGGATTGACACTGGGAGAGCTTTTCAGTACCGGGAATTTGACAATACGAAGCCCCCGGTGTTTGATGGGGTTGGGGATCCGATCATTATCATGAGGTGGTTGTCAGATGTTGAGGGATGTTTCTTTACTTGCTCCTGCCCAGCTGACCAAAAGTTCAAGTGTGCTCTGAACCTTCTTCGGTCTGGATCGAAGGATTAGTGGAGGCTGGTTACTAGTTTAAACACCCCAAAGCAGCGAGCTTCACTATCATGAGAGCAGTTCTATAACATGTTCTGCTCGAGATATGTTCTATTGGTGGAGTGGGAGAGGCTGGCCCAGGAGTATTTAGACCTAAGAAAGGGGACCGAGTCGGTAATAGAGATCACCTCGCAGCAAGCTCATATATGTTCTACAACATCCCTCTTCACAGAGAGAGCTATGTTTTTCCCTGAGTTTGCTTCTTCTGAGCAAGCTCAGATGAATCAATACTTGAGCATGCTCAATATGGACATCCATTAGTTTGTGTATACGCAGCGCTATGGATCACTCCTTGATCTGCAGGAGGCCGCGAGGCGGTGTGAGATTGAGAAGGAGCTCCAGACGAGGGAGCAGAGGCATGTTGGATTAATGTCTAAGTCCATAACTATATTTGGTATGTACTTGACCCGACCCGGCATGGTCCATTTGGGTTGCACTTCACCGGCATAATTTATATGGATAGTCTTTTGAGAATAGTATATTTATGATTTATATTAATACATTATAAGTTCTAATATATTAATATGGAATCATATTATTTAATTAGTATTGATCAAGAATTAATTTAGAATTAATTAAGTGATCAAAAAGAACTAATTAAATATGGACTCTTATATATATGGAATGGGTCAAGTTCATTTAGGTTGGGCTAAGCTTTCATGGATGGTCCATGGAGCTTTTAACCCATGGATCCTATGTAAATGAAAGGTCATGGGTATTAGGGTTTACATGGATGTAACCCTAATCCTCCATAATATATAAAGGGGTCCTTGGCTCACAAAATTGGCACAAGTGTGTGAAAATAAGAGTGGGCCGATTTTAGTGTGCATACATATTCTCTCAAGTTCTTCCAAGGTGTTTTGGTGATTTGTGATTCCATTTGAGGCTTCCACACTAGTGGGGCTAAGCTCTTAAAGCTTGAAGACATCAAGCTACATCAAAAGGTATGTCATCTAACTAGAACTTTGTAGTATATGTGCTTCATAATATGCTAGTTAGGATGAAACCTTGGAATAATTAATATTTGCATGTATAATAGAGAAAACATAGATCCAAGGTTTATAGGGTTGCATGTACACCATAGGAGTATTAGAATGCTCAAAACCCAACAGTGGTATCAGAGCCTGGTTGTTTTCTGTTATATTGATGCAAATGTTTTATTTTCAAGTTGAAAAAAAAGGAAAAAAAAACATGACGTTTGTCAAATTTTAAGATAATTACTTGTTTTGTGAAAAACGAATTATTTGTAAAATTTGAATCATTTGTTATATGAGATGAATTAGGTCAAATTTAGTAAAAGATAAAATGATATGATTATTTTATTAGTTTTAAAAGTTTGATCTAAATGTTTTAAGGAGTTACATATTTTGTCATAAAATTTTGGAGCTCAAAAGTTTTTTTTTAAAGTTGTGATCTTAAGGGTTTTTGAAACTTCCATAAGTTATGGATATGAAAGTTTTTTTAAAAAAAAATTTCATTCAAAGTTTTTATGGAGTTACAAAATTTGGTGTTAATGTTTTAAAGAATTTCATAACTTGTTCTTAAGTTATGGAACATGGAAAGTTTCATCATAAAATACCATTAATTCCATAAGTTATGGAATCCAAAGGTTTTCAAGAATTACAAAACTTGCCCTCAAGTTTTGGAATTTGAGAAAAGTTTTTTATGAAAAAAAATTGAATTCTAAAACTCTTGGGTTCATAACTTAAACAATTAATTAAATGGTTTTAATTTTGAGTTTAATAATTGGAATTATGATGTTTTATTGAATAGTTCAAATTAACTCTTATGGACTTTATTAATAGTTAATTAAAGCGTTTAATTAAAAGAGTATTATTAAATCCATAAATATATGGTTTGGGTTTAATTAAATTAAAAGTCTAGTTTAATTAATAGATTAAACCACCAAGTATTTTAAATGTCTAAAATACACCCTTATACTATTATAATATTAAAAGTTTAATATATTATACGTATAAGAGCAAGTCGTCTTACCATTAGTAGGCCTCATTCACGAAGCCGGTCTATAAGGGGGGTATAAGGTTACTGCCTATAAAATGGCAGTTTAATGGGTATCCACTCTCACTCACCGCTTCCTTGACCGATGGAGGGTCGTTAGCCGAACAGGTAGGACAAGGACTATAATTCTCCCTTCATTATAAGTATAATGATAAATACTAAGTAATTAAACACTTATAAATTCCCAATCTTAGTTACTTAGGAAAATGTGAACAAGGTGCTAATCCATGAAATTACACTTTGCACTTTGTTTAAGCTGTTAGTGGAGCGTGTGTGGTTAACCGGCACACTGACCTGGACTTAACAAGGTAGGCAAAGGGTAACTTAATGTTTATCATAGTATCGTTGGAGCGTGTGTGGTTAACCGGCACATCGATTGAGGGGTAAATATTAAGGGTACCAAGTATATTTGCATGGTTACTTCACACCTTGTTTTATGAACCTCGGCATCCCAGTCACAAAACCTGAAGGGCACACTCGAGATTGAAACATGCCATTGAAAAGTTCAATGAATCTCAAAAGAATCTAGGAGTTTCAATACCAATTAAAACCTAATAATACATTTCGTTTATCTTGGTGGAAATTGGTGAATCGTCATTCAGCTACCTTCAAATATTTTATAGCTTGGATTACGGCATCCCTCTTCCAAGTTATAAAATAGTTTGTTGGGTCCTAGCCTTAATATATCATATTGGGTGTTATATTAAGGACTTAAATCAACTTTACGTGAATTTCTCCCATTGTTGATGTCTGGTTTAGACAACAATGATCTTCCCAAACCAAGCTTTCCTAATGAATATGACTTCCCGAGTTTGGCTCATGGAAGTCATACTTCTCTTCCTCCACCTCCTCCAATTATTATCCCTAACCCACAAGTTCAAGGTCACTCAAGCCCTAATGGCAAGCAAGGTCTATGTGTGATCACATCTTAGAGATGAAGTCACATATTGACAAGCCGGCAGAGTTGGGTGTCAAAGTCTTGAGAAAGTTGGATGTTCAATCACTTTCTAAGTCACATAGTGAGTTCCTTTGGGACTACTATGAAACAGACTATGACATGAAACTTAATGATCATATCTATTTGCTTGGTGCTGCTGAATCATCAATGATTTGGAACGATAGTAAAGCAAATTTGATTAGAAGATCAACTTCCCAAAAACTTTATGGACAGTGACAATGGTGACACTGGAAATCCAGAAAAAGCATTCTTTTCCCAATGGAAAGGGATTGGCCATAGTCAACCCGGTTGACCAAATGGTAAAGAGAAATGCTAAGTCTGAGATAGTCCCATTACCAAAGGGTCCATATGTTTATTTTGCCAAAGGAAGGGGCGTTGATTGCAAAGCTGCCAAATTTACCTAAGGATGTTAAAGTCAATAAGTTTGACTCTACATCACGTAGAGCCCATTATCTAACTCTGTTAAGTTCTATTCTGAGATCCTCATTATATAATGTGACTAGGTCACATGTTGATGTTTTAAGAATCAAAGAATAGAGAGAAATCTTAAAGGAAGTATATGCTGATTCTGATCGCGAAGGTGGATTTTGATCGCATCAGAATTTTGACCAGTTGCTTAAGAAGTTATGATATATTGCTAAGGAATAGATAACAACAATTTTCCATGTGGATTGTAAGGATAAGTTTTTCCGCAAAGTTTTAAAATAAAAGAAAATTGTTTAATTTTATTTATTTGAAGTATCCTTACAATGACATTTGTGGAAAATTGTTGCTTATATGATTCCACTGACAGCAATATTGGAAAATGGATTTGATTCTTTCATTTATGGTAGTGTCTAAATTTACCAAATCAGGAAAGTTCCTCATCACCCAAGTTTCAATTGGACCGAAACTTGGAATCATGCAAGTTGAATAGTATGATGAATGAGAACTTTCAAGCATTGGAAAATCAAGACTAATTACTTGTTCACATGGATGTGTGAGTCAAGTGAAGGACTAAAGGGATCAAGTACACATTCTTATGCACTGGTCATGTCCACCACAAAGCTCGTTAAGACTATTTGATTTACTAAAGTTTAGTAAATATGGTTATACTTACAAGTTTAAGTATAATTCTGAAACATTGGAAAAGTCTCAATGTATGGCAGAACGAATGGGTAGAATCAAATTAGGCAGAAAGATAAAAGTTTCTCAAATCTGAAAAGATGGGAGAGTACTTTAGTATCATGTTTATGATCATCTTAATGATTTAGAAATCATATCACAATTAGTCCTCTAAAGGTCATCTTAGTGCATTCTTATGACTAAGAAGAGGAGTCATGAATTGTTAAAATGGTTAGATCAGAAGATGAGTCATACTTCATTCCAAAACAATTCTTAGAGTCATACTCCAAGATTGTAACTTGAGTGACATATCTTAAAGAAAGGTTTAAAACACTTGTCAAATGTAAGAGTAAAAGTGTCCTACTCTTGTACATTTGAAATTGGTAAGTTGTGATGTTTTGGATAAAACAAAGACCAACTAAGGCCAATTGTGTGAAGTGTTTGTCTTGAATATTTGGCAAGATAGTCTTATATGTCAAGTGGATAGTGGGAGTCTTAAAGATCCTAAAAAGAATTTCAAGAACTAATCAACAATAAAACCTGAGGTTCTTCACTAGCACACGACTTGAGGTTTATAACCTACCGTGTTGACATATTCTGTGCCCATTCCAGTTAAAGTTGGCTTTGCATAGGAGTTCTGAAAGTTCTCAATTGGTTGCATAACAACTTGGAAGCAATGGCAGGCCCTGTACTGCCAGGTGGCAAGAAGTTAAGATTGCATAAGTTCAGTCCATATGAGTTTGGATTTGTCATTATCCTTGTCTTGTGACTATGGTTTTGACGATTGACATGGATAAGAACACATACACCATAAAATCTAAGGGTCATAAGGTTTCTCTCCGATTCATGAAAATGATGGTGAGAAAACACTTCCACCAAGTAGATTTGAAGCAGATGGCAAAAGGTCTAAACAATTGAGACTATGATTACGGCATCCCTTTTCATAGTTCTGAAATTGTTTAGACATACATGCATGCTATCTAAGGAAAGGTGTATGATTTTGATAAAGTCTTATCAAAGCATCTCGTATCAGAAATCTGAACTTTGGTAAGAAAGTCAATAAAGTATTGATTTCTAGAAGTCCAGCTGATTTCTGAGTACATGTCAAAGCTAGTGGGAGCATAAGTGTTATGCTAATAATCATCATGTTAGTGGGAGCATGATAATTATTGTTAGTGTTGCAAGTTAGCAATGTTAATTATAGAAAACAAAACTTTCAATTCGTGAGGCTGCAGGGATTGAAAAAGTTGTTTTGCTATAATTAAGGGAGAGGATATACTTCATTTGAGTTCTAAAGGCTTAGATTGAGACCTTAATCATCTTTAGTCAAGAATATATATATGAATTTCATGTTGGATTGGTTCAACTTAAGGAAATTCTATATATTGCGTTCTCAAAATTCGATTATGATTACGACATCTCTCTTCATAGTCAATTTTGAGAACATGGAAAACAAAAAATATTGGAGCAAAAGACTGGTCTAGAATCATGTCTTTTTGTGAGACATCATGAATCGTGTCCCATTTGCTTTGGGTACAATATCGATTACATGTGCTATAATATTTATCCTTTATAAATTTTCCAAATGCCTTGGGGCATTAAGAAGGGGAAAAGGTATAGAAGTGGATATGACTAAAGTGATTAAGCAATTGTCGAGGACAATCTAAGGTTTACCAAAGATTGGTTGCTCAGGGACAGTTGGAAGTATAGTGTTATTCTAGAGGACCATATTGACATAGTCTGAAAAGAGGCAACTCTTGTTCAGAAGTAGTAGTCAAAATGGGAATATGGAGTTGTCTCCATAGGTGGAAGTTATCTGTGTAAGATTAGAAAACTTAATGCAAGAAGCATGTCCAAAGCAATGTACTTTGAATATGAGACTTAGTTTCCATGGAGTTGATCTCCATTGGAATACCTTATAATGACTGTTGACAAGTCTTTGTGACTTTGTACATATTCATTACAGGAGGGTCAGTGCATATAAGTTTAAAATCTAAACAGATTTCGATAAATGATAGGAATTTGAAATTCTCACATTTTTCGATAAGGATTTGGAAGTGTGAAATTAGAATCATTGAAATTATGTTCAATTGGTTTATTTCACAAAGTAAGGATCATAGACAAACATAGAGTGCATACTTGGTGTATGGCAAAGCTATTGTTTAAGAAAAACATAGTGTACATGCTTGGAGCATGGGACAACTAGTGTTTTTAATTCAAGTATAAAGTTGATAAAACCGAAACAATGAATAATGAGTAATCAGTATGGTGATAAATAAAAGTGTTTATTTATATTCATAGGGTTTGATACCATATTTGATTCATTTATTCTTGTGTTTCACTTTGCATGTTTTGACTTCCAGAATAACTAAGTCGCTCTTCCTGAATGATTAGGTTATTCAAACCATCCACAGTCGGTCATATGTTGGAAGTAGATATGACTCAAGACTGTCATGGGTTGGTTTGTAGAGGTCCAAGTTGGTGGACAAAGTGGTGCTACAACACTCATGAGTGCTCATAAGTTCTGAGTATTGGATTCAACCCGCGCTCATTTGAATCACTTCATGGATTTTATCACGAGTGATCATGAGACGATAATATCTTATATTCTTTAAACCTAGAGATATGAGTTGTTACTATGAGTTGGTTATACATTGATTGCACGAAAACGCATTGGTAACTCGATGTTATAAAACGTGCCTTTGTGTATGATTCAACAAGTAGTAGAACAAGCCATATGAGTCGAAGTTTATCCATTCCTTTTACCTTCGGGATAAAAGCGATATCTGTGGGCCCCTCGATGATTTAGCGATGACACATGTGAGTGCTTGGCCAAGCCAGGACTGATTTGATTTGTTCAATCCGTCAGTCATCATAAATCGAAAATCGGGAAACAACAAATGGACAGAGAGAATGATTATAATCCATGTCTCAGTCCATATGATATCTAGAATGGAGGAATATATGATCCCTTATCTAATGGACAAATCATTGACAAGGTCAGAGTTCGACAGCGGCTTTAAGAGCTACGATTGCCAGTTAGGTTTTGAAGTCATACTCAATAATAGTTTTAGACTTATCCAAGTGGGAGACTGTTGGATTAATGTCTAAGTCCATAACTATATTTGGTATGTACTTGACCCGACCCGGCATGGTGCATTTGGGTTGCACTTCACCGGCACAATTTATATGGATAGTCTTTTGAGAATAGTATATTTATGATTTATATTAATACATTATAAGTTCTAATATATTAATATGGAATCATATTATTTAATTAGTATTGATCAAGAATTAATTTAGAATTAATTAAGTGATCAAAAAGAACTAATTAAATATGGACTCTTATATATATGGAATGGGCCAAGTTCATTTAGGTTGGGCTAAGCTTTCATGGATGGTCCATGGAGCTTTTGACCCATGGATCCTATGTAAATGAAAGGTCATGGGTATTAGGGTTTACATGGATGTAACCCTAATCCTCCATAATATATAAAGGGGTCCTTGGCTCACAAAATTGGCACAAGTGTGTGAAAATAAGAGTGGGCCGATTTTAGTGTGCATACATATTCTCTCAAGTTCTTCCAAGGTGTTTTGGTGATTTGTGATTCCATTTGAGGCTTCCACACTATTGGGGCTAAGCTCTTAAAGCTTGAAGACATCAAGCTACATCAAAAGGTATGTCATCTAACTAGAACTTTGTAGTATAGGTGCTTCATAATATGCTAGTTAGGATGAAACCTTGGAATAGTTAATATTTGCATGTATAATAGAGAAAACATAGATCCAAGGTTTATAGGGTTGCATGTACACCATAGGAGTGTTAGAATGCTCAAAACCCAACAAGTCAGGCCCATGTGCAGTCGCAACCTACAACGAAGTATTTTAAGGACGCTGATGTGCGATCTGGGAGTCACAAGGGCCACACTAGTGGTTAGTGCGGAAAGGTTCATGAGGGTCCTTGTCGACTTACTTTTTGGTGCCACAAATGTGGCAAGGAGGGACACTATGCGAGGGATTGTCGCCATCCAACCCCAGTTTCGAGTACCAGGATTTGCCACCACTGTGATCAGGTTTGCCATATGAAGGTCAACTGTCGATTACTCGCCACCAAGCCGACGCAGGCCCCGACGCCGTCCACTCTGAGGATCACTGATGGGCGTCAAGGGAGGGTGGAGCCCCCGAGGGCTTGGGGCCATGCTTTTCATCTCACTGCCGAGGAGGCCAGAGAAGCGTCCGACGTTATGACCGGTTTGTTTCTATTTAATGTTTTTTCGATTGTTTTTTATGGTATGCTTATGTTTATGCTTCTTATAGGTACTTTTTTGTGAACTCTTTGCCTGCTCTTGTATTATTTGACTCAGGCGCGAGTCAGTCCTTTGTGTCTTGATCTTTTAGTAGGGATTTTGGTATGCCCCTTAGTGAGTTGGAGTGTCAGTTTTGGGTTTCTATCGCCAACGAACACGGCGTTTCTGCATCCAGAGTGTATTAGGGTTGCGTATTGGAGATCTTCGGGGTGCCTTATCCGATTGATTTGATCCCTATACCCATGGGGGACGTGTGTGTGATAGTGGGGATGGATTGGCTGAGCAGGTTTAGAGCTATGATTGATTGAGAGGGTCAGCAAGTGGTAGTTCGAGCCCCAAGTGGGGGAGAACTGGTTATATATGGAGAGGGTACCATGGTTGGTTCAGGGTATTGTTCGGCATCCAAGGCTTGGAAGTATATTCAGCATGGGTGTGCGGGTTATCTTGGTTATGTGGTTGATACTCGGGTGAGGGAGCAGGTCTCGGTTTCAAATGTGCCTGTTGTTAGGGAGTTTTCCGATGTATTCCCAGAGGAGTTACCCGATGTGCCTCCCGAGACACAGGTTGAGTTCAAGATTGATCTAGTACAAGGTGAAGCTCTGATTGCCAATGCACCATTCCGCTTGGAACCACGTGAGATGCAGGAGTTGTCCTCTCAGCTTTAGGAGCTGTTAAGCAATCAGTTCATCAGACCGAACAGTTCGCTGTGGGGAGCGTTGATATTGTTCAACAAGAAGAAGGATGGTTCACACCGGATGTGCATTGATTACCGGGAGTTGAACAAGTTGACAGTGAAGAACCGTTATCCCCTTCCACGGATTTATGATCTCTTTCATCAGTTTAGGGTGTATCTTGCTTCTCCAAGATTGACTTGAGGTCGGGGTATCATCAATTGAGGGTGAGAGAGGAGGAGGTGGAGAAGACCGCATTCCGGACTCCTTATGGGCATTATGTGTTTGTAGTGATGCCATTTGGGCTAACCAATACGCTTGTAATGTTTATGGATTAGATGAATCGGGTGTGTAGGCCGATGCTCAAACGATCTATTATTGTGTTCATTGATGATATCTTGGTGTATTCCATAACCAGAGAGCAGCACGTGGAGAACCTTCGAGAGCTTCTGGGAGTATTAAGGTGGGAACGACTGTATGCCAAGTTCTTGAAGTGTGAGCTTTGGTTATGATAACTCTGGTTCCTAGGACATCTCGTTAACCAAGATGGGATTTTGGTCAATCCGGCCAAAATCGAGGATGCGATGCAGTGTGAGGTTCCGAAATCTCCCTGGATCATGAGTTTTTGGGTTGGGCAGGATATTATCGGAGATATATTCAGGACTTCTCCAAGATCGTAGTACCCCTCACTCGTCTGACGAGGAAGGGAGTGGATTTCCGATGGGGCCCTGAGCAACATGTTGCTTTTGATACGCAGCGACAAAGGTTATGTGAGGCCCTTATGTTGACCTTTCTAGTGGGTGTCGAGGATTTGTGGTATTTTTTTATGCATCCATCACCGGTTTGAGGGCGATCCTTATGCAGAGGGGACAAGTGATTACTTATGCTTTGCGGCAGCTGAAGCCGCATGCGGTGCGATATCGTACTCATGACATGGAGTTGGGGGTCGTGGTGTTTGCCCTCAAGATTTGGAGACATTATATTTATGTGGTCAGTTTTACTGTTTACACGGATCACAAGAGTTTGAGATATCTTATGGACCAGCCGAACCTGAACATGAAGCATCACGTATGGTTGTACTGTGAGATCCTTTACCATCCGGGTAAAGAGAATGTGGTAGCGGATGCATTGAGCCACAATTCGGCTGGATCTTCAGTGGAAGAAATGTGTATGAGGATATCCATTGATTCTTCGCTTTTGGGTTTGATCAGAGAGGCACAGGCCGAGGGGGTTTAGAAGGAAAACTTGAAACAGGAGAGGATCAGAGGAGAGATCGTCAAGTTTGTTACTGATAGTCAGGGATTGTTGACTTGGTGCGGTCGCATTTGGGTTCCAGTCTCTGGTGGAATCAGGCAGATCATATTGTAAGAGGCTCATAAGTCTCGTTTTTCTACACACCCGGGAGCCACAAAGATGTATCGGGATCTGAGATTGAGTTTCTGGTGGGCGTGCATGAAGAGGGAGATAGCTTGGTATGTTGAGAGGTTATTGACATGTAGGATGGTAAAGGCCGAGCATCAGTGGTCGCATGGCAAGATGCAACCTTTGGAGGTTCCCATGTGGAAGTGGGAACAAATAACCATGGATTTTATCGCAAAATTGCCGAAGACTGCCAAGGACTTTGATGTTATATGGATCATCGTGGATCGATTGACCAAGCGTGCCCACTTTTTGGCCATCCGAGAGAGCTCTTTAGCCGAAAAGTTGGATGATGTGTATGTCCGAGAGATTGTTGCTCATCATGGGGTTCCGGTCTCTATTGTTTCAGACTGAGATGTTCGGTTCACTTCCCGATTATTGGAGAATTTCCACGAGGAACTGGGCACCAGGCTACATTTTAGCACAACTTATCACCCGCAGACCTATGGTCAAAGTGAGCGGACCATCCAGACTCTTGAGGATATGTTACGGGCTTGTGTCATAGATTTTGTTGGGAGTTGGGATTCGAACCTACCTCTTGCAGAGTTTTGTTACAACAACAACTATTACTCCAAGATTGGTGCCCCAGCCTTTGAGCTCTTGTATGGTCAGAGATGTCGTAACCCGATATGTTGGGGAGAGGTTGGTCACAGGGTGATGGGGAGGACCGTTGTAGTCCTTCAGACCACGAAGGTTGTTCCGCAGATCAAGCAGAGACTGCAGACCACCCAGAGTCAGCAGAAGAGTTATGCCGACTGGCGTCGATCGGAGTTGGAATTTCAGGTGGGCGGTATGGCATTACTAAAGGTCTCACCCTGGAAGGGTGTGATACACTTCAGGAAGAGGGGAAATTGGTTCCCTGGTATATTGGACCTTTCTGGGTGATCACGAGGGTGGGCAGGGTGGCCTACCGGTTGGATTTTCCGAGTGAGCTCAGTCAGATCCACAACACTTTCCATGTCTCATAATTACGGAAGTCTGTGTTGGATGGTGAGGCATTGGTCCCTTTGAAGGTCCTGCTCAACAAAGAGATACATGTGGTAAAGGTTCAGTTCAACATCAAAGAGGCTCTGAATGGACCTGGGAGCCGGAGGCTGAGATGCGGGAGCATTATCCTGTGTTATTCGCGACGACCGACTTCGAGTACAAAGTCTAGTTCAAGTGGGGGAGAACTATAACATCCCGATGTCAAGGTAATTTCAATTTCAACCATATGTTTGGATTATATTGTATTTTTTACCCTTGAGTTGAGAAAGGTTGCTAGATTGACCCATAGTGTCAATATGGTAATTTTACCCAAGTGTTGTACGCTGAGCATATATTGTGTACGCTAAGTGTACTAGGGCGAGCCCTAGTACGCTGGGCGTATGTGAAGATATGGAAAAACCTAATTTTTAGGGTTTGGTCCATATTTAAACCTCATTATAGCCTCATACCTCATTCTTCTTAAGCCCCCTCTGTGAGAAACGACCCCAAGCAAACACTAAGTGAAAGAGTGCATTTTGGAGCCTAATGGAAAAGGGCTGAACAGGGTGTGTACGTTGGGCGTACCAAGGGGTACGTTGTGCGTACGCGGTCGACGCCCGTAAGTTGGTCAAACACCGAGTATGCCCCATGTACAGAAGAGTACGCCTAGCGTACTCGGCTGAGTCGACTCGGTATTTTGGATTGTGTTTGACAATTGGTCATTTGGTTGGATAGGTGACGTTTAGAGCTGAGATTTGGACTCGGGACCTCATCAGCCATTGTTCATATTGAGAGGTGATTCTTCCTCACTATACTCAATGGCCGAAGGCACCAAGGCCGACCCATTGGATTAAATATTCTATAATATGAAAGTATGTTTTTGCTGTGTAGATCGGTTAGATCGGTATCCTGGTATATAGGATGTTAGCATACGGTAGTGATCTATAGATCTACCTGTTTGTTTGTTGACTGGTTATATGTTTATCTGTTATGTATATGTCGACATGTTATGGTTGGTTGGGTTGAGGCAGTCCTGCTTTGTGCTGAAGGCCGAGATACCCGGCGCGGTCCGGATAGACTATAGGCCTTGCGAGGCGGTCCAGCTAGGCCGAAGGCCTGACGAGCGGTCCAGATATACTGCAGGGCCTACAAGGCGGTCCAGTCATGCCGAAGGCTCGGGAGCGGTCCAGATAGGTTATAGGCCCTATGAGGCGGTCCAGTCAGGCTGAAGGCTCATTTATGCATGATGTGTTTGTTATCTTTACATGGTGGTACTTTAGGGAACTCACTAAGCTTTGGCTTATAGTTTTGGTTTATTGTTTCAGGTACTTCTGATGATCGCAGAAAGGCGAAGGCGTAACCGTACACTTTCTCCTGCTTCATGGCTTTATGATTTTGGGATACTATGATATTGTTAAACAATTTGGAAACAATGATTTTGTAAACACTTTATGATTATGGGTTGTTATGAAAATTTTAAAATCATTGTGATTTTTGAGTCGTTTCAAATCATAAGCTAGCATCAGGAATTATAAGCAAGCATGAGGACCACCAGCGAGCATCAGGATCACAAGTGAGCATCAAGAATTACGAGTTAGCATCAGGGATCAGAAGTGAGCATCATGAATGCTCAATGTTGAATATGCATTAGCCTCTACCTGCAGGTTATTTATGAATAAAATTGAATATAATATATGGTTTAATAATATTTATAGTTTTTTTTATGATTAATTAGATTTAAAAAAGTTTATTTTCTTAAGGTTTTAATTTCTATCATTGTAATTATTTAAAACATCAAACATTGTTTTGTTTTTAAAGGTAACAATATAATTTTTGTATATAATGTTACTTTTAAGTTTTAACTATTATTGTTGTAAGTTATTTAAAATAACATATTTGGAAACTCTTAATTATTTTAATTTGGTTTTAGAAATTTAATTTTTTTAAAACTAATTTGATGAATATTGTTAGTTTCTTTGATTGTAATTATTTAAAACAACAAACATTGTTTTTTTTTGGGAGATAACATTATATTTTTTATATAATGTTACTTTTAACTATTCTTACTTAAGTTATTTTTAAGCTACTTTTTTGAAAATTCTTAATGATAATAAAAAATAGTTTCATGGTTTTTTGTTAACTGTTTAACATTATATTGAAATTAATATTAACAATATAACTTATAACTTTTATCTATTTATAAAATAGTATCTCGATTATTTTCAAGTTTAACTGAATTTTTTATTTAAGTTAACCGTTTAACATTATTTTGAAAATAATAATTTAACTATTTTGCATAAAATCATAAATTATACAAAATTTGTGACTTTAAAATGACAATTGTTCACTTATGACAACATACTTAAACTAATAAGATAATTATAATATTTTAAAAGGTTAAAGTCATAATTTTATAAATAGAAGTAAATTATGATATTTTAATATTGTCGTTAAGTTAATTTTTAATTAGAATTTAATTTTTATATTAATTTAACATTATTGACCAATTTATAATAATGATTAGAAAGAAATTGAAAAGTCATGGAGGTTTCAAATGCATGTGGAGCAGGTAAAATGCCTTTTTTTTATAAGTATACTAGGCGAATGCACGCGCGTTGCGCATAAACACATATATAGTTGAAGTCTTTACAAATATATGTTTTTTTAATATAACAATAACGTTGTTGTTAAATTTGATATAATAATTTGTATACTAAATTGATATAATATATTGATTATTTTGAATTATATGATAATATATACATCTATTATAACTGCATAATCTTAATCGCTTGAATGACTTCTACCCGTGAGTTACACATGAATAAAACTAAATATAATATATGGTTTAATGTTATTTATAGTTTTTGTTATTGTTAATTAATTTTTTAAAATTTATATGCTTAATGTTTAATTTCTATCATTATAATTATTTAAAACATCAAACATTATTTTTTGATTTTAAAGGTAACAATATAATCATTTATATAGAGTTATTCTTAACTGTTGTTATTGTAAGTTATTTTAAGATACTTATTTGAAAACTTTTAACAATTATAAAAATATCTTTAGAAAATATTTTAGTTAAATTGAGATTACAATTTAATTTTTGCATTTATCACTACAATTTATCACTATTAACTATTTACAAAATATTCTTTTGTTTTTTAAGTGGAATTGAAATTTATATTTAAGTTGACACTATAATATAATATTTATATTAACAATTTAAGTATTTTATATAAATTGTTCCAAAATTATATCTTTAAAATGATAAGGTTTACATCCAACAATATATTAAAACTAATAAATAAGTATAATATGTTAAAAGTTAAAAAAGATAGCTTTATAAGTAGAAATAAAGATATTATTTTAATATTGAAATTTAGTTTATATATGATTACAGTTTATGTTTGATATTTTTTTAACTTTATTAACCAACTTATAATTATTATTAGAAAGAAATTAAAAAGTCATGAGAGTTTCAAATTAATGTGGTGAAAGGAAAAATGCTTCCTTTATAAGTATACTAGATGAACGCCCACGCGTTGCGCAGAAACATCTGTATAGTTGAAGTATTTACAAATATATGTTTTTTTAATATAATAATGCTGTTAAATTTGATATAATAATTCGTATACTAAATTGATATAATGTATTGATTATTTTGAATTATATGATAATATATACATCTATTATAACTTCACAATCTCAATCGTTTAAATAACTTCTACCCGCGAGTTATACATGAATAAAATTAAATATAATATATGGTTTAATGTTATTTATAGTTGTTGTTATTGTTAATTAATTTTTTAAAATTTATTTGCTTAATGTTTTAATTTTTATCATTAAAATTATATAAAACATCAAACATTGTTTTTTGATTTTAAAGGTAACAATATAATCATTTATATAGAGTTATTTTTAACTATTGTTATTGTAAGTTATTTTAAGCTACTTATTTGAAAACTTTTAACGATTATAAAAATATCTTTAGGAAATATTTTAGTTAAATTGAGATTACAGTTTAATTTTTGCATTTATCACTTTTAACTATTTACAAAATATTATTTGGTTTTTTAAGTGGAACTGAAATTTATATTTAAGTTGACATTGTAATGTTATATTTAAAATAACAAATTTAAGTATTTTGTCCAAACTGTTCAAAAGTTGTAACTTTAAACTGATAATGGTTTACATACAACAACATATCAAATCTAATAAATTAAGTATAATATGTTAAAAGTTAAAGACGTAACTTTATAAGTAGAAGTAAAGATATTATTTTAAAATTGAAATTTAATATATTTATGGTTACACTTTAGGTTTGATATTTATTTAACCTTATTAACCAACTTATAATCATTATTAGAAAAACACAACAATTAATCACTTTTAACTATTTACAAAATATTCTTTGTGTTATTTAAGTTAAACTAAAATTTATATTTAAGTTGAGTATGTAATGTTATATTCAAATTAATAAATTAAGTATTTTATACAAATTGTTCCAAAATTGTATCTTTAAATTGATAATGGTTTACATCCAACAATATATCAAAACTAATAAATTAAGTATAATATGTTAAAAGTTAAAAAAAATCACTTAATAAGTAGAAGTAAATATATTATTTTAATATTAAAATTTAATTTATATGTGATTACACTTTAGGTATGATATTTATTTAACCTTATTAACCAACTTATAATTATTATTAGAAAGAAATTGAAAAGTCATGGGAGTTTCAAATGAACGTGGTGAAAGGAAAAATGCTTCCTTTATAATATAGTATGATATATATATATATATATATATATATATATATATATATATATATATATATATATATATATATATATATATATATATATATATATATATATAGCTAGGTTCAAATGTTTCTAGCAACTATTGTGTTCCTAAATGCACCAATCAGAAATTAGCAAATAATTAAATAATTAATTATATCAAAAAGGGTATTTCTGGTTTTTTGCACCTTGCAATTAATGTGATCATTTAATTAAATCCCTTCAATTAAGGAAACAAAATAAATAAGTTTTATAAACCCTAATGACAACTTCCTCCATATGGTAGATACCTCTTTTCCGTCTTCAATTTCTTCACACGTCCAGAACACCATCAATCCACCAGCTCGTTGATTTTGTATGTGCCACCACGATCAGACGTAGCCATCAGTAACACCATCCTCCTTCCTCATTCGAATTCTGGTCTTTCCCCATCGGTGAGATTTTGTTCTCCAATTTGAAATCAATTTTCACATAATCGACTTTTGTAATCTAAATCGATTTTCTTCTCTCGCAAGTTTTTTCTCAGATCAAAATCCAATTCTATCATAAATGGAGTCTCGATTTTAAGGCAAGGAATCTCAAGTTACCGAGAGAAAGAAAGAGTGAGGAGTCGGGAGAAAAGAATAGCAATTGTTGCTGTTACTTTTTCGCTTTTGAAACTTTCAAAAACAGGTAAGCTTCCTTATTTATTCTTCTCTTATCATTGATTGGTTTGATTTCTTTAGAAAAGAGAAAGATGTTTTCTTGGTTTGATGCTTTAAGTGGATGATAATAAAACATGCCTTCCAAGTGTTTGATATAATGTCAAAAAGAGAAGTTTTTGGTGTAAATGAGGTAATTTTTATATGTTAAACTATTTGGGAAGATTCTGTCAGAATCTGAGGTAATTTTGATATGTTGAACTATTTTGGATGATAATGAAAAATGCCTTACATGTTCTTTTTTCTCATTTGATTACAAATGCTAATATTCGGGGGGGGGGGGGGGTATGTGTATTCTTTATCATTTTTATAATTGATGAAAATGCTTAAGCTAGCATTCTGTCAGAATTTGAATGAAAAGGGTTAAGTTGGGGATTTTTTTTCATATCAGAATGCAAACACATGTTCATTCTATGAGAATATAAATATTACATAAAACATGTGTTGCTAGTAATTCTGACAAAATACATTTATACATGCTTTAGAATGTTTATACATATAGAAGAAAAGACTATGATTTAAGTACATTCTGTAATGTATTTTGTTAGAATTTATTTATACAAATGCATTCTGTTAGAATGTCTTTTGAGAATGTTTGTTAACAACAAATATATTTGTTTAACTGGTAATGCTAACGAGTAATGTATCTTATTCTTTCAGAATTGCATGGAGAAGGAATTCAATATTGATCGTACAATAGAAATATTTGGAATCTAGTTCAACAACAAGTATATATACGAAGATGGGGTGGATTATATGGACCACTGAAGAAGATCAAGTGTATTTGGTCAATAATTGTATATTCAAGAATGCTATTTTTTAAGAATTTTATTCATTTTTTATGATATTCTGTTATAATATGTATAACTATATTAAAATGTATAAGGATATTATTCTGTAAGAATATGTATAAATTTGTATTTTATTTCCGATGTGCATTAAGAATAAAATCATAGACCCAACTTGGATGTATATGAATAATATCTAGAATTCTTAAATCAGGTTAATTATCAAAAATATCTGCATTGGAAATATATTCTGCAAGAATAAAATCGAAAATATATTTACTAGCTTATGGTTGGCATTCTGTCATTCTGACAGAATAAAATCGGATTTTTAAATTTGAATTAATTTAAAATATTCAGATTTTTAAAAATAAAGGATTTAATTTTCCCTAAAAATCCGAAAATTTATTTTTTTAATATAGGTTGATTGACTAAAATGTCCTGATGCTGAAATTTGTGTGATTATATGGTACATGTTACCTTATTGTAATATCATAGACCCTCATATCAAGACCTTTGATTCTATTCCATCCGGTGGTCCAGATCTGTGTATTTTGACACACAATAGGTAGTAAAAACAAAATAACCTAAGCCTATATATATATATATATATATATATATATATATATATATAGATGATACCCGCGTGTTGCGTAGAATACAACAATATATTTGAAATATTTACAAATATATGTTTTTTAAATATATCAATGATGTTGTTGTTAGCTCTTATATAATAAATCTGATAATAAATTGGTATAATCATTGTTTTTTTTGAATTATATCATGGTTACTCATGAATAAAATTAAATATAATAAATGGTTTAATGATATTTATATATGTTGTTATGATTAATTAATTTTGAAAGGTTTATTTGCTTAAGATTTTAATTTCTATCATTCTAATTATTTAAAATATCAAACATTGTTTTTTGTTTTTAAAGGTAAAAATATAAGTTTTATATAGAATGTTACTTTTAACTATTGTTGTTGTAAGTTATTTAAAATAACGTATTTGGAAACTCTTAATTATTTTAATTTGGTTTCAGAAATTTAACTTTTTTAAAATTTATTAGATGATTATTGTAAGTTTCTTTGATTGTATTAATTTAAAACAAAAAACATGTTTTTTTTAAAAAAAATAACATTATAATTTTTATATAATATCATTTTTAACAATTATTCCTGTAAGTTATTTTTAAGCTACTTATTCGAAAATTTGTAATGATTATAAAAAATAGTATTATAGCTGTTTTTTGTTAATTTAGGATTACAATTTAGGTTTAACACTATAATTTATAACTTTTAACTATTTATAAATAGTATCTCAATGTTTTCAAGTTTAACTGAAAATTGGATTTAAGTTAACTGTTTAACATTATATTGAAATTAATAATTTAACTATTTTGCATAAAATCATAAATTATGCAAAAATGATGTCATTAAAATGACAATTGACAACATATTTAAGCTAATAAGTTAACTATAATATGTTAAAAAGTTAAAGTCATAATTTTATAAATAGAGGTAAAATATGATATTTTAATATTGTTCTTTAGTTAATTTATGATTAGAATTTATAAAATAGTCTCATGATTTTTTTCAAGTTTAACTGAAAATTTTATTTAAGTTAAAAGTTTAACATTATATTGAAATTAATAATTTAACTATTTTGCATAAAATCATAAATTATACAAAAGTGGTGACTTTAAAACGAAATTGCTTACATACAACAATATATTTAAACTAATAAGTTAATTATAATATATTAAAAAGTTAAAGTCATAATTTTATAAATAGAGGTAAAATATGATATTTTAATATTGTTGTTAGTTAATTTATCATTAGATTTTAGTTTGACATTAATTTAACATTATTAAACAATTTATAATAATCATTAGAAAGAAATTTAAAAGTCATGGAGGTATCAAATGCATGTGGTGCAAGTAAAAATTCATCTTTTATAAGTATACTAGGCGAATGCCCGCGCGATGCGCAGAAACACTTATGTAGTTGAAATATCTACAATATATGTTTTCTTAAAAATAACAATAACACCATTTCTAAAATTGATATAATAATCTGTATACTAAGTATATATAATATATTGATTATTTAGAATTGTATGATAATATATAAATCTACTAAAAGTGCTCAATCGTTTGAATGACATCTATATGCGAGTTACTCATTTATAAAATTAAATATAATATATTGTTTAATGTTATTTATAATTGATGTTATTGTTAATTAATTTTTTAAATTTCATTTGCTTAACGTTTTAATTTCTATCATTGTAATTGTTTAGAACATCAAACATTGTTTTTGTTTTTAAAAGTAACAATATAATCATTTATATATTGTTATTTTTTAACTATTGTTATTCTAAGTTATTTTAAGCTAGTTACTTGAAATTTTTGAATGATTATAAGAATATCTTTAGGAAATATTTTAGTTAATTTGAGATTACAATTTATTTTTTGCATTTAACACTACAATTTATCACTTTTAACTATTTACAAAATATTTTTTGGGGTTTTTAAGTTAAACTGAAATTTATAGCAATAACACCATTTTTAAATTTGATATAAAAATTCGTATACTAAGTTGATATAAAATATTGATTATTTCGAATTATATGATAATATATATACATCTATTAAAACTGTATAATCTCAATCGTTTGAATGACATCTACCTGTAAGTTACTCATGAATAAAATTAAATATAATAAATGTTTAATGTTATTTATAGTTGTTGTTATTGTTAATTAATTTTTTAAAATTTATTTGCTTAATGTTTTAATTTCTATCATTATAATTGTTTAAAACATCAAACATTGGTTTTGTTTTTAAAAGTAACAATATAATCATTTATATATTGTTATTTTTAACTATTATTATTGTAAGTTATTTTAAGTTAGTTACTTGAAAATTTTTAATGATTATAAAAATATCTTTAGGAAATATTTTAGTTAATTTGAGATTACAATTTAGTTTTTGCATTTAACACTACAATTTATCACTTTTAACTATTTACAATATTCTTTTGGTTATTTGAGTTAAACTGAAATTATATTTAAGTTGATCCTGTAATGTTATATTTAAAATTAAGAATTTAAGTATTTTATCCAAACTATTCAAAAGTACTGGCTTTAAAATGATAATGGTTACATACAACAACATATTAAAACTAATAAATTAAATATAATATGTTAAAAGTTAATGACATAAGTTTATAAGTAGAAGTATAGATACTATTTTAAAATTGAAATTTAGTTTATATATGATTACACTTTAAGTTAAACATAACTTATAATCATTATTAGAAAGACATTGAAAAGTTATGGGAGTTTAAAATGAATATGGTGAAAGAAAAAATGATCCTTTATAAGTATACTAGGCGAATGTCCGCGCGTTGCGCATAAACACCTATATAGTTGATGTCTTTATAAATATATGTTTTTTTTAAATATAACAATAACGTTGTTGTTAAATTTAATATAATAATTCGTATACTAAATTGATATAATATATTGATTATTTTGAATTATATGATAATATATACATCTATTATAACTGTAAAATCTCAATCGTTTGAATGCCATTTACCCGTGAGTTACACATGAATAAAATTTAATATAATGTATGGTTTAATGTTATTTATACTTGTTGTTATTGTTAATTAATTTTTTAAAATTATTTGCTTAATGTTTTAATTTCTATCATTATAATTATTTAAAACATCAAACATTGTTTTTTGATTTTAAAGGTAACAATATAATCATTTATATAGAGTTATTTTTAACTATTGTTATCGTAAGTTATTTTAAGCTACTTATTTTTAAACTTTTAACGATTATAAAATATATTTAGGAAATATTTTAGTTAAATTGAGATTACAATTTAGTTTTTGTATTTATCACTACAATTTATCACTTTTAACTATTTACAAAATATTCTTTGGTTTTTTAAGTGAAACTGAAATTTATATTTAAGTTGACACTGTAATGTTATATTTCAATTAACAATTTAAGTATTTTTGTCCAAACTGTTCAAAAGTTTTAGCTTTAAACTGATAATGTTTTACATACAACAACATTCTAAATCTAATAAATTAAGTATAATATGTTAAAAGTTAAAGACATAACTTTATAAATAGAAGTAAATATATTATTTTAAAATTGAAATGTAGTTTATTTATGATTACACTTTAGGTTTGATATTTATTTAAACTTATTAATCAACTTATAATCATTATTAGAAAGACACTACAATTTATCACTTTTAACTATTTACAAAATATTTTTGGGTTGTTTAAGTTCAACTAAAATTTGTATTTAAGTTGACCCTGTAATGTTATATTTAAATTAATAATTTACGTATTTTGTACAAATTGTTCCAAAATTGTATCTTTAAAATGATAATGGTTTACATCCAATAATATATTAAGACTAATAAATTAAGTATAATATGTTAAAAGTTAAATAAACGTAATTTTATAAGTAGATGTAAATATATTATTTTAATATTGAAATTTAGTTTATATATGATTACACTTTATGTTTGGTATTTATTTAACCTTATTAACCAACTTATATATATTATTAGAAAGAAAATGAAAAGTCATGGGAGTTTCAAATGAATGTGGTGAAAGGAAAATTGCTTCCTTTATAAATATAGTATGATAGTATGATATATATATATATATATATATATATATATATATATATATATATATATATATATATATATATATATATATATATATATATATATATATATATATATGTATTTGAGGGTTCAATTGAGAAAAAAAGATTGAGAACAAGGGAATGAATCTGGGTCACTCATTTCGAATCTGGCGCTTAAGCGCTCTAGTGTACCGGGTTGATGGAACGAATCATATTCATATATGAATACGTATATTCATATATGAATAAGTGTAGCGGAATTTATAATTCATATACGAATATGGCAACGGTAAGTGGTGGTGGAGGTGGCGGTGGTTGGTGGTGCTTGGTTGTGGAGGTAGTGGTGATGTAAAAGGTGGTGGCGGTTGGTGGTTGAGGGGATGTGGTGTATTCATATATGAATACACTTATATTTATATTCATATATGAATATTACTCATCCTCTGTCGGCCCAGTACACCGGAGCGTTTTGCGGCAAAAATAAATGATTGGCTTAGACTGATTCACCCATTCTTAACCTTTTTTATTTTCTCACTTGAACTTTTATATATATATATATATATATATATATATATATATATATATATATATATATATCTTTATCTCTCTCTCTATGTATCTTTATCTCTATATTCATACTCTCTCTCTCTCTCTATTCACACTCGCTTTATCTTTATACTCATACTCACTCTCTATACTCATACTCGCTCTATCTCTATACTCATGCTATCTATCTCTATAAATCTCAATCATGCTAATTCATCAACTCATATAATAATATTGTATTATGTACCTCGGTGACACTCGCTCCATAACTTCTATATTAATATACAATTATATATCTCAGCCATAGTCACTCATTAAAGCATCATTTAATACTTTACTTTATATCTGGATTGTAATCACTAATTATATAATAGTGTGATATGCATCTCAGTTATCTCTGTCGAATTACTCAAATAGTAATAAAGTTTTATATTTCTCAATTTCTCCACTTAAGGTCTCATATAACATTAGATAGTTATAACTCTCATTTATAACAATTAATCAACGCATATGATAATAATAAATAAAATTTCAGATATTATACTCTACTCTAAACATACACAATAATTATCACATATGTAGATAACGATTATCTAGAGAAAGTTAGGGTTACTCACTTTCTTAGCTAGTGAAAACTAACTATTATTCTGACATCCATCTTTGTGCTGATTTTCAATTCATCACTTCTCAAACCCTATTTGGACAATATATCAAGTTCATTAGAACTTGTCCATTCTCATCACTATATCAACCACAACGATCAATTGCCTTATCACTAACTTGACACAGTAAACATTTGTCACCAAACTAGCCAACATTTTAATACAATCACCTAACCAATTAACCCGCAAGCCGTTAACTCAACTGACAAATCTCGAATTAGGGTATTTAACCCAAAATGACCAGATTAACGTTTAACAAATCATCGGGTTCGTATTAGCACCATATCACGAAATCACGCAACACATAATCAGGTATATCAACCCTTTATCACATTAACGTAATTATGTAATAATGGGATAAAAGACACCTCCGCTAATTTCTTAACTCAACCCCATATCCCCTGTACTCTAATATAACTCTCCGGTTATATGCCTCCAGGAACACCTCTCGAGCTGCTTCCCCGACAGTGTGTGCCAAAACCTCTCAAATGACAAAAATGGTTCATATTTATATGTTGGGCATGCCGCGTCCTGTCAAGAGACATGCCGCACCGAGGTGATGAGGAGACTCCAGTTTTTGCCACGTTATTACCGCTTCGCCACATTTCGTTCTCTAACCGACACATGTCCTCGTGACTCACTCACTCTACGCGCCATGGTGAGGATTAAACCGCAAAGCGGAGAGCAACAATTGACTATTTAACTTTGAATTTCATTGACTTTCTCGAAATAGTAACGTACGTTCATCTCAACTTTGAACGACTATAACTTCGTCATACGAAATCCATTTTTGACCAAATTTATATCCACAAAATCATTTTAGAGTGAACTAAGACTTTATTCCCCCAAACTCTTTCTCATTCTTACACATTAATACCTATTATAAAAATAGGTGTCATACGTTCTCCCTTTCTTAAAAGGATTTCGTCCTCGAAATCTCACTAAGGAAGTAAGGTATCTCAGCCTCAGACTCTTATCATCCTCACCAATAGTATTTCACTTAATCTCAATCACAACTCCTAACTCTTTTCAACTGGTAGTACTTCTCTTGCTACCATTCATAATCAATTATAGTATTTTACTATTCTCAAATAATAACATTTCTCTTGTTATTAGCCATAATTTTTAGACATTATTACTTTCTCTTCTCGACTTGACATCTAACTCTCATAAAGTATGAATTAAAATACTCATTTCATCTATTCGTAACATATTTAAAAATTCTGACGTCGCATATCCGAATATTCGCTGTTGAAGAATTTAATACACTATCTCTTTAATAATACCCATGACCACAACAGAAGAATTTCGAAATCTATCATTTCATTATTCTAACTATTTATACTCTCAACTCTTAACCAGACTATATAAACAAGGAGCAATGTGTGAAATGAAAATCGAATTACTCTTTGATCCTTGATGATCCTATGATGATATAATGTAACGACCCAAAAATAGTGATACAAAATTTCATTTTTAAAACCAATAATTTCATTCACCAAATATCTCCAAGTCAATCACCAAATACAATATCAAAATACCAGAGTACAAATATCCAAAAAGTGCAGAAATCATGAGGGGAGGATGTTGTACCATCACGGTGGGCCCTTCCCTTTTGTACTGGAAGTACCTGAAACCATAAACATAAGCTGTAAGCACAAGACTTAGTGAGTTCCCCAAAGTGCAACATACCAAACATACAACTAGGCCTAGCCCTAGTAACCCTGGGGTTTGTGAGAACAACAATCAATCCGCGGACAAGGTTTGAAAACTCAAACTTTGAGTTAATCTTTAAGATCAATGTTTGCTTCTAATTGGTTGGTCCAGTCAAGTCTGGTCAACCACTCAAGACTTGAAGATTAATAATCAACAAAGTATTCAAGTAATAAATGAAGTAAGATTGATTATAATCAATGCAAAGATAATTTAGAACAAGTAGAATGTAAATGAAAGAAGTTTGACTTGCAAGAGACATTGATGTGAAGAGAATGGATTGATTACTTACTATTATTGGTGTTTAGTTCATGAGACATTCACTCCTTAAATAGTAAAGGAGGAACATGGTACAAACCGATAACACATTCTAAGGACTGGTTACAACTAAGTGTTTGACAATCTGACACTTAAAAGATTCACACGAATTTGTCCTAAGGACTGTAACATCAACAAAATGAAAAAAAACATTAAATGCTTGTACAGACTTTGACTTCTAAATATCTTCATCTCGGATTCAATCTAGCTTCCAAACTGTTCACATCTCGGACACATGTTCACTTCAGATCTTGATTGGTTCGGATTGCTAGAGGTTCACTCCTTATGCATTAACAATCTCCCCCTAAGTGAACTTAGCAATCAATCAAATCATTTGACATCTTCATATATGAAAAGGTAAACATTATAAAGCCAACTTCGGACTTCGAAATGCCATTTGATATGATTGATGAATTTATTCTTGACATGCTTAGGAGCAGCACTTTTAGCAGCGTTGGCGATGGACTTTTGCACAATGGTTGAAGGAACAATATTCTTATCAAAGACTCGGAAAAATTCTTTTCTGTTGGTCTTCTTTCTCAGATAGACATATCCAAGCTTAGGTTCTTCAGTCGGACCTTATGCTAAGATTTGAGCTTCAAGCAGTTCATAGTTTATCTTTGCCAACACATTTTCAGTTTTGAGAATGTGTACAAACTCAATGTTGGATCTGCAGAATTCAACTACATAGTCCTTCAAGAAGTTCATTGCAACACTATAAGCTCCAAGACTCAATTGATCGGATTGACGATTTCGGAAATGAGCAACGATTGTGAGAATATCATTAGGGTTGATAGATGGAAAATCTGCATCCGTGATAGTCATAGTGGTTTCTGTGTTCCGAGAGATGTGATATTTGTACAACATGGAATTAAGGTCGAATTTACTTTGAACCTTTTTTTTCCAAAACCATCAATCTTTGTGATCTACTTGCGAGACCACACTTCTTTCTGAAGACGTGCGTTAACGGAATAGAATGTTTTCAACCTCTCTCTCTCTCTCACTTCTGATGATAGTCTATGGATCATCATTTGGATAAAGAGGAGAGAACGTGATGTAGTATTTTCCAAAATGAGAGATTGGAATATCGATTTGGTCGGAGTCTTCAGAGGGAAGATCAAAGTACATGAAGGGGTCTATATCTTGATCATGGATGATCCCTTCTCGGAAGAGTGGGGATATGCCAAGCATTGGATTTGGATTATCTTTCAACGCTTGAATCTGAATGTTTTCTTTAAGTGCTTGATCTATCTTCTCTTGGGACCAACATTCAGACTTTCTGAAGGTCCGTTTAGGGCTGCTTGGTTCTGAGGAAACTTTCTTCCCTTTGTCTTGTGGATGTTTGTTTAAGTCAACGATGACTTGTTGTACCATTTCTAAAATTATAAACTCTGGAGGAGGAGTGATCAAGGGCTCTTCTGGTATATCATCTGGTTTTCGAGTAGGAGAACCTTCATCGATTGGAATGATTCTTGGAGATGGGATTGGAGGCAACATTGACTGTGTAGCTCGGAAGGCATCAACAATGAGCTTCGTCTTGATTTTATCCATTTCATGGCTTCTTTGGAGCACATCTTCCAAGGATGATGGCTAAGTAATAGCAGACCATATCCTTCTTTCTTCTTCCGAAAGAACCTTTGTCGGATATTTCCTAGGAGCTTGAAGTCCTACAACAACGTTCATAATTTGATCATCATCTTCTTCTTCATCATCTTTAGCAGGAGGGTCCATGGATTCAACCTGGATCAAGTCTTCATCATCGGATTCATCTCAGAGAGTGAATTCCGAGGTAGGTTCCACTGGATTGTTCGACCCCTGCGACTAGGTCGTTCACACAACAAAAAACATGATGGAGAATACTGTCTGAAAACTCATGTTGATTAGTTTAGAGAGAGCATCATATGCTTCAGCAGTGGGGGCTTGGGCTTTGACGTGATCGAATAGAGAGCCCGTGATGGAGAGCATTTCATCGAAATTGTTCAGAATGTCGACAATGTTCCAACAAACTCGGAGTAGTTTGATCAGGACCTGTTGCATAATCAAGTTGAGTTCATCCTTCTTCTTTATCTCCTTTTCCAACCGTTGGATCTGTTTCTCATGACACACATGAGTTTGTTTGATTAACTCGTTGGTTATGTTGATCATGTCATCATGGATCTTTAGCATGGTAGTGGTGGTGGAGATGTGCTTGAATTTTAGAGAGATGAGCTGATCAAGTTGATATGCTCTTTCTACTTCCGGGGGGCCATCTTGTTTAATCTCGGAAATAGATTTAAAAATGACATCGAGTTTGGAGTCGAGGTTGGAGACTTTCTGATCAAGCTTTGAGTCTAGTTCAGCCACGGTTTTATTAAGAGAGTTGACCTTGGAGATAGAACTTTCCACGTTGTCTTGGAGTGCCAGGAGGGCAAACAGATCGGCGATGTTCTCATCCGAGGAGTCGATGTCTGAGGTGGAACTCTCAGACTTATCATCATTTTCATCACCACCTTTGTGTTCATATGGTTTGGAAGGAGAGGGATTTGTCTCGGTTTGATTTCCTTGAGGGGGGATTTGTTTCTGTTTCATTTCCTTGAGTGGCTTGGACTTTGTCATCAATTTGAATGTCTTCATCTTCATGTTCCGTGGAGGATAATGAAAGGCCGAAGTCGTAAACTGGCTTTAAAGAAGATGGTTTCTGCAGAGACTTGAAAGTTGAAAAGAATGGAGGAGCACCAACAGAAGCGCTATCATCATCGAACATAAATCCTGTTGAGTGTTCTTCACCCGAGGGCGGCTGGCAAGCATCACCATGTGGAGACTCTGGAGGATCATCCGAGCTGATTGTTGTGTCATGAGCTTCTCCTACTATTTGGGTTGGTTTGGAAGATACAAGCTCATGATCTTTTTCTTCATCGGTTGGAGAAGTGAAAGGCATGTTGCTGTGAATGACCCTTCTACACATGGAGATAAGAGTGGACTCCACTTGAGCTCTTATCAGCTCCATGTGACGAGTATGTGCCCTGTCAAGAAAATCATTCCATTGATCGTCAGCAATACATGGTCGTCCTTTACCTGAACCGGATATCAGACCAGTTGGGGCTCTGGAAGTCAGAGGGACAACTCCAACTTACGAAAGTTTGGAATCTAAGGCAGGGGCCCCATATTGTGCGTGTATAGAAAAAATAGGGATGGTTGAAGAGACATGTGGGTTTGTTACAGGGGGCTTCAAGGAACTTTATTCAACACATGCACCATCTTTTTGGGAAGATGGGGGTGGATTATGTGCAGACTCCTCGTGAGTGAGTGCCTGTGTTTTTGAAAATTTGAAGGGTACTTCGGAAGAGTGGCCAGATGGGGTTATCAAACGTCCAGAGTCAGAGAGAACGTCAATGTGTGATTCCTTTTGAGAGGAACCACTGACTTTGGTTCTCTTTTTGGCTGGAGCTTTGGAAGGGGATATTTTTCTTTTTGCCATATTTTTGTTTTTACCACCAGTGGAGAATGGTTTGTTCACATTCGAGAGCTGTTGTTCATCCGAGATCGGGGCAAACTGTGTTGGGAAAAACACAGTCAAGGTCTCTAAATGATGTTTGAGAAAGAGTGAATCAGATGGAAGTGTTGCCAACATGTGTTGTAGCAACCTACAAATAGGTCCGAAAGAGGTTTGGTTCGGAATCCTATAAGTTTTAATAGCTTTTATGGAAACAAATACCTCTTTTGGTTTGTTGTTGATGGGAATCAACTCTTTTCTTTCCTTGTAGAGATTTTGGAGTGTTAGATATCTCAATCAGCTTTCTTTTGACACAAACCTCCGAAAGTCTTGCCATAGAACTTCGGTCAAGTCAACACCGTTGCTTCTCCCTGAATAGATTTGATACACTACATACAACCAGTCCTTTCTTATGGTGTCAGTTCCACCATGTTTCCCTGATAAACCTCGAAGGATGAGGTGCATCAACACAGTCCAAATTCCGGGAACCGCCAATTTCTTGAACTTTTTCGCCTTGAACTCACCACTGTACCCAATTTCATTCAGAAATGTTTGAAACTCTTTAGATAAGGGTTCTTGAACTAGAAAACCCTTGGGGTTTTATAGGATCCCAATAGCTTTGAGAAACGTCTGCTCGGTTACAGGGACGATCCTATCCCCTGTGATTTTGGTCTCAAGAACACCATCTTAGATTTTGATTCTTTAAAAAGTTGTATGAAGCATACGTAATGGAATTTGAGGGTTTGGGGTTTTGGTAAGTGGAATAGAAATGGGGTGATGAGAGATGAACTCCATCATCACTCGAATGGATTCATCGTAATCCATAGGATCGAGTGAGAACAGTTGGGTAGTTTCGCGTAAGATCGATTCAGTGGATGAAGAGGATGCATATCCCTTTGAAGATTTTTTCTTTGATGCAGGTTTTGAGATTTCAGGTTCGTTTTGAGTGGAAGCCTTTTTTGAAGGTTTGAATGCATGAAGAACAGTTGTAGAGAAAAAATTTCAGAATAAGATGAATAAGGCGTAAAATATGAACAGTTGACATTTGAAACTTTTTTATAGGTAGGATTTTCGGGTCGGGTTAATACAAAGTAATGATGACACCCAATGGAAAAATGGGTCTCATTTAATGTGTTGCCACTATTCTTAAAAACTACAAAAGCGAAAGATGGGACGGCCATACGTGTGCAAAGGGAAAACCATCATTACAGTTTGAGTTGATGTGAACTTTATCGAGACGTGTGAAAAAGCATGTTTAGTGAGGAGTTAAGAATAATCATTAAGACAAATTACCGTTAATTCAACTAAGAAAAATGTTTTGGAATAAAAAAACTTTAGTGAAAACCTTTGAACTTCTTTTTACAACTGAGGATCTCGGAATAAGGAAATTCCGAGATGAGATGTCATAAGATACTTCGAAGAAAATATGAACACATCATTGGTACATGATATAGAGTTCAAGATGGCACAATATTAAAGTGAATATCAGAGGTAAAATGCATGAAGATCTTAGAGGAAAATTTTAAACAGATTGAGATTTCGAGACATGA
Source organism: Lactuca virosa (assembly GCF_052849685.1). Taxonomy (NCBI): domain Eukaryota; kingdom Viridiplantae; phylum Streptophyta; class Magnoliopsida; order Asterales; family Asteraceae; genus Lactuca; species Lactuca virosa. Next base: position 110,846,396 of record NC_136434.1, on the reverse strand, counting down.
AGGATCAGAGATCGGATAATGGTAACAGATGAACGCACATTGCCATTTCATTTGAGGTGAACTTCATAACACTTCATTTGAGATAAATTTCGAGGAGAGATCAACACAAAAACACCAATGTGACTATATTGGTCATAGTCTTCAAGAGATAAGGAAAGTTGTACAACTTAAAACTAGAATAAGAGGTTAGACATAAAGACACGTAAAATGATCCTACATTTTCCGAGAGGAAATGATTCCGAGATGAAAATATTTTGACTTTGGAATTATTTCAGTTTCTGATGTTTCCATCAGAGAGTACAAGCCTCTTGGAAGAATTGTAGACCACGCATCATCATATCGATTTTGTTCAGAAATTCATTAAATTTGGTTTCGTCTAATGCCTTAGAAAAGACATTAGAAATTTCATCGTCAGATGGAACAAAAATAAGTTCGATGTTTCCTTTTAAAACATGGTCCTTAATGAAATGGTACCGAATATCGATGTGCTTCGTCATTGAATGCTGAATTGGATTGTGAGAAATCGCAATGGCACTTTGAGAATCACAATAGATTGGAATTTGTTGAAATCAATGACCATAGTAAAAAAGCTAAGATTTCATACAAAGAACTTATGAAATGAAACTAGCAGTAGCAATGTATTCCGCTTCGGATGTTTAGAGAGCAATCTAGTTATGTATCTTAGATGACCAGCTAGCCAATTTTCCACCAAAAAATTGACAACCTCCTAAGGTGCTTTTCTATCCAGTTGAAGACCTCCATAGTTTGAATCGGAGTATCCCTGAAGAAGGAAACTATCATTTGCCGGATACCAAATTCTGAGGCACTTTGTTCCTTTGAAATATCGAAATATTTGCTTAACCGCCAGAAGATGAGACATCTTCGGATTGACCTGAAATCTGGCACATAGGCATGTGGAGAACATGATGTCCTGACGACTTGTTGTAAGGTAGAGTAGCGACCCAATCAGTCCCATATACTTCTTTTGATCGATAGCAACGCGTGATGGTTCCGAGAGCATCTTGTGTCCGAAACCCATAGGAACCTTTGCAGAGGCACATGTGTCCATTGAATACTTTTTCAGAAGCTCAGAAATATATTTCTCCTAGTGAATAAAGATTCCTCTATTGGTTTTCTTGACTTGGAGTCCGAGGAAGAAACTTAATTCACGATTCATGCTCATTTGGAATCGATTAACCATTAACTTGGCAAAATCAGCAACCATCGTTGAATCCGTGCATCCAAAAATGATGTCGTCAACATAGATTTGGAATAACATGAGATTGTTTCCATTTGATCTTCGGAACAGGGTAGGATCGTGAAATTCCTCTTTGAAAGCTGGAACACTTAAGTTCTTAAGGCCATAAACAGCTTTTCGGAGTTTGTAGTAATAGTTCAGATAAGAAGGATTGATAAAACCACGAGGCTGTTGGAGATACACTTTGGTATCTAGTTCACCGTTGAGAAAAGCACTTTTAATGTCCATTTGGTAAACCTTAAAGTCTTTGTGAGCTGCATAAGCAATAAATATTATGATGGCTTCAAGGTGAGCAGCAGGAGCAAAAGTCTCATCGTAATCAAGTCCTTCGATCTGAGTGAATCCTTTGGCCACCAATCTTTCCTTGTTTCTTATAATAACTCCGGCGTCGTCTACCTTATTTCGGAAGAACCATCTTGTACCAACAATAGAGTGATCCTAAGGAGGAGGGACAAGAGTCCACACTTCATTTCTATCAAATTCTGCTAATTCTTCTTGCACGGCTGTAATCCGGTCAACATGTACTAATGCTCCTTGATGGATTTTAGTTCAACTATTGAAATAAATGCCGAGAAGTGACTTTCGTTTCGGATGTTTGTAGCATAACGTGTTTGAATACCAACCTTGAGAATTCTGATGACCTGATTTACAGGATGATCCTTTGTCTAGATGTGTAATCTCGAAAGCTCTTGTGCAACGGATGATCTGACATCAACAATGGGGTTGTGTTGCTCCCCCGGAACAGTTTGAATTTGAGGATGATGCTCCCCATGAACTTCTGAACCTGATATGTCTACGTCATCTTCGTTCGGAAAGTCAAAGAAGTTAGCATCGTCTCCGTTGTTTTTCGAAATAGGATCAAATTCAGCGAATTGATCTGTTGCCTCTTGAAATCCATCCACATATGATTCTAGGGAAGGATGACCATTCTCCCCCTCAACCTGAGAAGTTTGAAAAAGTTCGGAATCAAATGGAGTAAAAGTAGGTGTCAGACCAGAAACATTTTGAGAGGTTGGAGCTGCAGTTGATGAGGACGGTCTTGATCGAGATTCGAAGTCAATAACAGTTTCTAATGATCCGAACAGGCTTTTGAAGTCATACTTTATAGATGATTTGGGAATTCAGAGACCTTGGAGATGAAGTATCGGACTCCATGATATGGGTTGTGACATGATTTGGGCCATAATTCCGAACATAGTTGTCATCAAAAGTGACATCAAATCTTTCTTCAAGTACACGAGTTTGACGATTCGAAACTATGTAGGCTTTGGATTTTTTTAAGTACCCCAAAAATATTTCTTCATTAGCCTTGGGTTAAAACTTAGTGAGTTGATCACGGTTGTTTTTGATAAAGAATCTACAGCCGAAAACATGTCAGAACGAGATACTCGGCTTGCTACCATTCATGGCTTCATATGGTGTCGTGTTGAGACATCGACTAATGATGCTTTGGTTTTGAGTGAAGTAGGTTGTGGACACAGCTTCAGCCCAGAGATAAAGAGGTAGATTAGCAAAGTTGAGCATTGATCGAGTGGCTTCAACGAGAGTTCAGTTTCTTCTTTCAACCACACCGTTTTGTTGAGAAGTGTAGTGAGCAGAGAAATTATGGTCGATGCCTTTGTCAGAGAGTAATTTCTCAATGGTGACATTGGTGAATTCTGAGCCATTGTCACTTCGGATTCTTCTTACAGGAAGTTTAATAAGAACTTCAATTCCTTTGATGAAATTAATAAGTTCCGAGACTGTTTCAGATTTTAGCCTAAGGAAGAAGACCCATATGAACCTTGTGTAGTCATCAACGATAACAAGAATGTACTTTTTGTGATGAAGACTTTCTACGGTGGAAGGGTCCATAAAGATCAATATGCAGAAGTTCTAATGGTTCCTAAATTGATTTTTCAATGATAACGGGATGTCCTTTCTTGGATTGCTTCCCACATTCACATGCAACACATATATGATCATTTTCGAACTTGAGGAGTGGCAGACCTCTGACCATTTCACCAGAAACAAGATCATTCATATATCGGAAGTTTAGATGAGCAATTTGAGAGAAAATAGAGTTGAGGCTTGCCAATGATCATGTTTATGTCTAATGGATACATGTTTTTTGTTGTGATTGATATTTATTAGACATTGTTTCTGATCTTCTGTCATGACGTAGCTGTGCTTTTTGCAGAACTCAACTCTTCGAATGGATTCAGTGAGTTGAGCCACACTAATCAGGTTGTGTTTCAGGTCAGCTACATATGCCACATTAGAGACAAAGAAGTTGCCACTGGTGAGGATGCCATCACCTCAGACCTTAGAATTAGAGTTGTTGCCATACGTCACGTAGGCAGCGTTTGGAGCGAGTTTGGGATCATGCAGAAAGTCTTTCTGCCCCGTCATGTTCATGGAACAAGTACTATCAATATACCATATTGTATCTTGTTTCAAAGCAGAGAGTGCCAACAAAATTAGTGAGTTTTGGAGTTTTTAGGCTCCGAGTTAGGTTTGGGGACATTGGCATGGTCTTTGGACTTGGACTATGACTTTGGAACAACTGGTGTCTCAGAGGGTTTGTTCCGAGAACCTTTGGGAAAGAAGCAAAATGCCAGTGTCTTTTTATTAATTCAGAAATCATATTCAACCAAAGGTTGTTTGAACACTTCTTTTCTCGGACCAACAGTTTCCTGAGATGTAGGAATCACTGTGTTGACAGAAGTTACAAAAGCATTTTAACCTTTTTTACTTTCCACTCAAAATTTTGTTTTGAATATTTTGTGGATTTTTTAAGAACAATGTTCTTACCAACTCGTTCTTTGGTTGCTGCTATTGATGGTACATTTGATTTAGAAAATTATTGTGGTTTGAAAATGGTAGCATCAAATTTAGCAATAAATACAGAAGAAACTGTCCGAGGAGAGTCAATTTTTATGGAATGAGTCTCAACAGTAACTTTTTTCGGATTAGGACTGACAGACTTGTTTTGACCGACCAAACTAGGAAGATTGGATGACCTTTTAAGAATCTTAACAAGTGAAAAGTATTGTGGTTCCTAATGGTTGGGCTAACTGTCTGAGATACTTTCTTTTCGAATCTCTTAATGAATCTGGAATCTTTCCTTTACCTAATTTTTTTCTTAAAGGAATTTTTGGCTTCGATCTTAGGGTTGAAAACATCTTTCTTATTTAACCAAGGTTTCTTCCGAGAGTCAGATGATGACTTGGAAGTTTCTCCAGATGATGGATTGTCAAACTTAGGCTTGATTGGCACTAGCGTTGTTTTGGAGATCACTTTAGAATTTGAGACACAAGAATCAGATGAATAATCACATATAATTTCTTCATCAGTGTCACTATCTAATGATGCCCAAACGAAATCTGATCTATCGGAGTCAAGTCCAGTTGTCTCGGGAATTAATTCCTCAACAACAAAATTGTTCGGAGGACCGAAGTTTGGAATTTGAACACCAGTACAGATGATGTCAGGGATTGAATCTGAGGTCTGATTCAGGTCCAGAGGTATCACAGGCGGAAGAGGCATGGAATTAGGATATTTGAAAACTATGGGTTGGAACTCAGGTGTCAGAGAGTTGAACTGGTCCGATGTCTCAGGAAGGGGTGACAATGGTGAGACAGGGGTATCTGAATGTTTTCAGTTCGGAACGTCTCCCATAAAAGTTAGATTTTGCAACTTCTTCAAGGGACGAGGAACATGGTTTGGAAACTCACTTCCGAGTCATGGTGCTTTGGACCATGGATGATGAAAATTATAAATCATTCGTTTGTTTTCTTCAAGAATATCTATAGAATGATGTAAAGCATCAAATTTTGCATTGAGACGTTTGTTATCAGAAACAAAAACATTTCTTTTAGAAAATGTGATTTCACATTTGTGTTTTAAAATGATACATTCATCTTGAGACATTACTAGCTCTCTTTATAGTGATTCTATCTTAAGCTTTCTATCTTCGAATCATAATCTAAGGCGAGTCAGTTCACTTTACAGCTTCTCACTTACTTCTATGGCAGATTCATAGGCTTTATGGATGATGGTTATACCTGATTGCATCTAGGTTACATATGGCTCACAAATATATAAATCAATTTTTTTTTCAGTAATCATAGATCTTACCTGCTGAATGTTGCTTCTACCTGGTGGATCATTGGTTGCCATGTAGCAAAAGTTCGGCTCAGCATCTTCATCGTCTCCTTCTGAACCTGATGACCAGTAGCCTTCATCACATTCGATCGACTGTCTTGCCAAAAGACACATATTCCTTCCAATACTCACATCATCCTCGTCTCCAGAAAACTAGTACCCTTCAACATCTCTTGACATAGTAGTAACAAAAGCTTTCTCACTTTCTGCCATCTCTTGAGCTCTACGAGCATAGTATGCATAATCCTTGACCTTCGGTTTCTGAGTGGTTTCAGCCAAACAATATTTGGCAAAATGGTTACTATGTACACACTTATGACAAACGATTTTGGGTTTGTTTGACTTTGGAATTTCATGGGATTCTGAGGGATGACTTGTTGATGAGATGTTGGGTTTGTAAGCAGGTGGGTTCTCTGAAGGTGTAGGAAATGGTTGAGGATTATTTCGGTGAGGGGATTGGAATCGGTTTTGATACAGTTTGTGACTGGGATTCCATGGACGCTTGTATTTCATGGACAATAGTGCAAAATCCTGTTGGAAGAGAAGTTCGAATTTAGTCGGATCAAGGTCAAGATTCTCTGGATGGTTCGGAACAGGGGGAGCTGGTGGAGTAAGGAAGGTTGGTTGAACGAGCGAAACAGGTGGGATAGTTATGGTTATTCTGTGTGCATTCATGTTGTTGACAACAAGCTGATACCTATTTAAAGCTGAGGCTACAGATTCACCTGGAGTAGTGGTGAAGGTATCAAAACCGTTAACAACCGAATTCAGACGTTTATCGTTCATATTTTCGGACCCTTCAACAAATCTTGAAGATTGTCCCAAATATCCTTTGCAGATTTGCACAACTTTATGTGCTCAAAGAGAGATGGTGGAACACCGAACAACATCTCAGAAAATGAAATCTAGTATGCACGCAATTTCTTGATGTTTGTAGTAGTGAGAGTTGTTGGACATTGATATTCTTGGCCCATGAGAGTTTCAGCGACATCTCTCACCGTTTGTCTGACCGGAACATGTGGATGTTCTTTCACAGATCTCCATATTTCTTCACCTTTTTCCTTGCCAAGTAAAAATCTTTCCATTCTAACTTTCTAGTGACCATACTCTTCAACAACTAGCGTTGGAGCACGAGAAGGGAAACCCACGCTATTTGCTATTTGCATCGAATACATTTGCTGAGATGAATTAATAGCAACCATTGAAGTTAAGATATTAGAGCATAAGCGGTATATTGAAGAACTTTTATCCTGAACACAGAAATGATTGAGATACCAAGGGAATCTCATATCAACTATAATTTGTTCTTATGGGTTCAAAGGAAAACCACTCAAGCTCTAATACTAATTGCGAGAACAAGAATCAATGTGCAGACAGGGTTTGAAAACTCAAACCTTGAGTTAATCTTTAAGATCAATGTCTACTTCTAATTGGTTGGTCCAGTCAAGTCTGGTAAACCAGTCAAGACTTGAAGATTAATAATCAACAAAGTATTCAAATAATAAATGAAGTAAGATTGAGTATAATCAATGAACAGATAATTTAGAACAAATAGAATGTAAATGAAAGAAATTTCACTTGCAAGAGATGTTGATGTTAAGAGAATATATTCATTAATTACTATTCTTGGTGTTTAATTCATGAAACATCCACTACTTAAATAATAAAGGAGGAACATGGTACAAACTGATAACATATTCTAAGGATTGGTTACAACTAAGTATTTAACAATTTGACACTTAAAAGATTCAGACGATTTTGTCCTAAGATCTGTTACATCAAATAAATGAAAAAAGCATTAAATGCGTGTACAGAATCTGACTTCTGAATATCTTCATCTCGTATTCATTCTAGCTTCGGAACTCTTCACATCTCGGACACAAGTTGACTTCGGATCCTAATTGGTTCGGATTTCTAGAAGTTTACTTCTTATGAATTAATAGGGTTTCTTCCAACCCTTTTATGTACTCATTGGGCCTAGACCTGCGATCTATTTCAACACAATCATACATTAATGGGCCCAACCCTAGGGTCTGTTTCAACCAAATCGTACATACTTGTAAAAGTCATATAACAGCTAGCATCCTGCATAAAAAATCTGGTGGGCCGGCATTGGTGCCTTCGACCCATAAGTACAGTGAGAAGGCTCACCATACATTCTGAACTGATAGCTGAACAAAACACTGCCCCAAATACTACCTCTACTGACCACCTATACAATAATAGGGTCTCAAACATCAATCTTCTACTCCAAATACCAAAAATGACCTAAAGTCAAACTTAGTCAAAGTCAACAGTCAACGGTCAATGCCAAAGTCAACTTCAGCTGGTCTTCACACCATGGTGATCCTTAGCCACACCATGGCTACTAAAGGACAAGGTAGACGAGCCTTAGCCTAGTAGCAATATCGTGGCAGCCTAGGCCACGCCATGGACATTAGGCTCCCAACAACTTAAATGATTAAGTCATTTTTCTTTGAACTAAAGACTCCAAAGCTCAGATCTGGTCCTTACTAAGGTCCAAGTGGATAAAATTTCCAACTTTATCCATTTAGACCCTCTAAGAGATAGACATCTCACTTCTAGGTCTAATTAGGGAAAAACATGACTTGGCTTAACCCATTAAGCACTTTCTCTTGAAGACTACTAGATCCTCATTTTCAGAAACATTTCTACCATCTTATAACAACATAAAAAATCCTTACTTTCCATACATGCATGTGCAATGCTTGTCTTGGACCCTTATCAAGCCGAAATGAGGGTTTTGACCCAAAGTTCTATGCATGGCATCAAAACTCACTAATACTTCAGATCCAAGGCACCACATGATGTAAATGGCATGGAGATTCATAAAGTTACAAACTTTGTGAGATCTAACCACCCAATAATAAAGAACATGAAAATTAAGGGAAAAAATAGATAGATCTAGTCATATAAAGCATAAAGATTCTAATTTGAGGACTTACAAGAGTCCATGAGTGTGTTCAAGGTAGACGGGAAGAGTTGCTTGCTAAAACTTAGCTCCCTTGTTGTTCTTCTTCAATGGCTTCAAAGGAACATCCAAAACAAGGTTAAAACAATAAAGGAAAGGATTAGGGTTTTAAAAATCTCAAAACAGCTGATGGAGGTTGAGGGTGAGCAAACCCTAGCCTCCTTATTCCTTTAAATAGGGAGCAATACCATAAAATAGGTTTTTGCCATTTTACAGCTGCCACGCCGTGGCCGTATACTGCCATGCCGTGGCGACCTTAAATGAACCCGTAATTTCTCGAAGCGCTACGTCGTGGCACCTAGCCCACGTCGTGGTAACCTTGCCAAGCTTAAAGATTTTTGGACGATGAATTACCTCAGATCCGGATGTTACATACACTTTTAAATATTATTAACACTTTATCTCAGGTTTTCATGGTTATTCTACTTGATATACTCAATCGAAATCTCGACTTTTTCATATGTCCATTTCTTTCTTCACTCTTGTTCTCTTATAGCATTCTTCTTTTTTCATATACTACTCTAGGTGCGTTACTTATTCAATACACCACTTATTCGTCTCCAAATACTTCTTACTTTTTCTCTAGGTTTAAACAACTCACATATTTCCCTTATGTTTATTAATAACTCTAGCTTGTCTTTTCATAAACCGCACCATGACCTCTCAAAAGCTCCCCATGTTTTCTAATTATTATTTTGAATATAAAAACCTACTTCTTAACCATGTCACGGTCTCTCCTCAACTGCTTCGTGAATCTAAAGTAAATTGCCCTCTTTTTCTCAAAGTATTACTCAGAATCTTTGGTGATGGTTGACTTTAATCGATAGGGAAAATGATCCCAATGATTTTAATCTAATACATCATTCTCAATACACCCCTCAACAACTCTAATTTAATATCTCTATTCATTTAATAACTCTAATCTCAAATATATTCATTTCTTATTTTGGTAGCTTTAATTCTTGCAACCAAAATTTCTAATTTCACCTCCATTTAAGTGCATTTAACATATGGTTCTCAACTCTATTAAACACCATAAATTTATCAATGGCACAAACTCTGAGCAGATTATTTCATATACCACTCGTAGTTATTATAATCAAAGGATTTTAAAAATGATAATTTATTTCAGTTACTCATTTATACATACCAAAGTACATTGTTACTTTTAGCTCTGCTATTATCATTGTACTCTTTTCAAATTAATCTCATTATTCAAACAATTTCAAATACTTATAACATATTCTCACTAATGCTAGTTTTAAAGATATCGAAATTTCTTTATGTATTCATAGTAATGACTAAATCATAATTATAGTCAAATAAATCTCGCAATGTTACTAACACATAAAGTTCACATAACTATAGGAAACAACCCTATGATGCCGAAAACTCATTTATAATGCTAATAGTTTTGTAGCTATTCAGGCCATCATTTTAACTAAAAATTCTTAGTAATGGATTTTGAGCTACTCAAGATACCTTTAAAATCATCACAAGATACTCATTATGTGACCTCACTTCTCTTGTTACTCAATATCACAAGAAACTCAACACGTGACATATTCTATCTAATAACTCTACACCACTATACACAATCTTGTCTCTCTATTCCTAATACATACAAGAGTTATACTTAACTCTATACACTATCTAGCTACAATATAGTTATATCACAGTTATCTAAAATATTTTTCCACAAAATACTCGTTATGTGGTCTACCATACTCATTCTATCTAGTTGTCGCGTATTGTCACAAAGAGCTCACATTGTGACTCACCGTACTCTTATTATAGTGATAGTTAAAACTGTATAATACTCGGTCCTTGCTGGTTAACCCCTTTCTTTAATTGTCAAGTTTAAATGTGGAGTTTTGATGTACGTAGTGTGTACATAGCCTTCTACGCGCTGCGTAGATAGGAAACTTGGAGGCGAGGTTTAATGACTTATGTAGGGCGTAAGTCTATGCATGCAGGGTGTACACGGCCAGAACTCAAACCCTAATTGCAGGGTTTTGAGACCTATTAAAAGGCTTTAACCCCCTTGAGGCCTTCTCTTATCAGGTTCCACTCCCTTTAAGCCACCATCTCGTAACCCTAATCTTCATTTGATATTTTTGAGCTATTTGAGTGTTTTGTGTTCATCTTTGACGGAATGAGTCCATTGGAGAGAACTTAGAAAGCTACAAGCCTTGTGGATCTGGGACTTACATCTCCTAAGCATTCTCTAGGTGGTATAAAGTTTAGAAATTGATCAATATCTTGATAGATCTTGTTAGCTTTTAGGTTTGTGTCCCATATTCTTGGCCTAGTTGGGTATGAGTTACTCCAGACCTTATGAGTAGCCTCTTCAGACGTTTTTGTGTGAATGGAGTCATAAAAATGCAATCTTGGTCCTTTTTTTCCATCCATACATGAGTTATGGAGCTTAGGATCTTGTGATAAGTTAGGGTTTTGGATTCGGTCACTTCCTAGCCATGCAAAGACATAAAAATGGAAACTTTATGATTGAAAATGCTCTTTAGGGTTAGATCTGAGTATTGGGTGGAAGGTCTTAAGGAAATAAGTGCTTACTGGAAAGTTTGGATTTAGCATGAGTACACAACGCGTAAGCTGGTTGAACCCCATATTATGGGATGAGACTATACGACGTGCGTGGAGATGGAGTATATAGGGCGCACTCGGTCTGATGTGGACCTTTGACTTTTGACCATTGACCATTTACCATTGAATTCGACCAAGTTTGACTTTAGTTCATTTGGTGTAATTAGATTGAGACTGGATCCCTGTTTATTGCATAGGTGATCTATAGAGACTGTGTTCAGAGCAGTGATCAGCTTAGCTATCTTTCAGTTTGTGAGGTGAGTTTCCTCATTGTACTCGTGGGTCGAAGGCACCAATACCGGCCCACTAGGTGGTATGATGTATCCTGCTATGTAGGATCTTGCCATGCTGTAGTTTTCTATTAGACTGGTAGATTTGCATGATTATCTGTTTCTAGTTATATGTTATCTGTTGCATATGTTGACATAGTGCAGTTGGGTTGAGGCAATACAGCTCTGTGCGGAAGCCAACAAACTTGGGAGAAAACTAGACATAAGTGATGGATCGGGAAGGCAAACTAGATTTATGTTGTGGGCTCGGGAGCAATCCAAATGTGAAATGTGGGTCGAGATGGCAATCGAGACTTATGTTATGGGCTCAGGGGTAATCCAGTCCGATTGTTGTGGACCCAATATGTACGTTGTTTTATGTTTGTGTGGTGGTATTTTGGGGGAACTCACTAAGCTTTGGCTTACAGTTTGATTTTTTGGTTTCATGTACCGCAGATGATAGGGGCAAGGTGAAGGTGTGATTGTGCACATCATATTGGATTTTATTGACTTATTATTTTGGGATGCTCTGATTCATTATATTAGTTTTGGAACTATGTTTTATGTAATTTACGGAATTTGGAATGGTTTTAAAAACAAAAAAAATTGTCATGATTTTTGGGATGTTTCAAGTTGGTATCAGAACCCAGGTTTTAGAGAATTATATGAACACTTGTGGGATTCCAAACTCAAACAAAGGATCTACAAAATGGTTTTCAAAATTTAACCATAAAAGAACCGACAAGGAGGATGCGATGTGTGCAATCAGTTGGAGCAAAGGAAAGTTGTTGAGAGAAAAACTTTTGAGAAACACACTTGAACAAACATTAGTACAAGTTATAATGCGGAATAAGTTTATCTCAAAGGATTATAAAGCTCAACAATAATAATAAGTTAGAGTTAGAGAGTTAGATAATTAGATGCGTAAATATAAGGAAATATAAATGACAACAAGTATTATATCAAGTAAACACTTAAGCTGATTCGTAACAAGGATTGCAATCAAACGAAGTTAATAAGTGTGATCAACTTAAAGTGATTAAGTCAAGAGTGACTTGCTCCGAGGAGAGATTATGATATTTAGATAAGAGATTTAAGTTCAGTAAGATATTGATAGTAAGAAAGTAATGAGAGATAAGATAAGATGGAAGAGAGATGTGTATTGCAAACTGAAGCGGAAGGCTCTATTTATAGAGCTTCATGAGAGTTACAGAAGAAATAAACAAAGACTAAAAGAAGTGTCCATGCAAGGTAGAAGCAGCAGCATTGCTGTAGAGTGATGACTTCGGATGGAGGTTCAAGAGGGTCACTTCTTGCTTCAACAATTTCCCCCTAAGTGACCTCTTTAACCTTCTCATTTGTTGAGCTTTAAAAACTTTATCAGCAGCCACTAGAATTTTCTAACTTCCCCCATCCATTTGATTCTTCGAGTGATCTCGAACTTGACTTCGTCTGTTGTGTGCTTTGATCTTTGAACCGCAGTCAGAGTGACTTATAGTTTCCTTCGGGTCATGCGATGCATGGCAGTGATGGGAATAAAGTACTTGACATCACTATTAACTCTTTTGAACACAACTCACAGTTCTAGGAAGTTGGTTGCACCCAAAGAACGTTCTTGATAACCTTCAGTATAGACTGGTGCGGGATCAATTGGAGGAAGGTTGAACTTCTGAACCAGGGTCAGATGAATGTCAACATCTATTTTAGCAAAATCGCATACTGCACACCGTAGGTACTCACAAGCTTTTTCATATGATATCTTCATTTTGGAGTGTTTTTCGGATTTGAGTTGAAACACTCTTGCATTTAAGAATACTTCTTTCGGATTCATACACGGGATGTCAGCTTGAGTTCGGATGTAATCACAGCCTCTTCTTGTCAACGTGTATTGGATGAACTCGGACTTCATGAATTTACGAACCTTGTAGTTCTTGACTCTGGAAGGCCTATCACTTGACCATATGTCCTCGAATTTCGATCCATGCTTTCCATAGAACTTGTTGAGACGTTCAAACTCCAGAGGTAGTCTTTGATCACCAGGGAGACTTAGGTCAAATGGTTTAAAAACTGTGAAAAACATGGCATTTGGAGAAATGGGAATGTACCAGTAGCCATCTTCCGGAGGCTCAGCGTATGTCAGCATTGGCCTGTAGTCATCATCCAGAAGTCTGCGGGTTGGATTAACCCATTAGTTAATGAGAGTTTCATCCATGGTAGTGTCGAACCCATGGTCTCTCCATATTTGTTCCGCGAACTTTGCCGCCTTCTAGTCTTTCTTTCTTTACTTCGTTGCGGGGGAGTCATCTGAGTGTTCTGAAGACATAGTTGATGCCAAGTTTCTAAAATGAGGTGGGGTTTCTTGGCGAGGAGGAGATTCATGTTGCTCAATTTGAATCTTCGGAGGAGATTTTTGAAGAGAAGGCACCGGAGTGGGAGGTTTAGTTCGATGTAGTTAAAATCGGAGATTAGTGAGCTTCAGGAGTTGCCATTGGTTGTTTTGGAGCGAAGTGAGATGGACCAAAGTCTGGTGTGACCCGAGATTGATGGAGCTGCGGATCAGAGTGCTCACTTCCCCCTTTTGAGAAATTAACCTCTTGATCCTCAAACCACTGACGGAGTCCATCAATCTTTGTGAATACATCGTTGAATTGGGACTTCAGAATATCAGATAGTTGCTGATTATCGGGGATCTTTGTGTTGAACAGCAACTGGTGAATTTCTTTGGTTAGCTTGAGGATTTCCTGATCATGAGAGCTTGCGGTCAGGGAGCGTCGAAGATCGTTGATCGTTGACTGGAGCACTGAAATGGTTGACTCGTAAGCGTTGTGAGTTTCCTCAACAAGATTTTTGGATTGAATTGCCTTGTCCGCAATCGCTGATTGAAGGTCTGTTTTGATTGCGGTGACTTCTTGAACGAGTCTTTCAGCAGCGGCTAAGAATTCTTTGTGGTCTGTTGTTTGGTTGTTGTCAAGGGCACGGATCCCCATTTCAACTTTGAGTGATATTCGTTCAGCAGCCAGACATTCTCTTATCTCTAATTGTTCAAGTCTTTCAGCAATAGACTGAGGACCAACAGCTTCGGTTTGTGAAGGGGTTGATAATGCGGCTAAGATTTTATTAGCCTTTTCTTGAAGGCTCAAAAATTCCTTACGAGTGACAACCATTTTCTTCTTTTTCTTCTTCTCTTTTGGTTTGGAAGTTGAGTGCTGAGAGCCGCTTGAATTTTCATCATCAAACACCATCATGAAGTTATCAGAATGAGTGGTTGATTAACTTCAGTCAGATCAAGATCATCTAGACCAAAAGTTGGTCCGTAACTGACTTCTATTGCGGGGTCGTCTTCGTTGGATGCATGAATTTCGACAGTTTGAGTGGGCTTTGAAGGACCTGCGCCACATTTAAGAGCTTCGGCTTTCTGGATGGTTTCAGCCATTGAGGTCATCCAATCTTGAACTTTAAGGATTGTGGCCACTGTGTTTGCATTATTGATCGCATCCTCCCAGTACTTGGCAACTGTTTGAATTTCCTGCTCTTTTAACTGTTGTTGTTTGGTTTGCTGATCTTTGCGGGCCTGGAATGCCCTTATGAAAGCTTCATACTTTTTTACTTCGGATTCAGTCTGTGGTTTATACTGAATCCAAGAGACATCAGAATCATATCCGTCAAAACCTTTTTGTCGCACTGGGGTGTCCTCTGGGTTCATGGATCCTTGCACGTTTGTGCTCACCATGCCTAAACCACCTGATTATAAGGTAAGCAGAGTAGGATTTCCTGAGCTTCCTCGGTCTCCTTGACCCGTAGTCAAGTTTTTCCTCAGCTCAGTTCTGGCTAGGGCTGAAGAATTGCCCTACGGTTGGGAATGTGTATCAAGTGTTTGGATGACAGAATCAAGTATGGAGCACAACTCGTGTTCCTAAAAAAAGCGGAGATGGGAAGCCCTGGAGACGTTAGGGCGTTTGGAACCAACAGGATCCTCTTGGGATTCAATTAGGGTCGAGTCTTCATGATCAGATGAAACAGACACACTTACTGTGTCTGAGTGGCTGGGAAGGGTTGAAGCTAATAGGTCTGCGGGGACCCCAAGGACTACCTGAGTCTTTTGAGAGACTTTGGTATCAGTCCGGTCGCGCATATGGCTAGGACTTGGGTTTCTTTTCCATTTCTTGCGAACAAGAATTGGTCTGGAGTCACTATCAGATTCTTCTTCAATATGAATATGAGAGTTTTGAGGATGAGGAGGGGATTCATCTGAGGACATAACTGCTTTTCTTTTCTTCAAAAATTTAACTATCTTTGACTTGTGGTGGGGGGCTTTCTTTGAAGATACCAACTTCTTTAGCCGTTGAGCTAAGGGTTTATTTGACCATTTAGTGGTAGAAGGTTATGCGGTACTCACTGGGCGATGTGGTTCTGTCGAGGCTAAGATGAACTGACTGGGTAGAGGCGGGGTAGAAAGGTATGGGCCAATACCTTCCATATCCTCTATATGGTCTGTGACTTCTTTGGTTTCCATTCCAACAAACATCAAAAAGTATATGGGTAAACGCCTCAGAGGTCCAATGACAGGTTGAACTTTAGAGGGTGCGTACCTTTTAAGATCACGAGTGATGAAGAAGTTGATGTCGTCGCCTATGCTGATTCCTGAGCCATGGTGAAGGTCTGAAATGCACAAGGACCAGAAGCGTGCAAATGTGAGTTCTGTTACGCTTGCCCTCGGATGCTCCTTTGTAATATACTGAAGAAAGTCATCCCACAAGATTTGACCGTAATTGACGTCGTTCCCAGTGAAGAAGCTCCACACAAGTTCAAGCAACTTCAGGCCCATGTTGTCAATTCCTCCGGTTCTGCCAGAGAGACTCCGGGTGATGAAGTGACAAAGAAACTGCCAGACCGCAGGCAACTGGTTCTTCTTGAATTCCCCAAAGCCTTCGAGTTTCTTTTGATAGCCCATCTAATAGAGTGAAGTGACGATGTCGTTGATGCTTGGAGTGTAACACCTTGTAGACGGATGAACACGAAGGTTGATTGCATTCAGAAATTTGTCTTCAGTCAAGATGACCAAAGAATCATCAACTAGGTTAAGATGAACTTCCTGTAGGTTGTTGATTGGGCGAAACGCTGAGAATGCGCATTTAAAAAGAGTCGAGAGTGGAACAACATCAGTAAATGAGTCAAATGCTCCAAACAGAGGATGTGAAGGTAAGAACTTGATCATAAGACGAATTGATTCGTTGTAGGAGGGATGATCTTCAAAAATTGCTCGAAGCAATTGCTTGCAATTGATTTCTGGTTGTGGATTCAGAACCAGTGGGTTGCACTGATCCTGGAGCTTTGGATTGCTTCTTTGATACTCCAGATTTCACCATTTTGAAAATAGTTAAAGAACTTACAGAAAGCTTTTGATTGCAAGAGGAAGTAGATAAAGATCGTCTAGAGTTCAAAAAGCATAAAACTTCCTTGGGAGGAAAAAAGGGTTTTTATAGTTCCAGATTCCAAACAGATATTGAATTCACCCTATATATGGAAGTTAATGATAAAAACCGTTGGGTTTTAATCATCATTAGCCATAAATAAAATAAATTAAAAGAAGTTATTATATTGTTTATTTATTTTTCCAAAAATAGGGCATTTAATGAATTGTCAGGCCCACTTACACATGCTTGGAGATTGTGTGGTGAGGGTCAATAATCCATTGAATAAAGGTGGAATATTGAATGGATTTGACAGCTGGGGGTAAAGGATTTAAAAGATTTTGAAAAGGAGATTGGACAGTTTAAGGAAAAGATTTCTTAAAAGATTTCTTTTATGGAAAACTGGTTTATTTGTCATTATCCCTAAAATAGGTCTGACACCAAAAGGTTATTTGAGAAAGGAATGAAACGTTGTATGCTACAAAACGAATGTTTGAATTTAATATGAAGAATTTTTATTTAATAAGAAACATCAAATAGCACACAATGTTCCAGAGAATTTATGAAGTTTGTTGATGAGAATTTATTCAATGTTATTGCGGATTGATTCATCAATGCAGATTGATTCTTCACTGCGGTGGATGATCATGCGACTGCGGTAGTATAAACTGAGGAACACTTGACAAAATATCATAAATAACAAACAATAAGAACCCAAGAAATATAAGTATGATATATGGTTGCGGTACACGGAGTATACTGAAACCATGTATGATAGATATATTTAACTAGGACCGCAACGGAGACCAGAAGAGGTCTGCGATACCTATCAATTCAAGAAGAATTGTGGATCCGGATTCATCATCCCTAACATTTGTAGAAAACTGTTAAGTTTCGTTGCGCCAAGTGCTTTTGTAAACACATCCTCAATCTCTTCGTGAGATGGAACAATAAATAGTTCAATGTTACCTTTCAGTATATGATCCTTGATGACATGGTACCGAAGTTCAATGTGTTTCGTCTTTGAATGGTGAATAGGATTATGAGAAATCACTATAGCACTCTCTGAATCACAATAAATTGGTATCTGTAGCATTCTGTACTCGTAGTCCATCAGTTGGGTTTTCTTCCAGAGGACTTGAGAACAACAGCTCGCTGCGGCCACGTACTCGGCTTCTGCGGTAGACAAAGAGACACAATTTTGTTTTCGTGAAGACCAGCTTACCAGTCTTCCTCCAAGAAATTGACAACCACCGGAGGTGGTTTTCCTATCCAATCAGCATCCGACATGATCCGCATCTGTAACAACTTGAAGGCTGAAGTCGTTCGCTACAGGATACCATAGACTGAGAGCTTTGCTTCTTTTCAAGTATCTGAGTATTTGCTTAACTACGGTCATGTGTGATACTTTCAGAACGGCTTGGTATCTTGCACATAAGCCTGTTGCGAAGACAATATCTGGTCTACTTGCGGTGAGGTACATCAACGAACCAATCATTCCTCTATCAGTCTTGTGGTCTACTGATTCACCGGATGGATCAGCAGAGATCTTATATCCGAAGGCCATAAGAACCTTGGCTGAGGAGCAATTATCCATTGAGTATTTCTTCAGCAGTTCAGAGGTATATTTTTCCTGATGAATTTATATCCCTTGAGGAACTTGTTTTACTTGAAGTCCTAGAAAGAAGTTGATCTCTCTATTCATGCTCATTTGGAACTTGTTGGTCATGTGCTTTGCAAATTCATCCACCATACCTTGATCTGTTGACCCAAAAATGATATAATCCACATTGATTTGGACAAGCATAAGGTGATTACCATTTGCCTTTTGAAACAATGTGGGATCAATCACTCCTCTTTTGTATCCAGACGTGACAAGAAACTCCGAAAGAGTCTCGTACCATGCCCTCGGCGCTTGCTTAAGATCATAAACTGCTTTCTCAAGCTTGTAACAGTAATCCGGGAATTATTGACTTACGAAGCCTGGAGGTTGTTGGAGATAAACCTCTTCTTTTAATTCACCATTCTGGAAAGCACTCTTTACATCATTTGATGTAAAATGATATTTTTGTGTGAAACATATGCTAAGAAGATGCGTATTGCTTCCATTCTAGCTGTGGGGGCATATGTTTCATCATAATCAACACCTTCTAGTTGACTATACCCCTTGGCAACTAATCTTGCCTTGTTTCGCATGACCGCACCAGATTCATCGAGTTTGTTTTTGTACACCCATCTGGTACCAATCACAGTGTGACCTTTTGGCTTCGAAACGAGTTGACACACTTTGTTTCATTCAAACTCTTCCAGTTCCTCTTGCATTGCGGCTATCCATTCGGGTTCCAATAATGCATCTTTTATGGTTCGAGGTTCGACTGAGGACATAAACGCTGCATAGTGACAGTGATCAGTTAAATCATTAGAAGATCGAGTTTGTATACCTGCAGATGGGTTTCCGATGATTTGACCCGATGGGTCATCTTTTGTCCATACGTGTAAGCATGATTGTTGATGAGTAGCAGCTGCGGTGGAATGAATGACAACTACGTCAGAGGATTCTGCGGTTGGAGAAGGCAGTTTCCCCTCGACTTGCGAGCAGCCTGCAGATGAATCTTGGACTTGGACTGAAGGAGATGGATCAGAATGAGGTTCCCCCTGGATTGCGGATGGGAGTCCCTCTTGAACTGAGGATGGTTCCCCCTAGAATAAAGAATTCGTGATAACCCTTGAATCAGTTCTTGTGTCAATATTTTCTTCTTCATCTGAATCAGAGGAAGCATTTGATGGATTAAAGTCTCTGCGGATGGAGACGGGAGCAGCGTCTTCAAGTACTATAACCTCGATGGTTGTCGTAGGAGCCGGATAATTGCTTAAATTGCTTTCCCCCTCAACCGGCGAGGTGGAAGTTCCTTGAGACAAATCATCAGAGATGGAGGGTCCAGAGACTTCGGCGTTTTGTTGCTGAGCTTCAGGAGACACAAGAATTTCAGACAGTTGAGCAGTCTCTACAGGGTCGAAGAGGTTGTCATAGTTAATATCGACTATGTTGAGAGGACCTTAAGAGGCTGGGAGATCACTTTCCATGATTACTTTCGTTTTTCTTGAAGGAGCAGTGTTGCGGACATAAAAGTCATTGAATTTAACATCGAAGCTTTCAACTATTAGCCGCGTGCGTCTGATATGAACTCTGTATGCCACCTTGTTTGTTGAGTAGCCAAGAAATATGTCTTTATCTGACTTCAGTGCGAATTTGTTAAGGTGATCCTTGTTGTTGATCACAAAACATCTACACCCGAATATGTAAAAGAATTGGACATTTAGTTTTCGATTGTTGAGGCCCTCGTAAGGTGTTTTGTTGAGACGCTTGCAGACAATGCTTCAGTTTTGGACAAAGAATGTCGTTGCCATTGCTTCGGCCCAGAAGTATAGAGCAAGGTTTGCAAAGTTCAACATAGATCTGGCTGCTTCTACTAGAGTGCGGTTCCTTCGCTCTACTACTCCGTTCTGCTGTGGTGTGTAGGGAGCTGAGAAGTTATGACTAATACTTTTTGAAACCAGGAAGCTGTTTAAGAGTTGATTCGTGAACTCAGTGCCATTATCACTTCAGATTCGGCGCACTGGTAATTTGATTTGAAGTTCGATCTCTATGATGAAGTTGATCAGAACCTGCGGTGTTTCTGATTTGAGTCTCAGGAAGAAGACCCAAGTGAAACAAGTGAAGTCATCAACTATAACCTGTATGTGTTTCTTGTGATGGAGACTCGCTATGGTAGATGGACCGCAGAGATCAATATGAAAGAGTTCTAAGGGTTCAGAGATTGATGAATCAATCACCATCGGATGGCTTCCTTTAGATTGTTTTCCACACTCGCAGGCTGGGCAGAGATTATCGTTGTTGTATTTTAGAATGGGGAGACCTCGGACGAGTTCTCCGGTGACAAGGTTGTTGATATATCTGAAGTTCAGATGAGCTAGCTTGCGGTGCCATAACCAGCTGACTTTGGATACTGCTTTGGATAGAAAACATAGTTGCGGTTTCCCAATGATCATAGAAACGTCCAAAGGATACATGGTCCCTTCGGACTTATATTTGATCAAACAGGTGCTTCTATCACTTGTCATCATGTAGCAGTATTCATTATCAAATTCAACCCGATGGTCTGTTTTGCATAGTTGGCCTACACTGATGAGATTGTGTTTGAGACCTTCCACGTAAGCAACCTTTTGAATAGAGAATTTCCCTATATTAAGCACACCGTAACCTCAGATTATTCCATTCGCATTGTTGCCGAATATGACATTTCCACCATTGGATATAGGCCTGAAATCCCGAAGGTATTCTAACCTTCCGGTCATGTGCAAGGAGCAGGCACTATCTATTAACCACTCCTCTTCTTGATCCTCCTTGCACATTGCCTAAAAAATTACACGGTTAGTTTGGGCACCCAAAAAAGTTTGGAGCCCGGGGCGACAGATGGGTTTTTCATAGATGCATGAACCGAGGTTGTAGGGACAGGTTTTGTGTCAAATCTTGAGACCTAGACCTGGGTGTTTGTGAACCTTTGGAGTGTTGTGGGATTTTGTAAAGTTACGAGGTTTTTGAAAGATGCGAGATTGGAATTGAGGTGACTCCTTTTGAAGATAAAATCCAAATGAGAGATTTTTCTCATTCATCCAGACACTATGCTTGGTCAATGGTCGGGAGGGTGTAGGGTGAGTCTTATGACCAGTCCGAGAATGATGTCTGACAATGGTGCCCTTGGAATTTTGAAAAGTACAGTTAGATCGCTGACAATGGTGAGCACGTGTAGATCTTCTATGTTATGTTTTACGGAAAAGTTGAGGTGACTTGAAAAGTGTTGGATTTGGTAAAATCCCCTTCCATTTTGGGTCGTCTGAGGAATAAATCTGAAAACCATTACTTTGAAAAGACTTTACTCGCTTTTGGGTTTTGTCAGGAGAGTTTGACAAGATCTTAGGTACTGTACATTCCTTTTGTTCGATTTCTTGACTGTAGTTTTTTCGAAAAGTAATTTGGGAAAACAAGTTTTTCTGGACTCTTGTGTTTTGAAATTCTGACTTGACTTTTTTTTTTTGAAAAGATTTCCCGTTTTTTATTACGGGATCTATGTTCTTCCTTGAAAGCCAGTTTTGCTTGAGTTTTTGGAGAACCGCAGTCATTGATGTTCAACTGTGGTTTCCTGGAAACCTTTGATTGTTCTTGAAAACGAGGACTCGAGTCATCTGAACTAGAAGATTCAGGATTCAGAGAACATTGACCATATTCGAAATTTTCAATAGACATTTCATGATGAATTTGCTGAATAGTTACTGAGCTTTTGACTGCAGTCTGCGGTAAGGAAGATTGGATTACCGCAGAGTAAGTCAAAGTTGATTCTTTTGTGAGACACTTGATGGAAGACAGTTGGACAGACTTCGGTTCAGGACTGCAGTGAGAGAAACTGCGGTCCGAGGACAAAGATGGGTAGTTCATAAGAACTTCGGGACCTTCCATAAGAATTTCTTCATCAACAGTTGATGAAGCCTGAGAGTTGGGATAAATTGTGCCAATGATGGGTATTTGATCACATGAATGATCCGAGGTTTCAGGAAGAATTTCCTCGATGACACAATTATTACTCAGATTATGAAGTCGACCGAAATGAGCTCTGATGTCTTCTGGAAAGGTTTTGTCATTGACTGGGAAATGGAACTCTCGGTCCGGAGGGACATAGAGGCGGTCTTTGTTAAACATGGGTGATGAGTCCTTTGCGGTAGAGTACCCATTGGACCAACCCTAATTGTATGTGTTGTCAACAGTTCCATTTTTCACAAGATTTTCAATGGCCTCGCTTTCATTAAACAATTTTTCAATTAACAAGTTCAAACGTACAATTTCTTTTTGTGCTAAATCCTTCTGATCTAATGCTATTCCTAACTGGGTTTCACACAACATTTTTGCATCCTTCTCTAATCCTAAGTCTTTTTCTAACATGGCCACTTTGAGTCTTTTGTCTTCTAGATGTCCTCTTACATGGAACATTTCTTGGGACGCTATGTTCTGCTCATCTAGGGCTTTGTTATAGTCTGAAAGGATGGCAGCACATGTGTTATTAAGGTTGTCTAAGAAGGGTTGACATCATGCATGTTATAATGAAGAGTTTGAATCATAAGTTTTACCTGTTCGACTATGCTCAGAGTTCCGTACTTGGCCATATAGCAGTAGTTCTTTTCAGGCTTGATCGATCCATCTTCATCCACGGTTGCCAGCATGAAAATCTTACCCTTGACCTTGATGTCGACGTCTTCATCCTCATCACCCAAAGACCATACTTGATGATCTCTTTTCACCTGGGCAACATATGCCCTTCCCTTTTCTTTTTCATCCAATTCTTGTGCCATTCGGAGATAAAAGGCTTTGTCCTTCATGACATTTGCTTTACAGTCTTTAGCAAAACGATTTTCTTTGTTTCACTTATGACAAATGACAACATCTTCTTTAACTTCGGTTGAGGGACCGGAGTCAATTGGTCTAGTAGGTTGCGGTATCTCTTTCGTTTGATGAGAGTTAATTGGTTGTGGATATTGATGAGGGTGTTTTGGGTAATGAGGGTGATTATTTTGAGGGTTGAAATTTCGGTTCAAGGGAGGCTTAGTGAACTGCTGATTTTTGCGAAAGGAGGTAGGAGGTAATCGATTGAACTGTTGACTAACAAGAGCAATAGCATTCTGGAATTCTTCTTCATCATCATACTCAGTGTCACCTTCGTAAGACTGCGGTGAGTTTTCATAGGAGACTGAGTACGTTGGAGTTATGTTTTGTTGAGACTGGACCATGAGAGCATGTGGTCCTCCGAAGTCAGTACAATCTTTGAGTATAGTTGATTCTTGTGCTTGGAGTTCTCCGTACAACTTGAAGAGAGAGAGTGAGAGAGTGAATCTTTCTGTCACCCTGGACTATCATCTTAGTGGTAGTCCAGTGTTTTCCCAAACCATTAAGAAACTGAAGGTTGGTTTCATGGTTGCTGCGAACAGTGCCAACATTTGACAACTTGGTAACAATGAGGTTGAATCTTTTGAAAGAGTCCTCAAGGCTTTCAGTCGTATGAGCTTTGAAATTATTGAACTTGTTGAGTGCGGTAGGGAGCTTTTTATCTTGTGCCTGCTCAGAACCTTCATACAGGTTCTTGAGAACATCCCAGATATCTTTTGCAGACTTGCAATTGATGATAATGTCGAAGTTGTCAGGAGCAACTCCGCAGGATATTTCATAGAAGGTGATTGCATCATTTTCCATTTTGTCGAGATCTCTTTAGTGGGACGATTCATAGCAGGTTGGCCTTGACCAAGTCTGGCTTGAGCACCGTCGGCTTGAACTGGAATAAGAATAGGGACATGAGGTCCTTCTTATCCAGATCTCCAAAAATCTCGTCCAAGTCTTCTTAGATATCTCTCCATTCTTTGGGACCAGTGATGATACTCATTTGCCACCAATATTGGAGCTCGGTTAGAACCACCAACACTGTTGGAAACATTGAGTGATAATGCTTGTGCCATATTTCCTTGTTTTGAAAATATTTTTTTGTTTTTTTTTAAATGAGCTTTAGTGGTATAGAAGGCCTATTAAAATCAGAGTTCTTGTTCAAAAAGCAACCACTTTGGCTCTGATACCAATTGTTGAGAGAAAAACATTGAGAAACACACTTGAACAAACATTAATACAAGTTATAATGCGGAATAAGTTTATATAAAAGGATCATAAAGCTCAACAATAATAATAAGTTAGAGTTAGAGAGTTAGATAATTAGATGCGGAAATATAAGGAAATATAAATGACAACAAGTATTATATCAAGTAAACACTTAAGCTGATTCGTAACAAGGATTGCAATCAAACGAAGTTAATAAGTGTGATCAACTTAAAGTGATTAAGTCAAGAGTGACTTGCTCCGAGGAGAGATTATGATCTTTAGATAAGAGATTTAAGTTCAGTAGGATATGGATAATAAGAAAGTAATGAAAGATAAGATAAGATGGAAGAGAGATGTGTATTGCAAACTGAAGCGGAAGGCTCTATTTATAGAGCTTCATGAAAGTTACAGAAGAAATAAACAAAGACTAAAAGAAGTGTCCATGCAAGGTACACTGGACAAAACGTAGTAAATACATATGTTAAAAATACTAAGTCTTTGTTCTGGAATGAAGGTTGCGGATAACATCTTCGCTTCACGTTGCGGTAGAAGCAGCAACATTGCGGTAGAGTGATGACTTCGGATGGAGGTTCAAGAGAGTCACTTCTTGCTTCAACAAAAGTATTCCCCCAGATACCCATACTTGTTTTGTGTATAGATGCTATGATAGAATTTCATGCTAGTTGGTAGGCTAGTGATCTTTAGGAACTACATGATAGAATTGCCTAAATTATGATGCCTGATAGCCTAAGAGAATTTCTTGTATGCTAGATGGATTTGACATCGTTACTGTAAAAGCTTAGTGTATGGATAATAGTTGTACAAAACTAAGATTTTATAGCCTGAGAATGTTTGATTTAGCCTTATTTATTGTTTCTTCATTGGTTGTGGGCTTAGGTTAGAATCAAGTATTCGACTCTCTGTGGAATCCAATGGAATGTATGATTAGCATGCACGAGCTGCTGCAGGGTTGGTATGTGCATTCTGGATGTTGGGTCTTGTGAGTATGGATTGTAGCAGGCCAGCGTGAGGAAGTATTAGCCACTCTTGTGGGAATATATATAGGATGTATGTGTATCCTAGATGTTGGGTCTTGTGATCTGGTGGTCTGTGACGACCCCTTAAGAAAAATACGGGTAGGTGTGGATGGTAGCATAGGCTCGTACTACTGGAAGCACAGGACCCGTACCCGTAGAAAGGAAGTCACAAACCCCGCGGGTTTAGTCTTTCTGTAATGTTGGAATAGTATGAATTTTGGCTTTTCTAATGTATTCCAATTTGTTTTCAGTATGCCGATCACTAGAGGTTCTGGATCAGGAGCTGGTGGCCCGGAGAGGCCTTGATTGAAAGATGTGGAGATCCATGAGATGATCACCACTCAGGTGACCATGGCTATTAGGGAGGCGATTCTGGAGGTTTTTACGTCTATTAAGGCCACTATGATCGAGATGTTTGACGAGCACTATGCTACTGTCACTGGAGATGTTGTCGTCGCAACCATCACATATGTTGTTGCTACGGGACTCCAAGGGAGGGGGTCATTTCAGTAACGGAGACTTCAGTAACACAAAGCCCCTACATTTTGAAAGGTCAAGGACCCAATTGTCGCTATGAGGTGGTTATCCAATGCGGAGGGTTGTTTCTTCACTTGTTCGTGTCCGTAGGACCAAAAGGTCAGGTGCGCCCTAAACCTTCGTCACTTGGGGGTGAAGGACTGGCGGAAGCTGGTGACCGGTACTTATTCTCCTACAGAGAAGGTCGTAGTGATTTGGGATCAGTTTTTAGAGATGTCCTGTACTGAGTATGTGCCACTAGTGGAGAAGGAGATTTTAGCCCAAGACTATCTGTCGCTGAGACGGACGAAGGAGTCGGTGACAGAGATCAGTAAGATGTTTACATAAAGAGTCTTTTCTGCCCTAAGTATGCGGCGTCGAAGGAGAGAGATTGAGATTGAGACCCAGGCAAGAGAGAAGAGAACGAATCCAGTTCAGTCATAACCAACATCAAAGTGGTTCAAGCCTGCTGATTCACCATCTGGAGGTCAGAAGGGTCGCACTTGTGCTTGTCGATCATCTAATGGGTGCCATAAACATGGAAATGAGGTTTATATTGCTGGGGATTATAGTCAGCAGGGTCGCACTTGTGCTTGTCAGAAGGGTCGCACTTGTGCTTGTCGATCATCTAATGGGTGCCATAAACATGGAAATGAGGTTTATATTGCTGGGGATTATAGTCAGCAGGGTCGAGAACCAAGATTTGGTATGACGGTGATCAGGTTGCCCACGTGAAGGCTAACTTTCCCTTACTCGCTGCGAGATCAGTGCAGGATCCAGCACCGACTACCTTGAGGATTCCGGATGGACGCCAAAGGAGAGATGAGGCCCCGAAGGCCAGGGGTCTCTCTTTGCAGCTCACAATGGAGGAGTCCAGGGCAACGTATGACGTAGTTACTGGTATGTTCCCATTTATTATTCTGTCAAGTTATTTTCTTATATGTTTACAATTGTGTTTTTGTTAGGTACATTATTAGTGAAATCTCTGCCTGCTCTTGTTCTTTTTGACTCGCGTGCGAGTCGGTCCTTTGTATCCCAATCCTTCAGTAGGGATTTTGTCTTTACTGTTGGGTAATTGGAGTGTCCGTTGCGATTTTCCATCGCTAACGAACACGGAGTTTCTACGATGAGCGTTTTTGGGATTGTAACTTGTAGATATTCGGTGTGTCTTATCCGATCGACATGATTCCTATCCCTGTGGGGGATGTGTAGGTGATAGTAGGGATGGACTGGTTGAGCATATTTGGAGCCTTGATCGATTGTGAGAGATATCGGGTAGTAGTTTGGACCCAAAGTGGGGGAGAACTAATTATTATGGCTAGGGCACCACAGTTGGTTCGGCCTTTGTTCAGATGGCTATTATCGACAGTATATTTAGCATAGATGTTTGGGTTAACTCGCTTATGTGGTTGACACTCGGGATGAGGGGAGAGTGTCACACCCCCAGCCATCGGCAGAAACACCGGGTGGTGTAACGTCATTCTTCTTATCACAGTTATATAACATACAATGAACAGTACTAAAGAAAATACATACCTTTATTGATAACTGAAAGTTACATAACTGTTTTTCTAGGACCTATTACATAATATCCAACTATGGCATATTTCTTAATGAACAGAAAGATAATAGTAAAACTTCTTCTGTTCGAATACATACCAGCTTTTCAAGTTCCTGAAAACATATGCATTTTAAGATACGTCAACATAAAGTTGGTGAGTCCATATGTTTTGACTCCATATAATAATACATTTTCCACGTTCAAAAGTATAGTTTTGAAAGTATTATTTTGACTCTCCAATATTTAGTATGTATATTAGGTATAGTAGTTTACTTATCAATTAAGTGTTATACCTAAACATTCCTTAAACCTAAGGTATAAGTAGGGGGAAACTTATACTTAACATTAATACTTGTATACGACAAAGTATAATGTTTCTAACAATTTGCTACCATGAGCCTGTAACCGCTGCTGTGACATAATACCTCTGATAAAACACACTCATGATTTACCATGAGAAACAAACACACTCATGATTTATCATGAGAAACAACACCGTACACTTCATCGATGCCGGAACAATAACAAATAAAATGATAGTTCATCACTTGCTTTTGGTTGACTGTAGCTAACAGTCACAAGTGGGGTGGTCAACCCGTATACTAATTATACACGACTTCCTCGCTCACACGGGATTAACAGTTACAGTTTAGAGGATTTCCGCTAAGATCCCCAATCTTAGTTGATGAATACAATTACCCATGTAGACTTCGACGACTTCCTTTAGCTCTAACAACAAAAGCATTTTCATGTCTAAAACCCTAAGTTACTAGACTATGGTTTTAAACAGTACTCCTAACTTCATAACATTTAGGCAGTATAACAGCTATATCTTGAAGTAAAACCAGGTTTTACACATAAAACCAATACTAACAACATATAACATTCCTAGTTTTAACTTGACATAAAACTATCAATAACAATATATAACATACTAAGTTTTATCTTGACATAAAACTAACAATAACAACATATAACATACCCAGTTTTATCTTGACATAAAACCAATAATAGCAACATACTTTATAACTTAACATATAGAACTTCCGAATATAACTTCGGAACTATATCGCACACAACATATATATAGAATCCTAAGTATAACTCAAGATCTACATTAGTGAAATAACATGCTGATAAGTTGATAATAGTTGTATATATTCAAAATATTATATTTATAACAACTATACCCCAACTATTATAACTATATACTATCATATAGACATAATAATAACGTATACATAATATTTAGCATGCGTTTTCCCCTGAAATATTACAAAGTAGGGCCGTGAAACTCACCCTAGTAGCGTGATTTTATGTAATCTAAGCAGAAACGGTCAGTGTACGAGGTCGTCGGGGCTCGGGATGGAAGATGGCTTCAGCCAAAGAGAGAGGAGAAAGAAGTTTAGGTGTAAGAATGGCTGAAGTCAGACCTGCTATTTATAGTAAGGATTTTGGATCCCCACGTCATGGGTTTTATAAGGCCCACGTCGTGAGTTTGGATATTATCCTCGTAGACTTGCCATTTACGTCCCTAGCTTCGGAAGGTGGCCATGTGACTCATCACGTCGTGAGATATCCTTGCTCACGTCGTGAGTTTGGATCTTATCCCCTCGCAGCCTCGTCACACACCTTCTAGATTCCGAGATGTGGATAAATAACTCCTCACGTCGTGAGTTCTGTGCTCACGTCGTGAGCTCAGTCAGATTAGGGTTTCTGACAGCTGAATCTTCGGAAGGTCGTAACTTTCACATACGAACTCTGTTTTTGACGTTCTTTATATACACGCGTAGGTATTTACAAGTACTACAACTCTCTTTTAGATTCCAATAGCTAATTATAATTCTATTTTAAATTCCTCTTATTATAGATATTTATAGTGTTCGGTTTATCATAACTTCTTCATGCGAAGTCAGATTCAGACATTCTCTATATTTTTGGAATCGTATGGACGTATACTTTGAGTTGTATCATAAAGAAAGTTCATATTTGTATTAGAATTTATCATGAGCTACATAACACTCTTATCACATTACTAGTTTAACAAAATCACATTACATGATTGGTATAATCACATGTGATTGTCTATTGACCTATTTTGACTAGTGTTACATTCTCCCCCCGTTAGAATAATTTCGTCCCGGAATTTATCTTATGGATGGGGTTTTGTCAAATAGTTGGGGGTATTTTTCCTTCATCTGATCTTCACGTTCCCAAATAAATTCAGGTCCTCGTATTGACACTATGGGAATACGACTTTGCTTTAATCGTTTGACTTCTCGATCCATGATCTTAACAGGTTCTTCTACGAAGTTGAGTTTCATATTGACTTGTATCTCTTTGAGAGGTATAACAAGAGTGTCATCGGAAAGACATCTTTTGAGATTGGATACGTGAAAACATCGTGCACATTACTTAGCTCTTGAGGCAACTTGAGTTGGTATGCGACAGAACCAATTCTTGCTAGAATTTTAAAAGGTCCTATATACCGTGGGTTTAGTTTGCCTTGTTTCCCGAATCGAATTACGCCTTTCCAAGGAGAGACCTTCAACATTACTTTATCTCGAACTTGGAATTCTAAAGGCTTACGTCTTACATCAGCATAGTTCTTTTGACGATCACGTGCAACCTTTAATCGATCCTTAATTTGCACGATCTTTTCAGTTGTTTCGTGGATTATTTATGGTCCAGTACGTAAGGTATCACCTGCACGTTCTCTGGCCATCTGTGTATCTCCAACTTCTGCCCAACATATTGGGGAATGACATTTTCGTCCATAAAGACCCTCAAACGGTGCAGCCTTGATGTTGGTGTGATGACTATTGTTGTAGGAAAACTCAATTAGCGGTAAATGAGTATCCCACACATTTCCAAAGTCTATTACACAAGATTGGAGCATATCTTCTAAAGTCTGAATGGTTCTCTCACTCTAACCATCAGTCTGTGGATGGTAAGCTGTACTCATATCTAGACGTGTTCCTAAGGATTTTTGTAGAGATTGCCAAAACCGTGAAGTGAATCTACTATCTCGGTCAGAAATAATAGAATTTGGAACTCCATGAAATCTGACAATTTCCTTAAGATAAATTCTAGTCAGCTTCTCCATCTTGTCGGTCTCCTTAATTGGTAAGAAATGGGCGGACTTAGTCAATCTATCGACTATTACCCAAATAGTGTCGAACCCACTAGGAGTTTTAGGTAACTTAGTGATGAAGTCCATTGATATCTGCTCCCATTTCCATTCAGGTATTTCCGGTTGTTAAAGTAAACCTGAAGGCTTTTGATGTTCTGCCTTTACTCTAGAACAAGTCAAACATTTGCTGACATAAGTAGCAATTTCTTCCTTCGTGTTTGGCCACCAATAATGTACTTTTAAATCTAAGTACATTTTGTCAGAGCCTGGATGCACGGAATATCTGGACTTGTGGGCTTCTTCTAAGACCAAGTCCCTGACTCCACCGAACTTAGGCGTCCAAATTCGGTTCATAAAGTGTCGCGTTCCGTCATCTCTTTATATAAGTTGCTTTTCCATTCCTTGCAAAGCTTCGTTCTTGATGTTTTCTTCTTTTTAGAGCCTCAAGTTGAGCTTCTCTAATTTGTGCGGTAAAGTTAGAATGGATAGTTATAGTTAATGCTCGTACCCGACGGGGTTTAATATATTCTTTCCGGCTCAAGGCATCTGCTACCACGTTTGCCTTTCCGGGATGATAACGAATCTCACATTCATAGTCATTTAACAATTTGACCCATCTTCGTTGTCTCATATTAAGCTCTTTTGGTTGAAGATGTGCTGGAGACTCTTGTGGTCGGTAAAAATAGTACACTTAGTACCGTATAAGTAATGTCTCCAAATTTTTAGTGCAAAAACTACAGCTCCCAATTCAAGATCATGGGTAGTGTAATTATTCTCATGCACCTTAAGTTGTCGTGATGCATAGGCGATAACTTTTCCTCTTTGCATCAACACACATCCCAATCCTTGATTTGATGCGTCGCAGTATACGACGAAATCTTCTATCCCGTCTGGAAGGGATAGGATTGGTGCACTACAAAACATTTGCTTCAGTTTTCAAAAGCAGCTTCTTGTTTGTCTTCCTAGTAGAACTTCGTATCCTTCTGGGTTAGTGTTGTAAGAGGCTTGGCTATTTTGGAGAAATTCCCTATGAATCTACGGTAATAGCCAGCTAGTACTAGGAATTGACGCACCTCTGTTGGTGTCTTTGGTGCTTCCTAATTCCTGATTGCTGCAACTTTGGATGGTTCAATATGAATTCCTTCGTGGCTAACTACATGACCTAAAAATTTTACTTCTCTAATCCAAAACTCACATTTGGAGAATTTAGCGTACAACTTTTCTTTTCTTAGTAGTTCCAAGATTATTTGCAGGTGTTGACCATGTTCTTCCTTGGTTCGTGAATATATCAATATATCATCGATAAATACAATCAAGAATTTATCCAAGTATGGTTTGCAAACACGATTCATGAGATCCATAAACACTGTTGGGGCATTGGTCAATCCAAAAGACATAACTAAGAACTCATAATGACCATAACGAGTTCTAAATGCTGTTTTTGGAATGTCGTCTTCTTGTACTCTGAGTTGATGGTATCCTGATCTAAGATCTATCTTTGAGTTGTAGCTGGATCCTTGCAGTTGATCGAATAGATCATCAATTCTTGGAAGCGGATAACGATTCTTGATCGTTAGCTTGTTCAGCTCCCGATAATCAATACACATTCGAAAGGATTCGTCCTTCTTCTTGACAAACAAGATGGGTGCTCCCCAAGGTGAAAAACTTGGTCAGATAAAGCCTTTGTCAAGAAGTTCTTGTAGTTGGCTAGACAATTCTTGCATTTCAGATGGAGCCAACCGATAAGGAGATTTCGCTACTGGTGCTGCTCCTGGATATAAGTCGATTCGAAACTCAACTTGTCGGACGGGAGGTATTCCAGGTAGATCTTCAGGAAACACGTCAGGGAAATCACATACTTGAGGTATGTCCTTGATATCTTTTGTCTTTCTCTTCCTATCTACAAGGTGGGCTAATAATGCGCTACATTCCTTATGTAGATATTTCTGGGTCTTAGTACAAGAGATGACTTTGAGGTTCTTCCCAGATTTATCACCATAGATAATCAGGGCTTCGTCGTTTGGTAAGGGTAGTCGTATGGCTTTCTCATGACTTAGAATTTCGGCGTGGTGTGAAGATAACCAATCCATGCCAATTATGACATCAAAACTACCGATAGGCATTGGCATGAGGTTGACGTGAAAAAGATAGTTATTAAGAGTTAACAGACAGTTTTCTAGGATTTCATGTGTTTTCTCAGTTTAACCGTTAGCAATTTCTACTTCATAGATTTCTTTTAATTTACTAGACTCATGACATAGCAATTTTCTAAATGTCGGAGTTATAAAACTTCGATCTGCTCCAGAGTCGAAGAGTATGGTAGCATATAAATTAATAATGAAAAACGTACCAAATACGACCGAAGGGTCCTGGATAGCTTCTCTGCTTCCTATCACGAACGCTCTGCCACGCCCTATGCCTCTTTGACTCCTTAACTTTGGACATTCTTTCTTGATATGTCCAACCTCTCCACACTCATAACACTTTCTTCCTTCACCATGGCCTGCTCCAGTATTTGTTTCCTGATTCACTGTTGTAGTTGTTGTGCTCATGCAGTGACTAGCAATATGTCCCTTATTCTTTCACTTCGTGCAGACAAAACAGTCACCTGGATGATGACGGTTGCACTGATTGCACCATGAAGATTTTGGTTGCGTAGGTACTGCTGTCGTGGCTGCATAATTGGTTACCACTTCTTGTCTTTTCTCAGATGATTGTTTAGGATTCTTCCTATTAAACTTGCGCTTGTTTGTTCCATATTTGGGAGACTCAGCCTTTGAGACCACTTTTGTTCCTTGGATCTCTATGAGGGTTAGCTGATGAGTTATTCTCTTGGTGATGTCATAGGTCGTAGAGTTTAATGCAATCACCATGCCTTTGATTTGTGATGCTAAACCCCAGATATATCGCTCAATCTTCTTATACTCAGGGGTTACAAGTGTTGGACACATTACTGTAAGATCTTTAAATCTAGCGGTATAAGCTTTTATCTCTGATCCCTTCATGGTTAGGGTCCACAATTCTTGTTCCAGTTTATGTATCTCCTCCCTAGGACAATACTCCTCCACTAGCATCATTTTTAGCTCCTCCCATTTCATGGAATTTGCACTATCAATTCCCATTGGATTCACATGGCTGTTCCACCATGTGAGTGTTGCATCAGCGAAAGTACATGCTGCAAATCGTACTTTACAATCATCTGGATAGAAGCTTATTTGAAAGACGGACTTTGTCTTTTCTATCCACCTAGTTAAATTAACTACCCCTTCATTTCCATGAAAGCTTTTTGTCCTGCAATTCATAAAATCTTTGTAGGTACACGTTCTAGCGGTCCCTAAATGGCCTTCATTTCTAACTTCATCTCTTGTGACATTAGATAGAGCCGTAACAATTCTTTGAGCTATGATTTCTTCCAGTTGTCCTGTACTTATTGGGGGGTTGGGTTCTAGTGGTTGTTGTTGTGGTGCTGATGGTCAGTTAGGGTTTAGCCGAGCACTACTTCTTCTAGGCATTTTGTTTTAGTTCCTATTATAAATAATAAGAATTTTTATGAAGAATTAGTCATTTACTACACGAGTACTAAATACTTCCATTATTCTTCAAAGTGTAAAACACAATGATTACTGTAATATATGCTTCATATTATTACCAGCGGTTACATCAGTTTATTTAGTTTTATAAGAGAAAAGTTTCTATAAACATTGCAAAATTTGCAAGGTTTTCTACATCCTTGCTATAAACTTTCCTCTTTTCGCCTTAACTAGTCTGATTTTCTATTTACACAACCACTAGTTTTAGCTTATCTACTATAAACATTGCAAAATTGGTCCTGAAGATGTCGCCTTCTGATTCTTCTTAATCTTTTGCCATATCGGTATGGATTTACGTGCCGTGCGTTTCATTTTTACTCCTCCTGGAACTTTACGGTAAAGAGTGTTTAGTGGTGGCAAAGATGATGCCACTGATTCTGTCTCCTCCACTGGTTCGCTCTCTTCCATTAGTTCACTCTCTTCCCATTCGTTGGAGGGTAAAGGTGCTCCATCGTCAGAAGGTATTGGATGAAAGGTGGTTGGATTTATAGGGTAGTAAGGATCGCCTACCATCATAGGGAATGAAACTTCCTCTTCTTCATCCGTATCCTCAATGATGATCCATTCTCGTGAATGTGCCATGTCGAATTCCTATACGTTTTGGATCACCAAGAGTTTTAATCTATCAAATATTACTCCCAAATTAATATGATCTGATCATAATAAAATGTAGTTGCACACCTACACCTAATTGTGATAGAATATACGCACATATAAACTTTAGTTGGAATATTTGATCTAAATCCTTGAGATCAAAAACATTCAGGGTATTAAGGTGTATTCTCATCGCGGGTCTGAGTCTTTATATATAACTCTATATTCTTATTTATTGTATTCACGCTTTAACTATTGTTTGTTACTTCAGTTCTATCTGATAAGGCTCCGGCCAGTCAGGACAGTCGAAAGGACAGGATCATTTTAGCATATACCCGTTCTGGAATCCAGCAACCCAAATCGACATGTCTATCCTTGTCACCGCTCCCGTAAGTAGTCCTTCAGTAGAATAATTAATAATACTTTTTATTGTAGGCTAAGGGATATACCTAAACCTAATAGAGTAAGCCCTAAACTATAGACGTGCTTTCCTAAGAAAGTACTAGTTCTCTATAGTTAATAGCTCTAATACCAATTTCTGTCACACCCCCAGCCATCGGCGGAAACACCGAGTGGTGTAACGTCATTCTTTGTATCACAGTTATATAACATACATTGAACAGTACTAACGAAAATACATACCTTTATTGATAACTGAAAGTTACATAACTGTTTTTCTAGGACCTATTACATAATATCCGACTATGGCATATTTCTTAATTAACAGAAAGGTAATAGTAAAACTTCTTCTGTTCGAATACATACCAACTTTTCAAGTTCCTGAAAACGCATGCATTTTAAAATACGTCAACATAAAGTTCGTGAGTCCACAGGTATTGACTCCATAAAATAATACATTTTCCACGTTCAAAAGTATAGTTTTGAAAGTATTATTTTGACTCTCCAATATTTAGTATGTATATTAGGTATAATATTTTACTTATCAATTAAGTGTTATACCTAAACATTCCATAAACCTAAGGTATAAGTAAGGGGAAACTTATACTTAACATTAATACTTGTATACGACAAAGTATAATGTTTCTAACAATTTGCTACCATGAGCCTCTAACCGCTGTTGTGACATAATACCTCTGATAAAACACACTCATGATTTACCATGAGAAACAAACACACTCATGATTTACCATGAGAAACAACACCGTACGCTTCATCGACGACGGGACAATAACAAATAAAAGGATAGTTCATCACTCGCTTTTGGTTTACTGTAGCTAACAGTCACAAGTGGGGTGGTCAACCCGTATACTAATTATACACGACTTCCTCGCTCACACGGGATTAACGGTTACAGCTCAGAGGATTTCCGCTAAGATCCTCAATCTTAGTTGATGAATACAATTACTCATGTAGACTTCGACGGCTTCCTATAGCTCTCACAACAAAAGCATTTTCATGTCTAAAACCCTAAGTTACTAGACTATGCTTTTAAACATTACTCCTAGCTTCATAACATTTAGGCAGTATAACAACTATATCTTGAAGTAAAACCAGGTTTTATCTTGACATAAAACCAATAATAACAACATATAACGTTCCTAGTTTTATCTTGACATAAAACTATCAATAACAATATATAACATACTAAGTTTTACCTTGACATAAAACTAACAGCAACAACAACATATAACATACCAAGTTTTATCTTGACATAAAACCAACAATAGCAACATACTTTATAACTTAACATATAGAACTTCCGAATATAACTTCGGAACTATATCGCACACAACATATATATATATATATATATATATATATATATATATATATATATATATATATATATATATATATATATAGAATCCTATGTATAACTCAAGATCTACATTAGTAAAATAACATGTTGCCAACTTGATAATAGTTGTATATATTCATAATATTATATTTAGAACTACTATACCCCAGCTATTATAACTATATACTATCATATAGACATAATAATAACGTATACATAATATTTAGCATGCGTTTTCCCCCGAAATATTAGAAAGTGGGGCCGTGAAACTCACCCTAGTAGTGTGATTTTATGTAATCTAAGCAGAAACGGTCAGCGTACGAGGTCGTCGGGGCTCGAGATGCAAGATGGCTTCAGCCAAGGAGAGAGGACAAAGAAGTTTAGGTGTAAGAATGGCTGAAGTTGGACTTGCTTTTTATAGTAAGGATTTTGGATCCCCACGTCGTGGGTTTTATAAGGCACACGTCGTGAGTTTGGATCTTATCCACGTAGACTTTCCATTTGCGTCCCTAGCTTCGGAAGGTGGCCATGTGACTCATCACGTCGTGAGATATCCTTGCTCACGTCGTGAGTTTGGATCTTATCCCCTCGCAGCCTCGTCACACACCTTCTAGATTCCGAGATGTGGATAAATGACTCCTCACGTCGTGAGTTCTGTGCTCACGTCGTGAGCTCAGTCAGATTAGGGTTTCTACAAGCTGAATCTTCGAAACGTCGTAACTTTCACATACGAACTCCGTTTTTGACGTTCTTTATATGCACGCGTAGGTATATACAAGTACTACAACTCTCTTTTAGATTCCAATAGCTAATTCTAAGTCTATTTTAAATTCCTTTTATTATAGAGATTTATAGTGTTCGGTTTATCATAACTTCTTCATGCGAAGTCAGATTCAGACATTCTCTATATTTTTGGAATTGTATGGGCGTATACTTTGAGTTGAATCATAAAGAAAGTTCATATTTGTATTAGAATTTATCATGAATTACATAGTACTCTTATCACATTACTAGTTTAACAAAATCACATTACATGATTGGCATAATCACATGTGATTGTCTATTGACCTATTTTGACTAGTGTTACAGAGAGCTTCGGTTTCAGATGTGCCAGTGGTCAGGGAGTTTCCAGATGTATTTCTATAGGATTTACCCGGTGTGCCTTCCGGGATGAAGGTGGAGTTCAGGATCGATTTGATCCCCGGTTCAACACATATTGTCAGGGTGTCGTATCGCCTCGCACCGCTTAATATGCATGAGTTTTCCTCTCAACTTAAGGAGCAGTTGGGCAAGTAGTTTATCCGACCGAGCAGTTCACCCTGGGGAGCACTGATACTGTTTATGAAGAAGAAGGATAGCTCTCATCACATGTACAAAGATTATTGGGAGTTGAACAAGTTGACACTGAAGAACTGTTACCCACTCCCCAGGATTAATGATCTCTTCTATCAGCTGCAGGGTACATCTTGGTTCTCTAAGATTTATTTGAGGTCGGGTTACCACCAAATGAGATTCAGGGAGAAGGACGTGGAGTAAACTGTGTTCCAAACTCAGTATGGTTTTTACGAGTACATGGTGATGTCGTTTGGGCTAACTAACGCACATACATCGTTCATGGATTTGATGATATTTTGTTCTACTCCAAGACCGATGCTTGTCCGGTCAATTTTTTTTTTATGATATTCTGGTCTACTCTAAGACCAACGAGAAACATGAGGAGAGCCTTAGGGATCTAACTGGAGTACTGAAACAGGAGAGGCTTTATGCCAAGTTCTCCAAGTATGAGTTCTGGTTATGAGAGATCCAATTTTTGGGGTACCTCATCAACCAGAATGAGATTTTGCTCGATCCGGCCAAGATTGAGACGGTGATGTAGTGGGATTCAGAGTTTTCTGGGATTGATTGGTTTTTTTCAGATATTTATTCTGGATTTCTCCAAGATTTTTGTTCCTCTGACCCGCCTGACGAAGAAGGGTGTGAATTCCGTTTGGGGCCTAAGGAGCAGATCGCATTTGAGACTGTGAGGAGGAAGTTATGTGAGACCATAGTGTTGACCCTCCCTAAGGGTTTTGAGGATTTAGGGTATTTTATGATGCATCGATCATAGGTTTAGGGCAATTCTTATGTAGAGATGTACAGTCATTGCTTATGCATCCAGGCAGTTGAAGCCTCATGATGCTAGGTATCTGACTCATGACTTGGAGTTGGGGGTTGTGGTCTTTGCCCTCAAGATTTGGCGACATTACCTCTATGGGTTCCGATGTACCATCTATACGGATCACAAGAGTCTGAGGTACGTTATGGATCAGTTGAATCTGAACATGTTATAGCGTAGGTGGCTTGATTTGGTCAAGGATTATGATTGCGAAATTCTTTATCATCCAAGGAAAGCGAATGTGGTCGCGAATCTTTGATCTGCAAGGTGGTTAGTACTCCTGCTCGAGGAAACTTTTTGAAGATGACCATCGAATCCCCACTTCTGGATTAGATCAGGGAGGCTCAGGTCGAGGGAGCGAAGAAGAAAAATTAGAAGCAATAGAGGATCAGGGGTGAGATTGACAGGTTTTCTACCGACAGTCACGGACTATTGACCGGGTGCGGTCAGGTATGGGTGTCATTTTCTGGTGGGGTCCGACATATAGTTTTCGAGGAGGCTCATAAGTCCAGGTTCTCGATTCACCCTAGAGTCACAAATATGTATCGATACTTAAGACTTAGCTATTGGTGGCCATGCATGAAGCGAGATATTGCATGGTACGTGGAGAGATGCTTCACATGTCGGATGGTCAAGGCTGAGCACCAGAGGCCTCATGGAAAGCCTCGGCCACTAGAAGTGTCCATGTGGAAACATGATCATATTACTATGGATTTCATCACCAAGTTGCCGAGGACGGCCAAGGGCTTTGATGCGATTTGGGTCATCGTTGATCGTTTGACCAAGAGTGCCCACTTTCTTACCAATCGTGAGAGTTCTTCGGTCGAGAAGCTGGCCGACATGTATGTGTTCGAGATTGTCCCTCGCCATGGTGTACCGGTTTCTGTTGTATCTGATCACGATGTACGGTTTACTTCTCGATTTTAGCAGAAGTTTCACGAGGAGCTGGGTACTAGATTGATTTTCAATACGACTTATCACCCTCAGACTGATGGATAGAGTGAGCAAACCATTCAGACGCTCAAGGATATATAGGCCCATAATGGGCTGTGGGCCTCATTTAGGAATTTGGGCCATATAGGCCTTTTGGAGCCATTAAGTTGGTCCTCGGTTATTGGGCCAAGTGACGAAAGGGTAAAATGGTCTTTTACCCTGGGAATTGGAAAAATGAATGAGATTAATAGTTATGGTCTATGGCCTAATTATTAATTGGGGTTTTATTTGATTGATTAGCGCGGGGATTTTTCCGGATCAACAGTCTGAGCATTTATCTGGTTTTCAGCAGTTTGAGGTGAGTCTCCTCACTGTGCTTGGCGAGTCGAAGGCACCAATGCCAACCCATGATTTATTATGATTAGGATGCTAGTTGTCTGTGTGAATCTTGCATGTGTAGTATGTGATATGCATACCGGGCGGGGTTCGATGCCAGGCGAGGCCTGATGGGTGTATTGTATGCTATTTATCTTAGTAATTATTGCATGTGTTTATGTGTTTGTATGAACGTTAGGTGGGGACCGATGCCAGGCGGGGCCTGATGAATGTGATGGGCGGGTCCCGTCTCATTTTGTAACAGATTTGTTCCGAGCGGGGCTCG
Source organism: Lactuca virosa (assembly GCF_052849685.1). NCBI lineage: Eukaryota > Viridiplantae > Streptophyta > Magnoliopsida > Asterales > Asteraceae > Lactuca > Lactuca virosa. Next base: position 110,806,087 of record NC_136434.1, on the reverse strand, counting down.
ATGACGGGCGGGGCCTGATGGGTTTGGGGCATGGCGCATTGTATGTCTGATCTGTACGGTATGAGGTATTTTTGGGAACTCACTAAGCATCGTGCTTACGGTATTCATTTTATGTTTCAGGTAATTCCGGATCGAAGGGGAAGAGCTCGGGATGATCACATTGCTCACAACACGAGTTCCGCTTTCTATGACTCTGATGCATTGGGATGTTTGATTAACATAGTCTGATTTACTTTTCGGTTTTTATAAACACGTTTTGGTTGATGGTTTTATTATAATTAAAATGAAATTTTTGGTCTTCAATTTTTGGGCGCTTCTAGTTGGTATCAGATCCTTGGTTTGAGGGATTCAATCATATTCTCGGGTGTGTTTGAACTCAAACTGAGGATTTTGTAGATTTTTCATAAATGAATGTTTTATAAAAAGAATTTTATAACAATATAAAGGGGTGTGGTGCATGAAATTGACAGAGCTCAAGTAAGTTTTCCTAAAATACCCATACATGTTTATATTATGCGTTGGATTATGAACCTGTGAATCGCATGGTAGATTAGGGCTAAGGATCTACTCAAGATTGCATCATAGATTACTAGGAGAGATTCCTTTGTATGCCTACTGTATGAGCTTATGGACTTGCATGCTAGTACTGATCAGTTAGTGATAGGATGGTCTGATTAGGTTATGCTTGTTTCCGATTACTCGATGCTAAAATGCTGCTTGCTTTGTACTTTTAGGAGTTCCCATTAACTTCAACTAACTAGTAAGCGAATATTCTAAATTACATATTATTGAGGGTAGATAATTTTAGAAGGTTAGCTTTCAACTCTATTGCACAACTCTTGTCTGAGTCCAACCGTTGTAGTGTGAGACCTTTCATTCAAAGAATTATCTAGTGGCGGTGAAATGTAATTGTATTTGTGAGCTAGTAAGAGGGTGTTAGGGGAGTTCCTTCTGCAGCTTATGGCGGAGAGTAGTTTGGGGGTTGCCCTAGGAAAACTTAGGAAGAGATTTGGTGTTGGGAGCATTGTCTTTTTGATGGTTGTATGTTTAGATAAGGGAGTAACTTGGAGGATTCGACACGATCCTTGAGGAATGTACAAATAGATGTGGAAGGTAGTCAAGGAAAGCCATGATGATACCCGGAAGCTTGTAGAGTATGGGATTCCTCGATGTTTATATATCTATGTGTTATGATGATTTGAATGGTCTATTTTTAGTATGGTGGTCACTCGAGGAGGATCTGGTAGTGGTTCCGGTGCTGGTGAGGGTTCAGTTTCGGGATCTGGAGTCGGACGTATGGATGATCTGATGCGGGAGTTCATTTCTTCTGAGATTACTCGCAACATACTTGAGCAGACTCCTGTGATCTCCAGTACGACCGAGGATGGTATTATGGAGCTTCTGGATGAGCGCTTGGGCACTTTTCGTTCTGAGATGGTGGAAATGATGGGAGTTAATACTTTGACTTTCTGTGAGTTTTGGGCATGTGGAGCCCTGGAGTTCTTCGGGAATAAGGACCCGATTGTGAGAAGGCGTAGGGTGGCAGACGTCAGGAAAGCCCTCGAATCTAGCCTTTGCCATGAGGAGGCAAAGGTCCGACTTGCATCCTGTCTTCTGAAAGACAAATCTCGAGACTGGTGGGAGGAGGTTGGACATGCCTTAATAGGTGAGGCGATTGAGTCCATGACTTGGGAGGATTTTGTGGCGAGATTTCGGGTTGAGTTTGCACCTGTGATTGAGGTCCAGCAGTTGGCGAGGGAGTTTCAAGACCTTCGCAAGACTACTAAGACGGTGGCGGAGATCACTTCTATGTTCAGTGAGAGGGCGTTATTGGTTCTACAATATGTGGCAAACGAGGAGTTGAAGAAGGCGAGGTACCATGAGATGTTTAGGAGCGATATCCAACAGTTTGTGAGCAGATCCAGTTGCAGGAAACTGGAGGATATGATTGTACGAGCCAGAGAGAGAGATTGACTTGGAGATGGAGAGGAAGAGGAAACTGGATCAGGTTCAGGGTTCAGAGGGTTCGGGAAAGAGGCCCAAGGTTTTTGATTCGAGATCGAGGGGTTGTCAGGGTTGGGGCCGATGTGGCAAGTACGACAAGACGTACGATGGGACGTGCAAGGTGGGTGGTTCTAGCTGCTTTTAGTGCGGCAGGATGGGTCATTTTAGCAGGTATTGCACTACCACCACAACCACCACCACCTAGGTATCTGATCTAATTTGCCTCCATTGCAATCAAAGGGAACATAAGATGACCAATTTCCCGAGTTTAGCAGCATGGGGACCGGTTCCAGCAGCCGCTCCAGCGACTTTACGGATTTCTGATTGCTTATAGGGCAAGGCGGATGGGTTTGTTGTGAAGAGCAGGGCTTTTCAGCTAATGGCCCAGGAGGCTCATGCAGAACCTGATGTGGTGATGGGTATGTATCTTTTCCTTATCTCTTTATTTATGTTGATTTTTTTGCTTATATTTGTGTGTTTTTTTAGTATCGTTCGTTGTGAATGGTATCTTTGCCTTGGTATCGTTTGATTCGGGGGTTACCCTATCTTTCGTATCTCTTGCGCTCAGTAAGAGGTTTGTCAGTGCTCCAGGGGAGTTGGATTGTCGACTAGAAGTTAAGATTGCTAATGATCGTCCTGTGAGAGTGTCGAGGGTTCATCGGGGTTGTGTCCTGGAGTTTTTCAGTGAGCAGTATCCGATCGATTTGGTTACCATTCCCATGCGTAAGAGCAAAGTTATAGTGGGGATGGATTGGTTGAGCCCCAATGAGGCAATGATTGGTTGCGAGCGGCTGGGTGTGCGTATATGGACCCCAAGTGGGGGAGAGTTGGTGATTCAGAGAGAGGGTGTTCAACGCATGCCGATTTTATGTTCATCAGCTAGGTCCAGGCGCTACCTTCAACAGGGTTGTTCTGGATTTGCCGCATATGTTATGGATACCCGGGAGAAGGGTAAGGAAACTACGGTCTACGGATGATGTGCCGGTTGTTCAGGAATATCTAGATATATTCTTGGATGACTTGCCTAGAGTCCCTCCAGAGAGTCAAGTGGAGTTTTGGATTGACTTGGTTCCCGTGCGGCTCCGATTGCCACAACACCTTATCGGTTAGCACCTCCAGAGATGCAGGAGTTGTCTACACAGTTGCGGGAGTTGTTAGACAATGGGTTCATTTGGTCGAGTAGTTTGCCAATCATGTTTGTGAAGAAGAAGAATGGGTCACATCGGATGTGTATCGACTACCGGGAGCTGAATAAGCTTACGGTGAAGAATTGTTATCCACTCCCAAGGATTGACAATTTGTTTGATCAACTTCAGGAAGCATCTTGATTTTCTAAGATCGATCTACATTCGGGTTATCATCAAATGAGGGTCAGAGAATTGGATGTGTATAAGACGGCCTTTCAGACTCGTTATGGTCTTTACGAGGTCGTGGTGATGCCCTTTGGCCTCACGAATGCTCCAACCGCATTTATGGACCTCATGAATCGGGTATGCAGGCCTATGTTGGATCGGTCTGTGATTGTGTTTATTGATGACATCCTTGTCTTTTCCAAGACCTAAGAGCTGCATGATGAACATTTGAGGGACGTATTGGAGACACTGAGGAGTGAGAGATTGTATGTGAAGTTCTCCAAGTGTGATTTCTGGTTGTGCGAGGTGCAGTTTCTGGGGCACCTTGTCAACCATAACGGTATCCTGGTCGATCCGGCCAAGGTCGAGACAGTGATGAGGTGGGAGGCTTTGAGGTCTCCGTCTGAGATCCGGAGTTTCCTTGGATTGGAAGTTACTATCAGAGATTCATTCAGGACTTCTCCAAGATATCGATTCATTTGACTCGGTTGACTAAGAAGGCTATAACATTTCGTTGGGGGCCTGAGCAGTAGACATCTTTTGACACCTTAGGGCATAGAACGTGTGAGGCGCCAATTCTGACCCTGCCTAAGGGTGTTGAGGATTTTCTGGTTTATTATGATGCATCGATCATGGGCTTGGTTGCAGTTCTGATGTAGAGGGGTCGCGTTAATGCTTACGCTTCAAGGAAACTAAAGCCTTGTGAGGCGAATTATCCGACACGTGATTTGGAGTTGGGGGCTGTAGTATTTTCCCTCAATATTTAGCGACACAACCCCTATGGGGTCCGTTGTACTATCTACATGGATCACAAGAGCCTGAGGTACTTGATGGATCATCCGAATCTGAACATGAGGCAACATAGTGATGGGTTTTGAGCATAACAAGAATTACTAAGTGTACATGCAACCCTAATGCTTTGGATCTAGTTTTTCTCTAACTGAAAATGCAAACTTGAACACAAAAGGAGAAACCCTAAGAAGTGTCTACTATTTTCGAAATTCATATAAAACTAGGGTTAGGTTACATACCTTGATTGTTATATTGTAATAACAATGATTCCCTTGTAGATCTTGAAGCTTGAGAACTTAGTGTCACAAGTGTAACACCTCTAATGGCTCACAAATACACAATGCAAGAGAATAAAATGAGATAGCAGGAGGAGATCAAATATCCGGCTATTGCTTCCTCCAAAGAGAGTGGCCAAAAATCATAGCCCTAAGGATTCTTTATATAATGCACCAAGGATACTATGGATTAACCCTAATTTCAAATATGGTAATTATCCACCTCCTTTAATTATCCATATATGATAAGATATTCTAGAAACTCTAGAATAATCTTACATATAACATCACAAAACTGTCTACCCTTCCCTAGGAAGGTTCTGGACCCTTTTATTCAACTGTTGAACAATAGCACTTTTAGTCCCTACACTATTAATTAATTCCTTTAATCCCAAAATCAATTCCAAATTAAATTCTGATTAAATATTAACTAATAACAGGATTACTAATTAATATATTATTTCCATAACATATTAATAAATCATTAATTCCAATTTATTAATAAAATTAATAAATTCTTTCTCTTCCTCAATTAATCATCATGTCTAGTTGTACGTGTGAAGGAAACCCAAAAGGACCATGCCACTATCAATTCAAGTACATACCAATTATAGTTATGGGATTAGACACCTAATCCATTAGTCTCCAACTTGGATAAGTCTAATAACTATAATTGCAAGTATGACTTCAAACACTGATAAGCAATCGTAAGTCTCATAGCTTTTATCAAACTCTGATCGAGTCAGTTGCATGTCCTAAGATAAAGGATCATGTAATCCTCCGTTCTGTAAGATATCATGTGAAAAAATGACATGGAACAAAATCATTCTCATTATTCAACAGTTTGTTTCCTGATTTCTGATTTGTAATGACAAAGAACTTAATCGAACACATCAATTTAGTCCTGAATGGGCCTGGAATATAAGTCAACACCAAATCATCGAGGGGCCCAAGATATCGCTTTTCCCCCTTAGGGAAAAAGGAACAGATAAACTTTGACTCGTATGCTTGTACTATTTACTCATCAAATCATGCACAACAATACGTTTTATGACACCAAGTTACTGACGCGTTTACGTATTATAATTGCACAACCAACTCGTAAACTGTGACATCCCTAATTTCTCGGCCAGAAAAGACCAATTTATTTTGTGTTTTTAAAATAAAATCAGAGTAATCATTTGATTAAAAGTGTTGCAGAATTTGTTCCTAGAAAAACATGATAAATATGTTATCAAATCATTTCCGAAGAAATGTATTTTATTCACTTAAACCATTGGGATGTCATTGTCAATACAAAAACATAAGCATAAACAAAACTTACATTCATTTACACTAGTGATCTACTTCTCTTTGAATCTCTCAGTGTAAATCAACTTCGTATCGATACATGTGATACAATTAAACTGAGTGGGTCAGGCTTGGGAGCCCGGTGAGCATATAGGGTTTTCAACCCACAATAAATAATAAACTTATTAAGTTCTCAATCAACAATAAATTTATTAATTTCATCATCAAAAATAACCCTAATTACCCACTCCCATTATCCTCACTTTACGTCCCTAAATCAACTATCACAAGGGACCTAGCCTAAGGATTTTCACTAGGGGTGAAAACATTGCTTTCCTCAGCAATTTATGTCAAACAAGACATCCTATCATAAAAAAACCAACAAGGTGACCAAATTGCTTTCCTCTGTAATTTATGTCAAATCAGACAAACATCGGGGTGACAATATTGCTTTCCCTCAGCAATTTATGTCAAATAGGCACGAAGTCACATCGTCACCATGTGCTAAGTCCATAGCTCTTATTTGTCGACATTATTTCCCACGGGAGTCCCCCCCCCCCCCCCCCCGCAATACATGTCAATGGGTTCTTAGAGTAGGTAATCGACAGTATTTCCCACGGGAGTCCCCCCCCCCCCCCCCCGCAATACATGTCAATGGGTTTTTAAAGTAGGTAATAGACACTATTTCCCACGGGAGTCCCCCCCCCCCCCCCGCAATACATGTCAATGGGTTTTTAGAGTATAGCTGATGAACATATAGTTCACACACTTACAGGTTGCAAGCCTGCTAGTGGTCTACAGACCGTCTAGAATAGTCCATGGTTGTCATCCATACTCTGCTGAATGACGGGGGCCAACGTTTGGGTAAGGGCTTTTCTCATATTGCACCACTCACGCCAACGTTTGGGTAAGGCTTTTCTCATATTTCACCACTCACTCTCAACTCATGATCTATATCACTGATCATCTCATCTATTCAACTCACCTTTCATCACACACCCACTATTTAACTCATTATCTATATCACTAATCATCTCATCTATCCAACTCAACTTTCATCACACACCCACTATTTCATCTACCCATGTTTTACCCGACATTTTTGTAGATAAAATACATATACAGTTTAAAATTATTTAAAAACATGTATAAATCACTCCTTCAATATCCATCTCAAATAAACAAGCAATATATATTCACACAACACGTATTTTATATAAAATACTTCATATCTATGTGTAAGGTGAAAGTAACTACACACTCACCTGATTTAATGAAAATCGGGCAGCAATTCGTTTCCTAAAACGATCGTTTCTAATAAAACCGGGAGTTTTATTGAGAAACCGGGCTCTGCGAGGGTCGGGCTTCGAAACCGAAAAGATAAATTTTCCGGGCTTCTCGGGCACTTCGTGGCGTATTCTGGGGGTTATAATTGATACCGGGGCTTTGGGGGATGTTAAAATGAAAGAAATATGAAGAAAGGGGCTAAAAGTGACAATTTCTTAAAAATATCCGAGAAGGCTCGCAGCCTTCTATTTATAGGGAGAGGCTGCTGATCAGACGGCTGGAGAGAGGCCACGCGGCAGCAGATCCGAAGGGGGCAGCACCTGGCTCGCACGTGGGCTGCACATGCGAGGGGCTCGGTGGCAGCTTCTAAGTGGACCGAAGTCCGGGTCCGAGGAGGGGGGCTCGTGGCTCCTGCGAAGCTCGGATGCACGAGGAAAGGGGCACGTGTCGCAACTTCATTGGACCACTTCGGATGGCTTCTCTGGTTCGGATGACTCAGCAGAATTTCGGACACGTGGCACTATTTAAGCGAGGGTGAGGTGGCCGAAGTCCACCTATGCGAAATTCCTCGGTTTTGACAATTTTTCTCGATTTTCGCGCCAAAACTTCTAAAATCCATAACTTCCGCATACGAGCTCCGTTTTTGACGTTCTTTATATGCACGAGTAGGTAAAATTACTCTCTACAACTTTCGTTTAGACTTCGTTGGCTAATTTTGAGTTTAATTTTTATATTATTATTTTTAACAGACCGGGACAGGAAATCCGTTTAAAATTCATAACTTCTTCATCCGACGTCCGTTTTCATCTATCTTTTTACCGTTGTGCTACTATTGACGAGACCTTCAATTCTCGTTTTGGTCCTGTCGACTAAAAATCACTCGATCTAAAATTCCAGTTTTTAGCTGTCTACTGCTAAGCTGAAACTTCGAAAAATCATAACTTCCTCATACGAAGTCAGATTTGGGGGTTCTTTTTATACATACTCTCGGTTTAACGAGCACTACGACTTTCGTTTAGATCACTAAGGCTAAAAAGTAGTTTATCAAAAACTCACTTTTTACGACATTCGGCACCGTGCCGGTTTTGTCGCGAAACTTCGACAAGTCATAACTTCTTCGTTATAACTCGGATTCTGATATTCTTTATATATCCGTAATCCTTGTCACGCCCAATACAAGTTTCTTAATAGATATCGGCTTTATCTAATATATATTTTTTACGCTCATTTTTATTCTTAATTAATTAAACCCTAATAATTAAGCATAAAACACATAATTCACATAATATTCACATAATTCCTTTTAATTTCATCAAAATGAGTTACAAAGGTTAACCTAGACTATAATGTCAATATTAATGTCTAGCCTAGAAACACGGGCGTGACAATTCTCTCCCCCTTAGGACGATTCCGTCCCCGGAATCACACATCAGCAAACAAATACGGGTAGTGACTCATCATGTCACTCTCTGTTTCCCAGGTGAGATTTGGCCCATTCGTATGTTTCCAACGCACCAGCACTAAATCGACCATTTTGCATCACAACTTCTTAGTCTTACGGTCAACGATTGCCTCAGGTTCTTCAATCAAACTCTTGTTTTCATCCAACCTTAATTCAGAAATGGGAATTATGTCGGGCACATCTCCCGTAAACCTTTTCAAATAACACACATGAAAGGTATTATGAATACCCTCTAGTTCTTCCGGTAATTCTTACTTGTAAGCTTGATTCCCGAACCTCTGAAGAACTTTAAATGGTCCAATAAACCTTGGACTCAACTTTCCCCTTCTACCAAACCTTATAAGTCCCTTTCACGGCGAGACTTTAGGTAAAACTGAATCTCCAACTTCGAATGATACCGGTTATCTTTTCTTGTCAGCATAGCTCTTTTGAGCAGCTAGCATCCTTTTCCTAATCGTTTTCATCTTTTCAGCAGTCTGATGGACTATTTGAAGTCCTATAAACTGCTTTTCCCTAGCTTCCAGTCAACATGACGGCGTTCGCCACTTTTCTCCATACAAAGCGTGATAAGGTGCCATCTTGATGTTAGAGTGGAAACTATCATTATAGGAAAATTCTACTAAAGGTAAATATTCATCCCAGTTACCTTGGAATTCCAGGGTACATGCTCTCAGCATATCCTCCAATGTTTGAATTGTTCGTTCGCTTTGACCATCGGTTTGCGGATGGTAAGCTGTACTCAAACACAACTTGGTACCCAATTCCTCTTGTAGACTTCTCCAAAACCTTGAAGTAAAACGGCTGCCACGATCGGATACAATCGTTAACGGAACACCGTGAAGCCTCACAATTTCCTTCACATAAGAATTCGCAAGTTTATCCATAGACCATTTCTTGTTGGCTACTATGAAATGCGCACTCTTAGTGAAGCGATCAATGACCACCCAAATCATGTCGTGACCGTTCCTTGTTCTGGGCAGTTTAGTCACAATATCCATAGTGATATATTCGCATTTACCCATGGGTACAGGTAAAGGTTCTAAACTCCCATACGGTTTCTGATGTTGTGCCTTAACCCTAGCACAAGTTACACACCCGGCCACATACTTAGCAACATCGAGCTTCATCGTCGGCCACCAGTAATAAGGTTTTAGATCCCTATACATTTTCGTACTGCCGAGATGGATCGAGTACATGGTCTTGTGAGCTTCTTCCATCAGAAGATCTCTTACTCCTCCCGTCTTAGGTACCCAAATCCTATCTTTGAATACCTTCAGTCCTTGATCGTTTGTATCAAACACCAACGTTTTATCTCAACGTTCTTCTTTTCGGTCATTTTTCTCTAAAGCTTCCTCTTGAGCTTTCTCTATACCTTCCACAATTGTCGAGACAACTTCAATTCTCAACGGTCTAGGCCTTTTCTTTTCAAGATTTACCTTCCGACTGAGAGCATCAGTAACAACATTTGCTTTACCAGGGTGGTAAAGTATCTCACAGTCGTAGTCCTTGAGTAACTCTAGACAGCGATGTTGCCTCATGTTCAATTCCTTCTGATTAAAGAGATATTAAAGACTCTTATGATCAGTGAAAAGTTTGCATTTAGTACCATAAAGATAGTGCCTCCCTATCTTTAAGGCGAATACTACCACTGCCAACTCCAGATCATGAGTGGGGTAGTTCTTTTCATTCTCTTTCAATTGCCTCGATGCATACGCTATCTCTTTATCCCTTTGGGTCAGAACATAACCTAACCCAACTCCAGAGACATCACTATAAACTGTGAAGTCATCAACTCCTTCAGGTAACGAAAGAATCGGTGCTTCATAGAACTTCTTCTTTAACTTCTCAAAAGCTTCCTTATGCTTCTCATTCCAAGTATAAACAGCTCCTTTGTGGGTCAAAGCTGTCAATGGAGTCGCGATCAAAGAAAAGCCTTGGATAAACCTTTGGTAATATCCAGCTAATCCTAAAATGCTTCAAATCTTCGTAGGACTTTCAATCGTAACCTTCGAGTTACAAAATAAATCCTTATTGAGGACTCTTTCTTCTTCTTAGAATAAGTACTTTCCTTCATTCATTGTAACAGACCGATGGGTCATGTTCTAATGATCTCTCATCATATGAGGCACTACTTAGACTCAGATCTCCTAGGGACAAATTTCGTTACAAACTATACTTTCCTTCATGTTCTAATGTGATACAATCACAGTTCAACATGTATCATTTCTACTTACCAACTTCTTTAACAATGAACATGATACTTCTATTGATCGCTTTGATCATCCTTTACTTTGATTTGGCTTAAGTCAAATACTACATCGAACTTGGTTATCTGAACCACGTAATAAACTCATCGTAGTCGGACTCGATTCGATATGATCTCTAGGGTCGGAATAACAATCATCTTCTTAGTCATTACCGAAACGATGGTAACGACAGACTAGAATAAGACAGAATCAATTACTAGTTCCTTGGTAACCTTGTGACTTTCCCTGATCCAAGTGTGAGTCCTGTGCTTCCAGTAGTATAGATCTCTACTACTATTCACACGTACTCATACTCGTCCCAAGTACTGTCTTGCAGTCCCCAAGTCCTAAAATTACAAAACAATTTAACACATACAAATGTGTCCAATTAATCATAAAATTTTCCTAGACTCTACTAGGACTTCTTCCATGCGTATCTTCAATCATCAATTCTACTTCAACTTGGTTGGTAATGGAAATTCCAGACGATGAGACAACTTCAATAATTACACCAATCATTCCATCATCCTGCCAATCGAAGGTGTACTTCGGACGTACCGTACCCCTCTAAACGTTCTGTTATTTTATTAGACATATTCTAAAGGCAAGATACCACTCTTATGATATCTTCTGATAGGTATCATTCACTATCATAAGCTTTTCATTTCCTCCATCTACTCAATTCTCTACGAGTCTTCACCATAATGTTTTGTACACCCAAGTAGACGTTCGGTGTACTGGGCGAGAACTTAAGATAGGAAAGCTTTATTTACGATAGACGTATAAATCTCCTTATCACTTCGGAACGTTTACATGCTAGTTCTAATATCGTAGTCATACGCTTAGAATCCTACACACATAAGGTTTCCAGATCCGGTCGGCAACAGACCATAGATCCGAACAAATAATGACATATATGGAAAACATATAGCATTTAGCACATATATGGCAAACATATAGCATTTAGCACATATAGCATATATTGCAAACATATATGGCAAACATATAGCATTTAGCACATAAAAGCATTTTAGGCATGTTTCCTAAAATAAACTAGTGCTCGTGTCTAAAATATGGTAGACACTCATCTCACAATCATCACTTAGCATTCTAAGTTTAAGTCTAGAAATCCTATAATTTCTTAGTTCGCTTAAACTAATGCTCTGACACCAACTGTGATATCCCCTAATTTATCGGCCAGAAAAGACCGATTTATTTTATGCTTTTTAAAATAAAATCAGAGTAATCATTTGATTAAAAGTGTTGCAGAATTTGTTCCCAGAAAAACATGATATATATGTTATCAAATCATTTCCGAAGAAATGTATTTTATTCACTTAAACCATTGGGATGTCATTGTCAATACAAAAACATAATCATAAACAAAACTTACATTTATTTACACTAGTGATCTACTTCTCTTTTAATCTCTTAGTGTAAAGCAACTTCGTATCAATACCTGTGATACAATTAAACTGAGTGGGTCAGGCTTGGAAGCCTGGTGAGCATATAGGGTTTTCAACCCACAATAAATAATAAACTTATTAAGTTCTAAATCAACAATAAATTTATTAATTTCATCAACCAAAAATAACCCTAATTACCCATTCCCATTATCCTCACTTTACGTCCCTAAAACAACTATCACAAGGGACCTAGCCTAAGGATTTTCACTAGGGGTGACAACATTGCTTTCCTCAGCAATTTATGTCAAACAAGACATCCTATCATAAAAGAACCAACAAGGTGACAACATTGCTTTCCTCTGCAATTTATGTCAAATCATACAAACATCGGGGTGACAACATTGCTTTCCCTCAGCAATTTATGTCAAATAGGCACGAAGTCACATCGTCACCATGTGCTAAGTCTATAGCTCTTATTTATCGACAGTATTTCCCACGGGAGTCCCCCCCCCCCCCCCGCCCCGCAATATATGGCAATGGGTTTTTACAGTACATCTGATGAACATATAGTTCACACACTTACAGGTTGCAAGCCTGCTAGTGTTCCACAGACCGTCTAGAATAGTCCATGGTTGTCATCCATACTCTGCTGAATGACGAGGGCCAACGTTTCGGTAAGAGCTTTTCTCATATTGCACCACTCACGCCAACGTTTGGGTAAGGCTTTTCTCATATTTCACCACTCACTCTCAACTCATGATCTATATCACTGATCATCTCCTCTATCCAACTCACCTTTCATCACTCACCCACTATTTCATCTACCCATGTTTTACCCGACATTTTCGTAGATAAAATACATATACAGTTTAAAATTATTTAAAAACATGTATAAATCATTCCTTCAATATCCATCTAAAATAAACAAGCAATATATATTCACACAGTACGTATTTTATATAAAATACTTCATATCTATGTGTAAGGTGAAAGTAACTACACACTCACCTGATTTAATGAAAATCGGGCAGCAATTCGTTTCCTAAAACGATCGTTTCTAATAAAACCGGGAGTTTTATTGAGAAACCGGGCTCTGCGAGGGTCGGGCTTCGAAACCGAAAAGATAAATTTTCCGGGCTTCTTGGGCACTTCGTGGCGTATTCCGGGGGTTATAATTGATACCGGGGCTGTGGTGGATGTTAAAATGAAAGAAATATGAAGAAAGGGGCTAAAAGTGACAATTTCTTAAAAATATCCGAGAAGGCTCGCAGCCTTCTATTTATAGGGAGAGGCTGCTGATCGGACGGTTGGAGAGAGGCCACGCGGCAGCAGATCTGAAGGGGGCAGCACATGGCTCGCAAGTGGGCTGCGCATGTGAGGGGCTCGGTTGCAGCTTCTAAGTGGACCGAAGTCCGGGTCCGAGGAGGGGGGCTCGTGGCTCCTGCGAAGCTCGGATGCACGAGGAAAGGGGCACACATCGCAACTTCATTGGACCACTTCGGATGGCTTCTCCGGTTCGGATGACTCAGCAGAATTTCGGACACGTGGCACTATTTAAGCGAGGGTGAGGTGGCCGAAGTCCATCTGTGCGAAATTCCTCGGTTTTGGCAAATTTTCTCGATTTTTGTGCCAAAACTTCTAAAATCCATAACTTTCGCATACGAGCTCCGTTTTTGACGTTCTTTATATGCACGCGTAGGTAAAGTTACGCTCTACAACTTTCGTTCAGACTTAGTCGGCTAATTTTGAGTTTAATTTTTATATTATTATTTTTAACAGACCGAGACAGGAAATCCGTTAAAAATTCATAACTTTTTCATCCGACGTCCGTTTTCGTCTATATTTTTACCGTTGTGCTACTATTGACGAGACCTTCGATTCTCGTTTATTTCGTGTCGGCTAAAAATCAGTCGATCATAAAACACATAATTCACATAATATTCACATAATTCCTTTTCATTTCTTCAAAATGAGTTACAAAGGTTAACATAGACTATAATGTCAATATTAATTCTAGCCTAGAAACACGGGCGTTACATAAACAACAACTCATATATCTTGATTTAAAGATTATATGATATTATCGTCACAAAATTACTCGTGATAAATTCTATGAAGCAATTCACTGACTGTGGGTTTAATCCAATACTTAAATCCCTATTTCAAAAGTACTCATGAATATTGCAGCAGACCATTGCTATGTCTAAACACTTGGACAATCTACAATCCGATTCATGACAGTCTTAATTCACTACGTACTTCTAAAGTATGATCGACTGTGGATGTTTGAATAATCCAATTATTTGGGAAGTAAAACATGAGAAAGAAACACAAAGATAAACAATTGAAAAAAGATAGTAAACGATACTCATAAATAAATCTCTATTATTTAATCATCAATGTCAATTACATTTATTTGTTACAAGTTTCTAAATAGCTATCTAATCACTAAAACTAATATCATCCTTCAGACTAATGCTCCTTGCATGCTGAACATGCTTAATCCTACTCAGAACTTTTGTGAGGAGATCTGCATGATTCTCCTCTGATGATCCCTCTTAACAACGAGGCTTCCTTCTTCTATTCAATGTCTGATAAAGTGATATTTTTTGTCGATATGTCTTGATCTACCATGATATCTTGGTTCCTTGGTCAACGAAACCACTCCTTCATTATCGCGGAAAATTTCCATCGGCTCCTTAATGGCTGGAACTACTGCAAGATATCCAATTAAGTTCTTCAACCATATAGCCTCCTTCAATGCTTCGCTCGCGGTAATATACTCTGATTCACAAGTAGAATCAGTCACGGTCTCCTGCTTGGAACTCTTCCAAGTTAATGATCCTCCAATAAGGGTAAACACCCAGCCAGACTGAGAACGGAAGTTGTCTCTGTCTGTCTGAAAGCTGGCGTCACTATACCCAGTAACTCTTAAGTCATCACTGCCACCAAGCACAAGGACCCAATCCTTAGTTATTCGCAGATACTTAAGTATGTTCTTAACCCCTATCCATTGAGCTTTACTCGGATTTACCTGATATCGACTAACCATGATCAAAGAAAAAGCCACGTCAGGGTAAGTACATGTCATAACAAACATGATCGATCGAACGGCGGAAGCATATGAGACTCAACTCATTTCCGCTATCTTAGCATCTGTACTCGGACGCTGAGTCTTACACAACTTAGTATTACTTTGGATAGGTAACTCCCCTTTCTTTGAATTCACCATCCTAAAACGCTTTAGCAACTTATCCAAATACTTACTTTGACTAAGTCCAATTAGTATTCTACTTGTATTTCTCAAAATCCTTATTCCCAGAATATAAGCATCATCTCCTAGATCCTTCATAGCGAAACACTTTCCAAGCCAGGACTTCACTTCCTGCAAGGTTGGAATGTCGTTTCCTATAAGTAGTATGTCATCAACATACAATACCAGGCAAGTGATTATACTCCCACTAGCTTTGACATACACAAAAGACTCATCCTCACTTCTAGAGAAACCAAATTCTTTGACTTTCTCATCAAAGAAAAGATTCCACCTGCGAGAAGCTTGTTTCAATCCATAGATTGATTTCTCAAGCTTACACACTCTATCCGGGTATCCAGCATCTGCAAAACCCTCTGGATGACTCATGTAAATATCCTCAACCAACTTTCCATTAAGGAAAGTGGTTTTGATATCCATTTGCCAAATTTCATAGTCATGACATGCATCTATGGCTAACATAACCCTAATAGATTTGATCTTGGCCACTGGTGAGAATGTCTCATCATAGTCAACCCCTGGGGTTTGAGTAAAGACCTTCGCAACTAGTAGAGCCTTGAAGGTGTGCTCATTTCCTTCCATGTCGGTCTTTTTCTTGAAGATCCATTTGCACCCAACTGTCTTTCGACCTGCTACATTGTCAGCCATGTTCCAAACTTGATTATCATATGTGGACTGGATCTTGCTGTTCATTGCCTCTTTCCATTTAGCAGACTCAGGGTCCCGCCATGGCTTCCTTATAGTTAGAAGGTTTATTCCAATTTACCAGTATACTACCACTGATAAATGTATCACCATTTGTAGTTATACGGAAACCATAGAACTCTGGTGTCATTCGAACTCGAGTGGAAAGTCTAAGAGGTAATGACTTGTCAATAGGTCCAACATTAATTTCTTCCTCGGGTTGAGTGCTAGTGTTAGAAGTTCCTTCATCGCTTATCTCTTGAATTTCTTCCAGATCAATTGCACTCCCACTGTCCTCTTAGAATATGAGATCTCTCTCTCGAAAGACTCCTCTTATCGCTACAAAGACCACGATCTCACTAGGTCTATAGAACAAGTATCCAAAGGACTTCTAAGGACAGCCGATGAAAATACATCGCTTATTTCGAGGTTCAAGCTTGTCGTGATTCTCTCGTCTAACTAAAGCTTCACAACCCCAAACCTTTATATGTGCCAACGAGGGAACCTTCCATGTCCACATCTCGTGAGGTGTTTTGGCAACCTTCTTTGGTTGGACTAGATTAAGAATATGGACGACAGTCACTAATGTATACCCTAGAATGAGATTGGTAGTGAAGCTCGACTCATCATGGAAAAAACCATGTCCAACAAGGTTCGATTACGCCTCTCAGCCACACCATTAAGTTGTGGTGTCCTAGGAGGTGTTAATTGTGAAACAATTCCACATTCCTTGAGGTAGTCGTGGAACTCGATATTAAGATACTCACCACCTCTATCAGATCTGAGCATCTTGATCTTCCTGTCCAATTGATTTTTGACTGCATGTTTGAATTCTTTGAACTTTTCAAAGGTTTCTCACTTATGCTTGATTAAGTAGATATATCTATATCTGCTATAATCATCGGTAAAAGTGACATAAAATCGATTTGCATCCCTTGTGGTGGATCTGAAGGGCCCACACAGATCGGTGTGTCTGAGAACCAACAATACCTCACCTCTCTCACACGAACCCATGAAAGGTGATTTAGTCATTTTTCCAAGCAAACAAGCCTCGCATGTATCATCTGACCTTAAGTCAAATGATTCGAACACTCCATCCTTTTGGAGTTGGACAACGCGTTTCTTGTTGACATGTCCAAGAAGACAATGCCACAAGCATGCCTTGTCTAGAACCATTATAAGAATCTATTTATAACACACTCTTTCCTAAATTGTCTACAACCATCACTGTTTCATACATGCCATCACAAGGTAATGCTTCAAAATAAAATACACCATTATAGTAAGCATGAATAGAACCATTCTCATTATCAAAAGATTATCTAAAACCTTTCTATATAAACCATGAAATGAAATAATATTTCTTTTCATTTCTGACGAGTAGCAACATTTACTTAAATCTAAACATAACCCACTACTAAGAACTAATGAGTAAACACCAAACTTGGTAATAGACGACAATCTCCTATTGCCCATAATCAGGTTCATCTTCCCATCCTCCACATCTTCACTTCTTTTGAGTCCATGCAAGTCAGAACAAATGTGGAAACCACACCCTGTGTCAAGAACCCAAGAATTTGAATGCGATGAGTTTATATATAGAATAGTGTATATACCTGCCGAGGTTGGCTTAAGCTTGCCATCCTTTATATCTTGCAAGTACTTGGGGCAGCTTCATTTCCAATGCCCCTTGTCATGGCAGTAGAAGCAAGTAGCCTCTTTAGGGTCAGAGCCAAGGGAGCTTCGGAATTAGATTTGCCTTTAGGGCCATTACTTGACGACCCGACTTGAGACTTTCCCTTCCAGTTCTGTTTCGAGGGAGCTTTCCTCTTCTTCCCTTACCCTTTCCCTATGGCCAAGACGGGAGCAGCAGTAGCAGGAGTGGAGTCAATACTCTTTTCTTTCATTCCACTTTCGGCGGTTCTCAGCAAGCTTTGGAGTTGACTCAATGTGGTTTCCTCCTTATTCAGATGATAAGTCATGCCAAACTCATCATAACAGCTACGCAATGAGTGCAAGACTATGTCGATAGCCAATTCCTCATCAAAGTTCACATTGAGCTTCAACAGACAATCCACATATTGTTGCATGCGTTGCAAGTGGGTCGTGACGGACTCTCCATCCTTCATCTTGCTTGTTATGAGTGACTTGACTATTTCATACCTCTCTTGACGAGCTCGTTGATGGTAGTTTTCCATTAAGTCCTTGTTCATCTCATATGGCCAGTACTCCTCATAGAACCATTGTAGCTCAGGAGTCATAGTGGAAACCATGATGCATGACACTTTGGTTGCATCGTTGCAGTTTTGCCTATACTCAGCTATTTCTTTAGGAGTAGCTTTAGTTTTATCGATCTCGTTCAGCTCCTTTTCAAGAACATATTCCTTGTCCTCGAAGCGAAAATCCATCTTGATGTTGTGTATCCAATCATTATAATTGGTACCATCGAAAGTGACTTTTGAGCAGATGCTAAAGAGCGAGAAGTTGTTGGAGTTGTTATTGGAGGAGCCAAAAGCGTTGTTTGAAGTTGACATATGAAAATGAAAAAGGATAAGACTTTATTAGATAATAAAATCCATAATATAACACCCAAAGGAAATATTAAGTCTAGGACCCAACTAAATAATTCACAATTCAGAAGAGGGATGCTGTAATCTAATTGCAAATTATTTAAAGGTAGGTAATTGACGATTTACCAATTTCACCACCAAGAAAACGAAATTTTAAGCGAATTAAGTTTTAAATGAAATTCCTAGGTCTATTGAGATTCATTGAAATATTCAATGGCATGTTTAATCTCGATTATGCCATTCCCATTTGTGACTGGAATACCGAGGATAACAAACAAGGTGTGAATAACCATGCAAATTAGCTTGATACTCTCGATGTCGTTTATCATCTAATTAATGTGCCGGTTGACCACACACGCTCCATTAATCAATGATAATTTACGCGCTACCCATTACCACCCTTTATTAGTCCATATTAGTGTGTCGGTTAACCACACACGCTCCACTGACGACTTTTATAAAGTGTAATGTGCAATTTAATGGATTAGCATCAAATTCACATTTTCCTAAAGTAATTAAGATTTCGGAATTTTATAAAAACATTTAGTTACTTTGTATATCATTATACTTATTAATGAGAGTTTAGTGTCCTATCAAACCCGTTCGGCTAACGACCCTCCACCAATCAAGTAAGCGGTGGGTAAGAGTGGACACCCATTCAACCGCCATTTTATAGGCAGTTTCCTTATACCCCCCTTATACATCGGCTTCGTGAATGAGGCCTACTAACGGTAAGACTGACTTTTCTTATACATAAATATATAAATATTAACTTTTAATTTTACAATATATATAAGAGTGTATTTTAAACCTTTTAAAATACTAAGGTGCTTAAATTTGAAATTTGAAAATTAAACTATTTAATTTAATTTTAAATCTTAAAACCAAGGATATATTTTTAAAACTTTTCAAAAAATACTAGGTTAAATTTTTAATAATTAAATTAACAATTTAATTTTATCTTTATCAAAACTTAATCCAATCATGAATTCGTGATAAGGATACAAAATTACTGATTAAAATATCCCATTTTAAACAATTAAAACAAATGTAAGGTAATTATCCTAATCAATCCATGAAACAATTATCAAAACCGAAAATTCAGGATCTGACGGTGCAACTCGTCGAGTTTGGCAATGCACTCGTCGAGTTCCAAGATGAACTCACCGAGTTTGATGAACATAATGATGCTTTGTTTCGTTCTCCTTTAAACAATTCACAATTGCATCATATTCAACAGAAAACTAATCCTAGGCTCTGATACCACTGATGGGTTTTGAGCATAACAACAATTCCTAAGTGTGCATGCAACCCTAATTCTTTGGACCTAGGTTTTATCTAATTGAACATGCAAACTTGAACACAAAAGGAGAAACCCTAGGAAGTGTCTACTATTTTTGAAATTCATATAAAACTAAGGTTAGGTTACATATAAAACTCACAAACACACAATGCAAGAGAATGATATGAGAGAGGAGGAGGAGATCAAATTTTAGGCTATTGCTTCTTCCAAAGAGAGTGGCTAAAAATCATAGCCCTAAGGATTCATTATATAGTGCACCAAGGATACTATGGATTAACACTAATTTCAAATATGGTAATTATCCACCGCCTCTAATTATCCACATATGATAAGATATTATAGAAACTCTAGAATAATATTACATATATCATCGAAAAACCGTCCACCCTTCCCTAGGAAGGTTTTGGACATTTTTGCTCAACTATTGAACAATTGCACTTTTAGTCCCTGCACTATTAATTAATTCCTTTAATCCCAAAATCAGTTCAAAATTAATTTCTGATTAATTATTAACTAAGAAAATGATTACTAATTAATATATCAATTCCAAATTTATTTTTGATTAATTATTAACTAATAAAATGATTACTTATATTATTTCCATTACATATTAATAAATCATTAATTCCAATTTATTTATCAAATTAATAAATTCTTCCTCTTCCTCAATTAATATTGTCTAGTTGCACGTGTGAGGGAAACCCAAAAGGACCATGCCACTATCAATTTAAGTACATACCAATTATAGTTATGGGCTTATACACATAATCTAACACATAGGTGGTTGGATGTGGTGAAGGATTATGATTATGAGATCCTTTATCATCTAGGGAACGCCAACGTGGTGGCCGATGCTCACGGCCGCTAGGCGGTCGCGGCTCTGAACAGGGATATGTGTTTGAGAATGACAATGATTACTCCAATAATGGAGCAATTTCAAGAGGCTCAGGCTGAGACTGTGAAGGAAGAGAACCAAAAAAGTGAGCGCATAGTGGGTCAAGTGGCTTCCTTCGATTATGATAGCCGGGGGTTACTAACCCTTCATTGGAGGGTATGGGTTTCGTACTGGGGTGGTGCACGACAGGTTTTTATGGAAGAGGCGCACAATTTGAGATTCTCTATTCATCCTAGAGTGACAAAGATGTATAGAGATCTTTGTCCTGATTATTGGTGGCCATGTACGAAGCGGGATGTGGCTTGGTATGTAGAGAGGTGTTTGACTTGTAGGAAAGTCAAGGCCGAGCATCAGCGACCTCACGACAAGATGCAACCGTTATACATTCCCATTTGGAAACGGTAAGAGATTACGATGGATTTCGTTACGAAGTTGCCACGGACAACACACAGACTGGATTCGATATGGGTCATCGTGGATCGATTGAGCAAGAGCATGTATTTCATCCCGATTCAGGAGAGTATCTATGCTGAGAAGTTGGCTGAAATTTACATCAGGGACGTTGTTGCACGATATGGGGTGTCGGTTTTAGTGGTTTCAGACAGGGATGTCTGGTTTACTTCCAGGTTTCGGAAGAGGTTTCATGAGGAGTTGGGTACTCATCTGCATTTCAACACGACTTTCCACCTGCAGACTGACAGACAGAGTGAACGAACTATCCATACCTTGGAGGATATGTTTTGTGCATGTGTATTGGATTTCGGTGGGAGTTGGGAAACGTATCTCCTTTTGGCGGAGTTTTCGTATAACAACAATTATCATGCCAGCATCGATTGACCTCCTTTTTAGATTTTATGTGGGAGGAAGTGCAGGACCCGGATATGTTGGAGTGAGGTCGGTCATCATGTTATGGGAAGTACTGAAGTGGTACTCAAGACTACATAGTTGATTTAGCAGGTTCGGGGTAGACTTCAGACAACTCAGAGTCAGCAGAAGAGCTATGCCGACAAGCCCTAGTCAGATATGGAGTTCCAGGTTTGGAATATGGTCCTACTGAAGGTGTCACCTTGGAAAGGTGTCATCCGATTTAGGAAGAGGGGCAAGTTGGGCCCCAGGTACATCGGTCCTTTCAGGGTTTTGGCCCGGGTGGGCAGGGTTGCTTATCGCTAGGATCTACCTGAGGAGCTTAGTCACATTCATTCCACGTTTCACGTCTCTCAGCTAAGAAAATGTTTGGTTGATGATTCCATAGTGGTTCCATTGGAGGATATTCAGGTGGATGATTTCCTGAATTATATCAAGAGACCGGTAACGATCCTTGACCAGAAGATAAAACCTTGAGGAAGAAGGTTGTTGAGTTAGTGAAGGTATAGTGGCAACACCACAAGGATTCAGAATAGACGTGGGAACCCGAGGTAGAGATGAGGGAGCATTACCCAGAGTTATTTGTTGCAGGGGATATCGAGGACGAAGTCTGATTCAAGTGGGGGAGAATTGTAACACTGCATTTTAGGTTTTTCAATTTAAGCCCTTCATTTAAAAATATTTGCAAATTGGTCCCTAGTCGTGTACGTTGGGCGTACTCTATGAGTATGCTGGGCGTATTAACTCATTAGTTTGGTCGCAAAGGCGGCCACGTACGCGGGTTGTATGTGGGAGTACGCAGGGTATATGTTCAACTAGCGAAAACCCTAATTTTTATGGTTTATGCCCTATTTAAACACCTTAAGTTGCCTTGGGAGTTTCTTATGACCAACCTCCACCTCTCCAAACCCTAATAACGAAACCATAGCCTTCATTTGAGTGTTTGTGAGCCATTGTTGTGATATTGTGGTGTTTTTGGATCCTTTGAAAGAGGTGAATCTTGGTGATGAAGCTTTGGTGGACTTGGAGCTTGAAGATCTAAAATCTTTATCAACTTTGCTAACTATTTGAGGTATAAAGCTCTTAACTTGATGAATCATTTGGTTAGATGTAGTTAGGGCTTGTTTTGATGCTTTTTATGGTTCTTTAAGCCATGCTTGAGAGTATGAGCTACTCCAGAAGCTAGGGATGGTAGATCTTGGCATTTTTAAGGTCCCTTGTTCATAAAAATGCAATCTTGATGAGTTATCTTGGACCATGCATGAGTTAGGGTTATTATTATGGTTCAATTTGAGTTTTGGGTCCCATTAAGTCATGAAAGGGTGTAAAGTGGCCAACTTTACGTGTTAAGACATCATTTTAGGATCAGATCTGAGAATTTGGCTTAGTGGCTTAACCGATTAAGCACTTAATGTGTAGTTGGGTTGATTGTAGAGTACGCTGGGCATACCCAGCTTGTACGCTGCGGGTACTGACCACGGAGGGAGTACGTTAGGCGTAAGTCTGAGTACATTGGGCGTACTCAACAACCTTGACTTTTGTTAACTTTTACATTTTGGGCCCTATTTGGAGTGTTTTGGGCCTTGTTTGGCCAATAGTCTTTCTGACTTTGGATCATTATTAGGCTTTGGGCCTTCTTGTATTTAGGCCGATAATGGGCCTTGGGCCTCATTTAGGAATTTGGGCCGTATTGGGCATTTGGAGCCATTAGGTTGGGCCTCGGTTATTGGGCCAAGTGAGGAAAGGGTAAAATGGTCTTTTATACTGGGAGTTAGACAAATGAATGAGATTCATATTTTTGGTTTATGGCCCATTAGCCCAATTATTAATTAGCGTTTTATTTGATTGATTAGCACGGGGATTTGTCTGGATCAGCTGTCCTAGCATTTATCTGATTTTCAGTAGTTTCAGGTGAGTCTCCTCACTGTGCTTGTCTTTGTGACTCTTGCATGTGTAGTATGTGGTATGTATACCGTGTTGGATTAGTGTCTAAGTCCATAACTATAATTTGTATATACTTGACCCGACGCGGCATGGTCCATTTGGGCCACATGGCATCAGGACATTTGGATAGACCTTTTGTGAGAAGAGGATATTTGTGACATATTAATATATTATAAGTTCTAATATATTAATATGAAATCATATTATTTAATTAGTATTGATTAAGAATTAATTTGGAATTAATTTAGTGATCAAAAGATACTAATTAAATATATGGGGATTGATTGTGTAAATCATTCATTCTTATATATGTGGGCTTATGATCCATGATTCCTTATGATGGGTTTAACCCATGTGGTGACCCATGGATACTCCATGGAGGTTAAAACCCATTGAGCATAAGGAATGGGTAAATTCATGAGTTACATGGTGTAACCGTAATAGCCACACTATATAAAGACCCCATTGGTTGGTGAAATTGGACTAGTGCATACACAAGAGGGCAAGCCGATTTCTAAGAGTCAAGTATCTCTTCTCATGGTTATTCCAAGTTGTTTTGATGTTGTGTGAACCGTTTGAGGTGTCATAATTAGGGCACTAGGCTCTTGAGCTCCATGGAATCAAGCTACAACAAAGAGGTATGTAATTCTACTAGATTTTATATTACATGTACTTTATATTATGCTAGTTAGAACAATACCTTGGAAAATTGATATTTGCATGTATAATAGAGAAAACATAGATCCAAGGTATTTAGGGTTGCATGTACACCATATGAGTGTTAGAATGCTTAAAACCCAACAGTGGTATCAGAGCCAGGTCGTTTTCTTGTTATACTTGCAAAATTGGCTGGAAAATCGAAGTTTGTTGCTGTCTGAATAGCAGACTCGTCGAGTCCATGGAGGGACTCGACGAGTCCAAGGCTAAACTCATCCAACTCGTCGAGTTGGTTCATGCACTCGACGAGTTGGACCCCCAGACAGCATATCTTCGATTGTTTTGGCTGGAATTAGACTAGGAACATTACCCTAAGCTGTTTTTCTACTTATAAACCTATTTTTGATGTGGTAATGTTCATGCTAATCCAATTTCAAAGATAATTGTCAATAGATTCATGTTTTGTATTAGTGTAATGGTTAGGCTAATTACATGAAAAAGTTTGATTGAATTATGTTGTTCTTATGAGTTGCTTAGATTAATAGAAAAGTTATGTGAAATTGTTGTTTTCAATCCAAATTAATCTAAGAGTTGGTTCTAAAATGTGTTTTTGTAACTTGTCCTCAAGTTATTTGAAAAGTCACATTTAAGATTCATAAAACTCATAAATACTTCCATAGGTTATGAATAAAGAAAAGTCACATTCTTTTAATGGTTTAAAGTCTTCCATAACTTGTCCTCAAGTTATGGAACTTGAAGAGTTTTTTAATTAAAACTACTTTAAACTCATAAGTTATGGAATTGAATAGTTTTTGAATTGTTTCAAAACTTACCCTCAAGTTTTGGCATGTGTAAAGTTTTCCCCATGAATACTTTAATTCCAAGTTAAGCCCTTAGAGTTTTAAAAGTTAAAATTCAACCCTTATACTATTATTATAATTTTAATTATATAGATATGTATAAGATAAAGTCAATCTTACCGTTAGTAGGCCTCATTCACGAAGCCGATATATAAGGGGGGTATAAGGTTACTGCCTATAAAATGGCAGTTTAATAGGTGTCCACTGTCACCCACCGCTTCCTTGACTGGTGGAGGGTCGTTAGCCGAACGGGTAGGATAGAGACTGTAATTCCCCCTTCATTAAAAGTATAATGATAAATACTAAGTAACTAAACACTTATAAATTCCCAATCTTAGTTACTTAGGAAAATGTGAAATGGTGCTAACCCATGAAATTGCACTTTGCACCTTTGTTAAGTCGTTAATGGAGCGTGTGTGGTTAACTGGCACACTAACATGGGACTGACAATGTGTGGCGAAGGGTAACTTAAGTTTATCATAGATTGGTGGAGCATGTGTCGTTAATCGGCACATCAATTAGGTGATAAAATTGACGGTACCAAGTTAATTTGCATGGTTATTCACACCTTGTTTGTGATCCTCGGCATCTCAGTCACAAACTTGAGAGGGCACAATTGAGATTCAAACATGCCATTGAAAGTTCGATGTATCTCAAAAGATTTAGGAGTTTCAAATCCAATTAAAACTTAATTATATTTTGTTTTCATGGTGGAAATTGGTAATCGTCATTTACCTACCTTCAACTATTTTATAGCTTGGATTACTGCATCCTTCTTCCGGTTATAAATAGGTTGTTGGATCCTAGCCTTAATATTACGTATTGGGTGTTGTATTAAGGAATTTAAATCAACTAAACTTGAATTTCTCCCATTATAGATGTCTATTTCAGACAACTATGGTCTTCCCAAATCTTTAGGAACAAGCCTTCCTAATGAAGATGATATCCCACATAGCAATCTAGGTGAAAGATTAATCCCTTTGTTGCGCATTAATGGGACTGGAAATCATGCTTCACTTCCTCCACCTCCTCCAATAATTCTCCCTATCCCACAAGTTTCAGGACTTGAGGTAGCTGGTTGTTGACTTGGTTCGTCAGTCACTCCCTGATGACAGATCACGACATGACCCTTAGTGATCTTACCTATTTGCTTGATGTTGCTAAATCAACAATGATTTGGAGCATTGGTAAAGCAAATTAGATTGGAAGATCTACTTCCCAAACCTATTTGGACATTGACAATGGTGACATTGGAAGTCCAGAAAAGCTTTCTCTTCCCAATAGAAAGGGATTGGCCATGGTGAAGTCATTTGACCAATGGTAAAGAGAAAGGCTAAGTCTGAGACAATCAAGTGTACCATTTCCAAAAGGTCAATATGTTTCTTTTGCCAAAGGAAGGGACATTGGTTGCGAAGCTGCCGAATTTACCTGAAAAGTTCATAAGGATGAAAGTCAAAAAGGTTTGATTTTGCTTCAGGTAAAGTCCATTATATAACTCTATGAAGTCTCTTTTGGAGATTCTTAATACATGGTGTAATGTAATTACATTTTGATGTTTTGAAGAATCAAAGGAAACCGAAAGAAAGACTATGCTGATTCTGATCGTGAAGATGGATTTCGATCGTAAGGTTCGGTGATCAGAATTTTGAACTGCTACTTAAGATTTATGATATATTGCTTAGGAATATACAACAACATGTTTTTCATATGTATTTTCATTGTAAGGATAAGATTTTTCCGCAAGTTTTAAAATAAAAGAAAAGGTTTTGATTTTATTTATTTTAAGTATCCTTACAATGGCATTTGTGAAAAAATTGTTGTTTATATGTTTCCATTGATAAGCAATATTGGAAAATGAATTTGATTCTTTCATTTGTGGTAGTGTCATAATTTACCAAATAAGGAAAGATTCTCATCACCCAAGTTTCAGTTGGATAGAAACTTGGAATCATGCAGGTTGTATTGTGTGATGAATGAGAATTTTCATCTATGGGAAATTAAGACTAAGTCCTTGCTCACATGTATATGTGAGTAAAGTGAAGGACTAAAGGATTGGGTACACTTGGTTGTGCGCTGGTCAAGTCAACCACAAGGCATGATAAGATTATTCGTCATGATTTAGTAAAGTTTCGTAAATATGGTTATACTTACAAGTTGAAGTGTAATTCTGAAACATTGGAAAAGTTTCAATGTATGGCAGGACGAATGAGAAGAATCAAATTAGGCAGAAAGATAAAAGTTTCTCCAATCTGATAAAGGTGGGAGAGTGATTAAGTATCTTAGTTTATGGTTATCTTGGTGATTATGAAACCATATCACAATTAATCCTTTAAGGACACCTTAGTGCATTTGTTTTGCTAAGGAGAGGAATCGTGAATTATTGAAATGGTTAAATCAAAAGATAAATCATACTTCGTTCCAAAATCAAATCTTAGAGTCATACTCTAAGATTGTAACTTGAGTGACATAATCTTTAGAAAGTTTATAACACTTGTCAAATGTAGAGTAAGATGTTTCCTATTCTTGTACATTTGAAGTTGGTTAGTTGTGATGTTTTGGATAAAACAAAGACCAACTAAGACTAATTGTATGAAGTGTTTAACTTGATAAGAATTTGCCCTAACTCTTGAATATGTGTTTTGTCAAGGAATGGTTCTTGACAAGAGAATCTTATATGTCAAAAGGTCATTGGGAGTCTTAAAAGATCTTGAGAAAGTTTTAAGAACTAATCAAGAGTATTGTTAATCACTAGCCCACGACTTGAGGTTTATAACCTATCATGCTGACATATTCTTATTTATGTGCCTATTCCAGTTAAAATTGACTATGCTTGTGAGTTCTATGAGTTCTCAATTGTTTGCATAACAATGTGGAAGAAATGGTAGGCCTTTGAGCTGCCAAGTGGCAAGAAATTAAGATTGAACATGTTCAGTCCATATGAGTTTGGGTTTGTCACTAACCCTGTATTGTGATTATGTTTTTGAGAAATTCACATGGATAGGAATACATACACCATAAAAAAATCTAAGTGTCATAAGGTTTCTCTCCGATTCATGAAAATGATGGTGAGGAAACGCTTTCACTAAGTAGATTTTAAGTAGATAGCAATTGTGATATTTGTATTCTCATGTCATTAGTAGAGCGTGTGTGGTTAACCGGCACACTAACTAGTGAGAATGGCAATAGGTCTAGACAAACATGTGAGCTATCTAAGGAAAGGTGTATGATTTTGATAAAGTCTTATCAAAGCAATCTTGTATCAGAAATCTGAACTTTGGCAAGAAAGTCAATAAAGTATTGAATTCTAGAAGTCCAATTGATTTTTGAGTACATGTCAAAGCTACTGGGAGCATAAGTGTTGTGCTAGTAAGATAATAATCATTGTTCTAGTGGAAGCATGATTATTATGGTTAGTGTTGCAAGTTAGCAATGTTAATTATAGAAAACAACAGGTTCAATTCGCTTTGAACAGTTGTTTTGCTATAATTAAGGGAGAGGAGTTATACTTCATTCCAATTCTAAAAGCTTAGATTGAGATTTTAATCAACTTTAGTCAAGGATATATATGAATGTTATGTTGGAATGGTTCAACATAAGGAAATTCTATATATGTTGCATTCTCAAAATTCGATTATGATTACGACATCCATTTTCATAGTTCGAATTTTGAGAACATGGCAAATAAAAAAAAATTATAGCATGAATCGGATCCCATATGCTTCGGGTATAGGATCGATTACATGTGCTATAATATTTATCCATTCTAAATTTTCCAAATGCCTAGGGCGTTAAGAGGGAAAAAGGAATAGAACTGGATTTGACTAAAATGATTAAGCAATTGTCGAGAGCAATCTGAGGTTTGCCAAAGATTGGTTGCTCATGGACAATTGGAAGTATAGAGATAGGACCATATTGACATATTCTGAAAGGAGGCAACTCTTGTTCAGAAGTGATAGTCAAAATGGGAATATGGAATTGACTCCATGGGTGGAAGTTATTCTTTGAATCTGTGTAAGATTAGAGAACTTAATGCAAGAAGGGTGTCCAAAGGAATGTAATTTGAATGTGAGACTTCGTTTCATGGAATTGCTCTCCATTGGAATACTTTGTAATGTCTGTTGCCAAGTCTTTGTGACTTGTGTGCATATTCATTGCAAGGGGATCATTGCATTTAAGTTTAGAATCTAATAGATTATAGTAAATGGCAAGAGTTTGGTATTCTTTCATTTACAATAAGGATTGGGATTGTGAAATGAGCATCATTGAAATATTGTCAATTGATCTGTTTCACAAAGTAAGGATCATAAGACAAACATAGTGTGCATACTTGGAGTATGGCATAGCTATTGTTTAGACAAACATAGTGTGCATGCTTGGAGCATGGCATGACTATTTTTTTTATTCAAGTATTAAGTTGATAAATCGAAACATTATACAATGAATAATGAGTAATCAATATGGTGCTTAGATAAAAGGTGTTCTTATTTACACTCAAAGTGTTGGGGCCATATAGGATTAATATTATTCTTGTGTTTCACTTTGCATGTTTTGACTTCCAGAATAACTAGGTCATTCTTACCGAATGACTAAGTTATTCAAACCATCCACAGTCGATAATGCGTTGGAAGTAGGTATTAAGGCAAGACTGTCATGAAGTTGGTTTGTAGATGTCCAAGGTAGTGGACATAGCAAGAGTTGCTGCAACATTCATGAGTAC
Organism: Lactuca virosa; assembly: GCF_052849685.1. Classification (NCBI taxonomy): domain Eukaryota; kingdom Viridiplantae; phylum Streptophyta; class Magnoliopsida; order Asterales; family Asteraceae; genus Lactuca; species Lactuca virosa. Next base: position 110,776,208 of record NC_136434.1, on the reverse strand, counting down.
TCATAAGTTCTGAGTATTGAATTAAACCCACGCTCATTTGAATCACTTCATGGATTTTATCACGAGTGAATCATGAGACGATAATATCTTATATTCTTCAAACCTAGAGATATGAGTTGTTGACTATGAGTTGGTTATACATTGATTGCATGAAAACGCATTGGTAACTCGATGTTATAAAACGTGCCTTTGTGTATGATTCAACAAGTAGTTAGTACAAGCATATGAATCAAAGTTTATCCATTCCTTTTACCCTTAAAGGGATAAAAGCGATATCTGTGGGCCCCTCGATGATTTAGTGATGACACCCCGAAGTGCTTGGCCAAGGCTGGACTGATTTGATTTGTTCAATTAGTCGGTCGTCATAAATCAGAAATCGGGAAACAACAAATGGACAGAGAGAATGATTATAATCCATGTCTCAGTCCATATGATATCTAGAATGGAGGAATATATGATCACTTATCTAATGGACGCGTCATTGATTTGTTCAGATTTCGACAACGGCTTTTAAAAGCTACGATTGCTAGTCGGGTTATGAAGTCATACTTGCAATTATAGTTATTAGACTTATCCAAGTGGGAGACTGTTGGATTAGTGTCTAAGTCCATAACTATAATTGGTATATACTTGACCCGACCCGGCATGGTCCATTTGGGTTGCATTGCATCAGGACATTTGGATAGACCTTTTGTGAGAAGAGGATGTTTGTGACATATTAATATATTATAAGTTCTAATATATTAATATGAAATCATATTATTTAATAAGTATTGATCAAGAATTATTTTGGAATTAATTTAGTGATCAATAGAGACTAATTAAATATATAGGGATTGATGTGTAAATTATTCATTCTTATTTATGTGGGCTTATGATCCATGATTCCTTATGATGGGTTTAACCCATGTGGTGACCCATGGATTCTCCATGGAGGCTAAAACCCATGGAGCATAAGGAATGGGTAAAGTCATGAGTTACATGGTGTAACCCTAATAGCCACACTATATAAAGACCCCATTGGTTGGTGAAATTGGACTAGTGCATACACAAGAGGGTCAGCCGATTTCTAAGAGTCAAGTATCTCTTCTCATGGTTATTCCAAGTTGTTTTGATGTTGTATGAACCATTTGAGGTGTCACACTTGGGGCACTAGGGTCTTGAGCTCCATGGAATCAAGCTACAACAAAGAGGTATGTAATTCTACTAGATTTTATATTACATGTACTTTATATTATGCTAGTTAGAACAATACCTTGGAAAATTGATATTTGCATGTATAATAGAGAAAACATAGATCCAAGGTATTTAGGGTTGCATGTACACCATAGGAGTGTTAGAATGCTCAAAACCCAACATACCGGGCGGGGTTCGATGCCAGGCAAGGCCTGCTGGGTGTATTATATGCTATTTATCTTAGTGATTCTTGCATGTGTTTATGTGTCTGTATGAATGTCGGGCGGGGACCCATGCAAGGCAGGGCCTGATGAATGTGATGAGCAGGTCCCATCTCATGTTCTGACAGATCTGTTCCGAGCGAGGCCCGATGGGTTTGGTGCATGGCCTATAGTATGTCTAATATGTATAGTATGAGGTATTTTGGGGAACTCACTAAGCTTCGTGCTTATGGTATTCAGTTTATGTTTTAGGTACTTCCGGATCGAAGGGGAAGAATTCGGAATGATCGCATTGCACACACCACGATTTCCTCTTTCTATGACTCTGATGTATTGGGATGTTTGATTGACATACTCTGATTTACTTGTATGGTTTATATAAACACGTTTTGGTTGATGGTTTTATTATAATTAAAATGAAATTTTTGGTCTTAAATTTTGGGACGTTTGATAAGTCGTCTACACCAACCTCGTTTGTGATATTTCTATCTTCCTATCATGATCATTTTTAGTCTAGCAACATTTTGATCCATACAACATATGTGGCCTTAATGTCATATTGTAGAATTTTGCATCTTAATAGGGTGGGTAACATCCTCCTCAATACTGTCATTCCTTATGGATCATAAACCCAAATACTTAATACTTTCTTTCATAATTGATACTTTCTTTTGTACTTGTTGACCAATACATACTATAACTCCATCATTTTGGGTCATTGCTGAATTTTCACTATAAATATTTTGTGTTAATTGTGATAATTTGTACCCCTCCCTTTCTTCCAACGTTACCCTATAGACATCCAACCTAGCATTCAACTCGACCCTACTTTTTGCCACCAAACTTGTGTGTCGGTAAAAAAAACATTCAGCAAAGTTGGGTACATAGTGGATAGATCTCCCAAACTTATCCAGTATAACCTCTATTGAAGATCTTATTCTAGGCTCAACAATGTGCAGCTGGTCCAACTTTGAAGTTACCAAATTTAAGGTGTTTTTTAATGCTTTCCATTGGAGTATTTGGGCTTACAAAAATGGTGTTTGTTTTAATGGCAAGGACAAAGCATCCTTATCCTTGAAGAGGAAATCAAGCCTTTGTCTTTGTAACATCCCGATGATAAGGTAATTTCAATTTTAACCCTATGTGTGAAGAAATATTTCATATTGGCCCTTATGCATGAGAAGGTTGTAAAATGGCCAATAGTGGCCTGTTGGTAATTTCTGTCCGGAGCTTAGTACGTTGGGTGTACGCTTCGTACGTTGGGCGTATATGCGAGAGCATAGTACCCTAGGCGTACATCGCGTACGCAGGGCGTACATGTGAGGGATCCACACCCTAAAATTTAGTGTTTAGACCCTAGTTAAACAACTTTATGGCCCCAAGACCTTCACCGTAATCAACCTCCACCTAAAACTCGTCCCTCTGGCTATCCCTAAGTGAGAATAGTGCATTTTGAGCTTATTTGTGTGTTTTGGTGATGTTCTTAAAGAAGAATAAGGTGGTAGAAGGACATTGGAGCTTCGGAGAAGCTTGGATATGGGATTCTCTACTTGCTAGCAACCTCGAGGAGGTCAAAAGCTCCTAGCTTGGTCATCTTTTCTTATGGATCTAGTTATTTCTTCATTTAGGGCATTTTTGGTCCCAACCTTTGTGATTCTTGAGCATGGCTTGCTCTTGACCAAATAAGACGTCCTTTAAGACCCATTGAGGGGTCTCGAGTCATAAAAATGAGGTCTTGATGCTTAGTTCTTCCTCCTGCATGCTCTATAAGGTCTTTAGGTGTTAAGAAGTTATGTTTGTTGGTATTAAGCAGTTAATGTGCGTGCAAAGTCATAAAGTTGGAAACTTTATGACTCTTAGTGATACTTTAGACATGGATCTGCTTTTGGACATAATAAGTCAAAGTATTAAGCTCTTAAGTGGTTAAAAAGAAAACCTGCGCGTATACTGGGAGTACCAAACGGTACGTTGCGCATATGGAGTTTGAGACCAGATGTCTCAGATCACGAGTACACCCCGCGTACGAGGCTTGAGTTGACTCGGTTGACTTGTTGATTTTGAACATTTTTTACCAATGATATTTTGGGGAAATGTTATTAATTTAGAATGGGAAATGTTTTGATATTTAGTAGTCGGGTTGAGCCGGTTTTCGTAGAAGGGATTTATTCAGACTACACTCAGAGTGATAGGTGAGTTTTCCTCACTGTACCGTTGGGTCAAAGGCACCAACGCCGGCCCACTAGATTATTTATGCTTGTTAGGATAGTATTATGCTAGATTGTGGTTGATTAGTATATATGTATGATTATTTGCATTTGATGTGTAACAACCTGTTTCAGATCGTTTTCATTTCAGGGTGGAGATCAAGGATTGGGTATTAACAGGTTTCGAATCCTTGAAGAAGTTAGTTTTGGTCTCATTTGGAGGTGGATGATGTATATTGGATGATCCGGGTATTTGGTTTGTGTTTTGGAGTTAAAGGGGTATTTCGGTAATTTGTCAGCTTGGGCTTCTATGGAAATGGATGTTTGATCAGGAAATGGTATGATGGGTACGCGTTTATTAAAGTAGAGAGCTTCTCGTTGCCTTTTTTGCAGATATATGGATTGTTGGAATTTGACGTGTATCGAAGAAGTTATGGTCTTCAGAATGTGTAGGGTTTGAAGGGAAGTCCGAGGACGCGGGTCGTACAGGTGCGAAGGGTGGTACGCAAGGCGTAGTTCAGGGTACGCGTAGCGTACTGCGAAGGTTATATCGGGCGTGTGGAACCTCGTACGCTGGGCATACGAGGTGTACGCAGGGCGTATGAGGGTTAGAGGAAAACCCTAATATTCGGTATTGGACCCTATATAAACTCATGTAGTCCTTAGGGCTGGCCTCTTTACCAACCCTAATATTCAATGCTTAACCTTCATTATGGTATTTTGAGCTCATGGTGTCCATTTTTGGTGTGTTTGGTCCATTTCCAAGAAGATTGAGCTTGGTGTAAGGATGGGGATCAAGGAAGAGCTTCTGAATCTAGATTATGGGCTTCATTTCCAGCTTGTTTGAGGTAAAAATCTATGAACTTGATCATGGATGTCTTTGATCTAGCATATATGAGTTTTTGATTCATTTTGTGTAACACCAGTCAAAATAGGTCAATAACAATCACATGTGATTATGCCAAACATGTAATGTGATTTTGTTAAAATGTGATAAACTTACTATGTAATTCATGTTAAAGTATGAACTTTCATACATAATTTATGATACAACTCAAAGTATACGTCCATACGATTTAAAAAATATAGAGAACGTCTAAATCTGACTTCGCGTGAAGAAGTTATGATAAACCCTAACACTATAAATCTCTATAACAAATAGGAATTTAAAATAGACTTAGAATTAGCTATTAGAGTCTAAAAGAAAGTTGTAGTACTCGGAAATACCTACGCGTGGATATAAAGAACGTCAAAAACGGAGCTCGTATGCAAAAGTTATGACCTTCCGAAGATGCAGCTGTCTAAGGACATGACACGTGGCAGAAACCCTAGCCGCCTTAAGTCACGATGTGAACATAAAGTTCACGACGTGAAACGTGTCAGGGACACTAATCGGGGCTAGAAAATACGTTTTAAAGCTACGTGATGACTCATGGAAGTTCACGACGTGAACTTATCATGTTAACGACGTGAATGGGCCCAGAAAAGCCTATAAATAGCGATCAAGACCCTTTCATTCCTTACACCAAATCTCTTCTTTCTCTTTCGTTTCCGAAGGTTATTTCCCTTCCCGAGCCTGACAACGACGAGACCTGACCGCTTAGATTCTTTTGATCACGCTACTAGGGTGAGTTTCACGGCCCCACTTTTAATGTTTCCGGGGAAAACGCATGCTAAATATTATATATAAGTTATTATTATGTCTATATGATAGTATATTAGTATCAACGTAGATAATTATAATAACCGGGATATAGTTGTTTCGTATTTGAAAATATACAACTATCATAAAGTTCTTAGCATGTTATTGTTATAGTAGTATACCAATGTAGATCTTGAGTTATACTTAGGATTCTATATATATGTTGTGTACGCTATAGTTCCAGAGTTGTACTCGGAAGTTCTATATGTTAATTGATAAGTATGTTGTTATTGTTAGTTTCATGTCAAGACAAAACTGTTGGATTAGTGTCTAAGTCCATAACTATATTTGGTATGTACTTGACCCGATTGGCATGGTCCATTTGGGTTGCATGGCATCATGCATTTGGATAGACTAAAATGAGAGAAATAACACTTAAGGTTTACTAATATATTATAAGTTCTAATATATTAATAAGATTATTTAATTAGTATTGATCAAGAATTAATTTGGAATTAATTAAGTGATCAAAAGGAGACTAATTAAATATATGGGTTGATTGTGTAAATCATCCATACTTGTATAGTGGGCTAATGCTCCATGGATTATCTAGTTGGGATAAAACCCATAGGATGTTCCATGGATGCTCCATGGTGTTTTTGTACCCATGGATCATGGAAATGAAAGGCCACGACAATTAGGGTTTACATGGTGTAACCCTAATTATGACACACTATATAAGCATCTTATTCTTGTCAAAAATCGGCGACCATGAGGCACCATGAGAGAACTATGTGTGTATGGTGAGGGCTAGCCGATTTCATGAAGTGGTTCATTTCTCTCTAAGTTATTCCAAGTGAATTTGATGTTGTGTGAACCATTTGAGGTGTCACACTTGGGGCACTCGGCTCTTAAGCATCAAGGAATCAAGCTACATAAAAAGGTATGTCTTCAAACTTATTTTATTACCCAAGTATCAAAGATTGTATGCTAGATAGGGCTTGGAATATTCATATTTGCATGTATAATAGAAAATACATAGATCCAAGGTATTTACGGTTACATGTACACTTAGGAGTGTTAGAATGCTCAAAACCTAACACTAGTATCAGAGCCTAGGCTTGTTTTCAATTATACTTGATGCAAAGTGCTGAAAAATGTTGAAAAAATCGATTTCCGGGTTGTCTGGGCACTGGACTCGCCGAGTCCACTGATGGACTCACTGAGTCCATGAGGAAACTCATCCTACTCGTCGCGTAGGTTCATACACTCGACGAGTAGGACCCCCTGACAACATATTTTCGACTTTTAAGGCTGGAATTGGACCAGAATCATTACCCTAAGCTGTTTTTGAATCTATAAACCTGTTTTTTATGTGGTAATGTTCATTCTAATCCAATTTCAAAGATAATTGTCAATAGATTCATGTTTTGTATTACTTTAATGGTTAGTCTAATTACATGAAAAAGTTTGATTAAATTATCTTATTCTTATGAGTTGCTTAGATTAATAGAAAAGTTATGTGAAATTGTTGTTTTCAATCCATTTTAATCTAAGAGTTGATTCTAAAATGTGTTTTGTAACTTGTCCTCAAGTTACATGAAAAGCACATTTAAGAATCATAAAACTCATAAATATTTCATAAGTTATTAATAAAGGAAAAGTTACATTCTTTTAATAGTTTAAAGTCTTCCATTACTTGTCCTCAAGTTATGGAACTTGAAGAGTTTTTTGTATTAAAACTACTTTAAACACATAAGTTATGTAATTGAATAGTTTTGAATAGTTTCAAAACTTGACCTTAAGTTTTGGAATTTGAAAAGTTTTCCCTTATGAATACTTTAATTCCAAGTTAAGCCCTTAGAATTTTAAAAGTTAAAATTCAACCCTTATTCATAGTTAGTGAAGTCGTTAGTGGAGCGTGTGTGGTTAACCGGCACACTAACATGGACTTGTGAGGAATGGCAAAGGTCTGAACAAGTGAGACTATGATTACGACATCCTTTTTCATAGTTCTGAAATTGTTTAGACACACATGTGTGCTATCTAAGGAAAGGTGTATGATCCTGATAAAGTTTTATCAAAGCATCTCGTATCAGAAATTTGAACTTTGGTAAGAAAGTCAATACAATATTGATTTCAAGAAGTCCAGCTGATTTCTGAGTACATGTCAAAGCTAGTGGGAGCATAAGTGTTATGCTAATAATTCTCATGTTAGTGGGAGCATGATAATTATGATTAGTATTGCAAGACAGCAATGTTAATTATAGAAAACAAAAGTTTAAATTCGTGAAGTTGCAGGGGTTGACAAGTTGTTTTGCTATAATTAAGGGAGATGAAATTATACTTCATTTCAATTCTAAAAGCTTAGATTGAGGTTTTAATCATATTTGGTCAAAGATATATATGAATTTTGTGTTGGAATGGCTCAACATAAGGAAATTCTATATATGGGTCCATTATTTGCATTCTAAAATTTGATTATGATTACGGCATCCCTTCTCATAATATATGAATTTTATAATAAGGACTTTAAATCAACTATCTTGAATATCTCCCAAAAGATGTCTAGTTCAGACATTTATGATCTTACCAAATCTCTTGGAACTTCACTTCCTCCACCTCCTCCAATTATTCTCCTTAACCCATAAATTCAAGGTCACTCAAGCCCTATTGGCAAGCAAAGTCTATGTGTGCTCACATCTTGGAGATGAAGTCACATATTGACAAGCCGGGAGAGTTGGGTGTCAAAGTCTTAAGAAAGTTGGATGTTCAATCACTTTCTAAGTCACATGGTGAGTTCCTTTGGGACTACCATGAAACAAACTATGACATGACCCTTAAATTATCTTATCTATCTGCTTGGTGCCGCTGAATCAGCAATGATTTGGAGGACTAGTAAAGCAAGTTTGATTAAGAAGATCAACTTCCCAAACCTTAAATGGACATTGACAATGGTAACATTGAAAATCCATAAAAAGCTTTCTCTTCCCAATGGAAAGGGATCGGCCATTGTCAACTCGGTTGACGAAATGGTAAAGAGAAAGGCAAGTCTGAGATAGTCCAGTGTACCATTCCCAAAGGGTCCATATGGTTCTATTGCCAAAGGAAGGGGCATTGATTACAAAACTGCCTATTTATCTGAAGGATCATAGGGTTGATCAAGTCAAGATGTTTGATTCTACTTCAGGTGAAGTCCACTATCTAACTCTGTTAAGTTTCTATTCTGAGATTCTCATGTGACTGGGTCACATATTGTTGTTTTAAGAATCCAAGAAAAGTGAAGAAACTTACACGAAGTATATGCTGATTCTGATCGCGAAGATGGATTTCGATCGCATGGTTCGGTGATCAGAATTTTTGAGCTGTGGCTTAGGAGTTATGATATATTGCTTAGGAATAGATAACAAGAAGTTTTTCATATGCATTTGCACTGTAAGGATAAGTTTTTTTCCACAAAGTTTTGAAATAAAATAAAAAGGTTTTAATTTTATATTTATTTTAAATATCCTTACAGTGGCATTTGTGAAAAATGGTTGTTTATATGATTCCATTGATAGAAAGATTGAAAAAATGGACTTGATTCTTTCATTTGTGGTAGTGTCATAGTTTACCAAATAAGGAAAGATTCTCATCACCCAAGGTTTCAGTTTGATAGAAACTTGGAAATCATGCAAGTTCTATAGTATGATGAATGAGAATTTTCATGTTTGTAAAATTAAGATTAATTCCTTGTTCACATGTATATGTGAGTCAAGTGAAGGACTAAGAGATCGAGTACACATTCTGGTGCACTGATCAAGTCCACCACAAAAGATCGATAAGACTATTCGTCATGATTTACTAAAGTTTAGTAAATATGGTTATACTTACTAGTTTAAGTATAATTCTGAATCGTTGGAAAAGTTTCGATGTATGGCAGAACGAATGAGAAGAATCAAATCAGGCAGAAGGATAAAAGTCTCTCAAATCTGAAAGATGGGAGAGTACTTTAGTATCATGTTTTGTGATAATCTTAATGATTTAGAAATCATGTCACAATTAGTCCTCTAAGGACATCTTAATCCATTCCTATGATTAAGAAGAGGAATCAAGAATTGTGGAAATGGTTAAATCAAGAAGATGATTCATAGTTCGTTCCAAAACATGTCTTAGAGTCATACTCCAAGACTTTAAGTTGAGTGACATATCTTAAAGAAAGGTTTATAACACTTGTCAAATGTAAGAGTAAAAGTGCCCTACTCTTGTACATTTGAAATTTGTAAGTTGTGATGTTTTGGATAAAACAAAGACCAACTTAGGCCAATTGTATGAAGTGTTTGTCTTGATAAAGAGTCCGCACTATCTCTTGAATATTTGACAAGTGAGTCTTATATGTCAAGAGGACAGTGGCAGTCTTAGAGATCTTGGAAAAACTTCAAGATCTAATCAAGAATAAAACCTGTAGTTCATCACTAACACACAACTTGAGGTTTATAACCTATCGTGTTGACATATTCCTACTTCTGTGCCCATTCCAGTGAAAGTTGGCTTTGCATATGAGTTCTGAGAGTTCTCAATTGGTTTCATAACAACTTGGAAGAAATGGCAGGCCCTTGTGCTGCCAGGTGGCAAGAAAGTAAGATTGAGTTCAGTCCATATGAGTTTGGATAAGAACACTTACACCATAAACAATCTAAGTGTCATAAGGTTTCTCTCCGATTCATGAAAATGATGGTGAGGGAACGCTTTCACTAAGGAGATATTTGCATTCTCAAAGTCGTTAGTGGAGCGTGTGTGGTTAACCGACACACTAACATGGACTTGTGAGGAATGGCAAAGGTCTGAACAATTGAGACTATGATTACGGCATCCTTTTTCATAGTTCTGAAATTGTTTAGACACACATGTGTGCTATCTAAGGAAAGGTGTATGATCCTGATAAAGTTTTATCAAAGCATCTCGTATCAGAAATTTGAACTTTAGTAAGAAAGTCAATACAATATTGATTTCTAGAAGTCCAGCTGATTTCTGAGTACATGTCAAAGCTAGTGGGAGCATAAGTGTTATGCTAATAATTCTCATGTTAGTGGGAGCATGATAATTATGATTAGTATTGCAAGACAACAATGTTAATTATAGAAAACAAAAGTTTAAATTCGTGAAGTTGCAGGGGTTGACAAGTTGTTTTGCTATAATTAAGGGAGATGAAATTATACTTCATTTCAATTCTAAAAGCTTAGATTGAGGTTTTAATCATATTTAGTCAAGGATATATATGAATTTTGTGTTGGAATGGCTCAACATAAGGAAATTCTATATATGGGTCCATTATTTGTGTTCTAAAATTTGATTATGATTACGGCATCCCTTTTCATAATCTGAATTATGAGAACTTGGCAAATAGATACAAAAATATTATAGCAAAAGACTGGTCTAGTATCATGTCTTTATATGAGACATCATGAATTGAATCCCATATGCTTTGGATATTGGATCGATTTCATGTGCTATAATATTCATCCATTCTAAATTTTCCAAATGCTCAAGGCATTAAGAAGGGAAAATTCTAGAATTGGAAATGACTAAAATGATTAAGCAATTGCCGAGGATAATCTAAGATTTACCAAAGATTGGTTGCTCAGGGACAGTTGGAAGTGTAGTGTTAATTTTGGAAGGACCATATTGATATATTCTGAAAAGAGGCAACTCTTGTTCAGAAGTGATAATCAAAATGGGAATATGGAAATGTTTCCACAGGTGGAAATTATTCAATTTGTGTAAGATTAGAAAAACTTAATGCAAGAAGGATATTTCCATGGAGTTGATCTCCATTGGAATACTCTGTAATGTCTGTTGACAAGTCTTTGTGACTTTGTGCATAATCATTACAAGAGGATCAATGCATATAAGTTTATAATCTACCAGATTTTGGTAAATGGCAGGATTTGGAATTCTTGCATTTTCGGTAAGGAATTGGGATTGTGAAATGAGAATCATTGGAATTATGTTCAATCGATTTATTTCACAGAGTAAAGATCATAGACAAACTTAGTGTGCATACTTGATGTATGGCATAACTAATGTTTAGACAAACTTATTGTGCATACTTGGTGTATGGCATGACTAGTGTTTAGAAAACATAGTGTACATGCTTGGAGCATTGGACAACTATTGTTTTAATTCAATTATAACGTTGATAGTTGAAACATTATACAATGAATAATGGGTAATCAATATGGTGATAAATAAAATGTGTTTTATTTATATTCATAAGTTCTGAGACCATATTGGATTCGATTATTCTTGTGTTTCACTTTGCATGATTTGACTTCCAGAATAACTAGGTCGTTCTTCCTGAATGACTAAGTTATTCAAACCATCCACAGTCGGTCATATGTTGGAAGTAGATATGAATCAAGACTGGCATGGGTTGGCTTGTAGAAGTCTAAGATGTTGGACAAAGCGGTGCTACAACACTCATGAGTGCTCATAAGTTATGAGTATTGGATTCAACCCACGCTCATTTGACTCACTTCATGGATTTTATCACGAGTGATCATGAGACGATAATATCATATATTCTTCAAACCTAGAGATATGAGTTGTTACTATGAGTTGGTTATATATTGATTGCACGAAAACGCATTCGTAACTTGATGTTATAAAACGTGCCTTTGTGTATGATTCAACAAGTAGTAGAATAAGCCATATGAGTCGAAGTTTATCCATTCCTTTTACCTTCGGGATAAAAGCGATATCTGTGGGCCCCTCTATGATTTAGTGATGACACATGTGAGTTCTTGGCCAAGCCAGGACTGATTTGATCTGTTCAATCAGTCAGTCGTCATGAATCAGAAATCGGGAAACAACAAATGGACTGAGAGAATGATTGATAATCCATGTCTCTGTTCATATGATATCTAGAATGGAGGAATATATGATCACTTATCTAATGGACAAGTCATTGACGAGATCAGAGTACAGTTACAACGTCAGAGTTTGACAGCGGCTTAAAGAGCTACGATTGCCAGTCGGTTCTTGAAGTCATACTCAATAATAGTCTCAGACTTATCCAAGTGGGAGACTGTTGGATTAGTGTCTAAGTCCATAACTATATTTGGTATGTACTTGACCCGATTGGCATGGTCTATTTGGGTTGCATGGCATCATGCATTTGGATAGACTAAAATGAGAGAAATAACACTTAAGGTTTACTAATATATTATAAGTTCTAATATATTAATAAAATTATTTAATTAGTATTGATCAAGAATTAATTTGGAATTAATTAAGTGATCAAAAGGAGACTAATTAAATATATGGGTTGATTGTGTAAATCATCCATACTTGTATATTGGGCTAATGCTCCATGGATTATCTAGTTGGGCTAAAACCCATAGGATTCTCCATGGATGCTCCATGGTGTTTTTGTACCCATGGATCATGGAAATGAAAAGCCATGACAATTAGGGTTTACATGGTGTAACCCTAATTATGACACACTATATAAGCATCTTATTCTTGTCAAAAATCGGCGACCATGAGGCACCATGAGAGAACTATGTGTGTATGGTGAGGGCTAGCCGATTTCATGAAGTGGTTCATTTCTCTCTAAGTTATTCCAAGTGTATTTGATGTTGTGTGAACCATTTGAGGTGTCACACTTGGGGCACTCGGCTCTTAAGCATCAAGGAATCAAGCTACATAAAAAAGTATGTCTTCAAACTTGTTTTATTACCCAAGTATCAAAGATTGTATGCTAGATAGGGTAATACCTTGGAATATTCATATTTGCATGTATAATAGAAAATACATAGATCCAAGGTATTTACGGTTACATGTACACTTAGGAGTGTTAGAATGCTCAAAACCTAACACTGGTATCAGAGCCTAGGCTTGTTTTCAATTATACTTGATGCAAAGTGCTGAAAAATGTTGAAAAAATCGATTTCCGGGTTGTCTGGGCACTGGACTCGCCGAGTCCACTGATGGACTCACTGAGTCCATGAGGAAACTCATCCTACTCGTCGCGTAGGTTCATACACTCGACGAGTAGGACCCCCTGACAACATATTTTCGACTTTTAAGGCTGGAATTGGACCAGAATCATTACCCTAAGCTGTTTTTGAATCTATAAACCTGTTTTTTATGTGGTAATGTTCATTCTAATCCAATTTCAAAGATAATTGTCAATAGATTCATGTTTTGTATTAGGTTAATGGTTAGTCTAATTACATGAAAAAGTTTGATTAAATTATCTTGTTCTTATCAGTTGCTTAGATTAATAGAAAAGTTATGTGAAATTGTTGTTTTCAATCCATTTTAATCTAAGAGTTGATTCTAAAATGTGTTTTGTAACTTGTCCTCAAGTTACATGAAAAGTCACATTTAAGAATCATAAAACGCATAAATATTTCATAAGTTATGAATAAAGGAAAAGTTACATTGTTTTAATAGTTTAAAGTCTTCCATAACTTGTCCTCAAGTTATGGAACTTGAAGAGTTTTTTGTATTAAAACTACTTTAAACACATAAGTTATGGAATTGAATAGTTTTGAATAGTTTCAAAACTTGACCTCAAGTTTTGGAATTTGAAAAGTTTTCCCTTATGAATACTTTAATTCCAAGTTAAGCCCTTATAATTTTAAAAGTTAAAATTCAACCCTTATACTTTATAATATTATAAGTTAATAATATATATATGTATAAGAGCAAGTCAGTCTTACCGTTAGTAGGCCTCATTCACGAAGCCGATTTATAAGGGGGTATAAGGGTACTGCCTATAAAATGACAGTTTAATGGGTGTCCACTCTCACCCACCGCTTCCTTGATTGGTGGAGGGTCGTTAGCCGAACGGGTAGGACAAGGACTAGAATTCTCCCTTAATTAAAAGTATTAATGATAAATACTAAGTAACTAAACTTTTATAAATTCCCAATCTTAGTTACTTAGGAAAAATGTGAATTTGGTGCTAACCCATGAAATTACACTTTGCACTTTGCTTAAGTCGGTTAGTTGAGCGCGTGTGGTTAACCGACACACTAGCTTGACTTAACAAGGTAGGAAAAAGGGTAACTTAATGTTTATCATAGTATCGGTGGAGCGTGTATGGTTAACCGGCACATCGATTAAGGGGTAAATATTAAGGGTACCAAGTATATTTGCATGGTTATTCACACCTTGTTTTGTGATCCTCGACATCCCAGTCATAAAACTTGAGAGGGCACAATCGAGATTGAAACATGCCATTGAAAAGTTCAATGAATCTCAAAAGATCTAGGAGTTTCAAATCCAATTAAAACCTAATATTTCTATTTCGTTTTCCATGGTGGAAATTGGCGAATCGTCATTCGCCTACCTTCAAATATTCTATAGCTTGGATTACGGCATCCCTCTTCCAAGTTATAAAATATTGTGTTGGGTCCTAGCCTTAATATTTCATATTGGGTGTTATATTCAGGACTTTAAATCAACTATCTTGAATATCTCCCAAAAGATGTCTAGTTCAGACTTTTATGATCTTCCCAAATCTCTTGGAACTTCACTTCCTCCACCTTCTCCAATTATTTTCCCTAACCCACAAGTTCAAGGTCACTCAAGCCCTATTGGCAAGCAAAGTCTATGTGTGCTCACATCTTGGAGATGAAGTCACATATTGACAAGCCGGGAGAGTTGGGTGTCAAAGTCTTAAGAAAGTTGGATGTTCAATCACTTTCTTAGTCACATGGTGAGTTCCTTTGGGACTACTATGAAACAGACTATGACATGACCCTTAAATTATCTTATCTATTTGCTTGGTGCTGCTGAATCAGCAATGATATGGAGGACTAGTAAAGCAAGTTTGATTAAGAAGATCAACTTCCCAAACCTTAAATGGACATTGAAAATGGTAACATTGAAAATCCAGAAAAGCTTTCTCTTCCCAATGGAAAGGGATCGGCCATAGTCAACTCGGTTGACGAAATGGTAAAGAGAAAGGCAAGTCTGAGATAGTCCAGTGTACCATTCCCAAAGGGTCCATATGGTTCTATAGCCAAAGGAAGGGGCATTGATTACAAAACTGCCTATTTACCTAAAGGATCATAGGGTTGATCAAGTCAAGATGTTTGATTCTACTTCAGGTGAAGTCCACTATCTAACTCTGTTAAATTTCATAATCTGAGATTCTCATGTGACTGGGTCACATATTGTTGTTTTAAGAATCAAAGAAAAGTGAAGAAACTTAAACGAAGTATATGCTGATTCTGATCGCGAAGATGGATTTTGATCGCATGGTTCGGTGATCAGAATTTTTGAGCTGTTGCTTAGGAGTTATGATATATTGCTTAGGAATAGATAACAACAAGTTTTTCATATGCATTTGCACTGTAAGGATAAGTTTTTTTCCGCAAAGTTTTGAAATAAAATAAAAAGGTTTTAATTTTATATTTATTTTAAATATCCTTACAGTGGCATTCGTGAAAAATGGTTGTTTATATGATTCCATTGATAGCAATATTGAAAAAATGGACTTGATTCTTTCGTTTGTGGTAGTGTCATAATTTACCAAATAAGGAAAGATTCTCATCATCCACGGTTTCAGTTGGATAGAAACTTGGAAATCATGCAAGTTGTATAGTATGATGAATGAGAATTTTCATCTTTGGAAAATTAAGATTAATTCCTTGTTCACATGTATATGTGAGTCAAGTGAAGGACTAAGAGATCGAGTACACATTATGGTGCATTGATCAACTCCACCACAAAAGATCGATAAGACTATTCGTCATGATTTACTAAAGTTTTGTAAATATGGTAATACTTACTAGTTTAAGTATAATTCTGAAACGTTGGAAAAGTTTCGATGTATGGCAGAACGAATGAGAAGAATCAAATCAGGCAGAAGGATAAAAGTCTCTCAAATCTGAAACATGGGAGAGTACTTAAGTATCATGTTTTGTGATAATCTTAATGATTTAGAAATCATGTCACAATTAGTCCTCTAATGACAACTTAATGCATTCCTATGATTAAGAAGAGGAATCAAGAATTATGGAAACGGTATGGTACACTTGTGGAGGTATCGGAGGCCACTAGGAGGCGGGATGGTACATTTCTGTCTACCCAAGAAGGACATCCACCAATTTGTGTCTACTCAGCGGTATGGTACACTTGTGGAGGTATGGGAGGCCACTAGGAGGCGGGAGATTGAGTTAGAGCTCCAGGAAAGGGAGCAGAGATAGGCTTCGGGGCTGGCGCAGCCTGCGGCAAAGCGGTTTAAGGCCGCTGATATGAGATTTGGGAGTCATAGGGGCCGTACTTGTGGAAAGTGAGGCAGGGTTCATGAGGGTCCTTTCTGATCTACTTTTGGGTGCCACAAATGTGGCAATGATGGGCATTATGCCAAGGACTGTCGCCAGGAGGTTTCCGAGTCGATCACCAGGATCTGTTATCACTGTGATCATGTTGGCCAAGTGAAAGACAACTTTAATTTTCTCACCGGGGGACTGGCGCATGCTCCAACGCTAGCTACTTTGAGGATTAACAATGGGTACTAGGGTAGGGCGGAGCCTCCGAGGGCACGAGTTCGTGCTTTTCAACTCACGGTAGAGGAAGCTAGGGCGGCACCAGAAGTTGTTTCTGGTATGTTTCTATTTATCATTATGTCGGTTATATTATGGTAGGCTTATGTTTATGTTTTTGATAGGTACATTCTTAGTGAACTCCTACCTGCTCTTGTGTTATTAAACTCGAGCGCAAGTTGTTCCTTTGTATATCAGTCCTTTAGTAGGGATTTCGATATGAACCTTGGCGAGTTGGAGTCTCCGTTGCGGGTTTCTATCGCTAACGAACATGGGATTTCTGCACCCAGAGTGTATCAGGGTTGTGTCTTGGAGATCTTCGGGGTGCCTTAACCGATTGATTTGATTCATATCCCCATGGGGGATGTATGCATGATAGTAGGGATTGATTGGCTGATAAGTTTTGGTGCTATGATTAACTGCAAGGGTCGGCGAGTGGTAGTTTGAACCCCAAGTAGGGGAGAACTGCTCTTCTATGGAGAGGGTACCAGGATTGGGACAGAGTTTTGTTCGGCGGCCAGGGATCGACAGTATATTCAGCACGGGTTAGGGAGAAGGCATCAGTTTCGGATGTGCCAGTTGTTAGGGAGTTTGCTGATGTGTTTTTGGAGGAGTTACCCGGTGTGCCTCCCAAGAGGCAGGTTCTGTTCAGTATTGACTTAGTGCCAGGTATGGCTCCGATTGGGAAGTCGTCGTACCGTTTGGCACCGCTTGAGATGCAGGAGTTATCCTCTCAGATTCAGGAGCTGTTAGGCAAGCAGTTCATCCGACCGAGCAGTTCACCGTGGGGAGCACCAATATTGTTCTTCAAGATGAAGCATGGTTCACATCGGTTGTGCATTGATTACCAGGAGTTGAACAAGTTGACGGTGAAGAAACTTTATCCCCTTCAGCGGATTGATGACCTATTTGATCAGTTGCAGGGTGCGTCTTGGTTCTCCAATATCGATTTGAGGTCAGGGTATCAGCAGATGAGGGTCATAGAGGAGGATGTGGAGAAGACCGTGTTCCAGACTCGTTATGGTCATTACGAGTTCGTGATGATGCAGTTTAGGCTCACTAATGCGTCGACAACTCTCATGGATTTGATGAATCGGGTATGCATTTCGATTCTTGATCGATCAGTTATTGTTTTTACTGATGATATCCTAGTGTATTCTAAGACCAGGGAGCAGCATGAGGAGCACGTTCGATATTTTTTGGGAGTATTGAGGAGATAAGAACTGTATGCCAAGTTCTCGAAGTTTGTGTTTTGGTTACGAGATTTCCAGTTCCTGGGACACCTCGTTAGCCAAAATAGGATTTTGATAGGTCCGGCCAAGATTGTGGCCGTGATGCATTGGGAGATTCCAAAGACTCGCCCCTCACTCATCTGACGAGGAAGGGTGTGGATTTTGTATGGGGCTCTGAGCAGGAGACACCGTTTGAGATACTACGACATAGGTTATGTGATGCACAGTATTGACCCCTCCGGAGGGTGTCGAGGATTTCGTTGTATTTTGTGATGCATCCATCACTGGTTTAGGGGTGGTTCTTATGTAGAGGGTGCGATTGATTGCGTATACTTCTCGACAGTTGAATCCGTATGAGGCATGATATCCTACTCATGATCTGGAGTTGGGAGCGGTAGTGTTTTCTCTGAATATTTGGCGACACTACTTGTATGGGGTCCGGTGTACTATCCACACAGATCACAAGAGTTTGCGATATCTTATGGACCAGCCGAACCTGAACATTAGGCCGCACAGGTGGCTTGACGTGGTCATGGATTATGACTGCGAGATCCTTTACCATCCGGGTAAAGCGAATGTGGTCGCTAATGCTTTGAGCCGCAAATCGGCGGGATCTTCTGCTAGGGGTATGTCTATGAGGATATCCATTGATTCTCCACATTTAGATTTGATCAGAGGGGTACAGACAGAAGGAGTTAAGAAGGAGAACTTGAAATAGGAGAGAATCAGGGGCGAGATCGAAAAATTTATCATCGATAGTCGGGGATTGTTGACCTGGTGTGGTCGGGTTTGGATTGCGGTTTCTGGCGGTGTCAGGCAGATAGTTTTGGAGGACGCACATAAGTCACGCTTTTCGATACACCCAAGATCCATCAATATGTATCACGATTTCAGACAAAGTTACTGGTGGTCGTGTATCAAGAGGGAGATATGTTTGTACGTTGAGAGGTGCCTGACATGTATGATGATCAAGACCAAGCACCAGAGGCCACATGGCAAGCTACAGCCTTTGGAAGTTCCCATATGGAAGTGGAAACAGACCACCATTGATTTTATCACCAAGCTACCAAGGATTGTCAAGGGTTTTGATGCAATCTGGGTCATCGTGGATCGATTGACCAAGTGTGCCCATTTTTTGGCCATTCGGGAGAGCTCCTTGGCCGAGAAATTGAACGATGTGTATGTTCGAGAGTTTATTGCTTGTCATGGGGTTCTGGTTTCCATTATTTCAGATCGAGATGTTCGGTTCACCTTACGATTCTAGCAGAAGTTGCACGAGGAACTGAGTACGACTGCATTTTAACACTGCTTATCATCCGCAGACTGACGGCCAGAGTGAGCAGACCATCCAGACACTTGAGGATATGTTACAGGCTTGTTTCATAGATTTTTGTAGGAGTTGGGATTCCTACCTACCTCTTACGGAGTTTTCCTACAACAATAACTATCACTCCAGCATCGGTGCACTGCCTTTCGAGCTTCTGTATTGTGACATCCCCATTTTGACGGCCAGAAAAGACCGATTTTTGTTTATGCTTTATAAAAATCAGAGTACGTCTTTTAATAAAATTGTTGTGGAATTTGTTCCCAGAAAAACATGATAAATACGTTATCAAAGCATTTCCAAAGAAATGTATTTTTATTCATTTTAAAACTTTTGGGATGTCATTGTCAATACAGAAACATAAGCATAAACAGAACTTACATTTATTTACACTAGTGATCTACATCTCTTTAATCTCTCAGTGTAAAGTGACTTCGTATCGACACCTGTGATACAAATAAGCTTGAGTGGGTCAGGTTGGGAAACCTGGTGAGTACATAGGGTTTTCAACCCACAATAATATAATTATTATGTTTAAACATCAAACAATCAACCCAATTACCCATCCCGATTATCTTCTTTACTCTTAAGGATCTACCCTAAGAATCAGCTATTCCTCGTTCATTCATTCCTAAGGATTATCCTAAGGAATAGGCACGAAATCCATCGTTACTAATGACACATCTATCAAGCACAACTGCTAATATTATCACATAGGCGCATCTGCCAGAATTGTGACATTCTTTATGGGGCGCTACTGTCACGGTTATAATGTCCTCTATTAGGCACAGCTGCCGATACTATTCTTAGAGCGCAGCTGCTAGGATGTTTAGAGTACCTCGTAGATCCAACAACATCTACAGGTTATGGCACATCTGCTAATGCTCATCTATAGGGTACTAGGTCCATTACTGCTAATTTCCACCTATAGGGCACTATATCCACACTACCAATGTTCTTCGTCCCTCATCATTCATCTACCCATGTCATACCCAACATATTTGTAGATATAAAATACATATACAGTTTAAATCATTTAAAACATGTATAAAAATCTTTCACACAGCATAGACAACAAGTATTCAGACAATATGCACACATAGCATGAAATTTAAATAAAATACTTCATATCTATGTGTAAGATGAAAGTAACTATGCACTCACCTGATTAGGTGGTGACTTGGCACTTGAACATCACTTCGTTATCTCAAAACAATTTTTCCTCGACCAAAACAGCGGATTTTAAAGAAAACCGGGCTTTGCTCGGAGCAGCGTCTCCGAACCGAAAGACCCTTTTTCTCGGGAATCCGGGAGCCTCGGGGCTTCCTTCGGGTGCTAGGGGGTTTACCTAGGCTTTTAGGGGGTTAGAATGGGTTAGAGAGAGAAAGATGTGAGAAATGAGTGAAGAAGCCGGCTGCCTTCGCTGCCTTTTTATAGCCTGCGAGGCCTCGGTACGCTGGGCGTACCTCGGACCTACGCTGGGCGTAGTGCTTCGTTCGTACAACACGTGTTGCGGCTTCGGTGGGGCGACGTGGCTTGCTCTGGTCCGCGGAAGGGTAGAACGTTGGGCGTGCGAGGCTTGTACGCGAGGCGTACACGGTACGCGGGGCGTCTGATGCGAGCGCTGGGCGTCCGAGATGCGACGTGTCAAGATCCGAAGCGAGCACCGTGGTCGGCAAGCGACGGCCCTGATCGAGCCACGTCATCAATTTCGCATCAGATTTCGCAAATTGCACACTCGACTTTAAAAATTCGTAACTTTCACATACAAGCTCCGTTTTCGACGTTCTTTATATCCACGCGTAGGCGGGAACGTACTCTACAACTTTCGTTTACACTCCGTCGGATAATTTTGAATTTATTTTAAAAGTTATATTTTTAACAGGCCGGGACAGAATTGGTTTGTTAAAAATTCATAACTTCTTCATCCGACGTCCGTTTTCGTCTGTCTTTTTATCGTTATGCTACTATTAATGAGATCTTCGATTCTCGTTTAGGTTGTGTCGGCTAAAAACCGCTCGATCTAATATTCGAACTTCGGGTTGTACACTGCTAAGCTGAAACTTCGAAAAATCATAACTTCCTCATACCAAGTCAGATTTGGGCGTTCTTTTTATGGACGCTCTCGGTTTAACGTTTTCTACGACTTTTGTTTAGATCGCTAAGGCTAAAACTCGCTCTATCGTAAATTCACTATTTACGCTTCCCGGTGTCGTGCCGGTTTTGCCGTAAAACTTCGACGGGTCATAACTTCTTCGTTATAACTCGGATTTCGGCGTTCTTTATATGTATGAAAACCTTGAGACATATTCTACAAATTGGCTAAGATTATTTAATTTAAATAATCTGTTGTCGAAAAGTCATTTTCGACCCCTATTATCTCTAGATTGACTAGCCCTCATCTACGGGTGTTACATGTATGGTCGGGGATGTCGTACCCCAAATTTTTAGGGGGAAGTTGGTCACAGAGTCATGGGAAGGACTGAGGTAGTCCTCCAGACCACAAAGCTTATCTGGCATATTAGACAGAGATTGCAGACAACTCAGAGTCTGCAGAAGAGCTATGCCGACCAACATCGTTCAGAGTTCGAATTTCAGGTTGGCGATATGGTTCTACTGAAGGTATCACCCTGGAAGGGTGTGATACACTTCAGGAAGAGAGGGAAACTAGGTCCCCGGTATATTGGATCATTCCATGTGATCGCCAAGGTAGGCAGGGTGGCCTACCGGTTGGATTTGCCAAGTGACCTTAGTCAGATCCACAACACTTTCCATGTTTTGTAGTTGCGAAAGTGCTTGTTAGATGATGAAGAAATGGTCTCTTTGGATGATATTTAGGTCAATGAGCGCCTGAATTATATTAAGAGGTCGGTAACGATAATGGAGAGAGAGATGAAGGTCCTATGCAACAAGGAGATACCTTTGGTAAAGGTTCAGTGGCAACATCGGAAAGATTCCGAGTGGACCTGGGAGCCGGAGGCAGAGATGTGGGAGAATTATCCTGAGTTATTTGCAGCATCGGACTTTGAGTACAAATTCTAGCTCAAGTGGGGGACAATTGTAACATCCCGATGATGAGGTAATTTAAAATTTAACCCTATGTGTGAAGAAATATTGCATTTTGGCCCTTGTGCATGAGTAAGGTTGCAAAATGTCCCTTAATGACATTTTGGTAATTTCCGGGCGGAGCTTAGTACGTTGGGCGTGCATGCGAGATCGTAGTACGCTGGGCATACATCGCATACGCAGGGCATATGTGCGAGGGTTCCAAACCCTAAAATTTAGGGTTTGGACACTATTTAAACAACTTTATGGCCCCAAGACCTTCACCCTAATCAACCTCCACCAGAAAATCGTACCTCTAACTAACCGTAAGTGAGAAGAGTGCATTTTAAGCTCATTTGTGTGTTTTGGTGGTGTTCTTGAAGAAGAAGAAGGTGGTAGAAGGACATTGGAGCGTGAGAGAAGTTTGGATCTGGGATTCACTACTTGCTAGCAACCTCGAGGAGGTAAAAACCTCCTAGCTTGATCATCGTTTCTTATGGATATAGTTATTTCTTCATTTAGGGCATTTTGGTCCCAACCTTTGTGATTCTTAAGCATACCATGCTCTTGACCTAATACGTTGTCCTTTCAGACCCAATAAGGGGTCTTGGCTCATCAAAATGAGGTATTGATGCTTAGTTCTTCCCCATGCATGCTCTAGAAGGTCTTTAGGTGTTAAGAAGTTAATTTTGTTGGTATTAAGCACTTAATGGGCATGCAAAGTCATAAAGTTGGAAACTTTATGACTCTTAGTGATTTTTTAGCATTGGATTTGCATTTGGACGTAATAAGTCAAAGTATTAAGCTCTTAAGTGGTTAAGAGGAAAACATGTGCATACGTTGGGCGTACCAAGTTGTACGTTGCATGTACGCAGTTTGAGCCCCGATGTATCGGACCATGAGTACGCCCCGCATACATCCGAAGTACACACCGCGTACGAGGCCTGAGTTGAGTCGGCTGGGTTGGCTTGTTGATTTTGACCAATTTTAAGCACGTGTATTTTAGGAAAAATGAAATTTATTTCGAATGGGAAATGTTTTGATATTTTGGAGTCGGGTGTTACAGGCTTTGTAACACCCGATTCTATTGGGATAAAAAAAACAAGTTAAGCACTTTGAACAAAAGTCAAACAAACTTCAGTGACACTCGCGGAATAAAACATGTCGAGCTTAGGGAAGGAAACTGGACGTGTTGGAGGTCTTTAGCACGCGCCTTTTTGAGGATTAACTCGACGATTTGGTGAAGGCCAACTCGACGAGTTGGACGTTATTTCAGAAACCCTAATTTCGGGGGCACCTTAAGTCCCAGGTGTTGGTCTCATTTCCAGCCTCCATTGCCCCTTACCCTAATATCGAAACCCTAGACCCTCCTTGAGCGTTGTGAGCCCTTTTTGAGTGCATTTTGGGATGTTTGAAACTTATTGAAGCAAGAGGATCTTAGTGCAAGGTGGGGATTCAAGAAGGAGCTTTCAGATCTCGATTCCTTGCTCCATTTCCATCTTTGTTCGGGTATAAAGTCTCAACCTTGCTTATTTTATGCTTAGATCTGCTTGTTAGGGCTAGTTTCCATGGATTAGCCAAGTTTGAGTGGTTGATGGGGGTGTTGGTAGTCCCAAAGGAGTTATTCTTCCAAATCCATGGTTCTTGGGAGCTCTTGTGGCATAAAGGTGCCAACTTTATGGTCTTAAGGGCTCCATGCATCCATTAAGCCCTTCTTTTGGCCTCTTTTGAGCTTTTGAGCTTCT
This sequence comes from Lactuca virosa, assembly GCF_052849685.1. NCBI lineage: Eukaryota > Viridiplantae > Streptophyta > Magnoliopsida > Asterales > Asteraceae > Lactuca > Lactuca virosa. The sequence goes on along the minus strand of NC_136434.1, from coordinate 110,752,076 downwards.
TCTAGCCGCATGAGAGTAAAGTTGAAAACTTTACATGACCTTTCAACCTTTAAGGTCCAGATCTGCATCCATGAGCTTTGTCTTGATGATTTGGTGATTAATGATTAAGCCCTTAACCTCTTAAGCTTAGGGTTTGGGTTTTTGACCCATTAGAATGGTTCTTAAACGTAAAGTTGGAAACTTTACCCTTCCAGGCACTATTTCAGTTGAGATCTGAGTGGTGGAGCCTTTACTTTCGGGAATGGCGGATTAATAGATTAAGAGGTTTTGCTGACTGAAGAAATCGGTGAGTTCATGGGTGAACTCGGCGAGTTGGATCAACTTTTCGCGATTTTGTTGATTATTGGTGGAACTGGTCGAGTTGAGGGACAACTCAACGAGTTGAGTCAACTCGGAGCATTGACTTTGACTTTTGACTTATTCCTTTGACCAAGTTTGTCCCAAGGGGTGATTGAGATAATATGAATTGTATTCAAGGAAAATATGGGCTTAGGATAAGACCCATATGGGATTGGTCCCAATTTGGAGAATTGGGCCATTAGTGGGCCTTTGTGGTTCTTTTGGTTTTAGGAGTTGGGCCTCAGTTTTGGTTCGTGTTTGGGGTCAAGGGTAAAATGGTAATTTTACCCCAAGTATCGTTAGTAGGCCTAGGAATGGAATCTGATTGTTTATTTGTTATTATTTTGATCTGTTAGATATGAGGCGTCATCAGGGTAGCAGCTGGGGATTTATTTCAGGGAGCTTCTGCATTCGAGGTGAGTCTCCTCGCTGTTGTAGGGTTAAAGGCACCAATGCTGGGCCATTCAGTTTATGTATTGTAGAAATACCCTGGGGGTTATCCCTTGGCATTATGTATGAAGGACCAGGAGGCGGCTCTTGGCACACTGTACGCTAGACCAGAGTCTGAACTTTGGCACTTGTCTATAAGACCCAGGGTTGTGGCCTCCGGCCTGGCAAGAAAGACCACAAGGCGGCTCGTGGCATAATGGCAAGACTATGGTTGGCACATAGCACTCTTATTGATTATGGTATATGGATGACATGTATGGTTCACAATTATGTATGTCATGTATGGCTCGTTTGATATATATATATATATATATATATATATATATATATATATATATATATATATATATATATATATATATATATATATATATATATATATATATATGGTATGTGGTATTTGGGGAACTCACTAAGCTTTGAGCTTATGGTTTCTGTAACATCCATAAAAATCATGCCAATTTAAACTTTTTTAAACATCCAAAACCAATAGTTATTACAAAAAAGGTTTCTAAAATATGTTCATATCAGAGTATCCCATAAATCCAAATCATAAAATGTGAGGAAGTGTACGGTCATGCCTTCGCCTTCCCGCGGTCAACCGCTGTACCTAAAACAATAATCGATAAATTTAAGCTCGAAGGCTTAGTGAGTTACCCCCAATATACCCATACACACAACAATACACATATAATAACAAAAATTACTCATAATAACAACATGTAATGGGTCCACAACTCTACAGAGTCGATTACCCCTGAGCCCACAGTGTGAGTCTGGCTTGCCTTCTGAGCCCGCAGCTCACATCTGGCTTGCCTCCAAGCCAACAACATAAGTCTGGCTTGCTTTTGAGCCCAAAGCTTATGACTGGCTTGCCCCCTGCAGTCCTACAACTGAAACATATCTGACTTGCCCTCAGTATGATTCTGGCATACCACTTGGTTCTCAAATCGTATCTAGTATGCTAATGAGTCCTTAGTATGAGTCTGCTATGCCTTCCCGGCCCTCAGCTCATATCTGGCATACTCCAAGGTTTGTTGGTCGCTGCACGAGACAGTGCAACCTCAACCCTACCCACACAACATGTCTACATATACAACTAATAAAACATACAAAATACTCTTGGCCTACAACCATCGGCTTGGAATGCCCACATACTACGAGTCCAATCATCCATTGGGATGGAATACTCTTGGCCCACAACCATCAGGTTAGAATTCCTACCACCAATCAAACATGTGCACCTATATCAGATAATCATATAACGGTCTATAAAGACAACATACTAGGGTCCACTCATCCTCGGGATGGAATATCCTCAACTACCATAACAAGCATGTGCACATATAACAGGTAATCACCTGACTATATACAGGCAGTCAGAGCAACAACATGTTTCTAAGCATCACCACATCCTATCTACCAGGATACCGATCTAACAGATCATACTAGCATATAACCATCCTATCTACCAGGATACCGAGCTAACATATCACAACGGTAACAATTCCAAATAACAAATTAAAGGGTCGGCCTTGGTGCCTTAGACCCTTGAGTATAGTGAGGAAAACTCACCTTGCAATGCCGAACTGAACCACGAAATTACGCTACCAAAATACTGACCCAAACTCCAACACCTATAACCACCAATGATCCATTTCCATAAATACCCATTTACCAAATACCCTCAAAAGTCAAACATGGTCAACCCTGGTCAAAGTCAAGGTCAACAGTCCATGTTGACCTGACTCGTCGAGTGCAATATACTGACTAATCGAGTTCCTCCAGAACTCACATAGTCATAAAACCCTAGTCCACTCGCCGAGTCTCTAGGCAACTCGTCGAGTTCAAGCGTGTCCAAAAGTTGGGGAAACCTCTTCTGACTCGTCGAGACGTCTCTCAGACTTGCTGAGTCCATGGAGAAACTATTCTCATGCAATCTTCATTCGACTCGTCGAGTCGACCATGCAACTCGTCGAGTCCCATTCAAACCATCACTCATTCAGACAATTTTTACGCTGCTCCAAAGCTCTAAACAGTAGATTTATGCTCCTAGGGTGCTCCTATCACGTAAAGTTGCTAACTTTACGTGCATGCAAGGTTCAATGAAGTTAAAACACTTATAAATAGCATTAGGAGAAGGTTTTGGACATGAAGGAGGGCTAGGGCTTCATAAATCTTGAGGCTTTATGTCCATAAGGCCTTGGGAAGTCAAGATCTGAAACTATGCCCTTGTGACACGCTCAAACCCGGATGTGACCCCATCTTGCCCTAGAAATGACCATTTCTTTTACCAAAAAGGGAGATCTAAGAAATGCAATGTAAAGGTGGTACTTTATACCTCAAGCTTGTTGTCACAACACTGGGAAGGCTGGATCTAAAAGCTCTTCCTTGTTCCAAGCTCTTAACTCCTCAATAAATGCTTCAATACACTCTCTTTTGGTCCCACACACTCAAGAATAGAGGCTAGCTAGCTATTAGGGTGCAAACCCTAAAAATTAGGGTTTTCACTTTCCAGCACCTACTCGTCGAGTCGGGTCCTCCAACTCGTCGAGTAGGGTCTAAAACCCACGCGGATGATTTGGTCTCTACTCGACGAGTTGGCCTATCAACTCGTCGAGTCGCCTTTGAAACATGACTCTTGGAGCTTTAAACTGATATCGGGAAATCAGGATGTTACAACTCTCCCCCACTTAAAATAGGATTCGTCCTCGAAGCCTACTGCAGTGCACAAATCCGGATAATGCTCTCACATTGCAGCCTCTAGCTTCCCAGTCAACTCAAATCCCTCCAGGTGCTGCTACTGTGCCTTTGCCAAGGTAACTCTTCTCTGTGCAGGATTCTTACTTTTCCTTTCCATGACGACCACCTGTCTCTCAGCTTAATTTTGGCATGCATCAATCTGAGTATCACCCAATGATACCACAACATTCCCGTTCTACACGCACCTTCGAAACTTGCTAACGATGGAAATCGCCATAATACGGCTAAGCTCCTCTAGAAAGGCCTAATATATCTGCCGCTTTTCCAATCTTGGCAATAATCCTGACGACTCAAAGAATCGGGGACTCATCATCCCCTTCCTTCCTGAAGCGAATCCTCTTATGCTGATAGGATATTTCATCCTTCAGCTCCTAGAACAACTCACATGAACAAACAGCTAACAAGTACAAATACTCATACTTGGCCCAATCAGCCTCGGGCTGGAATACCAGAAATTCCTACGACGGGTCCAGTCATCCCTAGGATGGAATACCCTCGTATCACGCATGTTTTTGGCCCAATCAACCGTCGGGTTGGAATACCAAGTACGTCAGACCCAATCAATCATAGGGTCCGGTCATCCTCAGGATGGAATACCCAAGATTGGAATACCTCTATAAACATAACTCAGGTCTACTCATAACTTGAGATCCAAGGATCTATCCTTGCGTCTCAACCACAATCCTCTGATTTGTCACAAACGAGCACAACCCACCCGAATCTCAACAATACATCTATTCCGAACGCGCTCCTACAATAGACATAACCATCACAATCTCTATGCCCACAACCTATGACTGGAATACCCTTACATGGTCCTCAGCATAGGCCTGGATTGCTTCCAAGCCCACAGCGTGAGTCTAGTATGCCCTCTCCGACCCTCAGCTCATGACTGGAATGCTCTCGATAACCTATCGACACTGCTGTCGTCACTTCAGTTGCCCAACACTCCATCCTGGAGAGACTCACCTCCTCCATTGCCCAATAAGGCCTAATCCATGTCCTTCACAACACCACCAAGTGTCACAGTACTGAAACCTCTCCCTACACTATCCACTTGTAGAACAAGTTGCTACTCCCGAGTTTCCAAGCTCTCCTTCATAACCACTGAGAGTTCCTAAGAGCATTCTATAGGTGCTAACCAGTAATCACAAATAACATCCGGTTCCATAGGTTATTATCACAAAGCAGCGTGCTCAATACCAAAACATAGATCTAACAAAATACATACAAATTTTTCAGCATGAGTGGACCGCCTCTACGGGCCTACAACCTATTCAGACCACTCTTAGAACCTTCAGCATGTTTGGACCGCCTCTCGGGCCTTCAGCCTGTCTAGACCGTTCTCCGAGCCTTCGGCCTGACTGGTACGCCCCACGAGCCTTCAGTCTATCCGGACCGCTCTAAGTCTGTTGTGCATAAATCTGGACCCATCCTGGTGCCCTTTCCTACATAGCCAGTTCTCCCTCCCTTGGGGTTCCGAACTCCTGATCCAATTCGTGGACTATAATATCAGCCTAACTCTAGACCTCATGTTGATCGCCCACTCTCTCGGGAAACCGTGGTCTAATCTCTGACCCACATATCCACCACATACGCTAAATAACCCGCACGCCCATGCTGAATGTACCACCGAGCCCTGGTAGCAAACAAAACCCTCAATGGCTGAAGTTCCATCTGAGAATTCCCAATTCTCCCCCACTTAGAGTACTAACCACTACCCACTGGTAGTGAATCCAATACGCGACTTAACAATCCCAACCAAGCATTACCATGCTTTTCCGTAAAACGAATAATCCGCGCAAAACATTTCTCCCAACACGAAGTAACCGAACTTCAAGAGAATCCGAATTCCAGCTGGTAACCTCTGAATTCCTGATTTACAACCACTCACCCTAGACTGTCGATTTTATATCCTAGCTCCTGATCCGTGAATGCATCTCTGGGTCCTAACCATCTACATTCCCCTGATAATAAATCCCCCTGATATCTCATAGTTCCTAACAACTCATGCCACATCGACCCACCTGCGCTCACCAACGCTGAGATACTATCGCCAAACCCTGCGACTAACTGACCCCGAGTTGGAATACAACCTAATCCTAGGATCACAAGCTTTCTCACTCCTTTGAGCTCGAAAAACTGGAAAGGCGCAATCCTTGCCCTAGAAAACAAAATCCCAATCCATCAATTAACCATTCTACTTCTAGCTGCAAAACCCCCACCTGAACATAATCATCACTCCCATCCAGAGTCCCCGCGACTCGCATTCCGGCCTCGAGTAAACCCCCGAAGCCTTAAATCCAGAAACTCCTGTGCTAGTTTCCCCCGCTCAACCCGCAGAATATAACAAGTACAGATCATCTCCCTGATCCCAGATAACTGCAGCCCTCTGCTCATCACAATATGTACCAGTACCAACTCTCGGTACTGGAAAGCTCGACCAGCTCCTCTCCCTGCCGTCGTTACAGCTGTTGAAACTGTTGTGGCAGCCGTCTCAGCAATGGCTGCATAGCGCTCGTCCAAATACTTAACCATGGCGGTCGTGATAGACCCAATCATCTCCAGAATCTGTCCCCGAACGATCTCGATCACCTCCTCCCGGATGATCTCCCTGACACGATCCTCTAACAATACCGTCCTATCATGGCTGCCAGATCCCGATCTTGATCCAGATCCGGTCTCCAAAAGGTCTCGTAACCATCATTCTGATAATACACCAGAAGATCTCGTATAGTCCATACAATAACCGGGAACAAACTCCCAACTAAACCACAGGGGTTGTGACTTCCTTGCTACGCGTATGGGTCTTGTGCTTTCCGTAGTACGGGCCCATACTACCTTCCACACCTACCCATATTTGTCTCAAGTATCACCACAACACCCTAACAATGTACATAAACATGGCATGTGCTCAGTCCTCACTCCTGTAGGAAGGCTAAATATCTCATAATCGGCGGACGCATCCCAGAAAACCTACCTATCCATGAAACTTCCACATACCCTGCAACACTAGTGTAAGCTACTCATACATTGATGGGTTTTGAGCAAAAGAACATTCCTATGTGCACATGCAAAACCCTAAAGCTTTGGATCTAGGTTTCTCTATTGTACATGCAAATTTATCCAAAGCTTGTAAACCCTAATCTAGCATACTATAAAATCGATATCTACAACTAATACAAGTTTAGATGATTACCTTTTGATAGTAGCAAGAATCTTCAACTTCAAGAGCTTAGTATCACAAGTGTAATACCTCTAATGGCTTACAAACACCAAGGCAAAAAGTTGATTGAGAAAAGAGGGAATGGAGGCACAATTTCGGCTATAGGAACTCTACGGTTTCTACTAGTAGCCAAAATATGCAGCCCTAGGGGTCCTTAAATTGCTGAGTTGCTAGGGTTTCAGTCAAAACCCAAATTGGATAGCTTAGGCCCTAAGCAGATCCAAGAACCTTCTGCAATAGGGCCCTTGGACGATTTCTGAGTGGGCTCCCACCTTGTAATCGTCCACTCCCTTAATTCATAAGATCCACAGCCCAAATTCAATTATCTTATAATTGACAATTCCAGTCCCCTTTATAGTTATGGACTTAAACACTAATCCAACAGTCTCCCACTTGGATAAGTCTAATAACTACAAATGCAAGTACGACTTCAGGATCCGATTAGAAATCATAGCTCTCAAAAGCCGTTGTCGAACTCTGACTTTTCCTTTAGACAAGGGATCATATAATCCTCCGTTCTAGATATCGTGCGGACAATTACATGGAACATAGTCATACTTATTGTCCAGCTGTTTGTTTCTCGATCTCTGATTCGTCTGACATAGAACTTAATTGACCACATCAATTCAGTCCTGACCGGGCCCGACACATAAGTCAAACCAAATCATCGAGGGGCCCAAATATCGCTTTTACCCTCTTAGGATAAAAGGAACAGATAAAATTCGACTTATATGCATTTACTATTCACTCATCAAATCATTTACAACTATGTGTTTTATAACATCAAGTTACTGATGCGTTTACGCATTATCAATGCACAACCAACTTGCAAACAATAAACCATATATCTAGGTTTAAAGACTATATGATATTATCGTCTTGTGATCACTCGTGATAAATTCCATGAAGCGATAACAGCAAGCGTGGGTTTCAATCCAATGCTCAAATCTTAGTTCATAAGCACTCATAAACGTTGTAGCAAACTTTTGCTATGTATAATAAAATTTAGACAGTCTAAAAACCAATTCATGACAGTCTTCTTTCATACCTACTTCCAAAGTATGAGCAACTGTGGACTGTTCCTGTTATTCAGGAAGTCAAAACATGCAAAGTGAAACAATAGGTAAATAATTAACACAAGACTGTAACTTTACTTATAAATAATACACCTTTATTTAATCATCAAATGTTAATTACAATTTATCTATTACATGTTTCGAAGCTATCTAATCAAAAATAATATCGTCCTTCAGCCCAATGCTCCTAGCGTGCTGCAAGTGCTTAACCCTACTCAGTCCCTTCGTAAGGGGATCTGCTGGGTTATCCTCTGACGATACCCTCTTCACTACGAGGAGTCCCTCTTCTACCCGATGTCTAATAAAGTGATATTTCATTTCGATATGTCGAGATCTGCCATGATCCCTCGGTTCCTTGGTCAAGGCAACCGCTCCTTCATTATCGCAGAATATCTCCATAGGTTCCTTTATGGCTGGCACAACTCCAAGGTCTCCAATGAAGTTCTTCAACCATATCGCCTCCTTTGATACTTTGCTCGCCGCTATATACTCTGATTTGCACGTTGAATCTGCTACAGTCTCCTGCTTGGAACTTTTCCAAGTCACTGCTCCTCCATTTAGGGTAAAGACCCAGCCTGACTGAGATCGATAATTATCTCGGTCTGTCTGAAAACTGGCGTCACTATACCCTCGCACCCTTAAGTCATCACTCCCACCGAGGACTAGAAACCATTCCTTGGTCCTCCAAAGGTACTTAAGAATATTCTTGACTGCGGTCCAATGTGTTCTGCTAGGTTTCCCTTCATATCTATTGACCATGCTCAAAGCGAAGGCCACATCAGGGCGAGTACAAGTCATATCATACATGATTGAGCCAACTGTGGAAGCGTAAGGTATTCGTCTCATCTCTGCTATCTCGGTCTCTGTACTCGGGCTCTAAGTCTTACTCAGTTTGGCGTTGCTTTGGATTGGTAACTCCCCTTTCTTGGAATTCTCCATACTAAAATGTTTTAGTACTCTATCCAAGTAATTATTTTGACTAAGTCCTATTAGTCTTTTACTCCTGTTTCTCACTATCGTTATTCCCAGAATATAGGCAGCCTCTCTGAGGTCCTTCGTAGCGAAACACTTCCCAAGCCAGGACTTAACCTCCTGCAGGGTCGAGATGTCGTTTCCTATGAGTAGTATGTTATCGACATACAATACGAGGAAGCTAACTATACTCCCACTGGCCTTGATACATACACATGATTCATCCTCCCTTCATAGGAAGCCAAACTCTTTGACTTTCTCATCGAAACAAAGATTCCATCTGCGAGATGCTTGTTTCAATCCATAAATGGATTTCTCAAGCTTACACACTCTATTAGGATGGTTGCATCGACAAAACCCTATGTCTGACTCATGTAAACATCCTCAGCCAACTTCCCATTAAGGAAAGTGGTTTTGACATCCATTTGCCATATTTCATTGTCACACCCCCAAACCAGACAGTGGAAACATCCGGGGGTGGAGGACTTCATTTGTAGTATCACAACACATGCAATATAGTAATCATAGTACAAACAAGCACTGTATTTAAAAAGTATAAGTATTTACATGTGTTTCATCATTGTATACTGAAACCAAATAGTTATACAAAAGAAGAAGACAAGACATAAATAGCTCCATCTTCTCAAAAGCACGGGGAGTACCTGTCTACTGGTTCCCTGAGAATACAAGTAACTTGAAAAGAGAGTATCAACATAAAGTTGAGTGAGTGCATAAGTATTTATGTTTGAAAGAATGTGTTCTGTTTCTTGAATATGTAAACTGTTCCAGAAAATCCTATATTTTCTGCTGTATATGAAAAGTAGTTTTAATTACATAAAACCGTTCTATTTGTAAACCAATGTTTTGTATTTGTATTCCTTTTGTAAACTTGTATCTGAGAGTGTGCCTGGTTTCATCAACTGTTATTGTAAAATGTAATGTAATACTGTAAATTGTATCGTGTAAACTAGTACTTTGAAAATGTACTTCTGATTAGTTAATTATACACTAACGTATTGTTAATATCTTTTATATGAGTTATTATAACCATACTGACTAGATGGTCTGACCCAACGCTATGAATGTGTTGAAAGTTGTTGATAACAACTGTCACTCGTAGGCGTGTATGCTTGACTGTAGCTAGCAGTCTGAGTGTGGGGCTGTCAATCCCAATATAGATCTATACACACATAGTTTCGATCCCCGACTGGATATTCTTGTTATAATGTCAGGACTTTAACTATATTGTTTAAATAAATTAAATAACTTATATCAAAATGACTCATAAAAAACATATAAACGTTACGTGTATAATAGTCAAGGTTGTAAAAATCGTTCGGCGGTAGCTCGGCGGTCGACTGGGGTCAAGCGATTAATCCGTTTGGCGGGGATTAATCGGAGGATTAATCGGGGACCATAAATTACTAATAAAACTATTTTAAAACTTAATATATCCTAAGAAAAAATAATATTTGAAAATTTAAATGTTTCAAATTTTGAAATTTTGAAATATTTGGTATAATATTTGAAAATTTGAATATTTAAAAATTTAAAATTTTCAAGTTTTGTAAATTTTGGTGTAATATTTGAAATTTTGAAATTTTGAATTTTTAAAAATCTTCCCGCCAAGGACCGCCGAGGACCGCCCGAGTTTGACCGATATTGACCAATTTCCGCCAAGCACCCCTAATCGTAATCAGTTGTAGAATGCCTAGCGCCTAGGCGGCCGCCTAGATCGATATTTACAACACTGATAATAGTTATGAAAACCCAATCATTCTGGAATAAATGATTGATAGTATGTTCTTGAATTAGTATTCTTAACATGTATCTGAAAGATGTATATCCTTGATTAATTTTGAATCAAACCTTTGTTCTTGTAAAACAATGTACTCTAGTATACTTGAATCGTGAATTAATGTTCTGTGAATCATAAATTATACCTATTATAATTTATATGTACTTTCTGAATTGATACTGAGTATTCATGAATGCAACCCCTTGCTCAACATGTTACAAAGGGTAATTGAAACTTAATGAACTAACTTTTATACTTGTATACATATACCAATATATATAAGTAAAATTTAAATGACACTCGGAAATATAACTGATGCTTATAATCTCACATCCAAACAAGGAAAAGGAACCAAAGTGGGTTATCAATCCTAAGCCTTTTAAATCTTATTTATCTATGTATATATATATATATATATATATATATATATATATATATATATATATATATATATATATATATATATATATATATATATATATATATATATATATACAAGTATGATTTATGGGAGAAATATAAGTTTATAAAAACATTTAAAAGAAGTTTGATATTTTGAAATTTATTTTGGTGACTTGATGTCATTTTGATACAATCATTGAAAACCATTTGATTTGACGATAACTGAAATCCATTTTGATAAGATATTTGAAACCTTTTGTTTATAACACAAAATCTTTGTGTTAGACTTGTATTCCCCCCCCCCCCCTTCCCCTTAAAACAGTAAAAACTATGAAAATACGAGGGTATGAACTCACCTGTAGTGAGTGATTCGAGTGAAAGGTCGATATAGGATGCTAAGTGTCAAGTGAAGTCTCGAGCACAAACGGATCCTATTAAGCATATAATGATACATATATGGATATAATTAGTGTATATAGCAACTAATTATGATAGGAAACCACTTTAGGGACTAGGAAACACTTGAATTGAAGTGTTACAATCACATGTGATTGCATTAAAGGGTTCACGGCCACACAAGGGTATTCACGGCCATGGTGTTTACGGCCAAGGAAGATCTTGAGGAGGGTTTAGGCCAACGGAGATGCTTATGACCGTAAACTCTTACTGTTCTTGGGAAATGGTTGTTTTCAAGGGTGTATGTTAATAGCTTTTATAGAATAACTAGTATACGGAAGGATACTTACGTTTTGAACCTTGAAGGGGGTGTTCACGGTCTAAAGAACTAGTGTGTGTTCTTGGTGTTCTTGAAGATATAACCAAAAGAGATGATTTCATGGATGAAATAATAGGGTTTCACTAGATTAAGCAAGGTATCAAATAACAAATGGAAGAAACACTTACTTATTTGAAGATCAAGATGAAATCTCTTGATGAGAGTTGAGAGAAAATCGAGTATCTTGGGTTGGAAGTGTGAGAAATGGTGAAAAATGAAGGAAATCTATATATATGTACGAGGGTTCAAGGTCCGAGGGTTTACGGCCGTCAACCTCGTTTACGGCCCGAGGTCGGTTAGAGTTTACGACCGTGAACAAGTTCCAATGCGATAAGGTTCGGCTTCCGAGAAGATAAGATCCGAAGAGTATACGGCCGAAGCCGTTTACGGCTGCGAGGGTTTACGGTCTGAGGAGTATACGGTCGTAAACCCTTTGCGGCCCGAAGCGTTTGCGGTCCGAAGTGAAAGAAGAGGATGCGAAGTTTCTCGGTTTTTAAGCCCTTTCCTTCTAAATTCAACTATAGATATTTTAAGGATTTTAACAAATAAAGGTTATTATTATAACCTAAATAAAAACCCAAACAATAAAAAGGACTTTAGTTGACCTTTGTTTGACTTTGGTTGACTAGAGTTGACTTTACAAACAGAAAATAACGGGATGTTACATTATCCCCCCGTTAGAGAGAATTTTGTCCCGAAATTTGGATTAAAGAGATATAACAAGACTAGGGAAAAAGATGTGGATACTTCTATTTTATTTGATCCTCCCGCTCCCCAGTGAATTCGGGTCCCCGTTTTGCATTCCAGCAAACCTTCACTATCGGGATACGACTTTGTTTGGTTCTCTTTACTTCCTTGTCTAAAATCTCTACGGGTTCTTCCACGAAGTTGAGATTCTCGTTTATCTCGATCTCATCGAGTGGGATAACAAGAGTCTCGTCGGATAAACACTTTTTCAAGTTAGAGACGTGGAAAACAGGATGTTTGTTACTTAGTTCTTGAGGTAGTCGGAGTTTGTAAGCTACTAGACCGATTCTAGCAAGAATCTCGAATGGTCCTATGTTCCTTGGATTCAGCTTGTCATGCTTTCCAAAGCGTATCATGCCCTTCCAGGGTGAGACCTTCAACATGACATGGTCACCAACCTGGAATTCAAAAGGTTTTCTTCTTTTGTCAGCGTAGCTTTTCTGTCTATCTCTGGAAGTTGTAAGTTGCTCCCGGATTTGTATGATTTTCTCCGTCGTTTCACGAATGATTTCCGGACCAGTGAGAGTACCGTCAGGAACTTGACTTCTAGCTAGCTGCGTGTCACCCACTTCAGCCCAGCACGGAGGTGATCTGCACTTGCGGCCATAGAGAGCTTCGAAAGGAGCAGCCTTTATGCTAGTGTGATAACTGTTGCTGTAAGAGAATTCTACAAGGGGTAAATGAGTATCCCATGCCTTTCCAAAGTCTATCGTGCAAGCTCGCAACATATCTTCTAGAGTTTGAATCGTCCTCTCACTTTTTCCGTCAGTTTGTGGATGGTAGGCTGTACTCATGTCCAGCCTAGTTCCCAAAGATTTTTGTAAAGACTGCCAGAAACGAGAAGTGAATCTACTATCTCGGTCTGAAATAATAGATATTGGCACACCATGCAGTCTAACGATCTCCTTGAGGTAAGTTGTTGTTAGCTTCTCCATCTTATCGGTGTCTTTGATTGCTAAAAAGTGTGCGGATTTGGTTAATCTATCGACGATTACCCAAATAGTATCATAACCACCCGATGTCTTGGGTAACTTGGTTATGAAATCCATTGTAATCCGCTCCCACTTCCATTCAGGGATTTCAGGTTGTTGTAATAAACCTGAAGTTTTCTGGTATTCTACCTTGACTTTGGCACAAGTAAGACACTTGCCCACAAAGGTAGCAACTTCGGCCTTCATGTTTGGCCACCAGTACAGTTTCTTGAGGTCCAGATACATCTTGTCTGAACCTGGATGAATTGAGTATCAGGTTTTGTGTGCTTCATTCATAACCACGTCTCTGTAACCACCAAACTTTGGTGTCCAGATCCGGTTCATGAAACAATAGACTCCATCATCCCTGACTTTGAAGTTTTTATCCATTCCACTCAAGATTTCATCTGCCACGTTTTCAGGTTTTAAGGCCTCGAGTTGAGCCTCTCTGATCTGTGTGGACAAATATGAATGGATTGCCATGGTCAACGACTTTACTCGGTGTCCCGAGTATTATTTTCTGCTAAGGGCATCAGCTACTACGTTAGCTTTACCAGGGCGATAAAGAATATCACAATCGTAGTCGTTCAGTAGCTCCACCCACCGTCGTTGTCTCATGTTCAGCTCTTTCTGATCAAAGATATGTTGGAGACTTTTATGGTTCGTGAATACTGTGCATTTTGTGCCATATAAGTAATGTCTTCAGATCTTCAGATCAAATACCACTGCTCCTAGTTCAAGGTCATGTGTTGTATAGTTGACTTCATGTGTCTTTAGCTGTCTTGAGGCATAGGATATAACATTTCCTCTTTGCATAAGAACACATCCAAGCCCTTGATTAGAAGCATCACAGTACACTACGAAATCCTCTGTCCCTTCAGGAAGAGACAGGATCGGTGCAGTACACAGAGCTCGCTACAGCGTTTGGAACGTTGTTTCTTGCTTTTCTCCCCAACCAAAAGTTACACCCTTTTGCATCAGGGTGGTAAGAGGCTTAGCTATTCGAGAGAAATTCTGGATGAATCTGCGATAGTAGCCAGCAAGACCTAAGAATTGACGGATTTCTATAGGTGTTTTAGGTGCTGACCAGTTTTCAATTGCCTTTATTTTAGAAGGGTCAACGTGTATTCCTTCTGAACTGACCACGTGACCTAGGAAATCAACCTTCCTGATCAAAAATTCACACTTTGAAAACTTCGCATAGAGTTTTTCTGTTCTAAGAGTTTGCAATACTTGACGAAGATGTTGGCCATGTTCCTCTTCACTTCTTGAGTAGATAAGGATGTCGTCAATGAAGACTATGACGAATTTGCCCAGAAATGGACGACACACTCTGTTCATTAAATCCATGAACACAGCAGGTGCATTCGTCAATCCGAATGGCATCACTACGAAATTGTAATGACCATAACGAGTTCTGAATACGGTTTTGGGAATGTCATCCTCCAATATCCGTAACTGGTGATACCCGGATCTTAAGTCTATTTTTGAGAAGTAGCTCGCACCTTGAAGTTGGTCGAACAAATCGTCAATGCGAGGCAGAGGGTATCGATTCTTAATGGTAAGTTTATTCAGCTCTTGGTAGTCTATGCACATACGAAATGATCCATCCTTCTTCTTCACGAACAAAACCGGTGCTCCCCACGGTGAGAAGCTTGGTCTTATGAAACCTTTGCTAAGGAGTTCGTTAAGCTGGCTGGATAATTCCTGCATTTCAGAGGGTGCAAGACGATAAGGGGATTTGGCTACAGGGGTAGCCCCAGGGATTAAGTCAATTCTGAATTCGACTTGTCGTTTGGGAGGCACTCGTGGAAGATCATCGAGAAAAATGTCGGGAAAGTTGCAGACCTCAGGAATGCTCGCGATGTCTTTCACTTCTTGCTTTTTGTCTACCACGTGAGCTAAGAAAGCACAGTACTCTTTGCGAAGGTACTTCTGTTCCTTGATGCAAGAAATGATATGGAGGTTCGTTCCGGGTTTGTCGTCGTAAATAACAAGAGTTTCGTTAGTTGGCAAGTTCAGATGAATGGCTATTTCATAGCATAGGATGTCAGCATGGTTAGGGCACAACCAATCCATACCTATTATGACGTCGAAACTTTTGATAGAGACCGACATAAGGTCTATTGAGAACGAAAAGTTATTCAAGGTAAGAGTACATCCTGTGTATATATCATTGGTGGATTCCGATTTCCCGTTCGCCATTTCGACTGTGAAAGTTTCTTTTAGTGGTTGGGAGTTTTGATTTAGCAAGTGTTTGAAATTATGGCTCACAAAGCTCTTCTCAGCACCACAATCAAATAGAATGCATGCATAAGTGTTTTTGAGAAGGAACGTACACATGACCACTGCAGGGTCTGGCACCGCTTATTCGTGACCCAAGGCTAAAATTCTCCCAACTCCACCGACAATTCCAGCTTTAGGACAATCTCTCTTGAAATGCCCCACATCACCGCATTGGTAGCATGCTTGACCTACTCCAGCGGCAGGTACTTGGTTAAGCGGTTGGGGTGGTGATCTACAGAATCGGGCAGTATGCCCTTTTCTATTGCAGTTACGACACTGCATTTCCCGGAAATTTCCATTATGGTGAAAATTGCACTTGTTGCACTTAGGGAGATTACCAGCATAAGGCTTAGCTAGTGCAGGGTTAGCAGGAACAGCAGCAGGTACAGTAGCAGCATTGACTGCAACTAGTTGTTGATTCTTTGAGGATTCCTATGAAGACTTGCCCTTCCTCTTGTTCCAACCCTTCTTCTTGTTGTTGTTGTTGTTGTTATTTTTGTTGTTGTTGTTTCCCTTCAGTTGTTCTGGTGCAGCAACCACTGAGTTTTGACAGACTCCGTGGTCAATAAGAGATTGTGCCAGCTCTTTGGCGCTGTCAAAAGTAATAGGCCTTGAAGCTAAAACACTTGACTGAATTTGGGGGGACAGTCCCCAAATATATCTCTCAATCTTTTTGCTCTCCAGAGCAACCATATCCGGACAAAGAATTTCCAAGTCACATAATCTACTGGTATAGGTTGATATGTCAGAACCAACCATTGTAAGACCCCAGAGCTCTTGCTTGAGTTTTTGAATTTTCCCTCGCGGACAGTATTCCCGTATTAGCATGGCTTTTAAGTTCTCCCAGCTTATAGAGTTAGCCACTACCAGAGTTAGTGACTTAACATGGCCATTCCACCATGCTAAAGCTCAATCTGAAAAGGTACAAATAGCGAATTTGACCTTGCTGTTCTCTGGACAGGAGCAGATTTCGAAAATTGCTTCTGTCTTCTCAATCCACTGTCTCAATGCCATAACTCCCCCAGTCCCGTTAAAGGTCCTGGGTTTCGCTTTGGAAAAATCTTTATAAGTGCACTCTCGCAAGTGCCCATGACTCTCGCCATGGTTAGAAGGATGTGTACCAGCTCCCGACCCACTAGCACCAGGAGTATTGATATGATACATGGCAGCAGCTATAGCCACCGTGACCGCTGCTTGGAACATAGCAGCGTCGAACTGAGGAGGTGGTGGCGGAGGTGGCGTCGGTGCTTCATTAACAGTGTTACGTCTTGGATTTCTACTAAGAGGCATTTTTCTCTATAAAACCTAAAAGATACAAAGATGGTAAGATATCAAGAGTGAATATGAATTTTGATATCTCTGAACTAAAACATTTAGCTCAACATGAATCTTGTAATGAATTGGAAATAGAAGTCTACAACATGTACAACTTGCAACAGGATGATATGAAATTAAGTGGTTATTTTTCAAAGAGTATGAAAATGCATGTCGATTAAATACGCATATTGAATACATAAAGTCTGGAAAACTTGACCCTAAACAGGTCTACAATATACCAAATTCTGGGAAAAACATCGACATCATACTGACCTACCAAAAATGAAATTTCCGCGGTCTTACTGAAAACATGAAAAATAACGCTAGAACATATCCGTAGACTTTAACTATAACCAAAAGAGTGAACAGGAAACGAGTAGAGCATCTCCTACTGGCGACGGGTATCACTTGGACGAAACCTCAACTCAGCCAGTTGACGCTCCACAACAAGCAGATGTCTTTCATACACTGTCAGGCGTGCTTGGAGTTCTATGACTTCAGCTCAAGTTTCAGCTAATTCTTGCAGCAGAGACTCATTGTCTCTCATAGCTCTCTCACGAGCATCTTCAAGACGACGAATGCGGACTGTATTAACTCCCGCATTGGCATCAACTTCCATGATTCGGGTGATAGCTGTCCTACCCTGTATTTCATTTCGAGCAACCCTGCGGACCAGAATTGGCAGGACTCTGTATGTTGAGCCTCCTTCGCTCAGGTTGTAGAAGCTTCTGTCTCCATTGTATGGCATGGGTTTACCCTGATCTTGACTCCATGTTTCCAAGCTTTCCGCCCACAGAGGCGTCGGGCCTTGAAAAGTCGGACGAGGGTTAGGATTTTGGGCAACTGGTGGTGGATTATAGGCTTCTGATCCGGAATCATTGTCTTCAGGAAAATTTTCTGCAAAATCATCATCTAAGGGAATTTCGTGATTTTCTTCTGGCTCTGCATCTTGTCCTTGATCAGGGAAGTACGGGTCTCCAGGTAAGTGAAATCCAACCATTGTTATCTAAGAGAGAATAGGGATAAGAGATATAGAATATAGTTAGTAACGGTAGGTTAAGGATACAAGTTTCTACAAGAGAGACTTACAGTTAGCAAGTAATGTATTCTGTATAACTTGTTCTTGGTATTACTATAACTATAAAGTGTATACTAATTATATATAACTTGGGTATAACTGACCTTCGATTAAATGACCCGGCTCTAAATCCACAACCAAACAAGGAACAGGAAATGAAGCTAGATCACTTATTCTAAGTCTATATAACTTTAATTATATATAATTGTAATATACCCTTAATATTTATAGTTCTACCCTCAATTGTTCTATTGTTTTTACATGTTTGTTTTTAGTATATAGTTCCTAAAATACCCCTATAGTATTTTAATCTTTTATGTTATGTTCTAGAGTTCTTCTGAATATGTATGGTTGGTAAGTTTTAGACATGTTGCAACACCACTATCACTCACAAACACATGTTGGTCATATCTCAAATCAATATACTTGATCAGGCTATATTAATCCCATATATGATTACATAACTGCCCAGGTTTGACTGTAATGTCCAACATCCAAATACTTTTAAGTTCTGATGACTGTGACACTGTACTTGTAGGTATGAGTGTTAGTATACTTCTTGTAAAAATACTTAAATTTTTAAAAAGTATACTTGTAGTTAGAGCTCTTAGCCCCAAATGTATTTATAGTTTGTATATCTTTTATGGATTAATATACTGAGTACACTATAAACATCGCTCTGATACCAATCTGTCACACCCCCAAACCAGACGGAGGAAACGTCTAGGGGTGGAGGACTTCATTTGTAGTATCGCAACACATGCAATATAGTAGTCAGAGTACAAACAACCACTGTATTTAAAAAGTATAAGTATTTAGATGTGTTTCATCATTGTATACTGAAACCAAATAGTTATACAAAAGAAGAAGACAAGACATAAATAGCTCCATCTTCTCAAAAGCACGGGGAGTACCTATCTACTGGTTCCCTGAGAATACAAGTAATTTGAAAAGATAGTATCAACATAAAGTTGAGTGAGTGCATAAGTATTTATGTTTGAAAGAATGTTTTCTGTTTCTTGAATATGTAAACCGTTCACGAAAATCCTATATTTTCTGATGTATATGAAAGGTAGTTTTAATTACATAAAACCGTTATGTTTGTAAACCAATGTTTTGTATTTGTATTCCTTTTGTAAACTTGAATCTGAGAGTGTGCCTGGTTTCATCAACTGTTATTGTAAACTGTAATGTAATACTGTAAATTGTATTGTGTAAACTAGTACTTTGAAAATGTACTTCTGATTAGTTAATTATACACTAACGTATTGTTAATATCTTTTATATGAGTTATTATAACCATACTGACTAGATGGCCTGACCCAACGCTATGAATGCGTTGAAAGTTGTTGATAACAACTGTCACTCGTAGGCGTGTATGCTTGACTGTACCTAGCAGTCTGAGTGCGGGGTTGTCAATCCCAATATAGATCTATACACACATTGTTTCGATCCCCGGCTGGAGATTCTGGTTATAATGTTAGGACTTTAACTATATTGTTTAAATAAATTAAACAACATGTATCAAAATGACTCATAAAAATCATATAACCGTTACGTGTATAATAGTTATGAAAACCCAATCATTCTGAAATAAATGATTGATAGTATGTTCTTAAATTAGTATTCTTAACATGTATCTAAAAGATGTATATCCTTGATTAATTTTGAATCAAACATTTGTTCTTGTAAAACAATGTACTTTAGTATACTTGAATCGTGAATTAATGTTCTGTGAATCATAAATTATACCTATTATAATTTATATGTACTTTCTGAATTGATACTGAGTATTCATGAATGCAACCCCTTGCTAAACATGTTACAAAGGGTAATTGAACCTTAATCAACAAACTTTTATACTTGTATACATATACCAATATATATAAGTAAAATTTAAATGACACTCGGAAAAATAACTGATTCTTATAAATCCACATCCAAACAAGGAAAAGTAACCAAAGTGGGTTATCGGTCGTAAGCCTTTTAAATCTTATATATATATATATATATATATATATATATATATATATATATATATATATACAAGTATGATTTAGGGGAGAAATATAACTTTATAAAAATATTTAAAAGAAGTTTGATATTTTGAAATTTATTTTGGTGACTTGATGTCATTTTGATACAATCATTGAAAACCATTTGATTTGATGATAACTGAAATCCATTTTGATAAGGTATTTGAAACCATTTGTTTATAACACAAAATCTTTGTGTTAGACTTGTATTCCCCCACCCCTTAAAACATTAAACACTATGAAAATACGGGGGTATGAACTCACCTGTAGTGAGTGATTCGAGTGAAAGGTTGATATAGGATGCTAAGTGTCAAGTGAAGTCTCGAGCACAAACGGATCCGATTAAGCATATAATGCTACATATATGGATATAATTAGTGTATATAACAACTAATTATGATAGGAAACCACTTTAGGGACTAGGAAACACTTGAATTGAAGTGTTACAATCCCATGTGATTGCATTAAAGGGGTTCACGGCCACACAAGGGTGTTCACGACCATGGTGTTTACGGCCAAGGAAGATCTTGAGGAGGGTTTACGGCCAAGGGAGATGCTCATGGCCGTAAACTCTTATTGTTCTTGGGAAATGGTTGTTTGCAAGGGTGTATGTTAAGAGCTTTTATAGAATAACTAGTATACGGAAGGATACTTACGTTTTGAACCTTGAAGGGGGTGTTCACGGTCTAAAGAACTAGTGTGTGTTCTTGGTGTTCTTGGAGATCTAACCAAAAGAGATGATTTCATGGATAAAATCATAGGGTTTCACTAGATTAAGCAAGGTATCAACTAACAAATGGAAGAAACACTTACTTATTTGAAGATCAAGATGAAAACTCTTGATGAGAGTTGAGAGAAAATTGAGTATCTTGGGTTGGAAGTGTGAGAAATGGTGAAAAATGAAGGAAACCTATATATATGTACGAGGGTTCACAGTCCGAGGGTTTACGGCCGTGAACCTCGTTTACGGCCCGAGGTCGGTTAGAGTTTACGACCGTGAACAAGTTCCAATGTGATAAGGTTCGGCTTCCGAGAAGATAAGATCTGAAGAGTATACGGCCGAAGCCGTTTACGGCCTCGTTTATGGCTGCGAGGGTTTACGGTCCGAGGAGTATACGGTCGTAAACCTTTTGCGGCCCGAAGCGTTTGTGGTCCGAAGTGGAAGAAGAGGATGCGAAGTTTCTCGGTTTTTAAGCCCTTTCCTTCTAAATTCAAGTATAGATATTTTAAGGATTTTAACAAATAAAGGTTATTATTATAACCTAAATAAAAACCCAAACAATAAAAAGGACTTTAGTTGACCTTTGTTTGACTTTGGTTGACTAGAGTTGACTTTACAAACAAAAAATAACGGGATGTTACATTTATAGTCATGAAATGCAGCAATGGCTAGCATCATCCTAATAGACTTTATCTTCGCAACTGGTGAAAATGTCTCATCATAGTCAACTCCTGGAGTTTGAGTAAAGCCCTTCGCAACCAATCGTGCCTTATAAGTGTGTACATTCCCATCCATGTCGGTCTTCTTCTTGAAGATCCATTTGCACCCGACCGTCTTACGACCTGGCACATTGTCAACCAAATCCCAAACTTCGTTGTCATACATAGATTGAATCTTGCTGTCCATAGCCTCTTTCCATGTCGCAGACTCCGGGCCTGCCATGGCTTCCTTGTAGCTGTTAGGTTCATCCAAATTTATTAGTGCACTATCACTAATAAACATATCACCCTCACTTGTTATATGAAAACCATATAACACAGGCGAAACACTAACTCTACTAGAATGTCTAAGAGGTAAGGACTCGTCAATTGGTTCAACAGGAGTTTCCTCCTCAGGTTGAGCGCCAGTGTTAGAGGTTCCTTCATCGTTCGGTTCTTGAAGCTCCTCAAGATAGATTTGCCTCCCACTGTCCCCTTGGCTTATGAGTTCTCGTTCTCGGAATACCCCTCTCCTCGCAATGAAGACGACATTGTCACTAGGCCTATAGAAGAGATATCCAAAGGACTTCTACGGGTAGCCGATGAAAATACATCGCTCACTACGAGGTTCGAGCTTGTCGTGAGTCTCTCGTCTTACGAAAGCCTCGCAACCCCAAACCTTGATATGTGCCAACGAGGGATCTTTCCTTGTCCACATCTCGTGAGGTGTTTTGGCAACCTTCTTTGTAGGGACTAGGTTAAGGATATGGGCGGCAGTCTCTAAGGAATACCCCTAGAATGAGATAGGTAGCGAAGCATGACTCATCATGGAACAAACCATGTCCAACAAGGTTCGATTACGCCTCTCAGCTACACCATTCAATAGTGGTGTCCTAGGTAGCGTTAATTTCAAAACGATTTTGCATTCCTTGAGGTAGTCCTTGAATTCAAGACTAAGGTACTCTCCACCTCGATCGGATCGAAGCATCTTGATTTTCCTGCCCAACTGATTCTCCACTTCCTGCTTAAACTCTTTGAACTTTTCAAAGGTTTATGACTTGTGCTTGATTAAGTAGATATAGCCATATCTGCTATAATCATCCGTGAAAGTCACATAGAAGCGGCTCGCATCCCTTGTGGTGGATCTAAAGGGCCCACACATATCTATGTGTATGAGATCCAATAAAACCTCACCCCTTTCACAAGTACCAGTGAAGGGTGACTAGGTCATCTTTCCAAGTAAACAAGACTCGCACACGTCATCGTCCCTAAGTTTGAATGACTCCAACACTCCATCCTTTTGGAGTTGGGCTATGCGTTTCTTGTTGACATGTCCAAGACGACAATGCCACAAGCATACTTTATCCAAATCATTGGAAGAATCGATATACAACACATCATTTCCTAAATTGTCTACAACCATCACAGTTTCATATATTCCATTACAAGGCAATGCTTCAAAATAGAAAACACCATTAAGAAAAGCATTAATAGCACCTTTTTCATTATCAAACGAAAATCTAAATCCTTGTTTATATAAACCTCGAAAAGAAATGATGTTTCTAGCCATTTCTGGCGAATAGCAACAATTATTCAACTCTAGTCCTAACCCACTACTAAGCACTAAAGAGTAAATTCTAATCTTGGTGACAGGCGACGATCTTCCGTTTCCCATAACCAGGTTTATCTTTCCATGCTCCACATCCCTATTTCTTCTTAGGCCCTGCAAATCAGAACAAATGTGAAAACCACATCTTGTATCAAGAACCCAAGAAATAGCATGAGACGAGTTATTAGATTGAATAGTATAAGTACCTGTGTAGGATGGTTTTATCTTTACATCCTTGATGTCTTGCAGAAACTTTGGGCAGCTTCATTTCCAGTGCCCTTTGTCGTGGCAGTGATAGCACTCTGCATCCTTTGGGTTGGAGGAGGGTGCAGTGGTACCAGCCTTGGTTCCACTAGAAGAGGTGCCATCATGAGACTTTCCCTTGTGGTGGCTCTTGGAAGGAGCCTTCCTCTTCTTACCCTTCCCCTGCCAAATAGCCAATACAGGGGCAGCAGTAGCGGGAGTTGATGCAATAGATTTGTCCTTGAGGTTGCTCTCAGCAGTCCTCAACAAGCCCTGAAGCTTGCTCAAGGTGACCTCCTCTTTGTTCATGTGGTAGGTCATTCTGAACTGGTTGAAACAGGGTGGCAGGGAGTGAAGAATGATATCAATCGCCAGCTCTTCATCGAAGTTAACATTTAACTTCAGCAGGCGGTCCACATATCTCTGCATTTTCTGCAGATGAGCTGTGACAGACTCTTCGTCTCTCATCTTAGTCGTGATCATCAAAGTGATGATCTCGTATCTTTCCTTCCTGGCACTCTGGTGGTACCTGTCCAGTAAATCCTGGTGCATCTCATAGGGATAGTAGTCCTCGTAGGACTTTTGGAGTTCTGCATTCATAGTCGCGAGCATGATGCAATGGACTTTCGTAGCATCTCGCTCGTGGACCTCAAAGGCACGATCTCCTCGGGAGTAGCAGTGTTGACATTCACCTCCTTGAGCTCCTTGTCGAGGACATATTCCTTGTCCTCGTAGCGGGTAACCATTCGAATGTTGCGGATCCAATCATTGAAATTGGTCCTATCAAAAATTACCCTCCCACACAAATTCATGAGTGAGAACGAGCCTAAAGAGGTTAAGCCTGAAGCGTTGTTGTTGTTCGAGTTAGACATCTGAAAAGAAAAGAGACAAAGTTTGATTAGATAAGAATCCCCAATTAAACACCCAAATGAGAAATTAGGGCTAGGATCCAACAACATTATTTGCAATTTAGAAGAGGGATGTCGTAATCTAAACAACAAATAATTTGAAGGTAAGTGAATGACGATTCACTAATTTCCACCATGAAAAACGAAAAAGAAAATAAGTTTTAAATGTATTGAAAACTCCTAGATCTTTTGAGATTCATTGAACTTTTCAATGTCATGTTTAAATCTCGATATGCCCTTCAAGTTTGTGACTGGGATACCGAGCATCACAAACAAGGTGTGAGTAACCATGCAAATGTACTTGGGGCCCCCAATGTCACAGTCACCTAATCAATGTGTCGGTTAGCCACATACGCTCCATTGATGTATGACAAACATCGAGTCACCCTTTGCCCCCTTCTCTAGACCCAAATTAGTGTGTCGGATAACCACACACGCTCCACTAACGTCTTGGCAAGGGTACAAAGTGTAATTTCATGAAATAGCATCATTTTCACATTTTTCCTAAAGTAACTAAGATTGGGAATTTTATAAAAACATTTAGTTACTTTGTATAATCATTATACTTTTAATGAGGAATTAGTTGCCCTATCCTACCCGTTCGGCTAACGACCCTCCACCAATCAAGGAAGCGATGGGTGAGAGTGGACACCCATTAAACTACCATTTTATAGGAAGCAACCTTATACCCCCCCCCCCCTTATAGATCGGCTTCGTGAATGAGGCCTACTAACGGTAAGACTTGCATTTATCTTATACATATATAATAATTATTCTTATAATATTATAATAGTATAGGGTGAATTTTAAACTTGTAAAATTCTAGGGTTTAGAATTTAAATATTTCAAAATTAAACTTTTAATCCAAAAATTTAAATCCCAAAACTTGAGGGCAAGTTTTGAAACATTTCAAAACTATCTTGATCAAAATTCAAATAATACAAATAAACAATTAATTTGGTGATTATCTAATTTTGACCTATTCCAATTTCATGCAAGATAATTGATCAAATAATTCAAATAATTAAGGTATATCACATAAGGCAATAATTATCTAATTAAATGATAAATATCTTTTATTTTGACTAAGATAATCACATGGAATCAATAAAATTCGGATTTTATAAATTAATAACATTTATGGTAATTATCCCAAGTCAAAATAAGCCAAAATCCCGAAAATCCATCTGTCTGACTCGCCGAGTTCCTTAGACTCGTCAAGTACACTTTGGGACTCGACGAGTTTGTCAGGAAGATGGTAAGAAAATCGATTTTAAGCAATGAACAAACATACAATGCATCAAATACAGTAGAAACCAAGCAAGGCTTTGATACCACTGATGGGTTTTGTGCAAAAGAACATTCCTATGTGCACATGTAAAACCCTAAAGCTTTGGATCTAGGTTTCTCTATTGTACATGCAAATTTATCCAATGCTTGTAAACCCAAATCTAGCATACTATAAAATCGATATCTACAACTAATACAAGTTTAGATGATTACCTTTTGATAGTAGCAAGAATCTTCAACTTCAAGAGCTTAGTATCACACGCATAATACCTCTAATGGCTTACAAACACCAAGGCAAGAAGATGATTGAGAAGAGAGGGAATGGAGGCACAATTTCGGCTATAGGAACTATAGGGTTTCTTCTAGTAGCCAAAATATGCAGCCCTAGGGGTCCTTAAATACCTGAGCTGCTAGGGTTTCAGACAAAACCCTAATTGGATAGCTTAGGTCCTAAGAACCTCCAAGAACCTTTTGTAATAGGACCCTTGGACGATTTCGGTCACACCCCGGCCGTCGGCGGAAACACCGGGCAGTGTAACGTCATTTCTCGAATCATAGTTATCAACTTCCTGAAAACACATGCAATTTAAAATACGTCAACATAAAGTTGGTGAGTTCACAGGTTTTGACTCCATAAAATAATACATTTTTCAAGTTCAAAAGTATAGTTTTGAAAGTATCATTTTGACTCTCCAACGTTTAGTATATATATCCTAGGTATAAAATTTTACTTACCAAATAAGTAGTTTACCTATAAGTCTCATATACTATGAATATAAGTGTTTGTAATTCCATACAAACGAAAGTTGCTACGTATAAATCTTATTTCAATTATATACGAGTAAAAGCGCTACGTATAAATCTATTTCAATTCTATACGAGTAAGTGTGTTAGGTATAATTAATCTACTTAATATACAAGTAGTATACCTACCAGTTTCTTGTACCTAGAGTATAAGTGTTTGGGAAACTTATACATAATATTAATAATTGTATAACGACAAAGTATAATGCTTCTAACAATTTGCTATCATGAGTTCGTAACCGCGTCTATATGACTAGTTTCAAACCTCTGCTTGATGCTACAAGTTTCGCATCTTGAGATAAGTTCCACACGCTTCATCAACGTCGGAACAATAAACAAACAAAAGGACAGTTCGTCACTCGCACACGGTTTTGTTGTAGCTAGCAACCACGAGTGGGGTTGTCAACCCGTATCTTATTCATACACGACTTCCTCGCTCACACGGGATTAACGGTTACAGGTCAGAGGATTTTCCCTAAGATTTCCAATCTTAGTTGATGAATACAATAGCTCATGTAGACTTGTCGAGTTCCGTTAGTTCTAGTAGTAAAATCATATTCGTGTCTAAAACCCTAAGTTATTAGACTATACTTTTAACATTACTCCTAATATTTATAATACTTAGGTAGTACAACAGCTATAATTATAATTAAAACCAGGTTTTATCTTGACATAAAACCAATAATAGCAACATACTTTATAACTTAATATATAGAACTTCCGAATACAACTTCGGAACTATATCGCACACAAAATATATATAGAATCCTAAGTATAACTCAAGATCTACATTAATATACTACTATAACAATAACATGCTAAAAGCTTTACGATAGTTGTATATTTTCAGATACGAAATAACTATATCCCGGTTATTAAAACTATCTATGTTGATACTAATATACTATCATATAGACATAATAATAACGTATATACAATATTTAACATGTGTTTTCCCCCGAAATATAGAAAGTGGGGCTGTGAAACTCACCTTAGTAGCGTGATTTTATGTAATCTAAGCAGAAACAGTCATTGTACGAGGTCGTCGGGGTTCGGGATGCAAGAGGGCTTCAGTAAATGAGAGAGGAGAAAGAAGTTCAGGTGTAAAAATGGTTGGGGTCGATCTTACTATTTATAGTAAGATTTTTGGCCCTCACGACGTGAAAAACTCATTGTTCACGTCGTGAGTTTGGATCTTATCTCTTCGTAGACTTGCCATCCGTCTTCTAGCTTCCGAAGGTGGCAAAATGAGCCCTCACGACGTGAAAAACGCCTTGTTCACGTTGTGAGTTTGGATCTTATCCCCTCGCAGCCTCGTCACACCTTCTAGATCCGAAATATGGCGGTTTGACTCCTCACGTCGTGAGTTTTTGTGCTCACGTCGTGAGTTCAGTCAAATTAGGGTTTCTGACAGCGAAATCTTCGGAAGGACATAACTTTTGCATACGAACTCCGTTTTTAACGTTCTTTATATCCACGCGTAGGTAATTCCGAGTACTACAAATCTCTAATAGATTAAAATAGCTAATTCTTAGCCTATTTTAAATTCCTCTTTTTATAAAGATTTTATAGTGTTCGGTTTATCATAACTTCTTCACGCGAAGCCAGATTTCGACGTTTTGTATATTTTTGGAATCGTATGGACGTATACTTTGATTTATACTGTAAAGTATGTATGAAAGTTCATATTTATATTAGATTTATCATGAAATACATAGTAAGTTTACTACATTACTAGTTTTAACAAAATCACATTACATGATTGATATAATCACATGTGATTGTTATTGACCTACTTTTGACTAGTGTTACATTGTCCCCCCGTTGATAAAATTTCGTCCCGAAATTTATCTTGTACCAAATTCCACTGTAGGGTCTTTGATAGCTTCCCTGCTTCCTGTTACGAATGCCCTGCCATGGCCTAACTTCCTTGACTCCTTAACTTTGGACATTCCTTCTTAATATGTCCAATTTCACCACACTCAAAACACGCTCTTCGTCCATCATAGCCTGTTCCAGTGTTTGTTCCTTGATTTTCTGTTGTATATGTTTTGCTCCTGCAGAAATTGGCGGTGTGTCCCTTTTTCTTGCAGTGAGTGCATATAAAGCAGTTACCTAGATGGTGACGGCTACATTGAGTGCATTTTGGTAGTTTTCCTTCATACCGTCGTGGTTGTGTGGGTATTGTTGTTGTGGCTGCATAATTAGTTGCCACCTCTTGTCTATCCTCAGATGATTGTATGGGATTCTTCCCATTAAATTTGCACTTGTTCATTCCAGATTCGGGAGACTAAGCTATAAATCCCACTTGGATTTATGTGTTGGTTAGCTGATGAGCTATACGCTTTGCACTGTCATATGTTGTAAGCTTCGATGCGATCACCATTCCTTTGATTTGCGATGCTAGACCCAAGATATATCGCTCGATCTTCTTGTATTCTGGGGTTACTAGTGCTGAACACATCACCGCAAGATCATTGAATCTAGCGGTATAAGCATTTATCTCTGAATCCTTCATGGTTAGGTTCCACAGTTCTTGTTCCAACTTATGTATTTCCTCCCTGGGACAATACTCCTCTACTAGCATCCTCTTCAGCTCTTCCCATTGCATGGAATTGGCAGCATCAATACTCGTTGTATTCACATGGCTGTTCCACCATGTAAGTGCTGCATCAGCGAAGGTACACGCAGCAAATCGTACCTTACATTCGTCAGGACAGAAGCTTATTTGAAATACTGATTTTGTCTTTTCAATCCACCGGGTCAAGCTAATGACCCCTTCCGTTCCATGGAAGCTCTTAGGTTTGCAATTCATAAAATCCATGTAGGTACACATTCTGGCGGTCCCTACATTGCCTTCATTTCTAACTCCTCCTCTTCCGACATTAGCAAGAGCTGCAGTGATTCTCTGAGCTATGATTTCTTCAAGTTCTGCTGAACTTATTGGAGGGTTTGTTTCTGGTGGTGGTGGTTGCGGTTGTTGTTGTTGTGGTTCTGTTCGTTGGTTAAGGTTTAGACGAGCGCTGTTTCTTCTAGGCATTTTGTTTAGTTCCTATACATTTTAGATCACCAAGTGTTTAGTCTATCAAATATTACTCCCAATTTAAATAGTTCATATGATCTGATCATAATAAAATATAGTTGTACACCTACACCTAGCTGTGATAAGATCTATGCACATATGAACTTTAGTTGGAATATCTTATCTAAATCCTTGAGATCAAAAACATTCCGGGTATTTAGGTGTATTCTCATCGCGGGTCTGAGTCTTCATATATGACTCTATATTTATTATTTGTTGTATTCATGCTCTATTAATTATTGTTCGTTACTTCAGGTCTAGCTGATAAGGCACCGGCCAGTCAGGACAGTCAAAGGGCAGGATCATTTTAGCATATAGCCGTTCTGAAATCCAGCAACCCAAATCGACATGTCTATCCTATCACCGCTCCCGTAAGTAGTCCTTCAGTAGAATATTTAATAATACTTTATATTGTAGGCTAAGGGATATACTTAAACCTAACAGAGTAAGCCCTAAACTATAGTCGTGCTTTCCTAAGAAAGTACTAATTCACTATAGTTAATAGCTCTGATACCAATCTGTCACACCCCCGCCGTCGGCGGAAACACCGGGCAGTGGAACGTCATTTCTTGTATCATAGTTATCAACTTCCTGAAAACACATGCAATTTAAAATACGCCAACATAAAGTTGGTGAGTTCACAGGTTTTGACTCCATAAAATAATACATTTTTCAAGTTCAAAAGTATAGTTTTGAAAGTATCATTTTGACTCTCCAACGTTTAGTATATATATCCTAGGTATAAAATTTTACTTACCAAATAAGTAGTTTACCTATAAGTCTCATATACTATGAATAGAAGTGTTTGTAATTCCATACAAACGAAAGTTGCTACGTATAAATCTTATTTCAATTCTATACGAGTAAAAGCGCTACGTATAAATCTATTTCAATTCTATACGAGTAAGTGTGTTAGGTA
The DNA here is from genome assembly GCF_052849685.1 of Lactuca virosa. Classification (NCBI taxonomy): domain Eukaryota; kingdom Viridiplantae; phylum Streptophyta; class Magnoliopsida; order Asterales; family Asteraceae; genus Lactuca; species Lactuca virosa. The sequence goes on along the minus strand of NC_136434.1, from coordinate 110,721,566 downwards.
TAATTATCTACTTAATATACAAGTAGTATACCTACCAGTTTCTTGTACCTAGAGTATAAGTGTTTGGGAAACTTATACATAACATTAATACGTGTATAACCACAAACTATAATGCTTCTAACAATTTGCTATCATGAGTCCGTAACCGTGGCTATATGACTAGTTTCAAACCTCTACTTGATGCTACAAGTTTCGCATCTTGAGATAAGTTCCACACACTTCATCAACGTCGGAACAATAAACAAACAAAAGGACAGTTCGTCACTCGCACACGGTTTTTTGGTAGCTAGAAACCACGAGTGGGGTTGTCAACCCGTATCTTATTCATACACGACTTCCTCGCTCACACGGGATTAACGGTTACAGGTCAGAGGATTTTCCCTAAGATTTCCAATCTTAGTTGATGAATACAATAGCTCATGTAGACTTGTCGAGTTCCGTTAGTTCTAGTAGTAAAATCATATTCGTGTCTAAAACCCTAAGTTATTAGACTATACTTTTAACATTACTCCTAATATTTATAATACTTAGGTAGTACAACAGCTATAATTAGAATTAAAACCAGGTTTTATCTTGACATAAAACCAATAATAGCAACATACTTTATAACTTAACATATAGAACTTCCGAATATAACTTCGGAACTATATCGCACACACAATATATATAGAATCCTAAGTATAACTCAAGATCTACATTAATATACTACTATAACAATAACATGCTAAAAACTTTACGATAGTTGTATATTTTCAGATACGAAATAACTATATCCCGGTTATTATAACTATCTATGTTGATACTAATATACTATCATATAGACATAATAATAACGTATATACAATATTTAGCATGTGTTTTCCCCTGAAATATAGAAAGTGGGGCCGTGAAACTCACCTTAGTAGCGTGATTTTATGTAATCTAAGCAGAAACAGTCATCGTACGAGGTCGTCGGGGTTCGGGATGCAAGAGGGCTTCAGTAAATGAGAGAGGAGAAAGAAGTTCAGGTGTAAAAATGGTTGGGGTCGATCTTGCTATTTATAGTAAGATTTTTGGCCCTCATGACGTGAAAAACTCATTGTTCACGTCGTGAGTTTGGATCTTATCTCTTCGTAGACTTGTCATCCGTCTTCTAGCTTCCGAAGGTGGCAAAATGAGCCCTCACGACGTGAAAAACGCCTTGTTCACGTCGTGAGTTTGGATCTTATCCCCTCGCAGCCTCGTCACACCTTCTAGATCCGAAATATGGCGGTTTGACTCCTCACGTCGTGAGTTTTTGTGCTCACGTCGTGAGTTCAGTCAAATTAGGGTTTCTGACAGCGAAATCTTCGGAAGGCCATAACTTTTGCATACGAACTCAGTTTTTAACGTTCTTTATATCTACGCGTAGGTAATTCCGAGTACTACAACTCTCTAATAGATTAAAATAGCTAATTCTTAGCCTATTTTAAATTCCTCTTTTTAAAAAGATTTTATAGTGTTCGGTTTATCATAACTTCTTCACGCGAAGCCAGATTTCGACGTTTTGTATATTTTTGGAATCGTATGGACGTATACTTTGATTTATACTGTAAAGTATGTATGAAAGTTCATATTTATATTAGAATTATCATGAAATACATAGTAAGTTTACTACATTACTAGTTTTAACAAAATCACATTACATGATTGATATAATCACATGTGATTGTTATTGACCTACTTTTGACTAGTGTTACATTCTCCCCCCGTTGATAAAATTTTGTCCCGAAATTTATCTTGTACCAAATTCCACTGCAGGGTCTTTGATAGCTTCCCTGCTTCCTGTTACGAATGCCCTGCCACGGCCTAACTTCCATGACTCCTTAACTTTGGACATTCCTTCTTCATATGTCCAATTTCACCACACTCAAAACACGCTCTTCCTCCATCATAGCCTGTTCCAGTGTTTGTTCCTTGATTTTCTGTTGTAAGTGTTTTGCTCCTGCAGAAATTGGCGGTGTGTCCCTTTTTCTTGCAGTGAGTGCATATAAAGCAGTTACCTAGATGGTGACGGCTACACTGAGTGCATTTTGGTAGTTTTCCTTCATACCGTCGTGGTTGTGTGGGTATTGTTGTTGTGGCTGCATAATTAGTTGCCACCTCTTGTCTATCCTCAGATGATTGTATGGGATTCTTCCCATTATATTTGTGCTTGTTCATTCCAGATTCGGGAGACTAAGCTATAAATCGCACTTGGATTTCTGTGTTGGTTAGCTGATGAGCTATACGCTTTGCACTGTCATATGTTGTAGGCTTCGATGCGATCACCATTCCTTTGATTTGCGATGCTAGACCCAAGATATATCGCTCGATCTTCTTGTATTCTGGGGTTACTAGTGCTGAACACATCACCGCAAGATCATTGAATCTAGCGGTATAAGCATTTATCTCTGAATCCTTCATGGTTAGGTTCCACAGTTCTTGTTCCAACTTATGTATTTCCTCCCTGGGACAATACTCCTCTACTAGCATCCTCTTCAGCTCTTCCCATTGCATGGAATTGGCGGCATCAATACTCGTTGTATTCACATGGCTGTTCCACCATGTAAGTGCTGCATCAGCGAAGGTACACGCAGCAAATCGTACCTTACATTCGTCAGGACAGAAGCTTATTTGAAATACTGATTTTGTCTTTTCAATCCACCGGGTCAAGCTAATGACCCCTTCCGTTCCATGGAAGCTCTTAGGTTTGCAATTCATAAAATCCATGTAGGTACACATTCTGGCGGTCCCTACATTGCCTTCATTTCTAACTCCTCCTCCTCCGACATTAGCAAGAGCTGCAGTGATTCTCTAAGCTATGATTTCTTCAAGTTCTGCTGAACTTATTGGAGGGTTTGTTTCTGGTGGTGGTGGTTGCGGTTGTTGTTGTTGTGGTTCTGTTCGTTGGTTAAGGTTTAGACGAGCGCTGTTTCTTCTAGGCATTTTGTTTAGTTCCTATACATTTTAGATCACCAAGTGTTTAGTCTATCAAATATTACTCCCAATTTAAATAGTTCATATGATCTGATCATAATAAAATATAGTTGTACACCTACACCTAGTTGTGATAAGATCTATGCACATATGAACTTTAGTTGGAATATCTTATCTAAATCCTTGAGATCAAAAACATTTCGGGTATTTAGGTGTATTCTCATCGCGGGTCTGAGTCTTCATATATGACTCTATATTTATTATTTGTTGTATTCATGCTCTATTAATTATTGTTCGTTACTTCAGGTCTAGTTGATAAGGCACCGGCCAGTCAGGACAGTCAAAGGGCAGGATCATTTTAGCATATAGCCGTTCTGAAATCCAGCAACCCAAATCGACATGTCTATCCTGTCACCGCTCCCGTAAGTAGTCCTTCAGTAGAATATTTAATAATACTTTATATTGTAGGCTAAGGGATATACTTAAACCTAACAGAGTAAGCCCTAAACTATAGTCGTGCTTTCCTAAGAAAGTACTAATTCACTATAGTTAATAGCTCTGATACCAATCTGTCACACCCTCGCCGTCGGCGGAAACACCGGGCAGTGTAACGTCATTTCTTGTATCATAGTTATCAACTTCCTGAAAACACATGCAATTTAAAATACGTCAACATAAAGTTGGTGAGTTCACAGGTTTTGACTCCATAAAATAATACATTTTTCAAGTTCAAAAGTATAGTTTTGAAAGTATCATTTTGACTCTCCAATATTTAGTATATATATCCTAGGTATAAAATTTTACTTACCAAATAAGTAGTTTACCTATGAGTCTCATATACTATGAATATAAGTGTTTGTAATTCCATACAAACGAAAGTTGCTACGTATAAATCTTATTTCAATTCTATACGAGTAAAAGCGCTACGTATAAATCTATTTCAATTCTATACGAGTAAGTGTGTTAGGTATAATTATCTACTTAATATACAAGTAGTATACCTACCAGTTTCTTGTACCTAGAGTATAAGTGTTTGGGAAACTTATACATAACATTAATACTTGTATAACCACAAAGTATAATGCTTCTAACAATTTGCTATCATGAGTCCGTAACCGCGGCTATATGACTAGTTTCAAACCTCTGCTTGATGCTACAAGTTTCGCATCTTGAGATAAGTTCCACACGTTTCATCAACGTCGGAACAATAAACAAACAAAAGGACAGTTCGTCACTCGCACACGGTTTTGTTGTAGCTAGAAACCACGAGTGGGGTTGTCAACCCGTATCTTATTCATACACGACTTCCTCGCTCACACGGGATTAACGGTTACAGGTCAGAGGATTTTCCCTAAGATTTCCAATCTTAGTTGATGAATACAATAGCTCATGTAGACTTGTCGAGTTCCGTTAGTTCTAGTAGTAAAATCATATTCGTGTCTAAAACCCTAAGTTATTAGACTATACTTTTAACATTACTCCTAATATTTATAATACTTAGGTAGTACAACAGCTATAATTAGAATTAAAACCAGGTTTTATCTTGACATAAAACCAATAATAGCAACATACTTTATAACTTAACATATAGAACTTCCGAATATAACTTCGGAACTATATCGCACACAAAATATATATAGAATCCTAAGTATAACTCAAGATCTACATTAATATACTACTATAACAATAACATGCTAAAAGCTTTACGATAGTTGTATATTTTCAGATACGAAATAACTATATCCCGGTTATTATAACTATCTATGTTGATACTAATATACTATCATATAGACATAATAATAACGTATATACAATATTTAGCATGTGTTTTCCCCTGAAATATAGAAAGTGGGGCCGTGAAACTCACCTTAGTAGCGTGATTTTATGTAATCTAAGCAGAAACAGTCATCGTACGAGGTCGTCGGGGTTCGGGATGCAAGAGGGCTTCAGTAAATGAGAGAGGAGAAAGAAGTTCAGGTGTAAAAATGGTTGGGGTCGATCTTGCTATTTATAGTAAGATTTTTGGCCCTCACGACGTGAAAAACTCATTGTTCACGTCGTGAGTTTGGATCTTATCTCTTCGTAGACTTGTCATCCGTCTTCTAGCTTCCGAAGGTGGCAAAATGAGCCCTTACGACGTGAAAAACGCCTTGTTCACGTCGTGAGTTTGGATCTTATCCCCTTTCAGCCTCGTCACACCTTCTAGATCCGAAATATGGCAGTTTGACTCCTCACGTCGTGAGTTTTTGTGCTCACGTCGTGAGTTCAGTCAAATTAGGGTTTCTGACAGCGAAATCTTCGGAAGGCCATAACTTTTGCATACGAACTCGGTTTTTAACGTTCTTTATATCCACACGTAGGTAATTCCGAGTACTACAACTCTCTAATAGATTAAAATAGATAATTCTTAGCCTATTTTAAATTTCTCTTTTTATAAAGATTTTATAGTGTTCGGTTTATCATATCTTCTTCACGCGAAGCCAGATTTCGACGTTTTGTATATTTTTGGAATCGTATGGACGTATACTTTGATTTATACTGTAAAGTATGTATGAAAGTTCATATTTATATTATAATTATCATGAAATACATAGTAAGTTTACTACATTACTAGTTTTAACAAAATCACATTACATGATTGATATAATCACATGTGATTGTTATTGACCTACTTTTGACTAGTGTTACAATTTCTGAGTGGGCTCCCACTTTGAAATCGTCCACTCCCTTAATTCATAAGATCCACAGCCCAAATTGAATTATCTTATAATTGACAATTCCAGTCCCCTTTATTTAATTTATCTCTTTCAGCCACAAAATTAATTCTTAATTAATTCTTGACAATATTAATTAAACAATATGATTTCTCCTTTAATATATTATTCATATAATATATTAATAAACCATAATATCCTCTCTCTCCATAAATCATCCTGTCCAGTTGCTTTGCTGAAGGCAACCCAAAAGGACCATGCCACAACCGGGTCAAGTACATACCAAATATAGTTATGCACTTAGACACTAATCCAACATACATAACGCTGGACCTTATAGACTTTCGAATACCTGATCCTAGCCTAAGCCCTTCATCGAAGAAGAACAGGAAATAAGGCCAAACCAACATTCTCAGGCTATAAGATCTTAATTATGTACGACCGTGATGCATACACTAAGCAACTACAATAATGATGTCAATTTCATATAGTGAAAACCCTAGGCTACCAGGCATCATACAATCAGGCAATTCTATCAAGCAATTCCTGAAGATCCCTAGCCTAGTACTAGCATGCTGTTCTAACATATCACAATATCAAATAACTGTATGGTATTTTAGGGTCTACTTACTGGCTCCGACTGATCGTACACTTTGTATCCTCCTTTTCTTATTTTGAAAACCATTTAAAATCATTTTGAAAAATATTTTCCTTAGTTTGAGACTGGATTCACATGAGTGTTCCTCCAATTCACTCAAACCAAGGCTCTGATACCAACTTGTAACATCCATAAAAATCATGCCAATTTAAAGTTTTTCAAACATTCAAAACCATTAGTTATTACAAAAAGGTTTCCAAAATAGTTTCATATCAGAGTATCCCAGAAATCCAAATCATAAAATGTGAGGAAGTGTACGGTCACGCCTTCGCCTTCCCGCGGTCAACCGTTGTACCTGAAACCATAATCGATAAATGTAAGCTCGAAGGCTTAGTGAGTTACCCCCAATATACCCATACACACAACAATACACATATAATAACAGCATGTAATGGGTCCACAACTCTACAGACTGGATTACCCCCTGAGCCCATAGTGTGAGTCTGACTTGCCTTCCGGGCCCACAACTCACATCTGGCTTGCCTCCGAGCCCACAGCATAAGTCTGGCTTGCTTTCGAGCCCACATCTTATGACTGGCTTGTCCCCTGCAGTCCTACAACTGAAACATATCTGACTTGCCCTTAGTATGAGTTTGGCATACCACTTGATCCTCAACTCGTATCTGGTATGCTAACGAGTCCTCGGGCAGAGTCTGGTATGCCTTCCCGACCCTCAGCTCATACTTGGCATACTCCAGGGTTTGTTGGTCACTGCATGAGACAATTCAACCTCAACCCTACCCACACAACATGTCTACATATACAGCTAATAACACATATAAAATACTCTTGGCCCATAACCATCGGGTTTGAATGCCCTCATACTACGAGTCCAATCATCCATCGGGATGAAATACTCTTAGCCCACAACCATCGGGTTGGAATGCCCACAACCAATCAAACATGTGCACCCATATCAGATAATCATATAACGGTCTATAAAGACAACATACTAGGTTCCACTCATCCTCGGGATGGAATACCCTCAACTACCATAACAAGCATATGCACATATAACAGGTAATCACCTAACAGTATACATGCAGTCAGACCAACTACAGGTCTCTAAGAATCACTACATCCTATCTACCAGGATACCGATCTAACAGATCATACTAGCATATAACCATCCTATCTACCAGGATACCGAGCGAACATATCACAACGGTAACAATTCCAAATAACAAATTAAAGGTCCGGCCTAGGTGCCTTAGACCCTTGAGTATAGTAAGGATAACTCACCTTGCAATGCCGAACTGAACCACTATATTACACTCCCGAAATACTGCCCCAAACTCCAACACCTATAACCACCAATGATCCATTTCCATAAATACCCATTTACCAAATACCCTCAAAAGTCAAACATGGTCAACCCTAGTCAAAGTCAAGGTCAACAGTCAAGGTCTATAGTCCATGTTGACATGACTCGTCGAGTGCAATATACTGACTCTTCGAGTTCCTCCAGAACTCACCGAGTCATAAAACCCTAGTCTACTCACCGAGTCTCTAGGCAACTCGTCAAGTTTAAGCGTGTCCAAAAGTCGGGGAAACCCCTTCTGACTCGTCGAGTCGTCTCTTAGGCTCGCCGAGTCCATGCAGAAACTATTCTCAGGCAATCTTCATCCGACTCGTCGAGTCGACCATGCAACTCGTTGATTCCCATTCAGTCCATCACTCATTCAGACGATTTTAAGTTTCTCCAAAGCTCTAAACAGTAGATCTATGCTCCTAGGGTGCTGCTATCACGTAAAGTTGCTAACTTTACGTGCATGCAATGTTTAATGAAGTTAAAACACTCATAAATAGCATTAGGAGAAGGTTTCGGACATGAAGGAGGGCTAGGGCTTCATAAAGCTTGAGGCTTTATGTCCATAAGGCCTTGGGAAGTCAAGATCTGAAACTATGCCCTTATGACAAGCTAAAACCCGGATGTGACCCCATCTTGCCCTAGAAATGACCATTTCTTTTACCCAAAAGGGATATCTAACCAATGCAATGTAAAGGTGGTAGCTTTATACCTCAATCTTGTTGTAAAAACATTGGGAAGGATGGATCTACAAGCTCTTCCTTGCTCCAAGCTCTTAACTCCTCAAGAAATGCTCCAATACACTCTCTTTTGGTCTCACACACTCAAGAATAGAGGCTAGCTAGCTATTAGGGTTTCTCTGGACGTGAAGGTGACAAGGGAGGCTGAGGAGGAAAGTTAAGGACCTTTAAATAGGGTGCAAACCCTAAAAATTAGGGTTTTCACTTTCCAGCACCTACTCGTCGAGTCGGGTCCTCCAAATCATCGTGTAGGGTCTAAAACCCACGCGGATGATTTGGTCTCTACTCGACGAGTTGGCCAATCAACTCGTCGAGTCGCCTTTGAAACATGAATCTTGGAGCTTTAAACTGATATCGGGAAATCGGGATATTATATTTTTAGTTTATGTTTCAGGTACTCCAGTTTTCAAATGAGAGAGCTCGGGACGATCGCAGCGCATACACCCGTACTTTCCGCAATGTGTGACTTCTAGGAATGAACTCTGATAATTGTTTTATTCGAAATGATTTTCAATGTTTGATCAAAAATTATATTATTGTTTGGACTATAAATAAAATGAAATTCTTACCCTTGATTTTTGGGTCGTTACAAGTTGGTATCAGAGCCTTAGTTTGAGGGATTCGGGCATATCCTCAGGTGTGCCTGAACTCAAACTGAGGAATTGATGAAAATTTTTATAAAATAAATATTTAACTAAAAAGGAATTATAATCAAGAAAGGGGTGTAATGCATGCAATCGGCCGAGCTCAAGTAAGTGGTTCCCAGAATACCAACACATGTTTATTATGATACATGATATGATTATGAGAACTGCATGCTAGCTTAGGAGTAAGGATCTGCTAAGTATTATTGTTGGATTAATGTCTAAGTCTATAACTATAATTGGTAAGAGTTTACCCGACCCGGCATGGTCCATTTGGGTTGCATGGCATCATGCATTTGGATAGACTATAATGAGAGAAATAACACTTAAGGTTGGTTAATATATTATAAGTTCTAATATATTAATAAGGTTATTTAATTAGTATTGATCAAGAATTAATTTGGAATTAATTAAGTGATCAAAAGGAGACTAATTAAATATATGGGTTGATTGTGTAAATCATTCATTCTTATATATGTGGGCTTGTGATCCAAGATTCCTTATGTTGGACTAAGTCCATGGGGTGACCCATGGATACTCCATGGAGGTTAAAATCCATGGAGCATAAGGAATGGGTAAAGTTATGAGTTACATGGTGTAACCCTAAAAGCCACCATATAAAAGAATCCCATGGCTCAAGAAATCGTGCACTAATGTGTGAATATGAGGGCTAGACGATTTCAAGGAGTGTTCCATTTCTCTCAAGTCATTCCATGTGGATTTGGTGTTGTGTGAACCATTTGAGGTGTCACACTTGGGGCACTAGGCACTCAAGCTTCATGAAGTCATTCTACATCAAAGAGGTATGTATTCTAACATGTTATATTTTATATGAATCAAAGTTTTGGTATGCTAGTTAGTATAATACCTTGGATATTCATATTTGCATGTATCTTAGAGAAAACATAGATCCAAGGTATTTAGGGTTGCATGTACACTTAGGAGTGTTAGAATGCTCAAAACCCATCAGTGGTATCAGAGCCAAGGCTTGTTTTCTTGTTATACTTGCAAAATTAGCTGAAAAATCGAATTGTATTAGTTTAAAAGTTATGCTAATTACTTGAAAAAAATTTGATGTGAATTATCTTTGTTCATATGAGTTTATTAGATTAATAGAAAATTTAATTGATTATGTGCTTTCAATCCATTTTAATCTAAGAGTTGATTCTAAAATGTGTTTTTGTAACTTGTCCTCAAGTTATATGAAAAGTCACATTTAAGTTTCATAAAACTCATAAAAAGTTGGCAATGGTTACAAAAATGAAGAGTCTTGTCCTCATTAAATGGTTTTATGACTCCATAACTTGTCCTCAAGTTATGGAGGTTCAAGAGTCACTTCATTAAATGATAAAATGTGTAACCTTAATTAGTTTCATAAGTTACAAAAATAAAGAAAAGTTCCATTCTTTTATTAGTTTAAAGTCTTCCATAACTTGTCCTCAAGTTATGGAACTTGAAGAGTTTTTTTTTTAATTAAAACTACTTTAAACACATAAGTTATGGAATTAATTAGTTTTGAATATTTTCAAAACTTGCCCTCAAGTTTTGGAATTTGTAAAGTTTTCCCCATGAATACTTTAATTCCAAGTTAGCCCTTAGAATTTTAAAAGTTAAAATTCAACCCTTATACTTTATAGTATTATAAGTTAATAATAAATATATGTATAAGAGCAAGTCAATCTTACCGTTAGTAGGCCTCATTCACGAAGCCGGTCTATAAGGGGGGTATAAGGTTACTGCCTATAAAATGGCAGTTTAATGGGTGTCCACTCTCACCCACCGCTTCCTTGACTGGTGGAGGGTCGTTAGCCGAACGGGTAGGACAAGGACTATAATTCTCCCTTCATTAAAAGTATTAATGATAAATACTAAGTAACTAAACACTTATAAATTCCCAATCTTAGTTACTTAGGAAAATGTGAATAAGGTGCTAATCCATGAAGTTACACTTTGCACTTTGTTTAAACTGTTAGTGGAGCGTGTGTGGTTAACCGGCACACTAACCTGGATCTAACAAAGTAGGCAAAGGGTAACTTAATATTTATCATAGTATCGGTGGAGCTCGTGTGGTTAACCGACACATTGATTGAGAGGTAAATATTAAGGGTACCAAGTATATTTGCATGGTTACTTCACACCTTGTTTTGTGATCCTCGGCATCCCAGTCACAAAACCTGAAGGGCACACTCGAGATTGAAACATGCCATTGAAAAGTTCAATGAATCTCAAAAGATCTAGGAGTTTCAAATCCAATTAAAAACCTAATTACATTATTTCGTTTTTCATGGTGGAAATTGGTAAATCGTCATTTACCTACCTTCAACTATTTTATAACTCGGATTACGGCATCCCTCTTCTAAGTTATAAAATAGTTTGTTGGGTCCTAGCCTTAATATTTCATATTGGGTGTCATATTAAGGACTTTAAATCAACTATCTTGAATATCTCCCAAAAAGATGTCTGGTCTAGACATTTATGATCTTCCTAAATCTCTTGAAACAAGCTTTCCTAAATGAAGATGATGTCCCATGGATATCATACTTCTTTCACCTCCTCCAATTATTCTCCCTAACCCACAAGTTCCTAAAAAGTTTAAGGTCACTCAAGCCCTATTGGCAAGGCAAGGTCTAGGTGTGATCACATCTTGGAGATGTAGTCACATATTGACAAGCCGGGAGAGTTGGGTGTCAAAGTCTTGAGAAAGTTGGTGGCTCAACTACTTTCTAAGTCACATAGTGAGTTCTTTTGGGAATCCTATGAAACAGACTAAGACAAGACCCTTAATGATCTTATCTATTTGCTAAGATCAACTTCCTAAAACGCTATGGACATTGACAATGATGACATTGGATATCCAGTAAAGCTCTCTCTTCCCAATGGAAAGGGATCGGCCATAGTCAACTCGGTTGACCAAATGGTAAAGAGAAAGGCTAACTCTGAGATAGTCCCATTATCAAGGGTCCATTGCCAAAGAAAGGGGCATTGGTTGCAAAGCTGCCAAATTTACCTAAGGATGTTAAAGTCAATAAGTTTGACTCTACTTCATGTAAAGTCCACTATCTAACTCTGCTAAGTTTCTATTCTGAGATTCTTGATACATGATGTGACTGGGTCACATGGTGATGTTTTAAGAATCAAAGAAAAAGTGAAGAAACTTAAAGAAAGAATATGCTAAATCTGATCGCGTAGATGGATTTCTATCACATAGTTTGAAGATCGGATTCTTGAGCTACTTCTTAGGAGTTATGATATTTTGCTTAGGAATAGATAAAAACAAGTTTTCATATGGATTGTAAGGATGAGTTTTTTCTGCAAAGTTTTAAAATAAAAGGTAAATCTTTTGATTTTATTTATTTTAAAATATCCTTACAATGGCATTTGTGAGAAATTGTGTTGCTTATAAGATTCCATTAAGAGCAAGAGTGGAAATATGAATTTGATTCTTTCATTTGTGGTATTGTCTAAATTTACCAAATAAGGAAAGATTCTCATCACCCAGGTTTCAATTAGACCGAAACTTGGAATCATGCAATTTGTAGAGCATGATGAATGAGAACCTTCAAGCATTGGAAAAATTAAGACTAACTACTTGTTCACATGGATGTGTGAGTCAAGTAACGGACTAAGGGATCGAGTACACATTCTTGTGCACTGATTAAGTCCACCACAAAAGATCGATAAGACTATTCGTCATGATTTACTAAAGTTTAGTAAATATGGTTATACTTACAGGCTTAAGTATAATTCTGAAGCATTGGAAAAAAAAATTCAGTGTATGGCGGAACGAATGAGAAGAATCAAATTAGGCAGAAGGATAAAAGTTTCTCAAATCTGAAAAGATGGGAGAGTACTTTAGTATCATGTTATATAATCATCTTAATGATTAAGAGACCTTATCACAATTCATCCTCTAAGTGCATTCTGGTAGCTAAGAAGAGGAGTTATGAATTGTTGAAGTGGTTAAATCAAGAAGATGAGTCATATTTCATTCCAAAACAATTCTTAGAGTCATACTCCAAGATTGTAACTTGAGTGACATGTCTTAAAGAAGGCTTAAAAACACTTGTCAAATGTAAGAGTAAAAGGTTTCTACTCTTGTACATTTGAAATTGGTAAGTTGTGATGTTTTGGATAAAACAAAGACCAACTAAGGCCAATTCTGTGAAGTGTTAGTCTTGATAAAGAATCTGCACTATCTCTTGAATATTTGACAAGGGAGTCTTATATGTCAAGAGGACAGTGGGAGTCTTAAAGCTCTTGAAAGTTTCAAGACTTAATCAAGAATAAAACCTAAAGTCCTTCACTAGCACACGACTTGAGGTTTATAACCTATCGTGTTGAAATTTTTGTGCCTATTCAAGTTGGCTTTGCATAGGAGTTCTGAGAGTTCTCAATTGGTTGCACAACTACTTGGAAGCAATGGCAGGCACCTGAGCTGCCAAATGGCAAGAATTTAAGATTGCACAAGTTTAATCAATATGAGTTTGGATTTGTCACTAACCTTGTCTTGTGATTATGGTTTTGACAAATTCACATGGATAAGAACACATACACTATTAAATCTAAGTGTCATAAGGTTTCTCTCCGATTCATGAAAATGATGGTGAGGAAACACTTTCACTAAGTAGATTTTAGCTAGATAGCAATTGTGATATTTGCATTCTCAAAGTCGTTAGTGGAGCGTGTGTGGTTTACCGGCACACTAACATGGACTTGTGAGAAGTGGCAAAGGTCTAAACAATTGAGACTATGATTACGGCATCTATTTTCATAGTTCTAAAATTGTTTAGACACACATGTGAGCTATCTAAGAGAGGTGTATGATTTTGATAAAGTTTTATCAAAACAATCTAGTATCAGAAATCTGAACTTTGGTAAGAAAGTCAGCTGATTTCTGAATACATGTCAAAGCTAGTGGGAGCATAAGTGTTATGCTAATAATCATCATGTTAGTGGAAGCATGATAATTATGACAAAGGTTGCAAGTTAGCAATGTTAATTATAGAAAACAAAAGTTTCAATTCGTGAGGCTGCAGGGGTTGAAAAAGTTGTTTTGCTATAATTAAGGGAGAGGAAATTATACTTCATTTCAATTCTAAAAGCTTAGATTGAGATTTTAATCGTATTTAATCAAGGATATATATATATATGAATTTCATGTTGGAATGGCTCAACATAAGGAAATTCTATATATGGGTCCATTATTTGCGTTCTAAAATTCGATTATGATTACGGCATCCCTTTTCATAATCTGAATTTTGAGAACTTGGCAAATTGAAATGGAAATATTATAGCAAAAGATTGGTTTAGTCTTTATGTGAGACATCATGAATCATGTCCCATATGCTTCGGATATAGGATCGATTACATGTGCTATATTCATCATTTCTAAAATTTTCCAAATGCCTGGGGAATTATGAAGGGAAAAGGTCTAGAATTGGATATGACTAAAATGATTAAGCAATTGTCGAGGACAATCTAAGGTTTACCAAAGATTGGTTGCTCAAGGACAGTTGAAAGTATAATGTTAATTCTGGAAGGACCATATTGACATAATCTTTAAGGAGGCAACTCTTGTTCAGAAGTGATAGTCAAAATGGAATATGGAAATGTTTCAAAGTTAGAAATTATTCAATCTGTGTAAGATTAGGAAACTTAATGAAAGAAGGATGTTTCCGAGGAGCTGATCTCCTTTGGAATGCTCTGTAATGATTGTTGTCAAGTCTTTCTGACTTTGTGCATAATCGTTAAGAGGATCAATGCATACAAGTTTAGAATCTAACAGATTTCAGTAAATGGCATGAATTTGGAATTCTTGCATTTGCAGTAAGGATTTGGGACTGTGAAAAGAGGATCATTGGAGTGATGTTCAATTGATCTATTTCACAAAGTAAAGATCATAGACAAACATAGTATGCATACTTGGTGTATGGCATGACTAGTGTTTAGAAAACATAGTGTACATGCTTGGAGCATAGGACAACTATTGTTTTAAATTCAAGAATAAAGTTGATAGTTGAAACAGTATACAATGAATAATGTGTAATCATATGGTGATAAATAAAAGGTGTTTTATTTATGTTCATAGGTTTTGATACCATATTGGATTCAATTATTATTGTGTTTCACTGTGCATGTTTTAACTTCCAGAATAACTAGGTCATTGTTCTGGATGACTAAGTTATTCAAACCATCCACAGTCGGTCATATGTTGGAAGTAGATATGAATCAAGACTGTCATGGGTTGGCTTGTAGAGGTCTAAGATGTTGGACAAAGGGCTACAACACTCATGAGTGCTCATAAGTTCTGAGTATTGGATTCAACCTGTGCTCACTGGAATCACTTCATGGATTTTATCACGAGTGATCATGACACGATAATATCTTATATTCTTCAAACCTAGAGATATGAGTTGTTACTATGAGTTGGTTGTACATTGATTGCACGAAAACGCATTCGGTAACTCGATGTTATAAAACGTGCCTTTGTGTATGATTCAACAAGTAGTAGAACAAGCCATATGAGTCGAAGTTTATCCATTCCTTTTACCTTCGGGATAAAAGCGATATATGTGGGCCCCTCGATGATTTAAAGATGATACATGTGAGTGCTTGGCCAAGCCAGGACTGATTTGATTTGTTCAATCAGTCAGTCATCATGAATCGGAAATCGGGAAACAACAAATGGACAGAGAGAATGATTGATAATCCATGTCTCAGTCCATATGATATCTAGAATGGAGGAATATATGATCCCTTATCTAATAGACAAGTCATTGACAAAGGTCAGAGTTCATCGACAAGGTCAGAGTTCGACAGAAGCTTTTGAGAGCTACGATTGCTGATCGGTTCCTGAAGTCATACGCAATAATAGTTTTAGACTTATCCAAGTGGGAGACTGTTGGATTAATGTCTAAGTCCATAACTATAATTGGTAAGACTTGACCCGACCCGGCATGGTCCATTTGGGTTGCATGGCATCATGCATTTGGATAGACTATAATGAGAGAAATAACATTTAAGGTTGGTTAATATATTATAAGTTCTAATATATTAATAAGGTTATTTAATTAGTATTGATCAAGAATTAATTTGGAATTAATTAAGTGATCAAAAGGAGACTAATTAAATATATGGGTTGATTGTGTAAATCATTCATTCTTATATATGTGGGCTTGTGATCCAAGATTCCTTATGTTGGACTAAGTCCATGGGGTGACCCATGGATACTCCATGGAGGTTAAAATCCATGGAGCATAAGGAATGGGTAAAGTTATGAGTTACATGGTGTAACCCTAATAGTCACCATATAAAAGAATCCCATGGCTCAAGAAATCGTGCACTAATGTGTGAATATGAGGGCTAGACGATTTCAAGGAGTGTTCCATTTCTCTCAAGTCATTCCATGTGCATTTGGTGTTGTGTGAACCATTTGAGGTGTCACACTTGGGGCACTAGGCACTTAAGCTTCATGAAGTCATTCTACATCAAAGAGGTATGTATTCTAACATGTTATATTTCATATGAATCAAAGTTTTGGTATGCTAGTTAGTATAATACCTTGGATATTCATATTTGCATGTATCTTAGAGAAAACATAGATCCAAGGTATTTAGGGTTGCATGTACACTTAGGAGTGTTAGAATGCTCAAAACCCATCAATTATATGATAGGAGAGATGCCTTTTAAGTGCCTGATTGTATGAGCTTTAATATTGCATGCTAGTCTGTTTATCTAATAAGTAGATGAAATGGCTCGTACAGAGTATGTTGGTTAGATTTTCCGTTGCCTGAATGTTTCTTTCTTTGTGCTTTGCGGGGGCTCTTGACAATGTGAATTAGCTACTAACTGAATATGCTAAGTCACATGCGGCACGGGCTGGATAATCTCAGAGTGATGGACTTGACCTTACTGCGCGGCTCTTTTCTGATTCCAACCGTTCTAGGGTGGAGTCTTTTACTCGAAGGATTATCTGATCTATGTTGCATGTAGCTATATTCATGAGGAGGCTAATTGATATTGGTGGGAGTCCTTTAGCAACTGAGGGTTGGGTGGGGTCGGTAACCTAGGAGAGCCTGGATTATGCTTCGGTGGGGTAGTGATGTGGTTTAGTGGGTCTTAAGGAACTGACTTAGAAGATTCAAGAGGATTGTTGAGGAAAGTATGGATAGGTGTGGAAGGTAGTATTGGGCTCGTACTACTGAAAACACAAGATCCATACTCGAATAGGTGAGAGTCTTGGAGAAGCTAAGAAGTTGATGGGAGGAGGATTATTGAGTATGTTCTTATTGTTGGCTTGTTGTATTTTAGTTTGGAGATGAGATCTCAGGGAGGTGGTTCAGGTTCAGGTTCTGGTTCGGGTTCAGGTGCTAATCCGATTAGCGAGCAGTTACGGGAGTTCATTTTATCATAGATTTCTCAGTGTTTTTTGGAGATATTGGATGAGCGCTCGGGCGCGTTCCGTACGAAGGTTAATGGCTATCCTTGGAGCTCGCACTCTTTCTTTCTGGGAGTTTCGTGCTTGTGGAGCTCCTGCATTCCATGGGGAGAGGGACCCCATTGTCAGTAGGATGTGGTTAGCAGATATGGCTAACGCGTTCAGGACGAGTTTCCGCCCCGAAGTGGCGAAGGTCAGATTTGCTTCCTGTCTATTGAAGGACAGTTCACGCAATTGGTGGGAAGAGGTTGGTAATGAGTTGGGTGATGATGTTGTTGACGATATGTCATGGTATGACTTCTCGAACAGGTTTTGAGCTGAGTTTGCACCAGCAATCAAGGTACAGCAGTTGGCGCGAGAGTTTCTGGATCTCCGCCAGACTACTGAGAATGTGGCAAAAATCACTGCCAAGTTCCGGGAGAGGGCTTTATTGGGACTATCGTATGCAGCAGATGAGGAGATGAAGAAAGTGAGATATCATGATACGTTGCGGGATGATATCAGGGAGTTTGTGAGTATGTCGGGGTGCGAGACCCTGAATGATACGATCTCTAGGGCCCGAGAGTGGGAGATTGATTTGGATCACATTGGGAAAAGGGGGTCGGATCAGGTGCAGACATTGGAGGGTCCCGGGAAGAGACCCAAGACTTCTGACCAGTATATGGGAGGCCAAAAGGGCCGGAGTCAGTGCAGCACATTCAGGAAACTACACGATGGAGTTTGTCATTCCAGGGGTTTGGGCTGCTACAAATGTGGCACGGTTGGTCACGTCAGCAGGGATTTTTCTCGGGGGCAAGCCCATTATGTTTTCATTACGATCAGGTGGGCCACAAGAAGTCCGACTGTCCGATGTTGAGGGGAGGAGCAGTGAGAGCGCCTGCTCCGGCTACTTTGAGGATCACCGATGGACAAGATTGTAGGGTAGGAGCCCCAGCGGAGAGGAGTTGAGCTTTGCAGTGTCAGACAAGGGAGGTCAGGACTCCAGCAGGAAATACTGCAGGTATGTATCTTTTGCCTTCTTTCGGGTTATTTACATTAGTATTTATGATTGTTGGAATCTTGCATCAGTTTGGGTAAGCATATATTCGGTTCATTTCTTTGCTCATGTTTGGGTTTGATCTTCAATATTGTCATATGCCATTTTCATGTCTTGAATTATTAGTGGTTAGTGAAGGGTTGTTTCTCTTAAGCGGGTGTGGAGTGTTCTGTATTATCTTGATTGTAGTCGGGATCAGTTTGGGGGGGCATTGTGCGGAAGGTTTATGGTCAGGACTCAGCGGGCTAGTTTTCCATTATCGCCAGGATCTAGTGGTTTTAGTCATTGTGCTTAGATTGGTTTTTGGAGGTGCCGAGGGAAGTGGTTTATTGCTAAGGGTTTGGTTGGAGAATCCGTCCTTTGAATTTCAAGATTTGAGTGGGATATCATTTTAAGTGTTTGGAATTATCAACGTTGTGGAGATTAGGGAAGTTTTTAGTTGGTCTTCGGGGGTTGTGCGGTGTTTTGAGTTGGTTGGTAAGGGATCATTAGCCAGGATAAGCATTGGTTGTCAGCGGATCGATCGTTGAAAAGTAAGAAGGATTGGGGAATCCTTCAATTCTCGTGTTCATTGAGAATTTAGTCAATTCAAAGTGGGGGTGAATCGTCCATGGATTCAGGAGCAGAAGCGGTTTCAAAACTACGATGAGTTTCGCATCCCCATCGGGGAGGAAGGCGACCCAAGTGGTTGTTTGGGTTGAGGATTGTGTAAGTTGGAATTTTGGGGAAACTTACCAACAATGAGACCGCGTTCTCTTGGTGCTTGATAGCAGGCTTTGGGGAACCAGGTTAGGGTTCCAAGTATGGCTCAAGTACAACTTGGGTGTTCGGTCGAGTGTGTGCTCGACTCTGGGTTTGTTCGATTTGTTAGATTAGGAGTAAGGCATTGGGATGCGATTATGGAAAATGGAAGTGTTGTAAGAGTGCGGGGTGGCCCGTAGCATTCACTAGTTAGCAGTTAGTGTATAAGTGTTGTAAGACTGCAGGGTGGCCCGTAGCATTCACCAGTCTTTGTGTAGTGGTGAGATTACGGCAAACCTGTTTTTTGCTCGCGATTTTCTTCGAATGGTTTAAGCCAGCGTGGGTCAGTTGGCAAGATTGTGGGAGGGCCACAACATGTTGGAATCAGGAATGGGTGGTCGCGAGAGACCGAGTATGAGGAAAGACTATAGTTGGTCATGTAGCATTCAGTTTAGCATCGGGTTATTGTCGAGATGGGATGGGTAGTTATTGTCTGTAAGGCTTTCTGTCGGAAGTCGCGTGGGTCGATTGTGTGGAAGTCTTTTGACTCAGCAATCGGACTGGGACCCGATAATTCAATTGACTAGCAGACGAATTGGGACCATGGAGGTCTCGGTGGATTTTGGAAAGCAGCCAGGGGGCAGTTTTAGTGTTTCGGGCGGTTTCAGCTTTTCGAGCAGTATCTGTGTTTCGGGCAGTATTAATGGTTTGGGTCTCGTGTGTGTGTGGAGTAACTGGTTGGTTGGGAAATGCTAAGTCACTCACAAGGGGTTTAAATAATCTCAGAGTAATTGGTTTGATCCTGTTATGCAGCTCTCGTTTAAGTCTAACCGTTGCAGGAATGAATCTTCTACTCGAAGGATTATCTGAGCCTTCTGTCAAATTTAAGTGTTTTATAGCTGTTTATGGTCAGTGACTTTGTTTCCCTTTGAAGCAGTAATGTGATCGAGGGCTGGAAGCATTTTGTTTGGTATGAAATTCTATGAGGATGGTTTGGTGGCAGTGCGGTCTGGAAGGTCTGACCGGGGGGGGGGGGGGGGGGTTCAGAGTGTTGAGACTTTTGATTTTGGAATTCAAGTGAGATATGAATTTGGGTTTTGTCCAAGGATTTGTGGTTTCGTTCTTTAATCGGGCTTGAAGAACTATTCTAAGGGTGGGTTCAGTAATTTTGGATAGGTCGTGGTACGTTCAGAATTGGAAGCGTTATGATTGGTAGGTTATTCGTTGAGAATTGGGCATGGACTTGTTCCAGCGTGAGTGGTCTATCGGGGAGTTAGACCATTATAGATTTCGGCTTTCAAAAAGGTAAAAGTGGGTTGCAGGGTAGAAGGTCTGTTTGTTGTCTTCGGGTTAGAAGTGTCGGTTTGGGTTTCGGTTGTTTTGGGAAGATTGGTTATGCGCAGGATTTTCGGTTGTGATCATCAGGTTGGTCATTCGATAGGTGTTAATAAAGAGCGACTTCGAGGACGGAATCTAATTTAAGTGGGGGAGAGTTGTAACGCCCATAATCTATAAGGTAATTATGGAAAGAAATCATCCTTGCTAAAGGCCAACTCGTCGAGTTTAGGGAAGGAAACTCGACGTGTAGGAGGTCTTTGGCATGTGCATTTTTGAAAATCAACTCGACGAGTTGGACGTTATTTGTGAAACCCTAATTTCGGTGTTTTGCACCCTATTTAAACACCTTAAGTCCCAGGTGTTGGCCTCATTTCCAGCCTCCATTGCCCTTAACCTAATCTCGAAACCCTAGAGCCTCCTTGAGTGTTGTGAGCCTTTTTTAGTGCATTTTGGGATGTTTGAAGCTTATTGAAGGACGAGGATCTTAGTGCAAGGTGGGGATTCAAGAAAGAGCTTTTAGATCTCGATTCCTTGCTCCATTTCCAGCTTTG